>NC_092411.1:301060256-301701701 GCF_040894005.1 Engystomops pustulosus
GTGCTTCTTGTGTTATCTTATGTTTCTTTTACTTCTAGTGTTTTCTTGTGCTTCATATGTTTTCTTGTGTTTTCTTGTGTTTCTTGTGTTCCTTGTGCTTCTTGTGTTTTCTTGTTTTTCTTGTTTTTCTTATGTTTTCTTGTGTTTTCTTGTGTTTTTTGTGCTTCTTGTGTTTTCTTGTGTTTTCTTGTGTTTTCTTGTGTTTCTTGTGCTTCTTGTATTTCTTGTGCTTCTTGTGATTTCTTGGATTTCTTGTGCTTCGTGTGCTTCTTGTGTTTCTTGTGCTTCTTGTGTTTCTTGTGTTTTCTTGTGCTTTTTGTGTTTCTTGAGCTTCTTGTGTTTTCTTGTGCTTCTTGTGTTTTCTTGTTTTTCTTGTGTTTCTTATGTTTTCTTGTGTTTTCTTGTGTTTTTTGTGCTTCTTGTGTTTTCTTGTGTTTTCTTGTGTTTTCTTGTGTTTCTTGTGCTTCTTGTATTTCTTGTGCTTCTTGTGATTTCTTGGATTTCTTGTGCTTCGTGTGCTTCTTGTGTTTCTTGTGCTTCTTGTGTTTCTTGTGTTTTCTTGTGCTTTTTGTGTTTCTTGAGCTTCTTGTGTTTTCTTGTGCTTCTTGTGTTTTCTTGTGTTTTCTTGTGTTTCTTGTGTTTCTTGTTTTTCTTGTGTTTCTTGTACTTCTTGTGTTTCTTGTGCTTCTTGTGCTTCTTGTGTTATCTTATGTTTCTTTTACTTCTAGTGTTTTCTTGTGCTTCATATGTTTTCTTGTGTTTTCTTGTGTTTCTTGTGTTTCTTGTGCTTCTTGTTTTTCTTGTGTTTCTTGTGTTCCTTGTGCTTCTTGTGTTTTCTTGTTTTTCTTGTGTTTCTTATGTTTTCTTGTGTTTTCTTGTGTTTTTTGTGCTTCTTGTGTTTTCTTGTGTTTTCTTGTGTTTTCTTGTGTTTCTTGTGCTTCTTGTATTTCTTGTGCTTCTTGTGATTTCTTGGATTTCTTGTGCTTCGTGTGCTTCTTGTGTTTCTTGTGCTTCTTGTGTTTCTTGTGTTTTCTTGTGCTTTTTGTGTTTCTTGAGCTTCTTGTGTTTTCTTGTGCTTCTTGTGTTTTCTTGTGTTTTCTTGTGTTTCTTGTGTTTCTTGTGCTTCTTGTGTTTCTTGTGCTTCTTGTGTTTCTTGTGTTTCTTGTGCTTCTTGTGCTTCTTGTGTTTTCTTGTGCTTTTTGTGTTTCTTGAGCTTCTTGTGTTTTCTTGTGCTTCTTGTGTTTCTTGTGTTTTCTTGTGCTTTTTGTGTTTCTTGAGCTTCTTGTGTTTTCTTGTGCTTCTTGTGTTTTCTTGTGTTTTCTTGTGTTTCTTGTGTTTCTTGTGCTTCTTGTGTTTCTTGTGCTTCTTGTGTTTCTTGTGTTTCTTGTGCTTCTTGTGCTTCTTGTGTTTTCTTGTGTTTCTTGTGTTTCTTGTGTTTTCTTGTGCTTCTTCTGCTTCTTGTGTTTTCTTGTGTTTCTTGTGTTTTCTGGTATTTTCTTGTGTTTCTTGTGTTTCTTGTGTTTCCTTGTGTTTTCTTGTGTTTTCTTGTGTTTTCTTGTGTTTCTTCTGCTTCTTGTGTTTCTTGTGCTTCTTGTGATTTCTTGGATTTCTTGTGCTTCGTGTGCTTCTTGTGATTTTTTGGATTTCTTGTGCTTTGTGTGCTTCTTGTGTTTCTTGTGTTTCTTGTGCTTCTTGTGCTTCTTGTGTTTTCTTGTGCTTCTTGTGCTTATTGTGTTTCTTGTGCTTTTTGTGTTTCTGAAATTTCTTGTGTTTCTTGTGCTTCTTGTGCTTTCTTGTGTTTTCTTGTGTTTTCTTGTGTTTTCTTGTGTTTCTTTTGTTTCTTGTGCTTCTTATGTTTCTTGTGCTTCTTGTGCTTCCTGTGCTTCTTGTGTTTCTTGTGTTTTCTTGTGTTTCATGTGCTTTTTGTGTTTTCTTGTGCTTCTTGTGTTTTCTTGTGTTCCTTGTGCTTCTTGTGTTTCTTGTGCTTCTTGTGTTTTCTTGTGTTTCATGTGCTTCTTGTATTTCTTGTGCTTCTTGTGCTTCTTGTGCTTCTAGTGCTTCTTGTATTTCTTGTGTTTCTTGTGTTTTCTTGTGTTTCATGTGCTTCTTGTATTTCTTGTGCTTCTTGTGCTTCTAGTGCTTCTTGTATTTCTTGTGTTTCTTGTGTTTCTTGTGCTTCTTGTGCTTCTTGTGTTTCTTGTGCTTCTTGTTTTTCTTGTGTTTTCATGCGGTTTCTTGTGTTTCTTGTGCTTCTTGTGTTTCTTGTGTTTCTTGTGTTTCTTGTTTTTCTTGTGTTTCTTGTGTTTCTTGTGTTTTCTTATGTTTCTTGTACTTCTGGGGTTTTCTTGTGTTTCTTGTGCTTCTTGTTTTTCTTGTGTTTTCATGTGGTTTCTTGTGTTTCTTGTGCTTCTTGTGTTTCTTGTGTTTCTTGTTTTTCTTGTGTTTCTTGTGCTTCTTGTGTTATTTTGTGCTTCTTGTGTTTCTTGTGCTTCTTGTTTTTCTTGTGTTTCTTGTGTTCCTTGTGCTTCTTGTGTTTTCTTGTGTTTCTTGTGTTTCTTATGTTTTCTTGTGTCTTCTTGTGTTTCTTGTGCTTCTTGTGTTTTCTTGTGTTTTCTTGTGTTTCTTGTGCTTCTTGTGTTTCGTGTGTTTCTTGTGATTTCTTGGATTTCTTGTGCTTCGTGTGTTTCTTGTGTTTCTTGTGCTTCTTGTGCTTCTTGTGTTTCTTGTGCTTCTTGTGTTTCTTGTTTTTCTTGTGCTTCTTGTGTTTCTTGTGTTTCTTGTGCTTCTTGTTTTTCTTGTGTTTCTTGTGTTTTTATGCGGTTTCTTGTGTTTCTTGTGCTTCTTGTGTTTTCTTGTGTTTCTTGTGCTTCTTATGTTTCTTGTGCTTCTTGTGTTTCTTGTGTTTCTTGTTTTTCTTGTGCTTCTTGTGTTTTCTTATGTTTCTTGTAATTCTGGGGTTTTCTTGTGTTTCTTGTGCTTCTTGTGTTTCTTGTGCTTCTTGTGTTTTCTTGTGTTTCTTGTGTTTTCTTGTGCTTCTTCTGCTTCTTGTGTTTTCTTGTGTTTCTTGTGTTTTCTGGTATTTTCTTGTGTTTCTTGTGTTTCTTGTGTTTCCTTGTGTTTTCTTGTGTTTTCTTGTGTTTCTTCTGCTTCTTGTGTTTCTTCTGCTTCTTGTGATTTCTTGGATTTCTTGTGCTTCGTGTGCTTCTTGTGATTTTTTGGATTTCTTGTGCTTTGTGTGCTTCTTGCGCTTCTTGTGTTTCTTGTGTTTCTTGTGCTTCTTGTGCTTCTTGTGTTTTCTTGTGCTTCTTGTGCTTCTTGTGCTTATTGTGTTTCTTGTGCTTTTTGTGTTTCTGAAATTTCTTGTGTTTCTTGTGTTTTCTTGTGTTTCTTTTGTTTCTTCTGCTTCTTATGTTTCTTGTGCTTCTTGTGCTTCTTGTGTTTCTTGTGTTTTTTTGTGTTTCATGTGCTTCTTGTGTTTTCTTGTGCTTCTTGTGTTTTCTTGTGTTCCTTGTGCTTCTTGTGCTTCTTGTGTTTTCTTGTGTTTCTTGTGCTTCTTGTATTTCTTTTGCTTCTTGTGCTTCTTGTGCTTCTAGTGCTTCTTGAATTTCTTGTGTTTCTTGTGTTTCTTGTGTTTCTTGTGCTTCTTGTGTTTTCTTATGTTTCTTGTACTTCTGGGGTTTTCTTGTGCTTCTTGTGTTTCTTGTGCTTCTTGTGTTTCTTGTGTTTTCATGCGGTTTCTTGTGTTTCTTGTGCTTCTTGTGTTTCTTTTGTTTCTTGTTTTTCTTTTGTTTCTTGTGTTTCTTGTTTTTCTTGTGTTTCTTGTACTTCTTGTGTTTCTTGTGCTTCTTGTGCTTCTTGTGTTATCTTATGTTTCTTTTACTTCTAGTGTTTTCTTGTGCTTCATATGTTTTCTTGTGTTTTCTTGTGTTTCTTGTGTTTCTTGTGCTTCTTGTTTTTCTTGTGTTTCTTGTGTTCCTTGTGCTTCTTGTGTTTTCTTGTTTTTCTTGTGTTTCTTATGTTTTCTTGTGTTTTCTTGTGTTTTTTGTGCTTCTTGTGTTTTCTTGTGTTTTCTTGTGTTTTCTTCTGTTTCTTGTGCTTCTTGTATTTCTTCTGCTTCTTGTGATTTCTTGGATTTCTTGTGCTTCGTGTGCTTCTTGTGTTTCTTGTGTTTCTTGTGCTTCTTGTGCTTCTTGTGTTTTCTTGTGCTTCTTGTGCTTCTTGTGTTTCTTGTGCTTCTTGTGTTTCTTGTGTTTTCTTGTGCTTTTTGTGTTTCTTGAGCTTCTTGTGTTTTCTTGTGCTTCTTGTGTTTTCTTGTGTTTTCTTGTGCTTCTTGTGCTTCTTGTGTTTCTTGTGCTTCTTGTGTTTCTTGTGTTTTCTTGTGCTTTTTGTGTTTCTTGAGATTCTTGTGTTTTCTTGTGCTTCTTGTGTTTTCTTGTGCTTCTTGTGCTTCTTGTGTTTCTTGTGCTTCTTGTGTTTCTTGTGTTTTCTTGTGCTTTTTGTGTTTCTTGAGCTTCTTGTGTTTTCTTGTGCTTCTTGTGTTTCTTGTGTTTTCTTGTGCTTTTTGTGTTTCTTGAGCTTCTTGTGTTTTCTTGTGCTTCTTGTGTTTTCTTGTGTTTTCTTGTGTTTCTTGTGTTTCTTGTGCTTCTTGTGTTTCTTGTGCTTCTTGTGTTTCTTGTGTTTCTTGTGCTTCTTGTGCTTCTTGTGTTTTCTTGTGTTTCTTGTGTTTCTTGTGTTTTCTTGTGCTTCTTCTGCTTCTTGTGTTTTCTTGTGTTTCTTGTGTTTTCTGGTATTTTCTTGTGTTTCTTGTGTTTCTTGTGTTTCCTTGTGTTTTCTTGTGTTTTCTTGTGTTTTCTTGTGTTTCTTCTGCTTCTTGTGTTTCTTGTGCTTCTTGTGATTTCTTGGATTTCTTGTGCTTCGTGTGCTTCTTGTGATTTTTTGGATTTCTTGTGCTTTGTGTGCTTCTTGTGTTTCTTGTGTTTCTTGTGTTTCTTGTGCTTCTTGTGCTTCTTGTGTTTTCTTGTGCTTCTTGTGCTTATTGTGTTTCTTGTGCTTTTTGTGTTTCTGAAATTTCTTGTGTTTCTTGTGCTTCTTGTGCTTTCTTGTGTTTTCTTGTGTTTTCTTGTGTTTTCTTGTGTTTCTTTTGTTTCTTGTGCTTCTTATGTTTCTTGTGCTTCTTGTGCTTCTTGTGCTTCTTGTGTTTCTTGTGTTTTCTTGTGTTTCATGTGCTTTTTGTGTTTTCTTGTGCTTCTTGTGTTTTCTTGTGTTCCTTGTGCTTCTTGTGTTTCTTGTGCTTCTTGTGTTTTCTTGTGTTTCATGTGCTTCTTGTATTTCTTGTGCTTCTTGTGCTTCTTGTGCTTCTAGTGCTTCTTGTATTTCTTGTGTTTCTTGTGTTTCTTGTGTTTTCTTGTGTTTCATGTGCTTCTTGTATTTCTTGTGCTTCTTGTGCTCATAGTGCTTCTTGTATTTCTTGTGTTTCTTGTGTTTCTTGTGCTTCTTGTGCTTCTTGTGTTTCTTGTGCTTCTTGTTTTTCTTGTGTTTTCATGCGGTTTCTTGTGTTTCTTGTGCTTCTTGTGTTTCTTGTGTTTCTTGTGTTTCTTGTTTTTCTTGTGTTTCTTGTGTTTCTTGTGTTTTCTTATGTTTCTTGTACTTCTGGGGTTTTCTTGTGTTTCTTGTGCTTCTTTTGTTTCCTGTACTTCTGGTGTTTTCTTGTGTTTCTTGTGCTTCTTGTTTTTCTTGTGTTTTCATGTGGTTTCTTGTGTTTCTTGTGTTTCTTGTGTTCCTTGTGCTTCTTGTGTTTTCTTGTGTTTCTTGTGTTTCTTATGTTTTCTTGTGTCTTCTTGTGTTTCTTGTGCTTCTTGTGTTTTCTTGTGTTTCTTGTGCTTCTTGTGTTTCGTGTGTTTCTTGTGATTTCTTGGATTTCTTGTGCTTCGTGTGTTTCTTGTGTTTCTTGTGCTTCTTGTGCTTCTTGTGTTTCTTGTGCTTCTTGTGCTTCTTGTGTTTCTTGTTTTTCTTGTGCTTCTTGTGTTTCTTGTGTTTCTTGTGCTTCTTGTTTTTCTTGTGTTTCTTGTGTTTTTATGCGGTTTCTTATGTTTCTTGTGCTTCTTGTGTTTTCTTGTGTTTCTTGTGCTTCTTATGTTTCTTGTGCTTCTTGTGTTTCTTGTGTTTCTTGTTTTTCTTGTGCTTCTTGTGTTTTCTTATGTTTCTTGTAATTCTGGGGTTTTCTTGTGTTTCTTGTGCTTCTTGTGTTTCTTGTGCTTCTTGTGTTTCTTGTGCTTCTTGTTTTTCTTGTGTTTTCATGCGGTTTCTTGTGTTTCTTGTGCTTCTTGTGCTTCTTGTGCTTCTTGTGTTTCTTGTGTTTCTTGTTTTTCTTGTGCTTCTTGTGTTTTCTTGTGTTTCTTGTGCTTCTTGTGTTTCTTGTGCTTCTTATGTTTCTTGTGTTTTCTTGTGATTCTTGTGCTTCTTGTGTTTTCTTGTGTTTCTTGTACTTCTGTTTTTTTCTTGTGTTTCTTGTACTTCTTGTGTTTTCTTGTGTTTCTTGTACTTCTTGTGTTTTCTTATGTTTCTTGTACTTCTGGGGTTTTCTTTTGTTTCCTGTACTTCTGGTGTATTCTTGTGTTTCTTGAGCTTCTAGTGTTTTCTTGTGCTTCATGTGTTTTCTTGTGTTTTCTTGTGTTTCTTGTGTTTCTTGTGCTTCTTGTGTTTTCTTGTCCTTCTTGTGTTATCTTGTGCTTTCTTGTGTTTTCTTGTGTTTCTTGTGCTTCTTGTGTTTCTTGTGCTTCTTGTGATTTCTTGGATTTCTTGTGCTTCGTGTGTTTCTTGTGATTTCTTGGATTTCTTGTGCTTCGTGTGCTTCTTGTGTTTCTTGTGTTTCTTGTGCTTCTTGTGCTTCTTGTGTTTTCTTGTGCTTCTTGTGCTTCTTGTGTTTCTTGTGCTTCTTGTGTTTCCTGTGTTTTCTTGTGCTTTTTGTGTTTCTTGAGCTTCTTGTGTTTTTTTCTGCTTCATGTGTTTTCTTGTGTTTTCTTGTGTTTCTTGTGTTTCTTGTGCTTCTTGTGTTTCTTGTGCTTCTTGTGTTTCTTGTGCTTCTTGTGTTTTCTTGTGTTTCTTGTGTTTCTTGTGTTTTCTTGTGCTTCTTCTGCTTCTTGTGTTTTCTTGTGTTTCTTGTGTTTTCTGGTATTTTCTTGTGTTTCTTGTGTTTCCTTGTGTTTTCTTGTGTTTCTTCTGCTTCTTGTGTTTCTTGTGCTTCTTGTGATTTCTTGGATTTCTTGTTCTTCTTGTGTTTCTTCTGCTTCTTGTGTTTCTTCTGCTTCTTGTGTTTTTGTGCTTCTTGTGATTTTTTGGATTTCTTGTGCTTTGTGTGCTTCTTGTGCTTCTTGTGTTTCTTGTGTTTCTTGTGCTTCTTGTGCTTCTTGTGTTTTCTTGTGCTTCTTGTGCTTCTTGTGCTTATTGTGTTTCTTGTGCTTTTTGTGTTTCTGAAATTTCTTGTGTTTCTTGTGCTTCTTGTGTTTTCTTGTGTTTTCTTGTGTTTCTTTTGTTTCTTGTGCTTCTTATGTTTCTTGTGCTTCTTGTGCTTCTTGTGCTTCTTGTGTTTCTTGTGTTTTCTTGTGTTTCATGTGCTTCTTGTGTTTTCTTGTGCTTCTTGTGTTTTCTTGTGTTCCTTGTGCTTCTTGTGTTTCTTGTGCTTCTTGTGTTTTCTTGTGTTTCATGTGCTTCTTGTGTTTCTTGTGTTTCTTGTTTTTCTTGTGTTTCTTGTGCTTCTTGTGCTTCTTGTGTTTTCTTATGTTTCTTGTACTTCTGGGGTTTTCTTGTGTTTCCTGTACTTCTGGTGTTTTCTTGTGTTTCTTGTGCTTCTTGTGTTTTCTTGTGTTTTCTTGTGCTTCTTGTGTTTCTTGTGCTTCTTGTTTTTCTTGTGTTTTCATGCGGTTTCTTGTGTTTCTTGTGCTTCTTGTGTTTCTTGTGTTTCTTGTTTTTCTTGTGTTTCTTGTGCTTCTTGTGCTTCTTGTGTTATCTTATGTTTCTTGTACTTCTGGGGTTTTCTTGTGTTTCCTGTACTTCTGGGGTTTTCTTGTGTTCCTTGTGCTTCTTGTGTTTCTTGTGTTTTCTTGTGTTTTCTTGTGTTTCTTGTGTTTCTTGTGCTTCTTGTGTTTTCTTGTGTTTTCTTGTGCTTCTTGTGTTATTTTGTGCTTCTTGTGTTTCTTGTGCTTCTTGTTTTTCTTGTGTTTCTTGTGTTCCTTGTGCTTCTTGTGTTTTCTTGTGTTTCTTATGTTTTCTTGTGTTTTCTTGTGTCTCTTGTGCTTCTTGTGTTTCGTGTGTTTCTTGTGATTTCTTGGATTTCTTGTACTTCTTGTGTTTCTTGTGTTTCTTGTGCTTCTTGTGCTTCTTGTGTTTTCTTGTGCTTCTTGTGCTTCTTGTGTTTCTTGTGCTTCTTGTGTTTCTTGTGTTTTCTTGTGCTTCTTGTGTTTCTTGTGTTTTCTTGTGCTTCATGTGTTTTCTTGTGTTTCTTGTGTTTCTTGTGTTTCTTGTGCTTCTTGTGCTTCTTGTGTTTTCTTGTTTTTCTTGTGTTTCTTGTGTTTTCTTGTGTTTCTTCTGTTTCTTGTGCTTCTTGTGCTTCTTGTGATTTCTTGGATTTCTTGTGCTTCGTGTGCTTCTTGTGATTTTTTGGATTTCTTGTGCTTCGTGTGCTTCTTGTGCTTCTTGTGTTTCTTGTGTTTCTTGTGCTTCTTGTGTTTTCTTGTGCTTCTTGTGCTTATTGTGTTTCTTGTGCTTCTTGTGTTTCTGGAGTTTCTTGTGTTGCTTGTGCTTCTTGTGTTTTCTTGTGCTTCTTGTGTTTCTTGTACTTCTTGTGTTTTCTTGTGTTTTCTTGTGTTTTCTTGTGTTTCTTGTGTTTCTTGTGCTTCTTGTGTTTCCTGTGTTTCTTGTGATTCTTGTGTTTTCTTGTGTTTCTTGTGTTTCTTGTGTTTCTTGTGCTTCTTGTGCTGCTTGTGCTTCTTGTGTTTCTTGTGTTTTCTTGTGCTTCTTGTGTTTCTTGTGCTTCTTGTTTTTCTTGTGTTTTCATGCGGTTTCTTGTGTTTCTTGTGCTTCTTGTGTTTCTTGTGTTTCTTGTTTTTCTTGTGTTTCTTGTGCTTCTTGTGCTTCTTGTGTTATCTTATGTTTCTTGTACTTCTGGGGTTTTCTTGTGTTTCCTGTACTTCTGGGGTTTTCTTGTGTTCCTTGTGCTTCTTGTGTTTCTTGTGTTTTCTTGTGTTTTCTTGTGTTTCTTGTGTTTCTTGTGCTTCTTGTGTTTTCTTGTGTTTTCTTGTGCTTCTTGTGTTATTTTGTGCTTCTTGTGTTTCTTGTGCTTCTTGTTTTTCTTGTGTTTCTTGTGTTCCTTGTGCTTCTTGTGTTTTCTTGTGTTTCTTATGTTTTCTTGTGTTTTCTTGTGTTTCTTGTGCTTCTTGTGTTTCGTGTGTTTCTTGTGATTTCTTGGATTTCTTGTACTTCTTGTGTTTCTTGTGTTTCTTGTGCTTCTTGTGCTTCTTGTGTTTTCTTGTGCTTCTTGTGCTTCTTGTGTTTCTTGTGCTTCTTGTGTTTCTTGTGTTTTCTTGTGCTTCTTGTGTTTCTTGTGTTTTCTTGTGCTTCATGTGTTTTCTTGTGTTTCTTGTGTTTCTTGTGTTTCTTGTGCTTCTTGTGTTTTCTTGTTTTTCTTGTGTTTCTTGTGTTTTCTTGTGCTTCTTCTGCTTCTTGTGTTTTCTTGTGTTTTCTTGTGTTTTTTGTGTTTCTTGTGTTTCTTTTGTTTTCTTGTGTTTCTTCTGTTTCTTGTGTTTCTTGTGCTTCTTGTGATTTCTTGGATTTCTTGTGCTTCGTGTGCTTCTTGTGATTTTTTGGATTTCTTGTGCTTCGTGTGCTTCTTGTGCTTCTTGTGTTTCTTGTGTTTCTTGTGCTTCTTGTGTTTTCTTGTGCTTCTTGTGCTTATTGTGTTTCTTGTGCTTCTTGTGTTTCTGGAGTTTCTTGTGTTGCTTGTGCTTCTTGTGTTTTCTTGTGCTTCTTGTGTTTCTTGTACTTCTTGTGTTTTCTTGTGTTTTCTTGTGTTTCTTGTGTTTCTTGTGTTTCTTGTGCTTCTTGTGTTTCCTGTGTTTCTTGTGATTCTTGTGTTTTCTTGTGTTTCTTGTGTTTCTTGTGTTTCTTGTGCTTCTTGTGCTGCTTGTGCTTCTTGTGTTTCTTGTGTTTTCTTGTGTTTTATGTGCTTCTTGTGTTTTCTTGTGCTTCTTGTGTTTTCTTGTGTTCCTTGTGCTTCTTGTGTTTCTTGTGCTTCTTGTGTTTTCTTGTGTTTCTTGTGTTTCTTGTGCTTCTTGTGTTTCCTGTGTTTCTTGTGTTTTCTTGTGTTTCTTGTGTTTCTTGTGTTTCTTGTGCTTCTTGTGCTTCTTGTGCTTCTTGTGTTTCTTGTGTTTTCTTGTGTTTTATGTGCTTCTTGTGTTTTCTTGTGCTTCTTGTGTTTTCTTGTGTTCCTTGTTCTTCTTGTGTTTCTTGTGCTTCTTGTGTTTTCTTGTGTTTCTTGTGCTTCTTGTGCTTCTTGTGTTTTCTTGTGTTTCTTGTGTTTCTTGTGTTTTCTTGTGCATCTTCTACTTCTTGTGTTTTCTTGTGTTTCTTGTGTTTCTTGTGTTTTCTGGTATTTTCTTGTGTTTCTTGTGTTTCCTTGTGTTTTCTTGTGTTTTCTTGTGTTTCTTCTGCTTCTTGTGTTTCTTGTGCTTCTTGTGATTTCTTGGATTTCTTGTGCTTCGTGTGCTTCTTGTGATTTTTTGGATTTCTTGTGCTTTGTGTGCTTCTTGTGCTTCTTGTGTTTCTTGTGTTTCCTGTGCTTCTTGTGCTTCTTGTGTTTTCTTCTGCTTCTTGTGCTTATTGTGTTTCTGGAGTTTCTTGTGTTTCTTGTGCTTCTTGTGTTTTCTTGTGCTTCTTGTGTTTTCTTGTGCTTCTTGTGTTTCTTGTACTTCTTGTGTTTTCTTGTGTTATCTTGTGTTTCTTGTGTTTCTTGTGTTTCTTGTGCTTCTTGTGTTTCCTGTGTTTCTTGTGTTTCTTGTGTTTTCTTGTGTTTCTTGTGTTTCTTGTGTTTTCTTGTGCTTCTTATGTTTCTTGTGCTTCTTATGTTTCTTGTGCTTCTTGTGCTTCTTGTGTTTCTTGTGTTTTCTTGTGTTTCATGTGCTTCTTGTGTTTTCTTGTGCTTCTTGTGTTTTCTTGTGTTCCTTGTGCTTCTTGTTTTTCTTGTGTTTCTTGTGCTTCTTGTGTTTTCTTGTGTTTCATGTGCTTCTTGTGTTTCTTGTGTTTCTTGTGTTTCTTGTGTGTCTTGTGCTTCTTGTGCTTCTAGTGCTTCTTGTGTTTCTTGTGTTTCTTGTGTTTCTTGTGCTTCTTGTGTTTTCTTATGTTTCTTGTACTTCTGGGGTTTTCTTGTGTTTCTTGTGCTTCTTTTGTTTCCTGTACTTCTGGTGTTTTCGTGTGTTTCTTGTGCTTCTTGTTTTTCTTGTGTTTTCATGCGGTTTCTTGTGTTTCTTGTGCTTCTTGTGTTTCTTGTGTTTCTTGTTTTTCTTGTGTTTCTTGTGCTTCTTGTGTTTTCTTATGTTTCTTGTACTTCTGGGGTTTTCTTGTGTTTCCTGTACTTCTGGTGTTTTCATGTGTTTCTTGTGCTTCTTGTGTTTCTTGTGTTTTCTTCTGCTTCTTGTGTTTCTTGAGCTTCTTGTGTTTTCTTGTGCTTTATGTGTTTTCTTGTGCTTCATGTGTTTTCTTGTGTTTTCTTGTGTTTCTTGTGTTTCTTGTGCTTCTTGTGTTTTCTTGTGTTTTCTTGTGCTTCTTGTGTTATCTTGTGCTTCTTGTGTTTCTTGTGCTTCTTGTTTTTCTTATGTTTCTTGTGTTCCTTGTGCTTCTTGTGTTTTCTTGTGTTTCTTGTGTTTCTTATGTTTTCTTGTGTTTTCTTGTGTTTCTTGTGCTTCTTGTGTTTTCTTGTGTTTTCTTGTGTTTCTTGTGCTTCTTGTGTTTCGTGTGTTTCTTGTGATTTCTTGGATTTCTTGTGTTTCTTGTGTTTCTTGTGCTTCTTGTGCTTCTTGTGTTTTCTTGTGTTTTCTTGTGCTTCTTGTGTTTCGTGTGTTTCTTGTGATTTCTTGGATTTCTTGTGTTTCTTGTGTTTCTTGTGCTTCTTGTGCTTCTTGTGTTTTCTTGTGCTTCTTGTGTTTCTTGTACTTCTTGTGTTTCTTGTGCTTCTTGTGCTTCTTGTGTTTCCTGTGTTTCTTGTGTTTCTTGTGTTTTCTTGTGCTTCTTATTTTTCTTGTGCTTCTTGTGCTTCTTGTGTTTCTTGTGTTTTCTTGTGTTTCATGTGTTTCTTGTATTTCCTGTGTTTCTTGTGTTTTCTTGTGTTCCTTGTGCTTCTTGTGTTTCTTGTGCTTCTTGTGTTTTCTTGTGTTTTATGTGCTTCCTGTGTTTTCTTGTGCTTCTTGTGTTTTCTTGTGCTTTATGTCTTTTCTTGTGCTTCATGTGTTTTCTTGTGTTTTCTTGTGTTTCTTGTGTTTCTTGTGCTTCTTGTGTTTTCTTGTGTTTTCTTGTGCTTCTTGTGTTATCTTGTGCTTCTTGTGTTTCTTGTGCTTCTTGTTTTTCTTATGTTTCTTGTGTTCCTTGTGCTTCTTGTGTTGTCTTGTGTTTCTTGTGTTTCTTATGTTTTCTTGTGTTTTCTTGTGTTTCTTGTGCTTCTTGTGTTTTCTTGTGTTTTCTTGTGTTTCTTGTGCTTCTTGTGTTTCGTGTGTTTCTTGTGATTTCTTGGATTTCTTGTGCTTCTTGTGTTTCTTGTGTTTCTTGTGCTTCTTGTGCTTCTTGTGTTCTCTTGTGCTTCTTGTGCTTCTTGTGTTTCTTGTGCTTTTTGTGTTTATGGAGTTTCTTGTGTTTCTTGTGCTTCTTGTGTTTTCTTGTGCTTCTTGTGTTTCTTGTGTTTCTTGTGTTTCTTGTGTTTCTTGTGCTTCTTGTGTTTCCTGTGTTTCTTGTGTTTCTTGTGTTTTCTTGTGCTTCTTATTTTTCTTGTGCTTCTTGTGCTTCTTGTGTTTCTTGTGTTTTTTTGTGTTTCATGTGCTTCTTGTGTTTCCTGTGTTTCTTGTGTTTTCTTGTGTTCCTTGTGCTTCTTGTGTTTCTTGTGCTTCTTGTGTTTTCTTGTGTTTCATGTGCTTCCTGTGTTTTCTTGTGCTTCTTGTGTTTTCTTGTGCTTCTTGTGTTTTCTTGTGTTCCTTGTGCTTCTTGTGTTTCTTGTGCTTCTTGTGTTTCTTGTGTTTCTTGTGCTTCTTTTGTTTCCTGTACTGCTGGTGTTTTCTTGTGTTTCTTGTGCTTCTTGTTTTTCTTGTGTTTTCATGCGGTTTCTTGTGTTTCTTGTGCTTCTTGTGTTTCTTGTGTTTCTTGTTTTTCTTGTGTTTCTTGTGCTTCTTGTGTTTTCTTATGTTTCTTGTACTTCTGGGGTTTTCTTGTGTTTCCTGTACTTCTGGTGTTTTCTTGTGTTTCTTGTGCTTCTTGTGTTTCTTGTGTTTTCTTCTGCTTCTTGTGTTTCTTGAGCTTCTTGTGTTTTCTTGTGCTTTATGTGTTTTCTTGTGCTTCATGTGTTTTCTTGTGTTTTCTTGTGTTTCTTGTGTTTCTTGTGCTTCTTGTGTTTTCTTGTGTTTTCTTGTGTTTCTTATGTTTTCTTGTGCTTCTTGTGTTTCTTGTGCTTCTTGTTTTTCTTATGTTTCTTGTGTTCCTTGTGCTTCTTGTGTTTTCTTGTGTTTCTTGTGTTTCTTATGTTTTCTTGTGTTTTCTTGTGTTTCTTGTGCTTCTTGTGTTTTCTTGTGTTTTCTTGTGTTTCTTGTGCTTCTTGTGTTTCGTGTGTTTCTTGTGATTTCTTGGATTTCTTGTGTTTCTTGTGTTTCTTGTGCTTCTTGTGCTTCTTGTGTTTTCTTGTGTTTTCTTGTGTTTCTTGTGCTTCTTGTGTTTCGTGTGTTTCTTGTGATTTCTTGGATTTCTTGTGTTTCTTGTGTTTCTTGTGCTTCTTGTGCTGCTTGTGTTTTCTTGTGCTTCTTGTGTTTCTTGTACTTCTTGTGTTTCTTGTGCTTCTTGTGCTTCTTGTGTTTCCTGTGTTTCTTGTGTTTCTTGTGTTTTCTTGTGCTTCTTATTTTTCTTGTGCTTCTTGTGCTTCTTGTGTTTCTTGTGTTTTCTTGTGTTTCATGTGCTTCTTGTATTTCCTGTGTTTCTTGTGTTTTCTTGTGTTCCTTGTGCTTCTTGTGTTTCTTGTGCTTCTTGTGTTTTCTTGTGTTTCATGTGCTTCCTGTGTTTTCATGTGCTTCTTGTGTTTTCTTGTGCTTCTTGTGTTTTCTTGTGCTTTATGTCTTTTCTTGTGCTTCATGTGTTTTCTTGTGTTTTCTTGTGTTTCTTGTGTTTCTTGTGCTTCTTGTGTTTTCTTGTGTTTTCTTGTGCTTCTTGTGTTATCTTGTGCTTCTTGTGTTTCTTGTGCTTCTTGTTTTTCTTATGTTTCTTGTGTTCCTTGTGCTTCTTGTGTTGTCTTGTGTTTCTTGTGTTTCTTATGTTTTCTTGTGTTTTCTTGTGTTTCTTGTGCTTCTTGTGTTTTCTTGTGTTTTCTTGTGTTTCTTGTGCTTCTTGTGTTTCGTGTGTTTCTTGTGATTTCTTGGATTTCTTGTGCTTCTTGTGTTTCTTGTGTTTCTTGTGCTTCTTGTGCTTCTTGTGTTCTCTTGTGCTTCTTGTGCTTCTTGTGTTTCTTGTGCTTTTTGTGTTTATGGAGTTTCTTGTGTTTCTTGTGCTTCTTGTGTTTTCTTGTGCTTCTTGTGTTTCTTGTGTTTCTTGTGTTTCTTGTATTTCTTGTGCTTCTTGTGTTTCCTGTGTTTCCTGTGTTTCTTGTGTTTTCTTGTGCTTCTTATTTTTCTTGTGCTTCTTGTGCTTCTTGTGTTTCTTGTGTTTTTTTGTGTTTCATGTGCTTCTTGTGTTTCCTGTGTTTCTTGTGTTTTCTTGTGTTCCTTGTGCTTCTTGTGTTTCTTGTGCTTCTTGTGTTTTCTTGTGTTTCATGTGCTTCCTGTGTTTTCTTGTGCTTCTTGTGTTTTCTTGTGCTTCTTGTGTTTTCTTGTGTTCCTTGTGCTTCTTGTGTTTCTTGTGCTTCTTGTGTTTCTTGTGCTTCTTGTGTTTCTTGTGTTTCTTGTGCTTCTTGTGCTTCTTGTGTTCTTGTACTTCTGTTGTTCTCTTTTGTTTTTTGTGCTTCTTGTGTTTTCTTATGTTTCTTGTACTTCTGTTGTTTTCTTGTGTTTCTTGTGCTTCTTGTACTTCTGGTGTTTTCTTGTATTTTCTTATGTTTCTTGTACTTCTGGTGTTTTCTTGTGTTTCTTGTGTTTTTTTGTGTTTTTATTGTGCTTCTTGTGTTTCTTGTACTTCTGGTGTTTTCTTGTGTTTTCTTGTGTTTTCTTGTGTTTCTTGTGTTTCTTGTGTTTCTTGTGCTTCTTGTGTTTCCTGTGTTTCTTGTGATTCTTGTGTTTTCTTGTGTTTCTTGTGTTTCTTGTGTTTCTTGTGCTTCTTGTGCTGCTTGTGCTTCTTGTGTTTCTTGTGTTTCTTGTGTTTTCTTGTGTTTTATGTGCTTCTTGTGTTTTCTTGTGCTTCTTGTGTTTTCTTGTGTTTCTTGTGTTTCTTGTGCTTCTTGTGTTTCCTGTGTTTCTTGTGTTTCTTGTGTTTTCTTGTGTTTCTTGTGTTTCTTGTGTTTCTTGTGCTTCTTGTGCTTCTTGTGCTTCTTGTGTTTCTTGTGTTTTCTTGTGTTTTATGTGCTTCTTGTGTTTTCTTGTGCTTCTTGTGTTTTCTTGTGTTCCTTGTTCTTCTTGTGTTTCTTGTGCTTCTTGTGTTTTCTTGTGTTTCTTGTGCTTCTTGTGCTTCTTGTGTTTTCTTGTGTTTCTTGTGTTTCTTGTGTTTTCTTGTGCATCTTCTACTTCTTGTGTTTTCTTGTGTTTCTTGTGTTTCTTGTGTTTTCTGGTATTTTCTTGTGTTTCTTGTGTTTCCTTGTGTTTTCTTGTGTTTTCTTGTGTTTCTTCTGCTTCTTGTGTTTCTTGTGCTTCTTGTGATTTTTTGTATTTCTTGTGCTTTGTGTGCTTCTTGTGCTTCTTGTGTTTCTTGTGTTTCCTGTGCTTCTTGTGCTTCTTGTGTTTTCTTCTGCTTCTTGTGCTTATTGTGTTTCTGGAGTTTCTTGTGTTTCTTGTGCTTCTTGTGTTTTCTTGTGCTTCTTGTGTTTTCTTGTGCTTCTTGTGTTTCTTGTACTTCTTGTGTTTTCTTGTGTTATCTTGTGTTTCTTGTGTTTCTTGTGTTTCTTGTGCTTCTTGTGTTTCCTGTGTTTCTTGTGTTTCTTGTGTTTTCTTGTGTTTCTTGTGTTTCTTGTGTTTTCTTGTGCTTCTTATGTTTCTTGTGCTTCTTATGTTTCTTGTGCTTCTTGTGCTTCTTGTGTTTCTTGTGTTTTCTTGTGTTTCATGTGCTTCTTGTGTTTTCTTGTGCTTCTTGTGTTTTCTTGTGTTCCTTGTGCTTCTTGTTTTTCTTGTGTTTCTTGTGCTTCTTGTGTTTTCTTGTGTTTCATGTGCTTCTTGTGTTTCTTGTGTTTCTTGTGTTTCTTGTGTTTCTTGTGTGTCTTGTGCTTCTTGTGCTTCTAGTGCTTCTTGTGTTTCTTGTGTTTCTTGTGCTTCTTGTGTTTTCTTATGTTTCTTGTACTTCTGGGGTTTTCTTGTGTTTCTTGTGCTTCTTTTGTTTCCTGTACTTCTGGTGTTTTCTTGTGTTTCTTGTGCTTCTTGTTTTTCTTGTGTTTTCATGCGGTTTCTTGTGTTTCTTGTGCTTCTTGTGTTTCTTGTGTTTCTTGTTTTTCTTGTGTTTCTTGTGCTTCTTGTGTTTTCTTATGTTTCTTGTACTTCTGGGGTTTTCTTGTGTTTCCTGTACTTCTGGTGTTTTCTTGTGTTTCTTGTGCTTCTTGTGTTTCTTGTGTTTTCTTCTGCTTCTTGTGTTTCTTGAGCTTCTTGTGTTTTCTTGTGCTTTATGTGTTTTCTTGTGCTTCATGTGTTTTCTTGTGTTTTCTTGTGTTTCTTGTGTTTCTTGTGCTTCTTGTGTTTTCTTGTGTTTTCTTGTGCTTCTTGTGTTATCTTGTGCTTCTTGTGTTTCTTGTGCTTCTTGTTTTTCTTATGTTTCTTGTGTTCCTTGTGCTTCTTGTGTTTTCTTGTGTTTCTTGTGTTTCTTATGTTTTCTTGTGTTTTCTTGTGTTTCTTGTGCTTCTTGTGTTTTCTTGTGTTTTCTTGTGTTTCTTGTGCTTCTTGTGTTTCGTGTGTTTCTTGTGATTTCTTGGATTTCTTGTGTTTCTTGTGTTTCTTGTGCTTCTTGTGCTTCTTGTGTTTTCTTGTGTTTTCTTGTGTTTCTTGTGCTTCTTGTGTTTCGTGTGTTTCTTGTGATTTCTTGGATTTCTTGTGTTTCTTGTGTTTCTTGTGCTTCTTGTGCTTCTTGTGTTTTCTTGTGCTTCTTGTGTTTCTTGTACTTCTTGTGTTTCTTGTGCTTCTTGTGCTTCTTGTGTTTCCTGTGTTTCTTGTGTTTCTTGTGTTTTCTTGTGCTTCTTATTTTTCTTGTGCTTCTTGTGTTTCTTGTGTTTTCTTGTGTTTCATGTGCTTCTTGTATTTCCTGTGTTTCTTGTGTTCCTTGTGCTTCTTGTGTTTCTTGTGCTTCTTGTGTTTTCTTGTGTTTCATGTGCTTCCTGTGTTTTTTTGTGCTTCTTGTGTTTTCTTGTGCTTCTTGTGTTTTCTTGTGCTTTATGTCTTTTCTTGTGCTTCATGTGTTTTCTTGTGTTTTCTTGTGTTTCTTGTGTTTCTTGTGCTTCTTGTGTTTTCTTGTGTTTTCTTGTGCTTCTTGTGTTATCTTGTGCTTCTTGTGTTTCTTGTGCTTCTTGTTTTTCTTATGTTTCTTGTGTTCCTTGTGCTTCTTGTGTTGTCTTGTGTTTCTTGTGTTTCTTATGTTTTCTTGTGTTTTCTTGTGTTTCTTGTGCTTCTTGTGTTTTCTTGTGTTTTCTTGTGTTTCTTGTGCTTCTTGTGTTTCGTGTGTTTCTTGTGATTTCTTGGATTTCTTGTGCTTCTTGTGTTTCTTGTGTTTCTTGTGCTTCTTGTGTTCTCTTGTGCTTCTTGTGCTTCTTGTGTTTCTTGTGCTTTTTGTGTTTATGGAGTTTCTTGTGTTTCTTGTGCTTCTTGTGTTTTCTTGTGCTTCTTGTGTTTCTTGTGTTTCTTGTGTTTCTTGTGTTTCTTGTGCTTCTTGTGTTTCCTGTGTTTCTTGTGTTTCTTGTGTTTTCTTGTGCTTCTTATTTTTCTTGTGCTTCTTGTGCTTCTTGTGTTTCTTGTGTTTTTTTGTGTTTCATGTGCTTCTTGTGTTTCCTGTGTTTCTTGTGTTTTCTTGTGTTCCTTGTGCTTCTTGTGTTTCTTGTGCTTCTTGTGTTTTCTTGTGTTTCATGTGCTTCCTGTGTTTTCTTGTGCTTCTTGTGTTTTCTTGTGCTTCTTGTGTTTTCTTGTGTTCCTTGTGCTTCTTGTGTTTCTTGTGCTTCTTGTGTTTCTTGTGTTTCTTGTGCTTCTTGTGCTTCTTGTGTTCTTGTACTTCTGTTGTTCTCTTTTGTTTTTTGTGCTTCTTGTGTTTTCTTATGTTTCTTGTACTTCTGGTGTTTTCTTGTGTTTCTTGTGCTTCTTGTACTTCTGGTGTTTTCTTGTATTTTCTTATGTTTCTTGTACTTCTGGTGTTTTCTTGTGTTTCTTGTGTTTTTTTGTGTTTTTATTGTGCTTCTTGTGTTTCTTGTACTTCTGGTGTTTTCTTGTGTTTCTTGTGCTTCTTGTGTTTTCTTGTGTTTTCTTATGTTTCTTGTACTTCTGGTGTTTTCTTGTGTTTCTTGTGCTTCTTGTGTTTTCTTGTGCTTCTTGTGTTTTCTTGTGCTTCTTGTGTTTCTTGTGCTTCTTGTGTTTTCTTGTGTTTCATGTGCTTCTTGTTTTTTCTTGTGCTTCTTGTGTTTTCTTGTGTTCCTTGTGCTTCTTGTGTTTCTTGTGCTTCTTGTGTTTTCTTGTGTTTCATGTGCTTCTTGTGTTTTCTTGTGCTTCTTGTGTTTTCTTATGCTTCTTGTGTTTTCTTGTGTTCCTTGTGCTTCTTGTGTTTCTTGTGCTTCTTGTGTTTCTTGTGCTTCTTGTGTTTCTTGTGTTTCTTGTGCTTCTTTTGCTTCTTGTGTTCTTGTACTTCTGTTGTTCTCTTTTGTTTTTTGTGCTTCTTGTGTTTTCTTATGTTTCTTGTACTTCTGGTGTTTTTTTGTGTTTCTTGTGCTTCTTGTGCTTCTTGTACTTCTGATGTTTTCTTGTATTTTCTTATGTTTCTTGTACTTCTGGTGTTTTCTTGTGTTTCTTGTGTTTTTTTGTGTTTTTATTGTGCTTCTTGTGTTTCTTGTACTTCTGGTGTTTTCTTGTGTTTCTTGTGCTTCTTGTGCTTCTTGTGTTTTCTTGTGTTTTCTTATGTTTCTTGTACTTCTGGTGTTTTCTTGTGTTTCTTGTGCTTCTTGTGTTTTTTTTGTTTCTTGTACTTCTGGTGCTTTCTTGTGTTTCTTGTACTTCTGGTGTTTTCTTGTGTTTCTTGTGTTTCTTGTTTTTCTTGTGTTTTCTTGTGTTTCTTGTGTTTCTTGTGTTTCTTGTTCTTCTTGTGTTTTCTTGTGCTTCTTGTGTTTTCTTGTGTTTCTTGTGCTTCTTTTGTTTTTTGTGATCTTTCCACTGGTCATCTGTGAATACTGCGTTCATATTTTGTTCCCAGCGTATCATGTGGGGTAGTTTAGCAAAGGTTTTCTTTTCCCCTAACATAGTGTAGAAGAGGGAAATCCCCTTCTTAAAGGGAACCTACCACCACGAATCTACCTATAAAGGTAGATCGGGTGGTAGGTGGATGTAAGAGACGTGAGGATAGCTCTTTTTAGAGCTAATCCTCACGTCCCCGCTAACTTTTGGTACACTTTATTGAGCTGATATGTAAATTTCGTTATGTGGCTACTGGGGCGTGGAGTAGCCGAGCACGAGGCTACACAGCGCGGCTACTCCACGCCCCAGTAGCCACATTACTCCTCCTACCATGTTGCCAGGAAGGCGGCTGAGCAGCCTCAGCTCTGAGGCCGGAGCTACTGCGCATGCGCAGTACCCGGCTTGTCGGACGAGGGCGTGCAGCTACGAGGAGCTGCGCGCCACACGCAACATGGTAGGAGGAGTAATGTGGCTACTGGGGCGTGGAGTAGCCGCGCTGTGTAGCCTCGTGCTCGGCTACTCCACGCCCCAGTAGCCGCATAACGAAATTTACATATCAGCTCAATAAAGTGTACCAAAAGTTAGCGGGGACGTGAGGATTAGCTCTAAAAAGAGCTATCCTCATGTCCCTTACATCCACCTACCACCCGATCTACCTTTATAGGTAGAATCGTGGTGGTAGGTTCTCTTTAAAGCTTGAGGTTCCCTGTATTATTTTAGCTAATTGGGCATCATAGATGGGACCATTAGATGGCAATTTCTGCAACAAATGGCGTACCCACATATAATTATAGATATCCTTTACTGGTATAAAGTATTTTTTCATAAGTAAGTTAAATGGTGCTATTGTATCCCCTGACCATATACCCTCCAAGGAATGAATTCCCAAATATCACCAGGAGGAGATGTTTAAATCCGGGATATGGAATCTGCTGTAAAGGAATAGCTGTTGTGGCCTTATAGCTTAGTCTTAGCTTGTGCCAAGCTTCATCAGTTGCAGGGATGGTGAGACATTTAGACTGAGGTGGTGATATATTCCCTGCGAGGGATAATATTCTAGATCTAAGAGATCCTTTGGTCTGGTAACTCTCCTCAATACAGCTCCACACTTGATTGGAGCACCATCCTTTGTTTGGTTCAGATTTTAAAGGAAACTCTCGGTTTTCTGCCCTGCCAGAGAAATGTATTCAGTTGGGCTTTAATTTTGGTAAATAACGAGTTGGGCAGAGGGATGGCCATGGTACGGAACAAGTAGAGGTATTTGGGTAATATCATCATCTTGTAAGTTGCGATTCTCCCGAACCATGTTAGAGTATACTTAGAGTATATTTCTAGTTCGGAGTCTATATTGGTTATCAGGGGTGTGTGCTTAGCTTTAAATAGGTTAGTTACAGGATATGTGATACTGATACCTAGGTAATCTACTGAATTCTCTTTCCAATCCATATTATTCTCCCGTAATAACGGGTTCAGTGTGAAATTTCTATGGCATGACTGGGATGTGGTGTCAAACGAGTTATGGCCCACAGTATTAAAATCTCTGCATATAATTAGAGACCCCTTTTTAGTTTCCTTTACTTTCCTAAAAAGCTTACCAAAAAAAGCTTTCTGTCTTCTATTAGGGGCATACAGATTAACAAGTGTGTATTCTACATTATTTATAGTGCAAAGTATTATTATGTAACGACTTTGTGGATCTATATGGCATTGGTGGATAGACACAGCCAGAGTGTCTTTAAATGCGAAAAGAACCCCTCTTTTCTTTTTGCTATATGAAGACATAAGTACCTGTTGGAATTTCGGCTGTGATAGTTTAGGGGACATGTGTCTCCTGGATACACACTATATCCCCTTTACTGGCAATTGCTTACCTCCAGAACAGCGACCTCTTGAAAGGGCTATTTAGCCCCTTCACATTAAGTGTCATCAGTTTAATACTCATTTTTAATATCTATGGGGTAGTTTGATACTAAAGGCACAAGATAATGGAAGCATGATGATCTAGGCCCTATCTGTAAGTGTAGAAAAGTTATACGAGCATGTGTCAGGTTTAACATAACAAAAGTGTTAAATATTTTAGAATAACACATTGGGGGATATTTATCAGGGCCTCTGAGCAACGCCAGTGGCGCAGAGGCCCTGAAATAATCGCAAATGCTAGCTTATTGCTAGCTTTTGCGATTATTTGCCCCGATCCGCCAACTTCACGCCAATGGGGCATAAAGGGGCGTGCAGGGGGGCGCGGCCGGCTGGGAGTGCGCACTTGCTGCTGCTGGCGACTTTTCATACGTGAAAAGTCGCCGGATGCGTTTTTTTCTACGCATCCGGCATTTCTACGCACGAGCGCCAGCGTATGATAAATATCCCCTATTAACTTAACAGTTTGGTACAGATTCTTTGAATACAAGTACACAGTGTGGGGGAATAAAGGCATAACAAAAAGTGTGGAAACATGAGCTTCCCAGCTGCGTTCTTACCCGTCCTCACATTATACACGTTAGCTGGAAAAGATCAAGTGGTTCCTCTGGGTTGCCATTCTGGATCGATTCTGGATGGTCTGGTTGACCTGTTCTTCACTCTCTCGATAGCTTCTTTAGGGATGCCCCAAGTTGCTAGTAGCTCAAATCCTTCTTCGAGTGTTTTGATTGCAGTGACAACATTTTGGCGTTTCACTAATACTTTAGTGGGGAAACCCCATCTGTATGGAATATTGTTGTCTCGCAGGAGTGAAGTGATGGATGTAAAGGTTCTCCTGGCTTGTAATGTTGCCGCTGACAGATCCACAAATAATTTTATAGATTCATATGGGGATGGTAGCACAGAGGTCTTTCTTGAGAAAGTTAGCAGTTGCTTTTTTGTATAAAAGAAGGTGAACTTTGCCAATACGTCACGAGGTACCGTCTCTGGCTGGTTTGATGGTTTGGGGACTCGATGAGCCCGGTCAATACTCATTTCATAATCTGAGAGATCTGGGATTTAGGCTTTAGTCATCTGCTGGACAAAGGCTCTCAGTTGGGAGTTTGGTACTGTTTCTGGAATGCCTCTTATCTTTACATTATTGCGCCTGTCCCTGTGTTCTGAGTTGACTTGCTTCGCTTGGATTAGGGACACTGTGGGGCAGATTTACTTACCCGGTCCGTTCGCGATCCAGCGGTGCGTTCTCTGCGGTGGATTCGGGTCCGGCCGGGAATGCCCTGAAATTCACCGGCCAATACCTAGTGAAGGTAAGTGTAATTTTCACTACACATTTTTTTTTTTAAATGCAGCGGTTTTTCCGAATCCGTCGGGTTTTCGTTCGGCCACGCCCCCGATTTCCGTCGCGTGCATGCCAGCAACGATGCGGCAAAATCCGATCGCATGCGGCAAAAACCCGGGGCAATACAGGGAAAATTGGAGCAAATCGGAAATATTCGGGTAACACGTCGGGAAAACGCGAATCGGGCCCTTAGTAAATGAACCCCTGTATCTTCAAGAGCGTTATGGGAGTCAGCAAGCTCGTTAAATGTATGAGCAAAGTCCGCCATTTTGTTCTCTACGTGAGAGACTCTTTCCCCCACCTCATCTAAGGAGGATTGTAACGGTTTAATCAGAGATGATAAGTCCTTTTGCAAGGAAGATCATAACGCTTCAAGCATTGATTTTAACATACATTCTGAAACATATTTGTCCGATGCTTGGAATGAAGCAAATATGTCCTCTTCAGCAGACTGCGATTCGCCATTTTCTGTAAAAGCTCTCACCTTAGCAATGTCCTCTTGCCGTTTCTGCCTCTGTTTAGCTGGGCTGCCTGACGGTGAGCTGGAGTCTCCTGATATGCGTGGAATTGGTGATGAGGAGGATTCTGTTACTATTAAGTGTGTCCTTCCTCCAATCCATATCAGCACCTGTCATTCTCCTCCCCAGATGGACAGATAGAAAGGAGATATATAGATGATTTACCATGTAATATGTTATATATTCCTACAGATGCCGACAACTGTATACAATGTGAAAGTGATGAATGGCCAAATGAGGAGAGAGACCGATGTCTACCCAAAGTGATAGAATTCATCTCTTACCAGAATGACCCGATGGCTTCTGTATTCTCCTGTCTCTCGCTCTTCGGATGTCTTGTGACCGGCTTCATATTCACAATATTTATTTCCTACCGGGACACTCCTATTGTTAAAGCTAATAACCGGAACCTGAGTTACCTCCTCCTGCTCTCCATCTTCCTCAGCTTCCTCTCGGTCTTCTTGTTTCTTGGTCGTCCCAGTGATGTCACTTGTAGATTACGTGAAACCAGTTTTGGAGTTTTCTTCTCAGTTGCCGTCTCTTCACTTCTCGCCAAGACTGTGATGGTTTGTGTGGCTTTTAAGTCCACCAAGCCTGGAAGCCCCTGGAGAAGATGGCTGAGTGTGAAGCTGCCCTACACCATAGTGTTGTTGTGTTCTTCCATACAAGTTGTCATCTGTGTTATCTGGTTGTCTATTTCTCCCCCATTCCAGGACCTGGACACTCAGTCTTCTCCTGGGAAGATCATCATTCAGTGTAATGAGGGGTCAGATATCTGCTTCTACTCCATGTTGGGTTATATGGGGCTCCTGGCAGCGGGCAGCTTTCTTCTGGCTTTCATGGTGAGGACATTACCGGACAGTTTTAATGAGGCCAAGTACATCACCTTCAGCATGCTGCTGTTCTGCAGTGTCTGGATCTCCATGATCCCGGCTTATCTGAGCACCAGAGGGAAATACATGGTGGCTGTGGAGATATTTGCAGTAATGGCTTCCAGTGCTGGACTCTTAGGTTGTGTGTTTTTCCCAAAATGTTTTATCATTTTATTTAGATCTGAAAACAATAGAAAAACAGATCTACTGGTGAGAAGAAGAGAATGACTGCAGAATATGAGCCTCAGTGATGTATAATATTAGTACAATGTTCTCAGGACATGTTTTATTACATCTCTGACGGCTGCAGTCACATTCATCAATGTTAGAGAATTGTAGGAGGTGAAGGCGCGACCTCTGATTGGACACTACAGGCGGCCGTGTTACTGCTTCATCTGATACCCCAAAATACCCCAGAATATAAGTTAGGAATTAGTAGAATGTATAAGAAATGTATAACAAGACTGACACTTACTGTATTTTTCGGACTATAAGATGCGATTTTCAGCGAGATAAAACCTTTGAGCAGCTCGTTATACACGATTATTTGGATCCACATTACATCAGAGATGGAGCTCATTTTGCTCACACCACCTCATAAGTGACACAGAAGTGATGTACCAGCTATGGGGTGTTATACTTCATATATGCTGGAAATGGTGTTTTAGCAGCATAAGGCAATACCAGCTCCTGAACACCAGGGGGAAGGGTAGTTACCAGCAGTTCTTCACCGTCAATGATTGGACCTCCATGAGGGACATTTGTTCAGTGCTGCACTGCTTAACACACCTAACACTACTGCTATTTTTCCTTTTTTGTGTTTCCATTTTTTGCTTCAAACTCTCAAAAACCCATATTTTTTTTATTGTAACGTGTACAGAGCTGTGTAATAGCTCATTTCTATGCAAACAAATGTTTGTACTCTATGTACTCCAGCGGCTCCGCAGCTTCGCCTATCCGTCCCGGAGGTGGTGCGCTCGCTACCTGGTCTCCTAAGGTGCGCACACGCCGGCTCCCAAAGATTTAAAGAGCCAGCGCACCAATGATTGGTGCGGGCCATTCCCAGAATCCCTTCTCACCCAGCCTCTCCCTGCACACCCCACCAGATCTTTGTGCCTTGTGCTTTTGAGAAAGCTTTGTTCCTCATGACCTGTGCTCATGTTCTGCATTCCCGTTGTGACCCCGGTTCCGTTCCTGACTACGCTCCTTTGCTGCCTGCCCTTACCTTCTGCTTTCTCCCCGACTCTGATCCCGTGCTGCCTGTCCTGACCTCCCACCTGTCCCCGACCTGGCTTACATCATGATCCGTGGTAGTCCTGTGGGTCCACTACTCCTGGTGTCTGACAAGCTGCCTAAGAATATGGCAAAATAATACTTCAAATAAAACCTGGTCATGAATCAAATATTTCAATTTCTGGTCAACAAATCTGTGATCAGCCTCCTCTGACAGTCCTGGAGTGTCGAGCACCAAGAGTTTTAGAATTTTAGAGTTGGGAAGACAAGAAAATGGCTATCACATTGGGCCAACACTTTATAATGGTGTTTGATATTGTTGGATTTGTTCATTCATGTTGGGAAATGTGCTGGGCAGATCATCTTCTCAGGAGACCCATGGAAGAAGATATGAGACAATTAGGATCATAATAAGTCCACAACTTTTCATCTTAATTCAGGTGTAGCCATTGGGTGGTAAGTCAAAAACAACATGCCAGCATTCAATTCATCGTTGGGAGATGCAATAAGGTTTAGTGGAGCTGTCCAGAGTTTTTCATCGGTTCTCCTCCGAGGATCTCTATTCCAATCCCATTCATAAGAGGTCTGTGTTTTCTTTATTTTATCCCTTATTATTTTACAGTTTTATCTTTTACCTATGTCTGTTTATTTAACCATTTTTGTAACCTTTAACCATTGCACCTTTTTTTCATATTAAATTGTGTGTCCTTATGAGTTTTGGGTAAAAGATATAAATTGGGCCAAACAGGGTCAGAGGGAATCAAGAAATCAGCAGTAGTTTGGTCAAAAATCCCCAGACAGACGCCTTCTTCAGCCAGTTTCTCTAATTTCTTAGTTATCCGATATGTTGGGTCTTTGTGTATTTCAAAGTAAGTTTCTCGATCACTCAACATCTTCAAGACCACCACTGAGCCACCCTTGTCCGAAGGGCGGATGATGACATTGGCATTTTGTTTTGACCAGGTTAGAGCTTAAGTTTCCTTGTGAGAGAGGTTGGTACTGGGTTATTCATTGGACTAATTCTTGTTTTCAGGTTCTTGCGGTCTCTTTCCACCATTTGTTGATAGGTATCCATCTCAGGAGTTCTTGAATCAGTTGGATAGAAAGTAGGGTTTTTTCTTTGTATTAGAGGTGTTATGTACTTCAGCAGTAAGTGTTGGATGGGTTTCTGTGGGTTCTTGTAAACTCATTTAAATAATTTGTTAAACTTTGTGTTTGTTAGGATTTAGTTGCTCCTCAAAAGAATAGTTTGTGTGTATGAAATGTTATTTTTACTGTGAGCAATCTCACAAATTTGTTCAAATCACAAAGCGTTTTAAGAGATCCAAATTTTTGGTGGGTTCAAAACCCAGGCCTCCCGAATATTATGGTTAACCTAATGGTAGCTGATAGATTTATCACACTGTTGAATGAGTTGCTGATGTTCACTTCTTGTTCGTTTGTCTGGTGACATACAGATTGTTGCTGTCATTTGTGTGACATTGGGGCACATTTACTTACCCGGTCCATTCGCGTTCCAGCGGCGGCTTCTCCGACGAGCGTTCGGGTCTTCCGGCGATCCATGAAGGTCCTGCGCCCGATGTCCACCAGGTGTCGCTGCTGTGCCGAGTTCCGTCGAGTTGCATCGGAGTTCACTGATCTCTTCCTGGTGCATGTAAGTATGGCGCGTGCGACCAATTTTTTTTTTTAAATGCGGCGGTTTTTCCGAATCCGACTGGTTTTCGTTCAACAACGCCCCCCGATTTCCGTTGCGTGCATGCCAGCGCCAATGCGCCACAATCCGATCGCGTGCGCCAAAATCTCTGGGCAATTCAGGGAAAATCGGCGCAGATCGGAAATATTCGGGTAACACGTCGGGAAAACGCAAATCGGGCCCTTAGTAAATGACCCCCATTGTGTTTTTTGTGGTATTTATTTCAAGTTGGTGGTGGGTACAATGTTTTTTGACATGTTGGTGTTTCCTTGATAGCTGATTTCAGTATTGGAACATGTAGGTGCTGAATTGATGTCCGAGTCATATACAGACGAGGAGAAAGTGACATGATTTGTGGGGCCGTGTTTGCCTCCTCTAGTTCTTGAAGATGAAATCACAACTGAACTTCCTTTTTTTAGTATTCATAATTTCAATTTCCAATTTTTCTAAATTATCTGTGTTTGGAGATGATGTCTCTGTAGTTGATGGTGGTAGTTATGTTTATTTCTTGACTTAGTTATTTCTGGATTTCTGTAAGTGAAACTTTCTCCTGATTAATTATAAGTGCCATGAGTTTCAGAGAACATTCTGTAAATCCATTGTTCCCAGAGTCCATGAAAGTTTTCCCAGGGGATATTTCCTAATGCGCACACCTTGAGGTTTCACTTTTTATCAAGCTAATTTTGTAAGGTGGTTAAATCCAACCATAATCTTAGATGATTGGTCATTGCTTTATCCAGGTCTTGTGTTAGGGTAAGGATTGACCCTTCGGATTCCATATTGGAGTCAACACACAAAAAACACCAGAGCAAATGTTCATAAGAAAAAAGGAGAAAGGCTGGTGCTCACCCTTTGAAACGCATGTCCTGAAGTTGAAAAGCCGTGCTGGGTTTCAAAGGGTTTGGTCCTTTATCATACCAAGCCATACAAAAGTGATGAACACATTTAAATGTAGAAAACACCACCAGAAATATCAATTATAATATACCGTATATACTTGAGTGTAACCAAAACCAAAATAAACATAAAGCGAGGGGTGTGGGCATAGACTCTCTATCTCAAATGACCCCCCCGCTATTGTCATATAATACAACCAAAATGTTGAACAAACTTAGAGAATAGAAAATCAAATAAGTGCCAGACAAATAAATTTTATTAAATAAACAAAAGTAGCAGTAAAAATATAAAAACAGAGAGTGCCAGAATAAAGACTGTTGAAGTAAAAAAGAGTTCAATATCAATCAGGCAGGGGGGCGTAACGGCATGACGTAGCACGCAGCACGTGCACGTCGCGCTGCACCGCCGTCCTCCCTACCCCCGCTCCCCACGCTGACCTGACTCGAGCCGCGGGTCCCGGTCCTGGTCCGAGGAGGTGAACGGAGGATTCGGGCGCAGGTCCGGGTTCCCTATCCAGCGGCTGTAGCGGAGCCCCCGCTCACTGTGGAAGGAGGCCTGCCGTTTCAGGCGCATTTGTGGCGCAATTGTGGCGCAAGTGTGGCGCACGGGCGCTCAGGCGCTGAAAATTGGACTGTCCTGAGGTGAGCTGGCAACGTGATGAAGACGATCGGGGGATTAGACGATACGATGATGCCTGGTGCCGGAAACGCGCTGACCTGGAGGGGTGCATTCTGAGATCGCTGCCGAGGCGGCGGGGCTGGAGAGCTTTCCTGGATGACGGCGCGACCGGAGATAAAGGTTGTAAGCAGTTCATCGTGTTTGGTTCCTGGGCTGCAAGTCGGTGACGAACCCGTGTGGATGCAATTGCCGAGGATGGGTGAGAGGTGCCTGTACCTGGCCTGACTCGCCAGCTGCGCGTAGCGGTTCGTCAAGATGGGTGAGATGTACCTGGCCTTAATTTTCCTTACCCATGTACTAATTCATCTGCATATGGCGCTAACTCTGACTTATTGCTAATCGTGCTAACATCGGCTCGACATTTGCCTGCATACGCTACTAACTCTGTTTTGTTACTAACTATATTAACATCCGCTTGACATCTGCCTGCTACTTGTATGTGATCTGACTGTTCGATTTCAACTATCTGCATCTATTACGTAACCGTCTGAACTTTGTTAGGGCAATTTGGACTTTTATAACCCGGTGTCCACGGGGACAACATATCCTCAAGATTATAGGAGAGTTACAACGGAATATTTGTGATATATTATCTCTGGACATAAAACTGTCTTACTTCCTTTAGGGTGATCGGTGATCCTTTAGGGTGATCGGTTCTGTTTATGTCTCTGTTTTAGTACCAGCCCTTTCGGCTTACAGAATAGTTTGCGGTTCTTGTGTCAATCCTCGACCTTTCCTCCTATTGTCTGAGGGATTTGTTTACTGTAATAAGTTAATATTGCTCACTGTCAATTGGGTAGCATATTTGGTCCGATTTATAGGCTGCTCAATTTGGGCATATGAATGTTTACCTAGCTTTGTAACATTGTGACTTAGGGTATATTCACTGTAGCAGGGATGCCCCCTAAAAATGCTGCAAGGAAGTCCTTGGGGACATCTTCCCCCAAGGAGAAAGAGAAAGGAGGGGCTAAAGGAGAGAACTCCGCAAAGTTGGATAAATTATGGAAATCCCCCCCAGTTAAAACACGGACAGGATTATCGAGTCAGAAAAACTTGGAAAATGAAACTGTAGATCCTAAACCGCAGGGATCGAGATCGGTCCCTGTAGAGGGGGAGGATCGGGACGGGGGTGAGGCAAACATGGGAGGTGAAAATGAAATGTTAAAAGAGATCTTAGACTCCATAAAAACCTGTAACTCAGCAATACTGGGGCTGACAGACCAGGTTGGGGCCTTGAGAGGAGATGTCTCCATTATGAGAGAAGAGCTGAACAGGTTAAGAGATAAGCAAAAAACGGCAGAAGATAAAATTACTAATATTGAGAAGGAGGTCTGCACCCTCAAAAAAGTCACCTCACGTTTGGAGGTAGAGAATAAGGCCCTGAAAGGGAAAATTGCGGATATGGAGGACCGCTCAAGAAGAGCGAATCTAAGATTAATAGGGGTCCCAGAAAAAGCTGAGGGGGATAACCCCGTAAGCTACATTAAAGAATGGTTTTTGAAGGAAATAGGGAAGGAGCATCTCTCCCCGCACTTTGATATTGAGCGGGCCCATAGAATCCCGGCAGGCCCCTATATTCCGGGGAATACTCCCCGTACCCTTATATGCAAAACATTACTCTCGAGAGATCGGGATATGATACTGAAACGAGCACGCGATCTAAAAGATCTTACAATACAAGGGGCCAAAGTAGCAATATACCCGGACTTTTCTAAGGACACTCTCCAGAGGAGGAAGAGTTTTCTGGAGGTAAAAAAAAGGTTGAGAGACAAGGGTATTATTTATGCATTAATGTTTCCGGCCAAACTAAAAATTATCTTTCAAGGCCAGTCCCAGTTTTTCAGCACTCCAGAACAAGTTTCAGACTGGTTGGATCGAAAAGGTCTTTGAATATGAATATTTAGGCCATTATACCTATTTCGGGTCAGCAATGGGGGGTAGGTGGGGAGGGGGGGCGGGAAAGTGGCTGAAGTAGGAAGAGTTGTACTATGGTAGAACAGGTGGTGGGATTGGGGGGGGGTGGGATGAGCCGATGCTGGGGATGCTGTTTGGTTAGAGCATGTCGTTGTGTCTTTTTTCGTGTCTTTTGTCCAGATATAATAGATGGGTACTAGGTTTATAGTATGGAATATAAGAGGGCTTAAAGATCGCCTGAAACGCTGCATTATCTTTGATTACATTGTTAAACAACTTCCTGCGATTGTTATCTTATTGGAGACACATCTTGATAGGGAATCTTTGGCTCTTGTAGAAAGGAGGTGGGCCAGTCAGGTTTACAACTCTGTTTTTTCATCATTCTCTAGAGGGGTCTCTATCTTGATTCACAGATCTGTTGCCTTTCAAGCCTTAGATGTAAGTTGTGACCCAGATGGAAGATATGTATTCCTGTCAGGTATACTAGATGGCAATAAATGCGTTCTTGCAGGAGTCTATATACCTCCCCCCTTTAGATACGAGGTCCTGATAAAGCTACTGCGGTTTATTGAAAGGGTGGGTGAATGCCCGGTTTTGATCCTGGGCGATTTTAATGCTGTAATGTCTGATGAGAAAGATCGCACAGGTGGGAAAAAAAATCCGGGAAGTATAGAGAAGGGAGACACCCCCTTTTCTAGGTTCTGCCAGGAAGTGGGCTGGAGAGATGTCTGGAGAAGTTTAAAGGGGGAACATCAGATTTTCTCATGTTACAACCGTTCCCATAACACCTTTTCCCGGATTGACCTAGTGTTGGCTAATGATTTGGCCATCGATTGGGTAGGGAAAATGCGGTATGATAACCGTTCTATCTCCGATCATTCCCCAATGGTTCTCGAGTTGATCGGATCAAGGAATGCGCCCGTTAAGTTTTGGAAGCTCAACGCGCATTGGTTAGCGTTATTGCCAGATGAGGATAAAATCAAGGAAGAGCTTCATAGATTTATTGTGTCAAACAGAGCCGGGGTTAACCTTGGGCTAATGTGGGATGCCCTGAAATCCTGTCTTAGAGGGATATTAAATTCAGAAATCATTTATTTGCGTAAGCAATGGGCTAGTAAGGAGAGGCTCTTAAATAAGGAGCTGAAAGAAAAAGAAAGGGCCTGTTTGGAGTGTGGTTCGAGGGAGCGACGCAATAGCTTTTTTGGGGCACAAGAGGAATATAATAGATTTATGGCAGAGAAGGCGACACAGAAATTATTTTTTTTGGACCAAAGGGCACATTGTGAGAGTGGGGTGCCTTCAAAGGGGCTCTTGCAGAAAGTTAAAAAACAACAAGAGGATAATAGAATAACAGCCATTAAAAACAACTTTGGGGATACAACCTCTAATGCCGAGGAGATTAGAGATACCTTTTTAAAATTTTTTCAGGGCATATATACCTCAGATTTGGAGGTATCAATAGACGATATAAGATCCTTTTTAGGCAAGGTTCAAATACCCGCCATTTCGAGGGAAGGGGTAGAGACGCTATCGCGCCCGATAACGATCGAAGAGCTTGAGGAGGCTCTTGCTTCCTCTAGACGTAAATCCGCTCCGGGTTTGGATGGGCTTCCTTTAGAAATTTATAGTAGATTTGGGGCTATTCTTTTACCCGTTTTGGTGGAGACCTGGGAATCCTCGCAAAGGGAGGGCAGGTTGCCTGACTCATGGTATGAAGCCAGCATAGTCTTGATTCGGAAAAAAATAAAGACCCTTTGGAGGCGGAATCCTATAGGCCGATTTCGCTTATCAACGCAGATGCCAAGCTGATGGCCAAGTTAATTTCAAATAGACTCAAAGAATGTGCTCCACTACTGATACATGAAGACCAATGCGGCTTTCTGATTGGGCGACAGAGTAAGACTAATATAAGAAGGCTCTTTGCGGGTCTCCAGATGGGCCGGGGGGGGTCTCGCTCCATCCTGTCTTTGGATGCCTCTAAGGCCTTTGACAGGGTGGAGTGGGACTTCCTCTGGGAGGTACTGTCTAGATTTGGGTTGGGCGACCAGTTTCTGAACTGGGTTAAACTATTTTATAAATCCCCGAGGGTCTGCATCAGGGTTAATAGTGATTTCTCCCCTTTCTTTTCATTGTCTAGAGGTACAAGGCAGGGTTGCCCCCTGTCCCCGCTTCTATTTGCGTTCTTTATAGAGCCCCTGGCAATAAAACTGAGGGCAGACAGTGTAATAAAGGGGGGAGGAATAGCTGGTGTTGAGGATAAGATAATGTTATATGCTGATGATGTCCTTCTCTTCCTCAAAGATTCTGATATATCGGCTCCAAAGGCCCTGAAGGTTATTCAGGAGTACGGTAGGTTTTCGGGTTTTGAGATAAATACCCATAAGTCGATCATGGTGCCTTTGGATGAGGACCCTCATCCTAATTATTCGCTGTTTGGACTTAAGATCTCCTCTTTATGTGAATATCTTGGCCTAAAGATCACGGCCAAGGTTGACGACTACATCACTTTGAATCTAGTGCCCTTATTAATAAAAATTAAAAACAAGGTGAATACTTGGAATACGCTACCATTAAATCGGGCTGAGAGAGTTATACTGATAAAGAGCGTTTTGCTTCCCCAAATTCTATATGTAATATCTAATGCTCCATGTTGGATAGGCAAGAAATGGTTTGGGTTTATTCGTGCTATTATAAACAAGTTATTGTGGGGGAGGAAAAGGGTTCGCATTAAGCAAGAAACTCTAATGCTTAATAAGGAAAGGGGCGGGCTGTCGCTTCCCTCCTTCTATCACTATTTTTTGGCAGCCCAGACCCAGTTTATTTTGGAAAATAGACAGTCTAATATATTTTTTGCGCTCACTTCGCTGGTGGAGCGTAGATTTGATTCAATGCTGGCACTATTAGAGTCAGGCCAACTGAAGCGTTTGAACGCTAAGAGATTCCCTCTGGCTCGGCTATTGTTGTATATCTGGAGAGATCTTAGGAGGATATTTGGTATTACTGGAGGTTTTAAATTTACTCCGCTGTGGAGTAATCTCAACTTTTCGGAACTAGCTAAGATGGATGATGTTGGGTTTTGGGAAAGAAAGGGAATTACGTCCTTGGAACAGTTGGAAGAAGATGGGACCTTGCCCTCCTTTCATGATTGGTGTCTGAGGGATACGCTTGAGGAAAGGGATTTTTTTAGGTACCGTCAAATCGAGCACGCTTATAGGAAAGAGGCACAGCACGAGAGGTTTAGGATACACATAGGGGGTAAATTTATGGATCTATTAGATTTAGATCCAACACGAATTAATTTATCAAATATTTATAGGCTCCTTAGGTACACTATAGACCAGAAGTTTTGTCACGTATCTCAATTGAAATGGGCAAACCAGGTCGGTTTTATCACTGGGGCACAGTGGCGTGATATTTATAAGAATGTGGTAAGAGCAACAATTAATCTAAATCACAGATGCACACAATTATATATTTTATATAGAATTTATTTTTCACCAGATCTAATGTTTAAAATTGGTTTAAGGGAAAATGCGAATTGTAGGAGGTGTAATTATTCACAAGCCGATATCCTACATGTTCTATGGGATTGTCCTAAGATCAACCCTTATTGGGAGGAGATATTTATGAGATTAGAGGCCCAGCTCCAATGCTCTTTCCCGCGAGTTGCCACCTTTGGGCTTCTGGGCTTGATACCGATCTCGTTAGACGACAGATTAAAAAGTGATTTGGCCCTGAAGACCATTTTTCTTGCAAGATTAGTATTAGTTAGACATTGGCTTGATGAGAAGCCTCCAGATGTGAATGAATGGAGCAATTTAGTTAAGCGTATAAAAGCATACGAATGTGCGTTCGAGAAACGATATAGGAAGGGCAACAGACTTAAAGAGATTTGGAATCAGTGGAGGCTATAGAGGGTTCTCTGTAACCCACTGTGTATAGATTGTGTCCATTCAGCGTCTCCAGCATCGGTAGAGGGTGGGGAGGGAGGGGGGTTTGGGGGGGGACTATCCGTATTAAGATTTGGACATTCTGTGTTTCGCAATAGGATGGTTGTTTTTTGTAGATGGAGTTTATGTATAGGATGTTATTAACAACATGACATGTAATGTTCTAATGTTTTATGGATTCTGTTGCAAACGATGTCTTGTATTATTATATGGAATAATAAAACAATTAAAAAAAAAAAAAAAAAAAAAAAAAAAAAAAAATATCAATCAGGCAGAGCGTAATTAATTAAAATAATAAAACAGCCGAAATTTATGGTTAGTCCAGGTACAGTCTACATATGGCTATTATATTTGTCATTTTTACATGTAATGTTTTTGATATTATATTATATATATATATATATATATATATATATATATGTATTCGTTGGGATTGATGCACTTGTCACTTTATTATTATTTCTACTATGCAAAGTATCTATACACTCGATATTGTATATATATATATATATATATATTTTTTGTAACTAATGCACTTGTCACTTTAACTTATGGTTATGCTGTTTCGATCACTATTTCCCTGTTATGTGTATAGAAGGCATATCATGCATTGCCTTCCCCTCACTGGCCATTACCGCCTCATATAACCAAGTATTCGGCATTCTTTGCCATTTATTCCCTCCATATACTTACCCGCTAATCCTCCTCTTCTTCTATATTGCAGCTCCCACTGCTGCAGCCTTACTATGAAGAGACTTGGGACACCCATGGTAGGTCACGGTGTCTCGCGATCATCCAGCCCATTCTCTCCGTGCCGCCTGCATCTCGTGAGTACACACCAGTATACAATTTCACTCTAATTAATGTCCTTTCTGATTGGTACACTTCCATATATAATCTCACCTAGTGGAACTTTAGACACTCCCCTTGAGAAAGCTATTTGCGAAACACGTGTCGGGGTGTACAGCGTGTGCCTGCCTGACTGGTATTGGTAATTACCCTCAGGTTGCATACTTGAGTGTAAGCCAATGCAGGTATAAGCCGAGGTACCTAATTTTACCATAAAAACTGGAAAAAAAATTGACACAGGTATAAGCCTAGGGTTGAAAATGCATTGCTCTAAGCCTCCCTAGTGTATAGTTGTCCAGACCTTGTATATAGCTGGCCATCCCCTGTATATAGCCAGCCCTCAGTAGTATATAGCCATCCTGCCCTTGTAGTAACAGCCAGCCAGCCTTCTGTAGTATATAGCCTGGCAGCCCCCTGTAGTATAAATGCTGCCAGTCAGCCCCCTGTAGTTTATAGCCTGCCAGTCCCCTGTAGTATATAGCCTACCAGCCCCCTGTAGTATATAGCCTCCCATCCGGCCAGCCCCATGTAGTATATAGCCTCCCATCCGGCCAGCCCTGTGTAGTATATAGCCTGTCATCCAGCCAGCCCCATGTAGCATATAGCCTGTCATCCAGCCAGCCCCGTGTAGCATATAGCCTGTCATCCAGCCAGCCCCATGTAGTATATAGCCTGTCATCCAGCCAGCCCCATGTAGTATATAGCCTGTCATCCAGCCAGCCCCATGTAGTATATAGCCTTCCATCCAGCCAGCCCTGTGTAGTATATAGCCTGTCAGCCCCCCATACGGCCAGCACATTAAAAAATATAAATGGAGCACTTACCATTCTGTTGCTGACATCACCATTGCGCTCTGGCCGGGCCGTGCGCACAAAGCTGTTGCGGACCTGTACCCAACACTCGTGCACATGAAGACAGAAGAGGAGCTGCCCGGGGAGTCAGAATGATAAGTACTCCATAAATTTTTCTATATACCCGAGTATAAGCGGAGTTGGGAACTTTCAGGACTATATTATTATAGCTAGTGGGGCATCATTAACTAGTTAAGGGATATTAGCAGATGTGCAAAGAACGGCTATCCCGGGTACAGTGGGATGTCTACAAATGTGATAAAAAATACAAAAACTGCCGTGTGCACCACTTATTCCCAATAAAGACTTTCCTCAATTTTATAACTATATAATAGAGTAAAAAACACAGTTATAGCAAAGTCCTACAATATATCATGTAAACATCTGATTAGTAGCAGATACACATATGGTACATGTAATAATATAGTGCGGGGCCCGAGCACTTAGAAGAGTCATCTCTACAAACAATAATGTATAAAGTAATAAAATAAGTTGTCCTAAAGTCCACCAAAGATTTCCCCTCATGTGAACAGTGTCCTGTTAGTTTGCTGCTTGCTCTGCATATATCATTTGGTCAGCGTTTCTATGCAAGTAGTGTGTAACTTATACAAGGATAGTGACATTCTTCACGTATTACTCCCCCCTGACGTCCCGGGAGGTAATAACGTGGCTTAAAGGGGACCTACCACCACGATTCTACCTATAAAGGTAGAACGGGTGGTAGGTGGATGAATGGGACGTAAGGATAGCCCTTTTTGGGCTAATCCTTACGTCCCGGCTATCCTTTAGTAAACTTTAATCAGTTGATATGTTAATTTAATTAAGCGGCTACTGGGGCGTGGAGTAGCCGGACATGAGGCTACTAGTCGCGGCTACTCCACACCCCAGTAGCATTGTTCCTCCGCCTACCGGGTAATCTTCGGCGCGCAGCACCTCGTAGCTGCGCGCCCTCGTCCGAGCACCCGGCGTCTGCGCATGCGCAGTAGCGCCGGCCTCAGACCTACGGCCGCGCACCCGTAGTCCTGCGTCCTGCGCATGCGCAGAACGCAGGATATTCGCACGAGGGCGCGCAGCTACGAGGAGCTGCGCGCCGAAGATTACTTACAGTATTGGTGAAAATTCCTTTCATGCGCATGTGAGGTTCACCGCACCATAAATGGAGGGAAGGCAGAATTTAATCAGAGATGATATTCCATTGGGGACATTGAGGGAGCATACAGACGCGCGGAAAAGGAGAATCGGAATCATCTTCTCCAGTCTAGACCTCAACGACCCAATGAAAATCAGGTAAGGTTGATCACGCCTTACTATTGGCAATGGAGGAGGGTTGAGGGGATTATGAAGCAGTTTTTGCCGATACTTCTTTCTGACCCAGATCTGAACACCCACTCATCACCTCGCCCACAATTGGCAGCTAAGAAGAGCAAATCAATTGGAGATATGTTTGTAAAAAGCCATCAAACTCTTCTTTACTCAAGACCTTACATTTTTGGGTCAAAAGGCCCTGAATGGGGGTCTTTTCCTTGTGGGCACTGTTCCGTCTGCAAAGTAATGACAAAGACGGACTCTTTTTCCGATTCCTGTGGAGAAAAGTAATTTCAAATTGTCCATTTTATCAATTGCAGCACATCTGGTGCGGTGCACAACCATCATGCCCGTGCCGATTGAGCTAAATTGGAATGACTACCAGAGAATTCAGGATTTGAATACAGGATCAAACCAAATGATCATGAGGCATTTTAAAAATTTAAAAATGTACCGAGACACTTTCATGAGTTTCATGACGACAGGGGGCAGGATGTTCGGGTGTGGCATCGACAAAATACTTCTGCACTCACGCGGTGGCATCACTTTCAGGAAATTAGAAAACATTGAAACGAATTGTGAAACTTCAGACTGGGGCACCCCTTGGCCTGAATGAAAAGTTGTCATTTGCTTCGTACTTGTAGGGTATCGTGTACACTCACAACTCCATCATTTTCTTCCAGTTTTTATCTTTTTAAATTTTAAAATGTCTAGTTATTTTGGTTTGCGGCAGGCTTTATCAGTAGGGGCACGCCTTGTGAAGACTAGCCAATACACAGGCGCCCCAAAGTTTTTATGTGCGTAATGTTGTTTATCACCATATAATTATGACATTTGTTGGTCATTTCTATCCACACATATTAATTGTGATTGGGGCGTATGCAGATTGTAGTCGACATCTTATCGCTTGAGCTCTTTACAATTGGGTGCCGGGCACAGTCCGGTATTAGTTTGTAATCTATTCAAATGATCTCGTTGTGTAGCTCATTTAGCTGTCACCCAATCCATGTTCTAAGGGGGGGGGGGGGGCATTTTATTATTTGTGCGCAATATCCAAAAATGATTATGCATTTCCAGTCACTTTTGCAGAAATATTTATTATTGCATTTTGGTGTTTTATGCATTTTTGTTTTTGCACAAATTTTGCAGTCGTACAGGTTTTCTTTGCTGCTCAGCAACTCAAGATTCAAGTTTATTCACCTCATGCAGCATTTTGACATCCTATTGGAGGATAAGTATATATATATGTGTATATTTTTTAACTTTTTTTTTTTCACTGCACTTAGCACTGGCACTTTCTCACGCTGCCACTTCATATTCACCTATACACAGTAGTTTTCTATCACTTTGTGCCTGCATGTGTTCACATTTTGTCCTGCACTTTTTGCTATTCCCTCTAGGTGGAAATGTTCCATTTAGAGATGAGTGAACATACTCGTCCGAGCTTGATGCTCGTTCGAGCATTAGCGTACTCGTAACTGCTCGATGCTCGGACGAATACTTCGCCCGCTCGAGAAAATGGCAGCTCCCGCCGTTTTGATTTTTGGCGACCAGAAACAGAGCCAATCACAAGCCAGGAGACTCTGCACTCCACCCAGCATGACGTGGTACCCTTAGACGTCGATAGCAGTGGTTGGCTGGCCAGATCAGGTGACCCTGGAATAGACTAGCCGCTGCCCGCGCTGCTCGGATCATTCTCTGTCTGGATGCCGCTAGGGAGAGAGCTGCTGCTGGTCAGGGAAAGCGTTAGGCTTCTATTAGAATAGTGTTAGGCAGGAGTGATTCTACAAGAACCCAACAGCCCTTCTTAGGGCTACAATAGCGTTATATTTTCCTTTTTTTTTGTTTGCTTGTGGCTGGGCTTGCTGGCACTAGTAGTGCAGATAGTACCATATTGTGAGGAATTTGCAGGGAGACTTGCGACCGTTGTGTTTAGCTCTTAGTGACACACATATCCACCTCAAACACCGAAGTGGGACAATTTATTAGGGGTTTGATTTGAATTAGGCACAGTCTGCTGATTTTTTATTTTTTTACGTTTATTTCTTTTTATAACTCAAAGTAATCTGGCAAAGCAGTGTGCTCTCATTGTAGGCTAGAAAATAGCCATAGGAGAACCCCAACGGATTATTTAGGCCTACAATAGCTTTATATTTTCCTTTTTTTTGGTTTGCTTGTGGCTGGGCTTGCTGCCATTAGTAGTGCAGCTATTACCATATTGTGAGGAATTTGCAGTGAGACTTGCGACCGTTGTGTTTAGCTCTTAGTGACACACATATCCATCTCTAACACCGAAGTGGGACAATTTATTAGGGGTTTGATTTGAATTAGGCACAGTCTGCTGATTTAATTTTTTTTACGTTTATTTCTTTTTATAACTCAAAGTCATCAGGCACAGCACAAAATCCAGTTGTGTGCTGTCAGTGTAGGTTAGAAACTAGCCATAGCAATAGGATAGCAACGTTTTGTTAAAAAAAAAAAAAATTAAAAGTTTACACTTTAATTTGGAAAATGTTTAACCCGAGGGCTAGGGGTAGAGGACGAGGCGTGGACGTGGGCGTCCAACTACTGCAGGGGTCAGAGGCTGTGGTCCTGGGCGGGGTGAGACACCACCTGCTGATGAGGGAGCAGGGGAACGCCGCAGAGCTACACTCCCTAGGTTCATCATGTCTCAAGTTACTGGGACTCGTGGTAGAGCACTGTTGAGGCCAGAACAATGCGAAGAGGTGATGTCGTGGATTGCAGACAATGCTTCTAGCCATTTGTCCACCAGTCAGTCTTCCACGCAGTCCACCCATGTCACCGAAATCAGCACTCCTCCAGCTCCTCCACCTCAGCCTCCTTCCCCCCAGTCTGCCCCCTCCCAGCAAAATTTGGCATTTGAACCGGCATACTCTGAGGAACTGTTTTCTGGATCCTTCCCACAGTCACAAACCACTTGTCCGGTTGCTGCTGAGCTATTTTCCGATGCCCAGGTTTTCCACCAGTCGCAGTCTGTGGGTGATGATGACATTATTGACGTAGTGGAAGAAGTGTGTAAAGAGGTGTCGGACGATGAGGAGACACGGTTGTCAGACAATGGTGAAGTTGTTGTCAGGGCAGGAAGTCCGAGGGGGGAGAAGACTGAGGGATCGGAGGTTGATGAGGTGACAGACCCAAGCTGGGTTGATAGGCCGGGTGAACACAGTGCTTCTGAGACAGAGGCGAGTCCTATAGCAGAACAGGTTGGAAGAGGCAGTGGTGGGGCCAGACGGAGAGGCAGGGCCAGAGCTGGTGCATCAGCGCCAAATGTTTCACGTAGTCAAGCTCCCGTGATGAGGGCTAGATTTTCAGAAGTCTGGAGGTTCTTTAAAGAAACACCAGATGACCGACAGACTGTGGTGTGCAACCTGTGCCAAACCAGGATCAGCAGGGGTTCCACCACTACGAGCTTAACTACCACCAGTATACGCAGGCATATGAATGCTAAACACCCCACTCAATGGCACCAAGCCCGTTCACCTCTGGCCGGGCACACCACTGCACTTCCCCTGTGTCATCTGCTAGTCAGCCCCCTTCCCAGGACCCCGGCCCAAACACCTCCCGTGCGAAAACCCTATCTTCGCCTCCACGATCCTCCACAGCATCCACCAGCGTTCAGCTCTCCATACCCCAGACGCTGCAGCGCAAAAGGAAGTATAGTGCAACCCACCCACATGCCCAAGCCCTCAACGTCCACATCTCCAAACTGCTTAGCCTGGAGATACAGCCCTATAGGCTGGTAGAGACCGAGGCCTTTTGAAATCTCATGGCGGCGGCTGCCACTCGGTATTTGGTCCCCAGCCGCCACTACTTTTCCCGATGTGCCGTCCCAGCCCTGCACAAGCACGTATCAGACAACATCATCCGTGCCCTGACCAACGCCGTTGCTGACAAGGTCCACCTGACCACGGACACGTAGACAAGTGCTGCCGGGCAGGGCCACTATATATCGCTGACGGCACATTGGGTTAACTTGTTGGAGGCTGGGACCGAGTCTGACCCTGGGGCTGGTCATATACTGCCGACGCCGAGGATTGCGGGGCCTACCTCGGTCCAGGTCTCAAAGGCCTACTATGCCTCCTCCTCCTCCCACCCCTCCTCCACCTCCTCCTCCGAATTACCATCCGTGGGCATGGCGCCATCAGTCGGTAGCTCTAGGCACAGCAGCAGTGCCGTCGCTAAGCGACAGCAGGCGGTGCTTAAACTGCTGAGCCTAGGCGATAAAAGGCACCCGCCCAAGAGCTATTACAGGGCATCACGCCTCCAACTGCCCGCTCACCGACTGTTGTGCGACGTGCCCACGAGGTGGAATTCAACATTAACCATGTTATCCAGAGTTTACCAGCAGCGCAGAGCGATTGTTGACTGCCAGATGTCAACTTCCACCAGAACTGGTAGTCAGGTCAGTCAACTTCCTCAAGTCTACAATGAGGAGTGGACGTGGATGTCTGATATCTGTCAGGTGCTGAGTAACTTTGCGGAGTCAACACAGATGGTCAGTGGCGATGCCGCCATCATCAACCTCACAATCCCGCTGCTTGGCCTGTTGAAAAACTCTCTGGTCAGCATGAAGTCGGAAGCTTTGCGCTCGTCACAAGAGACGGGGGAAGAAGATTCCCTTGTTGATAGCCAAAGCACCCTCAGGTCTGTTTCTCAGCGCATATCGGATGAGGTGGAGGAGGATGAGGAGGAAGAGGAGGAGAATGTTGGCAAGACAGAAGAGGGGACCATTGTTCAGTCCTTCACTGTTCAGCGTGTATGGGCAGAAGAAGAGGAGTTGGAGGAGTTGGAGGAGGAGGAAATGGAGAGTCAGGCCAGTGAGGGGAGTGAATTCTTACGCGTTGGTACTCTGGCGCATAAGGCAGATTTCATGCTAGGCTGCCTATCCCGTGACCCTCGCGTTCAAAGAATTTATTCCAGCACCGATTACTGGGTATTCACTCTCCCGGACCCACGGTACAAGCAAAATCTTTCTACTCTCATCCCTGGAGAGGAAAGGAGTGTGAGAATGCATGAATACCAGCAGGCCCTGGTGCACAAGCTGAAACAGTATTTCCCTTCTGACAGCGCTAGCGGCAGAGGGCGTACTTCTGCGGGACGAGTAGCGAGGGAGAGTAGGCGAGCAGGCAGCTTGTCCAGCACTGGCAGGGGTACGCTTTACAAGGCCTTTGCCAGTTTTACGTCACCCCAGCAAGACACTGTCACCTGTCCCCAGTCTCGGCAGAGTAGGGCTGATCTTTACAGAAAGATGGTGAGGGAGTACGTAGCTGACCATACCATCATCCTAAATGATCACACAGCTCCCTACAACTACTGGGTTTCAAAGCTGGACATGTGGCACGAACTGGCGCTGTACGCTTTGGAGGTTCTTGCCTGCCCTGCCGCTAGCATGTTGTCCGAGCGGGTTTTCAGTGCAGCTGGTGGCATCATCACCGATAAGCGTACACGCCTGTCGACTGGCAGCGCTGACAGGCTGACGCTTATCAAGATGAATAAAGTCTGGATTTCTCAGGATTTTCATTCTCCACTAGGTGAAAGAAGCTCAACCTGAATAATGTATGCACTCCTCCTCCTCATTGTCCTCCTTCTCCTCCTCTTTGTACACTAAAGCAGAGGAAACTGGCTATTTTTTTCCAGGGCCAACTGGCTATAGCTATAGTACTCTATGTATTTAATTTTTCTGGAGGGCCACCTACCCGGTCCTCTGTTTTAAACAATTTTTGGGAGTGCCACATACAGGCACTCAATCTATTTAATTTTTATGGAGAACCACCTACCTGCTCCTCTGGTTTGAAAACTTTTTTAGACTGCCACATACAGGCACTCAATTTATTTAATTTTTCTGGAGGACCACCTACCTGCTCCTCTGGTTTGAAAACTTTTTTGGACTGCCACATACAGGCACTCAATCTATTTAATTTTTCTGGAGGACCACCTACCTGCTCCTCTGGTTTGAAAACTTTTTTGGACTGCCACATACAGGCACTCAATTTATTTAATTTTTCTGGAGGACCACCTACCTGCTCCTCTGGTTTGAAAACTTTTTTGGACTGCCACATACAGGCACTCAATCTATTTAATTTTTCTGGAGGACCACCTACCTGCTCCTCTGGTTTGAAAACTTTTTTGGACTGCCACATACAGGCACTATCCAAATTAAATTGTCTCCATAGCAGCCTCCACACGTCGTCTTTTTAGCTGCCTCCACACGTTGTCTCCATTGCTACCTCCACACGTCATCGCCATAGCTGCCTCCAAAAGTCGTCCATATAGCTGCCTCCATACATGGTCCCCTTATCAAACGAACTGTGTCATGCAGAATTTTGGGTTGTTTTCATGGCTTCCACATCAAACTTGTTAACTTTGTCGCCACCCTGCTGTGTAATCCACAAAATATACTGGCAAACTTTTATCATTTACCAATATTATTTCAGTGCTTCTTGCGCATCTGTTTAAATTCCCCTCACCCGCCATATCCCAAACTTATAAGAACACTACTACACTTGATCTTATACAAAAGGTTCTTAGAAGTGCTTTTTGGGGAGTAGCCGAGAGACAGGGGCTTGGATTGGCGAAAGCTCGCCTGGCAGCGGAGCGCCAGCTCCATCTCAAGATCCAACTAACATAGTTTTAACTGCAGCACCTTTAATCTACTACTAGTTCACTGCCTCCATACATGGTCCCCTTATCAAACGAGCTGTGTCAGGCAGAATTTTGGGTTGTTTTCATGGCTTCCACATCAAACTTGTTAACTTTGTCGCCACCCTGCTGTGTAATCCACAAAATATACTGGCAAACTTTTATCATTTACCGATATTATTTCAGCGCTTCTTGCGCATCTGTTTTCATTCCCCTCACCCGCCATAACCCAAACTTATAAGAACACTACTACACTTGATCTTATACAAAAGGTTCTTAGAAGTGCTGTTTGGGGAGTAGCCGAGAGACAGGGGCTTGGATAGGCGAAAGCTCGCCTGGCAGCGGAGCGCCAGCTCCATCTTAAGATCCAACTAACATAGTTTTAACTGCAGCACCTTTAATCTACTACTAGTTCACTGCCTCCATACATCGTCCCCTTATCAAACGAGCTGTGTCAGGCAGAATTTTTAGGTGTTTCACCAGATACATAGTGGAACTCGGCCCATCTGTCGCCGCCATGCTGGAGACCTGAAGTTGCAATCATAGCAGCGCAATATGGATGCCCCATACTGTCGCTCTTAATCTTGGAACCATTTCCGAAAAAACAATTAAAAATAGAACCACTATGCTATTCCATTATTCCTAGGTGAAATATTTAAACGACCCGGCCTGCTTTGAAAATTATAATTATTTCAAAGTAAACGCTTCTGGCCCCCAGGCCCATTTTGGGTGGGGAGGAGCCGAGAGACAGGGGCTTGGACAGACGAAAGCTCGCCTGGCAGCGGACCGCCAGCTCCGTCCCAAGATTAGGCAGCCTCAGAGGCATTTGTGCATGCTACCCCTGCTGTTTCCTGTCCATTTTGCCTCCACGATCCTCCACAGCGACTTTCAACTCTCTATACCCCAGACGCTGGAGCACGAGAGGATATGCAGCACATCATCCCCTTATTAAACGAGCTGTGTCAGGCAGAATTTTCAGGTGTTTCACCAGATACATAGTGCAACTCGGCCCATCTGTCACCGTCATGCTGGAGACCTGAAGCTGCAATCATAGCAGCGCAATATGAATGCCCCATACTGTCGCTCTTAATCATGGAAGTCGTCTCCATGGCTGCCTCCACATGTCGTCCCCTTATCAAAAGAGCTGTGTCAGGCTCATTTTTCTGGTGTTTCACCAGATACGTTATGGAACTTGGTCACTATGTCGCCACCATGCTGTGTTATCAACTAAATATACCGTCAACCTTTTGTTCACATAGGAAATCATTTCAGCCCTTCTTGCTCACCTCCTTTGGTGAAGCCTGAGTCCATTTAGGGTATGTCACCATGCCACTCTCTGGCCTGCCACTGCTGCCGCTGCCTCTCCATGCCGTCCCCTATAGTGTCAGGGTTAATTATTGGATGTTTTAGATGCTATCTAGCCTCATTCGGTCACTCTGTCATTGCCATGCTGTTGCCCATAATTTTGGCATAATGGTGCATTTAAGCAGCCTCAGAGGCATCCATGCATGCTGCCCCTGCTGTTTCCTGTCCATTTCCGTGGTGTTTCCATCCTTTTCTGAGGTTCCCAGGTGTTTGGCCAAGTTTCCCTGTGCAGAGCCTTGGTCCCCTTGAAAAATGCTCGAGTCTCCCATTGACTTCAATGGGGCTCGTTATTCGAGCATTGGGAAAAGTTCATCTCGAATAACGAGTACCCGAGCATTTTAGTGCTCGCTCATCTCTATTTAGTAACTGTAACTCTAAACCTTGGACTTCCTGGACTGATTCCTTCTGCTCATTGGTTTCTGTTTGGGTTCTGCGGATCCGCTCACCTGCTGGAATAAGATCTTGTTTTTTGGCTTTTTGTCTTGTTGTGAGATATTGGCCCCATTTATTGAAGCCTCTGCGCCAGTTTTTTCCACATTCATTTCAGTACAGACTTGCACAAGTATTTATAAAGTGTCCACACATTTGTGTTGCGGCTGCTCTATCCCCGATGTGACACCAAATTTTGCACCTAAAGGGGCATTTTAGTGCACAGTCGGACTGCGCACCCCCTGCACTATACAAAGGACATTGTACCTAGTGCAGTTTACACTGTTTTTGATAAATGTGGGCCTTTGTCTTTTAACTTGTCTACTCTTCCACTTTCTGTTTTGTACCTCATCACCTTATTGGTTAAGAACTAATTTAATAGTCGTCTTCGTTAGTCCATAATGTGCACTTATCCTGGTTAGAGACGGCTGCACAGTTACCTCCAGCAAATTCGGGCAGGACAATCAAGTATGACGTTTGTAAAGCTCAGGGCTCACGCGCCTTCTGTATCTGGACTGATCATCAATGTAAATATTCTATCCAAGATAAGAAACTAAATTTTATTAATAACCATTTAAAAATAGATACATAGAAAAATAGAAAAATGTCCACACACCTTTCGTGAGCTCAAAAAGCCTTCGATGCACCAATATGTTTACACACAATGCTAAGTATATAATGGGTTAGATAAATTATTCACTATGTACACCCAGAGCTACAATGTCATAAATGCATGAGAAGTAAGGGTAGATCTTACCGAGTTTTTCCGTCATAGTGTGATACACACCCACTTGTCAAAGTGAGCTTCATCCCCATTTGTGGTGGATACGGTCATGTATTTGGTAATCCACATCTTTAGGACGGTACGGGCAAGTGCAAATGTAAAGCCCTATCCCCCTTAATATAGCTCCCGCCCTAACAAGGACGGTCCCCAGTAGTACTGTCCCTACCAGAACACTTGCACTTCCCTTCCCTGACGCGTTTCAACATCTGTATCATCACAGGGAATCACGGGGAATGCTCTGCAGGAAATTTCAAGTGCAAAAAAGGGGCCAAAATCAGTATACCATTTGATATATATATCACGATATAAGTCATGGAGCTTAAATCCTAATCCTTACCGGTCTAGGGTGATCTTGGTAGATGGAGTGCCATCACACCAGAGGCTTAGTTGTGAAGCCGTCTATCGTATGCCTGGTGGTGTGGCGTGTGACGCTAACTCACCATGTGCAGGCTTACTTAAATCCCCCTTACCCCGCCCTCGTGGTGTGACGGTTCGCCGATCACATGACCAGATATACGTCACTACTTCCGGTATGCGGCGGTGTGGGAAGTGTACGTCGTCATAGAGACAAATCGGTTCGCAATTCTCTTTCGTAAATAGTTTGAGATGCGCTCAGAACATTTGTATTTGGTACAGCAGAAGTCCTCTCTACAGCAATCGAGAAGGACCCTAGCCACCTTTTATGCCCTCCCCAAGATTCATAAGGGGACAAATCCCCTCAAAGGGAGACCAATTGTCTCGGGAGTGAACTCCCTTTGTCAAAACGTCGGCGTATACCTCGATAAAGTGTTGAGACCATATGTGCTAACCTTGCCGTCTTATGTAAGAGACACAACGGATCTTTTGAAACACATCGAGGATATAAGAGTGGATGATGAAATTTGGCCGGCGAGTATGGACGTGGAAGCACTATATTCCTCATTTCCACATGATAAGGGTCTTCAAGCATTCGAATTCTTTCTGTCAAGTAGGGGGACTCAATATCACCCACACAATAAATTAGTGATGGATTTATTACAATTCTTTCTTACACACAATTTTTTTCTTTTTGATCGCATGCACTACCACTAGCTCAGGGGCACAGCTATGGGCAACCCATGTGCCCCTACCTATGCCAATTTGCTCCAGGGCTGGTGGGAGTGTACATGCGTGTTTGGAGACAACCCACCTAGTGATATTTTTAGAATTGAGTTATTTTTGCGTTATATTGATGACATTTTCATTTTGTGGAGAGGGGACCCAGAGATATTTCAAAATTTTGTCAAACAACTGAATACCAACGAGATAGGGCTGCACTTCACTTGTGAAATACACCATGAAGCCCTCCCCTTCCTAGATGTAATGATCAAAAAGGGTGAAAGGGGTCTATTGGAAACTTCGGTATATAGAAAACCAACAGCAACGAACGCGTTGCTACAATGGGACAGTTACTATCCATTGGCGCTCCGGAGGGGTATACCGAAGGGTCAATATTTACGGATGAGGAGTAACTGCAGTGACGACAGGGAGTTCAAGAGATGTTCAGATGATCTAAGAACTAGATTTAAAGAGAGGGGCTACCCCAATACTAGCCTCAAAGGAGCCTATCAATATGCATGTAGTAGACCCAGACACACACTACTACACGGAGAAAAGAGTAAAGAGAGAACTGATGAGAAAACAATTAGGATGATAACCACTTTTGACAATGGGGCCAAAGAAGCAAGAGAGGTGTTGAAAAAACACTGTCCCATTCTCCTTATGGACCCAGATCTGAAAGGTGTACTGACACAAAAACCAGCTGTCACATTTAGATGGGGCAGATCGATCCAAGATAGAGTGGTCCACAGCCATTTCACCCCCCCTCCCCACCGAACACCTGGCTAGATGGGAAACCAAAGGGATGCTACAGATGTAGCGGATGTGTAGCCTGCCCATATGTCACAACAGGAAAAACTTTTCATGGAAACAATACAATTGTAAATCCATGGGAATAATTTATAAAGCAACCATGCATATGTGGCATGGAATACATAGTGTGAGAAAGTGAGAGGTGTCATTTGGGAAAACCGCTATCTGTCCTACAGGCAGATGAAATGCATGTGGTAAAAGCCCTGGGTTTGTCTGCAGTAACCCAAGGGTTAATGCAGACATGTGATAAGCAGGAATAGTCTGTTTTATCTGTGTTGGCCTAGCTAACACAGACACATTTGTAATGTCCGTACTGGGCCTGCTTATTATGGAGTAGGGGTAGGCTGGTAGTGGGACTCCTACTCCACCCGGGCTTCGGTCCTGGGCTTTTGTATAGTCCACAGGTGTGGGTCACAGGTCTCGTTAGGGCCTGATTTAGACTGCAGACCAGAAGCAGTAGGGGAGGCCCTACCTGGAGAGCTGAAAGCGAGATTGCATTCTGACAGCAAAGGTAACTGAGGGCCTCCTGTCTTGCTGCTGGCCAATAGCGGGTGCCAGGCAGCCTGGTACCCGGATAGCTAGGGTCCGTCAAATGTGTTAGACAGCGCCTAGCCGGGCAGGAATTACTTTTATAATGTTTTTGCATGTGCCTAAGCCAGGGCTGAATTTGTGTTCTGTTTTGCAAGTGTGAAAAAAAAAAACACTTAAGTTGGACTTTAAACCGGCGTGTGTCGCTGCTTCCTGCACTGCTACCAGTCAACTACCAGAGCAATTCCCCACAATAGGGAAGACAATTCGTGAATTCCGAAGGAGAATTGGTGACCATTTAGGGGACATAATGAATGAAAGAGACACTGCAATTGCCCGTCATGTATATATGGCCCATGGAGGCACACCATCAGTCCTAAAATTCATGGGTATCGATCTGGTCCCCTATCCTGCAAGGGGAGGAGACTGGGATAAGAGAGTCCTCCAAAGAGAGGCAAGGTGGATACACCGCCTAAACACGGTAGCCCCAAAAGGTCTGAATTTACAGCTCCAATATGCATGCTTTTTATAATCCATAGATATTTTACGTACACTTTTGAATGTGCCTGTAATATGTGGTACTTCTGCATAGACAGGTCTCGATCCTCCGGGATACCCCTGCCCCCACGATGTAAATAACAGATTAAAGCAAAAATGACCCCTAGATGATTTAAGTAGAACAATTTAAGTAGTCTCCTTATGTTTACCAAGTGAACAATTGAAAGCATAATCATATGGTCTCTTTTATAAAGTTGTAACTTACTATTGACGAATACCCGATGTAGGCCGCTGTGTCCTTCTCGATTGCTGTAGAGAGGACTTCTGCTGTACCAAATACAAATGTTCTGAGCGCATCTCACACTATTTACGGAAGAGAATTGCGAACCGATTTGTCTCTATGACAACGTACACTTCCCACACCGCCGCATACTGGAAGTAGTGACGTATATCCGGTCATGTGATCGGCGAACCCAGACGATGACGAGGTGAGCGTCTGGTCGCCTTGACCACAGCGCTAAACGTCACACCACGAGGGCGGGGTAAGGGGGATTTAAGTAGGCCTGCACATGGTGAGTTAGCGTCACACGCCACACCACCAGGCATACGATAGACGGCTTCACAACTAAGCCTCTGGTGTGATGGCACTCCATCCACCAAGATCACCCTAGACCGGTAAGGATTAGGATTTAAGCTCCATGATTTATATCGTGATATATATCAAATGGTATACTGATTTTGGCCCCTTTTTTGCACTTGAAATTTCCTGCAGAGCATTCCCCGTGATTCCCTGTGATGATACAGATGTTGAAACGCGTCAGGGAAGGGAAGTGCAAGTGTTCTGGTAGGGACAGTACTACTGGGGACCGCCCTTGTTAGGGCGGGAGCTATATTAAGGGGGATAGGACTTTACATTTGCACTTGCCCGTACCGTCCTAAAGATGTGGATTACCAAATACATGACCGTATCCACCACAAATGGGGATGAAGCTCACTTTGACAAGTGGGTGTGTATCACACTATGACGGAAAAACCTGGTAAGATCTACCCTTACTTCTCATGCATTTATGATATTGTAGCTCTGGGTGTACATAGTGAATAATTTATCTAACCCATTATATACTTAGCATTGTGTGTAAACATATTGGTGCATCGAAGGCTTTTTGAGCTCACGAAAGGTGTGTGGACATTTTTCTATTTTTCTATGTATCTATTTTTAAATGGTTATTAATAAAATTTAGTTTTAAATGTACTCCAATTTGCTGCCCATAATTAATATAGGAGACATAACCTGTTACAGGATATCTGGTGTATAGATTTATGCTGTTTGTTATACCAAGATAAGAAACCTGAAGGGCCCTAAGACATGTAACAGGTGACCTTCCTGATAAGACAACCAAGATAATAAAGGAAAACTTTCCTAGAACTTGTTTTAGATATTCACCATGTGTTGCTTCAAGTTGCATCCCGCAATCTGCTGCTCCGCTCCGTGTCCTAACACCTGGAGTTTGTTGTGTAAGCTGGTTTTAGGACCCAGAGTAGAATGCTCAAGGGGAGCAGATGAGGACACAGAAGTGGCAGGTACTTGTCAGCTGAGTTACCATGGATTACAGATATAGATGTCAGATAGTGATAAATCTTACACCAAGAACGTTTAACGTATGGACAGAAGATTCAGCATGTCATGGATCATGGACTCTATACATTTGGATGGAGACTGGTGTATCCTGTACTATGGACTCTGTACATATATAGGTGCTGGAGCCTTGACTTGCTGAAACAACATGCGTGCCACTAGGTGCTGCTGCTGTTGCTGCGCATGCAGGCTGAACCACATCTGACACCCGTCAGGCCATTGGATGGTGACGCTGCATGTGGTTAGCTCCCTGGCCACGCTTCACTTTCTGCCCACAGATACGACATATACCCACTCTTGGCTCCTCTGGTGTCTTTCAAAAAAACTGCCACACAGCCGAGGTGGTAATTTTACCGCCAACACTCTGCACTGAGCGACTACTACCGCCGCTGCCTCGCTGGGCCCCTGTGCCACTGCTAACTTGGACCTGCGAATCAGGATTTGTACCCCGCGTACGTTTTGCTACCGTCCTCGCACTGCTGCCACCCTGCTGACTCACAGCCACATTAGCGACTTGCTGCCTTCTCCGCTGACTGACAAACAAGCTGACACTCTCTTCGTCAATTTGCGTTTCCCAGTCACTGCTACTCTCCTCACCGGTGTCAGTATGCACAGCCTGCCCACTGCACGAAGCAGCAGATATCTACCCCACCTCTTTACTGCAAAGCAGCTGCTGACTGTCCTCAAACACTTCGTCCTCGCTGAATAGTGGCACTGAGCCCAGACCACCTAGTAACTCTCTGATTGTGGGAAAGGAAGAGGACAGAGGCTGGTTGAGGACAGTTGAGGGCCGCTGACCTGCTCCTGGCCAACTAATTGTTAAATCTGAGGAACCCACAGACTCTTGGCTGGGGTTGTCAGATGTTATGTTTGAGGAATTGGATGACCTAGTCAACCATTCAACAGCCTTTGGGTTGTTGATCAACACACTTCCTCTAGATGACAACAGCAGTTGTGGCCTCACAGAGTCACCCATGCTGCGACATCGCCTTACTGTGCTGCCACCTCTGCCTACTCCACCTGCCACCTTTCTGTCTAACATAGTGGTTTATAAACTACGTGGATTTTAAACGTAAATCTGGCTGTAAACTAGAGCCCCCAAAAGGTATTACAATGTGCGTTATACAGATACCCCACAACTGACAGTGTAATTTCAGCGAAAATCACTGTATAAACTACGTGGATTTGACACGTGAATATGGCTGTAAACTAGAGCCCCCAAAAGGTATTGCAATGTGCGTTATACAGACACCCTACAACTGACCCCCAGTGAGAGGTCCACAAATGCCTGAATGTGAAACAGATTTCTTCCTATTCGATTGTCACTAAATAGAACTGCTATTTGGGGTATACAGATCCCCCTCAAAGAATATGCAGGGATTGCAGCAAGAATTGCTACTGCACAGCATAGTAGCAGCAGCTCAAAGCTACTGACAGCACATCCAGTGTGAAGTGACAAAATAGAAAATGGCTGGTTTTATAGGGCTGTGTGACATCACATAAGCCTGCCAGTCGCTGATTGGCTTACAGGTATGCAGATGTCATCGGGGGTGTTCCTTCCTCCTTCCCAGAGTTCTCTGCCCCATGTAACACTTGTGCTTGCGCCCATTTCTCTGAAAGAAGAGGGGAAAAAAACTTTGACCCCGCAAATCAGCGTAAACTTCAGCTTTGTGACGAATCAAATTTTTCCTGAAATTCTAACCATTAGTTAGAATCTTTAGAATCGATTCTCCCATCTCTATTAGTCCGAAAAATACAATAAGTGTCAGTCTTGTTATACACTGAATATTTTTTATTTAATAAATCATTCTGGTTAACATTTCTTATACATTCTACTAATTCCTAAATTATATTCTGCCCAATTTTTGGTACCAGATGAAGCGGTAACACGGCCGCCTGTAGTGTCCAATCAGAGGTCGCGCCTTCACTTCCTACAATTCTCTAACATTGATGAATGTGACTGCAGCCGTCAGCGATGTAATAAAACATGTCCTGAGAACATTATACTAATATTATATATCACTGAGGCTCATATTCTGCAGTCATTCTCTTCTTCTCACCAGTAGATCTGTTTTTCTATTGTTTTCAGATCTAAATAAAATGATAAAACATTTTGGGAAAAACACACAACCTAAGAGTCCAGCACTGGAAGCCATTACTGCAAATATCTCCACAGCCACCATGTATTTCCCTCTGGTGCTCAGATAAGCCGGGATCATGGAGATCCAGACACTGCAGAACAGCAGCATGCTGAAGGTGATGTACTTGGCCTCATTAAAACTGTCCGGTAATGTCCTCACCATGAAAGCCAGAAGAAAGCTGCCCGCTGCCAGGAGCCCCATATAACCCAACATGGAGTAGAAGCAGATATCTGACCCCTCATTACACTGAATGATGATCTTCCCAGGAGAAGACTGAGTGTCCAGGTCCTGGAATGGGGGAGAAATAGACAACCAGATAACACAGATGACAACTTGTATGGATGAACACAACAACACTATGGTGTAGGGCAGCTTCACACTCAGCCATCTTCTCCAGGGGCTTCCAGGCTTGGTGGACTTAAAAGCAACACAAACCATCACAGTCTTGGCCAGAAGTGAAGAGACGGCAACTGAGAAGAAAACTCCAAAACTGGTTTCACGTAATCTACAAGTGACATCACTGGGACGACCAAGAAACAAGAAGACAGAGAGGAAGCTGAGGAAGATGGAGACCAGGAGGAGGTAACTCAGGTTCCGGTTATTAGCTTTAACAATAGGAGTGTCCCGGTAGGAAATAAATATTGTGAATATGAAGCCGGTCAAAAGACATCCGAAGAGCGAGAGACAGGAGAAGACAGAAGCCATCGGGTCATTCTGGTAAGAGATGAATTCTATGACTTTGGGGAGACATCGGTCTCTCTCCTCATTCGGCCATTCATCACTTTCACATTGTATACAGTTGTCGGCATCTGTAGGAATATCACATAACATATTACATGGTGATAATATCTATCTCCTATCTATCCATCTGGGGAGGAGAATGACAGGTGCTGATATGGATTGGGGGAAGGACACACTTGTGCTTGCAGGGGTTTTGGAATTATTGGGGAAAAACCGAGGAGAGAAATGAAGCAAGTGACATCAGTTTATAACTCACAATGAATAAGTAAGATAAGTAGGTGGTGAAAATAAGACACAGACAATACACAACACCTTTACTGTAACAAGGGGCAGAAGGGAGAATATCAGCTATTACCATTCCCAACAAAAGACCAAAACACAAAAATAGAACAAAACTGGAAAGTAAACTTTATTCTTATACATAAAATTATAAATATGAAACCAGTCCACACTGAGTGATGATGCACATCTCACTACTTCCTGTATTAGCAGCCCCTGTATATAGGGAAGATACAATATAGACGTATGGACGCCATTCCAGGGAATCAGTAATATCCAGAGAAAGTCGCCCAATAACATGACATCAGCAGTAAGAAGGCGACGTATGGACCAGGACAGCAGAGGATCCACAACCCATCACTGACCGTGTGCAAGGTTATAGATTTCATCTGATTGTAATAAGTATTATATGTATTACTATATACAGAAGTTACTTCCAGGTTTCCATCTGTCTTTACTGTTGTATTTTAGATTTATAGAGATTATTTTTATCTCTAATTAAGACAATAATATTAAAGAAAACCTACCACAGCGGATCTACCTGGTAGGTGCATCTCACGAATGTAAGGACAGCCCTTTTTAGGGCTAATACTTTACTCCCCTCTGTTTTTTCTAAACTTTTTCAGGGTAATATGAAAATGTTCTAAAGAGGTTACTGGTGCGTGGAGGAACTGGATCTAAGGCTATATGGTGACTACTCCACGCCCCGGTAGCCTCTTTGATCCTCCTACCCAGAAATCTTCAGCGCGCAGCTAAAAGGAGCTGAGCACGCTCGTCCACGATGCCCAAGCCAGAGGCTGCGCAATCTCAGCTCTAAAGCCAGAGGTATTGCGCATGCACAGAACTCCAGCTTCGTGGATGAGTGCACGTAGATACTTGTAACTGCACCCTGAAGATGTCTGAGTAGGAGGATCAAAGAGGCTACTGGGGCGTGGACTAGTTGCACCGTGTAGCCTCAGCTCTGGCTACTCCACGGCCCTGTCGCCTCTTTAGAAAATTTCCCTGATTAAAGATTAGAAAAGATAGAGGGGAGTAAAGAATTCGCCATAAAAAGGGCCTATCCACACAAACATTAGATGCACCTACCACCGGATGTACCGTAACAGGTGGATCCTCTAATGGTAGATTTCCTTTAAGATATTATGATATTTCGTTATTTTTGGGGTGCGTTACTTTCCTGCTGTGGTGTCAGAGCTTCTGCCCCAGAAGAACCAGTCTCAGAGAATCTCCATTCCAGAGACGTGTGAGGTGGATCCCTCGTGGATAGGAATAGACTTATTTCTCTCAGTGCTATTATACATCTGTGACTGTAAACATCTGTCATCTATGGGGCCCCTGCAGTCGGCCAGTTGGAGATGGTAGGTTGTCATTGTTAACCCCTTCAGGACGTACGTTAAGGCTCAGCCTCTTTTTTTTTTTGGTATTCTGGGTCGTGTCGCTTTATATGGTTCGATCTTTTGAAAGATTTAACTTAAAAAAATGATTTTTAGACAGTTTCTTCATGACACATTGTGCTTCATGTTAGCGGTAAAATTTGGTTGATAAGTTTTGGGTTTATTTATTAACATTTTGCATATTTCAACTTTATTACATCTTTTATTAAAAGACTTTTTATTCATAGAAGACAGTAAATAAATCGGACATAGATTTTTATAATTTTTTTCCAGAAATTTCTAAATTGAAATTTTTTGGATAATTTTTTTTAGACACACACACACACACACACACACTTTCGAAAGCACATCCCTAAGATTGGAGGGGAAATTTAGAAAGGTCTAATTGTGTTGGTAATAAATTCATTTATCCCTAAAAGTTGACACATACACAAAAGATAAAAGGAGAAAACACAACTTAAATTTTTTATGCAATTTCTCCCAAGTACAGAGACCCCCCACATGTAAATGTTACGTGTTGAATGGGCGCACAGCGAGGCGCAGAGGGGAAGGAGCGCCTTAAGCGATTAAAGGTGCTGCAGTTAAAACTATGTTAGTTGGATCTTTTGATGGAGCTGGCGCTCCACTGCCAGACGGGCTTTCGCCTATCCAAGCCCCTGTCTCTCGGCTACTCCCCAAACAGCACTTCTAAGAACCTTTTGTATAAGATCAAGTGTAGTAGTGTTCTTATAAGTTTGGGTTATGGCGGGTGAGGGGAATGTAAACAGATGCGCAAGAAGCGCTGAAATAATATCCGTAAATGATAAAAGTTTGCCAGTATATTTTGTGGATTACACAGCAGGGTGGCGACAAAGTTAACAAGTTTGATGTGGAAGCCATGAAAACAACCCAAAATTCTGCCTGACACAGCTCGTTTGATAAGGGGACCATGTATGGAGGCAGCTATATGGACGACTTTTGGAGGCAGCTATGACGATGACGTGTGGAGGTAGCAATGGAGACAACGTGTGGAGGCAGCTAAAAAGATGACCTGTTAAGGCTGCTATGGAGACAATTTAATTTGGATAGTGCCTGTATGTGGCAGTCCAAAAAAGTTTTCAAACCAGAGGAGCAGGTAGGTGGTCCTCCAGAAAAATTTAATTGAGTGCCTGTATGTGGCAGTCCCAAAAATTGATTAAAACAGAGGACCGGGTAGGTGGCCCTCCAGAAAAATTAAATACATAGAGTACTATAGCTAGAGCCAGTTGGCCCTGGCAAAAAATAGCCAGTTTCCTCTGCTTTAGTGTATAAAGAGGAGGAGAAGGAGGACAATGAGGAGGAGGAGTGCATACATTATTCAGGTTGAGCTTCTTTCACCTGGTGGAGAATGAAAATCCGGAGAAATCCAGGCTTTATTCATCTTGATAAGTGTCAGCCTGTCAGCGCTGTCAGTCAACAGGCGTGTACGCTTATCGGTGATGATGCCACCAGCTGCACTGAAAACCCGCTTGGACAACACACTAGCGGCAGGGCAGGCAAGAACCTCCAAGGTGTACAGCGCCAGTTTGTGCCACATGTCCAGCTTTGAATCCCAGTAGTTGCAGGGAGCTGTGTGATCATTTATGATGATGGTATGGTCAGCTACGTACTCCCTCACCATCTTTCTGTAAAGATCAGCCCTACTCTGCCGAGACTGGGGACAGGTGACAGTGTCTTGCTGGGGTGACATAAAAATGGCAAAGGCCTTGTAAAGCGTACCCCTGCCAGGGCTGGGAAAGCTGCCTGTTCGCCTACTCTCCCTCGCTACTTGTCCTGCACAAGTACGCCCTCTGCCGCTAGCGCTGTCAGAAGGGAAATACTGTTTCAGCTTTTGCACCAGGGCCTGCTGGTATTCATGCATTCTCACACTCTTTTCCTCTCCAGGGATGAGAGTGGAAAGATTTTGCTTGTACCGTGGGTCCAGGAGAGTGAATACCCAGTAATCGGTGCTGGAATAAATTCTTTGAACGCGAGGGTCACGGGATAGGCAGCCTAGCATGAAATCTGCCATATGCGCCAGAGTACCAACGCGTAAGAATTCACTCCCCTCACTGGCCTTTTCCTCCTCCTCCAACTCCTCTTCTTCTGCCCATACATGCTGAACAGTGAAGGACTGAACAATGGTCCCCTCTTCTGTCTCGCCAACATTCTCCTCCTCTTCCTCCTCATCCTCCTCCACCTCCTCCGATATGCGCTGAGAAACAGACCTAAGGGTGCTTTGGCTATCAACAAGGGAATCTTCTTCCCCCGTCTCTTGTGACGAGCGCAAAGCTTCCGACTTCATGCTAACCAGAGAGTTTTTCAACAGGCCAAGCAGCGGGATGGTGAGGCTGATGATGGCGGCATCGCCACTGACCATCTGTGTTGACTCCGCAAAGTTACTCAGCACCTGACAGATATCAGACATCCACGTCCACTCCTCATTGTAGACTTGAGGAAGCTGACTGACCTGGCTACCAGTTCTGGTGGAAGTTGACATCTGGCAGTCTACAATCGCTCTGCGCTGCTGGTAAACTCTGGATAACATGGTTAATGTTGAATTCCACCTCGTGGGCACGTCGCACAACAGTCGGTGAACGGGCAGTTGGAGGCGGCGCTGTGCTGCCCTGAGAGTGGCAGCATCTGTGCTGGACCTCCTGAAATGCGCACAGATGCGGCGCACCTTCGTGAGCAAATCAGACATATTGGGGTATGTCTTGAGGAAACTCTGAACTATGAGATTTAACACATGGGCCAGGCATGGCACATGTGTCAGTCTGCCGAGTTGCAGAGCCGCCACCATGTTACGGCCGTTGTCACACACAACCATGCCTGGCTTCAGGTTCAGCGGTGCCAGCCACAGATCAGTATGCGCCGTGATGCCCTGTAATAGCTCTTGTACCTTTTATCGCCTAGGCTCAGCAGTTTGAGCACCGCCTGCTGTCGCTTAGCGATGGCACTGCTGTGCCTAGAGCTACCGACTGATGGCGCCATGCCCACGGATGGTAATTCGGAGGAGGAGGGGTGGGAGGAGGAGGAGGCATAGTAAGCCTTTGAGACCTGGAGCGAGGTAGGCCCCGCAATCCTCGGCGTCGGCAGTATATGACCAGCCGCAGGGTCAGACTTGGTCCAAGCCTCCACCAAGTTAACCCAATGTGCCGTCAGCGATATATAGTGGCCCTGCCCGGCAGCACTCGTCCACGTGTCCGTGGTCAGGTGGACCTTGTCAGAAACGTTGGTCAGGGCACGGATGATGTTCTCTGACACGTGCTGGTGCAGGGCTGGGACGGCACATCGGGAAAAGTAGTGGCGGCTGGGGACCGAATACCAAGGGTCGGCCGTCGCCATGAGGTTTCGAAAGGCCTAGGTCTCTACCAGCCTACAGGGCAGCATCTCCAGGCTAAGCAGTTTGGAGATGTGGACATTGAGGGCTTGGGCGTGTGGGTGGGTTGCACTATACTTCCTTTTGCGCTCCAGCGTCTGGGGTATGGAGAGCTGAACGCTGGTGGATGCTGTGGAGGATCGTGGAGGCGAAGATGGGGTTTTTGCACGGGAGGTGTTTGGGCCGGTGTCCTGGGCAGGGGGCTGACTAGCAGATGATACATGGGAAGGAGCAGTGGTGTGCCCAGCTTGGTGCCATTGAGTGGGGTGTTTAGCATTCATATGCCTGCGCATACTGGTGGTAGTTAAGCTAGTAGTTGTGGAACCCCTGCTGATCCTGGTTTGGCACAAGTTGCACACCACAGTCCGTCGGTCATCCGGTGTTTCTTTAAATAACCTCCAGACTTCTGAAAATCTAGCCCACACCAAGGGAGCGTGACTACGTAAAACATTTGGCGCTGATGCACCAGCTCTAGCCCTGCCTCTCCATCTGGCCCCACCACTGCCTCTTCCAACCTGTTCTTGTATAGGACTGCCTCTGTCTCAGAAGCACTGTGTTCACCCGGCCTATCAACCCAGCTTGGGTCTGTCACCTCATCATCCTCCGATCCCTCAGTCTGCTCCCCCCTCGGACTTCCTGCCCTGACAACAACTTCACCACTGTCTGACAATCGTGTCTCCTCATCGTCCGACACCTCTTTACACACTTCTTCCACTACGTCAATAATGTCATCATCACCCACAGACTGCGACTGGTGGAAAACCTGGGCATCGGAAAATAGCTCAGCAGCAACCGGACAAGTGGTTTGTGACTCTGGGAAGGGTCCAGAAAACAGTTCCTCAGAGTATGCCGGTTCAAATGCCAAATTTTGCTGGGAGGGGGCAGACTGGGGGGAAGGAGGCTGAGGTGGAGGAGTGCTGATTTCGTTGACATGGGTTGACAGCGTGGAAGACTGACTGGTGGACAAATGGCTAGAAGCATTGTCCGCAATCCACTGTTCTGGCCTCAACAGTGCTCTACCACGAGTCCCAGTAACTTCAGACATGAACCTAGGGAGTGTAGCTCTGCGGCGTTCCCCTGCTCCCTCATCAGCAGGTGGTGTCTCACACCGCCCAGGACCACGGCCTCTGACCCCTGCAGTAGTTGGACGCCCACGTCCAGGCCCTCGTCCTCTACCCCTAGCCCTCGGGTTAAACATTTTCAAAATTAAAGTGTAAACTGTAAATTTTTTTTTTTGTGTTTTTTTTGTGCTATCCTATTGCTAAAGCTAGTTTCTAACCTACACTGACAGCACACAACTGGATTTTGTGCTGTGCCTGATGACTTTGAGTTATAAAAAAAAGTAAACGTAAAAAAAAATAAATCAGCAGACTCTGCCTAATTCTAATCAAACCCCTAATAAATTGTCCCACTTCGGTGTTTGAGGTGGATATGTGTGTCACTAAGAGCTAAACACAACGGTCGCAAGTCTCCCTGCAAATTCCTCACAATATGGTACTAGCTACACTACTAATGCCAGCAAGCCCAGCCAAAAGCAAACAAAAAAAAATATTTATAACGTTATAATAGGCCTAAGAAGGGCTGTTTGGTTCTTGTAGAATCACTCCTGCCTAAAAGCATCAAGCTCTGACGAGTGTGTTCACTCATCTCTAACTGCAACGTATTCAATGACAGCATCTAAGATATAGATAGCACCGCAACGTATTCACTGACAGTGTCTAAGATATAGATATAGATAGCACCGCAATGTATTCACTGACAGCATCTAAGATATAGATAGCACCCCAATGTATTCACTGACAGCGTCTAAGATATAGATAGCACCGCAACGTATTCACTGACAGTGTCTAAGATATAGATAGCATCGCAACGTATTCACTGACAGCGTCTAAGATATAGATAGCACCACAAGGTATTCACTGACAGTGTCTAAGATATAGATAGCTCCGCAACATATACACTGACAGCGTCTAAGATATAGATAGCACCGCAACGTATTCACTGACACCATCTAAGATATAGATAGCACCGCAACGTATTCACTAACAGTGTCTAAGATATAGATAGCGCCGCAACGTATTCACTGACAGCGTCTAAGATATAGATAGCGCCGCAACGTATTCACTGACAGCGTCTAAGATATAGATAGCACCGCAACGTATTCACTGACAGTGTCTAAGATATAGATAGCACCGCATCGTATTCACTGACAGCGTCTAAGATATAGAGAGCACCGCAACGTATTCACTGACAGCATCTAAGATATAGATAGCACCGCAACGTATTCACTGACAGCATCTAAGATAAAGATAGCACCGCAACGTATTCACTGACAGTGTCTAAGATATAGATAGCTCCGCAACGTATTCACTGACAGCATCTAAGATATAGATAGCATCGCAACGTATTCACTGACAGTGTCTAAGATATAGATAGCACTGCAACGTATTCACTGACAGCGTCTAAGATATAGATAGCACTGCAACGTATTCACTGACAGCATCTAAGATATAGATAGCACCGCAACATATTCACTGACAGCGTCTAAGATATAGATAGCATCGCAACGTATTCACTGACAGCATCTAAGATATAGATAGCATCGCAACATATTCACTGACAGTGACACCGCAAAGTTTTCACTGACAGTGTCTAAGATAAAGATAGCGCTGCAACGTATTCACTGACAGCGTCTAAGATATAGATAGCACCGCAACGTATTCACTGACAGCATCTAAGATATAGATAGCACAGCAATGTATTCACTGACAGTGTCTAATATATAGATAGCACCGCAACGTATTCACTGACAGCGTCTAAGATATAGATAGCACCGCAACGTATTCACTGACAGCATCTAAGATATAGATAGCACCGCAACGTATTCACTGACAGCATCTAAGATATAGATAGCACAGCAACGTATTCACTGACAGCATCTAAGATATAGATAGCACCGCAACGTATTCACTGACAGCGTCTAAGATATAGATAGCACCGCAACGTATTCACTGACAGCGTCTAAGATATAGATAGCACCGCAAAGTATTCACTGACAGCGTCTAAGATATAGATGCCGCTGCAATGTATTCATTGACAGCGTCTAAGATATATATAGCATCACAACGTATTCACTGACAGCGTCTAAGATATAGATAGCACCGCAACGTATTCACTGACAGTGTCTAATATATAGATAGCACTGCAACATATTCACTGGCAGCGTCTAAGATATAGATAGCATCGCAACGTATTAACTGACAGCATCTAAGATATAGATAGCACCGCAACGTATTCACTGACAGCACCTAAGATATAGATAGCACCGCAACGTATTCACTGACAGCGTCTAATATATAGATAGCACCGCAACGTATTCACTGACAGCGTCTAAGATATAGATAGCACCGCAACGTATTCACTGACAGTGTCTAATATATAGATAGCACTGCAACATATTCACTGGCAGCGTCTAAGATATAGATAGCATCGCAACGTATTCACTGACAGCGTCTAAGACAGTGGTGGCGAACCTATGGCACTGGTGCCGGAGGTGGCACTTGGAGCACTCTCTGTGGGCACCCAGGCCATCACCAGAGAGGACTCCAGGTATCTTCCTGCAGTCCCAGACAGCTCAGGACCTGCTGTGCATAGAGCTATTTTAAAGTGACAGTGCTACCTTGGATTACTCGAGGAGTGGGATGGTGTTTTGACTGAGCAGGGAGTATAAATCACAAATAAAATTTCTGTGTTGGCACTTTGCGATAAATAAGTGGGTCTTGGTTGTAGTTTGGGCACCCGGTCTCTAAAAGGTTCGCCATCACTGGTCTAAGATATAGATAGCATCGCAACGTATTCACTGACAGCGTCTAAGATATTGTGGGAGGTTTGCCCCAGTAGAGACTGTGGTAACGGGGTGCTGTGATGCAGTTCAAGACAGTGACACCAAGGTACAGTCCAAAACAGGTCTAGCCTGCGTTTATTGCAGCAAAAAGTAAAATAAAACAGCCTTTACACTCAGGCATCCAATCAAAATAATATCCTACCCGTCAGGGTGCTAACTAAACATAGGATCACTAACTCACAATATCCAAAGTACACGTGGCTGCTCCAGGCACAGAGGTCAGGGCTGTGTGCTCTCCGCCTCCTTCCACAGAGAAACAACATTCTGAGCTCTGCTGAGTGGCTTTATTGGCCTGATTGGGCTGTTCCCACCACCTGTGTCCAAGGTGCTGGACAACACAACCTCAGCACTAAGGCCTTGCGTAATAGGAAAACCTAGCGGAAACATACCGCCCATCCACAGTTAACCCCTTCAGTGTCTCACATACCCTCCCCCTCTGTTTGACCCTGTGGGGGCGAACACTATTGGCCATCAGACAGTGGGTACGAGACAGGGCATCGGCATTCCCATGCAGCTTTCCTGCTCGATGTTCCACCGTGAACTTGAAACCCTGCAGCATCAGGAACCACCTTGTGACCCTGGCGTTCCTCTCTTTGGCCTGACTCATCCAGGTGAGGGGAGAGTGATCGGTCACTAGTGTGAACTGTCGCCCTATCAAGTAGTATCTCAGGGATTCCAGAGCCCATTTTATCGCCAAGCACTCCCTCTCAACTATGCTATAGTTCTTTTCAGGAGGTGTGAGCTTGCGGCTCAGGAATGTCACAGGATGTTCCTCACCCTCCACTACTTGGGACAGGACAGCCCCTAAGCCCACGTCAGAAGCATCAGTCTGCACAATAAATGTCTTGGTGAAGTTAGGGGTGATCAGTACCGGTCCCTCGCACAAAACCGTCTTAAGTCGCTGAAACGCCCCCTCAGCCTCTTCACTCCACTTTACCATCACCGCCCTGCTACCCTTGGTCAGGTCAGTCAGGGGTGCCGCTATTGTCGCAAAATCGGGGATAAATCGGCGATAATAGCCCACTATGCCCAGGAAGGCCCTCACTTGCTTTTTGCTCAAAGGTCGTGGCCACTGCTGGATCGCCTCTACTTTATTTACTTGGGGTTTGATGACCCCTCGCCCAATACGGTACCCCAGGTAACGGGCCTCTTCCAGACCCAGTGCACATTTTTGGGGGTTCGCTGTCAGCCCTGCTGCCCTCAGGGAGTCTACCACTGCTTGCACCTTGGCTAGATGACTCTCCCAGTCGTTACTATAGACTATGATGTCATCCAAGTAGGCCGAGGCATAACTCCGGTGAGGTTTTAGCACGAGATCCATTAACCTCTGGAATGTGGCGGGAGCCCCATGTAGCCCAAAGGGAAGTACCACGTACTGAAAAAGCCCATCAGGGGTAACAAAAGCGGTCTTCTCTTTAGCCCTGTCAGTCAGAGGTACCTGCCAATACCCTTTTGTCAGGTCAAGGGTGGAGAAGAACCTAGCCTGTCCAAGTCGTTCTATCAACTCGTCAACCCTGGGCATGGGATAAGAATCAAATTTGGACACCTCGTTTAACTTCCTAAAGTCATTGCAGAACCGTAGGGAACCATCAGGTTTGGGAATCAACACAATAGGACTCGACCAGTCACTTTTAGACTCCTCGATTACCCCCAGGTCTAACATCTGCCTGACTTCTTCGGATATGGCAAGCCGGCGCGCTTCAGGGACCCGGTAGGGTTTTTGGTGTACCCGGATGTGGGGTTCAGTTATGATGTCATGCTTGATGACTGAAGTACGCCCCGGTAACTTAGAGAACACATCCACATTTCGGAGCACAAACTCCTTCGCTTCCTGAATCTGGGCCCTGGAGAGGGACTCCGAGATCCGTACTTCAGGCACCTTGGCATCGGGTACACCTACCTCCGGTGTCACCTTCTTGGGGACAGACGCCTTTTCTACTCCCATGGCCATCAGGGACTCTCTTTCCCTCCATGGCTTTAGGAGGTTCACGTGGTATATCTGTTCGGGTTTCCTCCTCCCCGGTTGAGATACCTTGTAGGTTACCTCCCCCACTTTCTCCATGACCTCATATGGTCCTTGCCACTTTGCCAAGAACTTGCTCTCAACGGTGGGCACCAGAACTAGCACTCTATCGCCTGGGTTAAAGGTCCTGAGTCTGGCTGACCTGTTGTAGACTCTAGACTGGGCCTCTTGTGCCCTTGTCATGTGCTCCTTTACAAGGGGCATTACCGCCGCTATGTGGTCCTGCATAAGGGAGACGTGTTCTATCACACTACGGTGGGGGGTCCTCTCCTGTTCCCAGGTCTCCTTGGCTACATCCAACAGCCCACGTGGGGAACGGCCATATAACAGCTCAAAGGGTGAAAAACCTGTAGAGGACTGGGGAACTTCACGTATGGCAAACATCAAATAGGGCAATAAACAATCCCAGTCCTTCCCATCTTTGCTGACCACCCTCTTTAGCATCCCCTTCAAGGTTTTGTTAAACCTCTCGACCAGGCCATCTGTCTGAGGATGATACACAGAGGTGCGGAGCTGTTTAACCTGCAGTAATTTACACATCTCCTTCATAACCCTAGACATGAATGGGGTACCCTGGTCAGTCAAGATTTCCTTGGGGAGGCCTGTGCGTGAGAATACCTGGAACAGCTCCCTAGCAATATTTTTGGAGGAGGTGTTCCTTAATGGAATCGCCTCGGGATACCGCGTAGCGTAGTCCAGGATAACCAGGATGTATTGGTGCCCCCTTGAGGATTTGACTATGGGGCCAACCAGATCCATTGCAATCCGTTCAAATGGCACCTCTATGATTGGTAGCGGGACCAGAGGACTCCTGAAGTGGGACACCGGGGCAGTAAGTTGACACTCAGGGCAGGAGCTACAATACCGGTTTACCTCCTCCCACACCCCGGGCCAGAAAAATCTCTGCAGGATCCTCTCTCGGGTCTTCTCTGCACCTAAGTGCCCTCCCAGCACATGTTTGTGTGCCAACTCTAGCACCAGCCTACGGTGAGATTGGGGTACTACAAGTTGCTCAACCTCCTCACCCCGTATCTGGTCGACCCTGTACAACAGTTCCCCAACAATCACCATTCGGGGGTATATTTTGTCAGCCCCTGGTATTTGGAGTACCCCATTTATCACCTTAACATTCTCCCGTGCTTTAAACAAGGTAGGGTCCTGTAGCTGTGCAGCCCCAAAATTTTCACGGGAAATCTCAAGGTCCGGCATGTCGGCCACCTCCTCGTGGCCCTCGACCTCACCAGCTAGGACCTCTAGGGGAGAGAATTCATCACATGGGGTCACCCCTACTGCTGGTGTGGGTACATTGGCCTCAAAGGGTTCAGGGGCCAAGGCCGGACACACCTGATGTCCATTATCTGCAACAGCACCTGAGGTGGATCTTCGTCTCCAGAGGTCCCAAAACACCGGTAAGTCTCTGCCGATAATAGCCTCATGAAACAGGGTCCCCACCACCCCCACTTCATGGGTGACAGTACCACAAGGTGTATGTAGGTTGATGACGGCAGTGGGATATTCGCGAGTGTCCCCATGTATACATAGCACTCCCACTTTCCGCCCACTGTACAGTCCAGGATCAACCAAAGTTCCCCGCACCAGGGTGACCAGACTGCCTGAGTCTAGCAAGGCTTCCACCGTGTGACCACCGATTGTGACCATACACACTTGGGGTTCTGCATCCGTGACTGACTCGGCTGCCAGAACCGGCCGGGCAAACAGTGACACTCGCCGGGTCTGGTTGCAGTCCATTGGCTCCACTGACAGGGGACAGTTGGCAGCAATATGGCCCATTTCATGGCATCGCCAGCACTGGATACGGCTATGACCTCGGTCACGAGCCTCACTGGGTTTCTGGGTATCCACGCCCCCCAATGAACCCCCTCCCCACCTGACATGTCTCCCCTTTTCCGCAGTAGTAGTCTTACCAGACGGTTTGGTGACCCTGTCACTGGCACTGCTTCGTGTGGGAGAGGTAAGTAGAAAGTCCTCCGTAGCCCGATATCTCTCTACTAGGGACACGAGTTCCTCAGCTTTTGTGGGACCGGCCTGTCCAACCCACCGCTGGAGCCGAGAGGGCAGAGAACGGGTGAATTTGTCGAGAACCACTCTCTCCACCATCTGTGCTGGGGTGCAGTCCTCTGGTTGTAGCCACTTCCGGACAAGATGGATCAGGTCATGCATTTGGGAGCGTGGGGGTAGTTTTTCAGAGTATGCCCACTGGTGGACCCGGCTGGAACGAACTTGAACGGTGACCCCAAGACGAGCCAGAATCTCCGCCTTTAGCTGGGGGTACTCACGGGCCTCCGTTTCACTCAGGTCGTAGTAAGCCTTCTGCGACTCGCCTGTCAGGAACGGTGCCAGGACATCTGCCCACTGCTCGGCTGGTAACTCCTCTCGCTCAGCTACTCGCTCGAACACAGTGAGATACGCCTCCACATCGTCGGTCGCTGTCATCTTTTGTAAAGCCTTCTGCACTGCAGCCCGTGCGGAATGCTGGACAACCGGGTACCCTTGCAAACCAGTATGGGACCCCTCAGTAGTCGTCGCTTGTGGTGCTGCCATAACGCCAGAAAACTTTTCCATCATCAGCTGGAACATGGCTCGGGACTCTTCCTGTTGTTGCTGAAGCATGGCTTGCTGCTGGCGGGACCTCTCCTCCTGCAGCTGGAACATGGCTTGCTGCTGGCGGGACCTCTCCTCCTGCTGCTGGCGGGACCTCTCCTCCTGCTGCTGGAGCATGGCTTGCTGCAGCTGCCGATTAGCCTGGGACTCTTCCTGCTGCTGGCGGGACCTCTCCTCCTGCTGCTGGAGCATGGCCTGCTGCTGCTGCCGATTAGCTCTGGCCTCCTCTTGCAGGTATTTAATAAAGTCCTCCATCTTGGCTTTATCCTGCACTTTGCCTGCTGCTTTCACCCAGGCCATGCAATGTTGCAGGATGTAGCAAGCCTTTCAGGTGTGTGTCTTTTTGAACTGCCCGCAATCCGAAGCACCATATGTGGGAGAATTGCCCCAGTAGAGACTGTGGTAACGGGGTGCTGTGATGCAGTTCAAGACAGTGACACCAAGGTACAGTCCAAAACAGGTCTAGCCTGCGTTTATTGCAGCAAAAAGTAAAATAAAACAGCCTTTACACTCAGGCATCCAATCAAAATAATATCCTACCCGTCAGGGTGCTAACTAAACATAGGATCACTAACTCACAATATCCAAAGTACACGTGGCTGCTCCAGGCACAGAGGTCAGGGCTGTGTGCTCTCCGCCTCCTTCCACAGAGAGACAACATTCTGAGCTCTGCTGAGCGGCTTTATTGGCCTGATTGGGCTGTTCCCACCACCTGTGTCCAAGGTGCTGGACAACACAACCTCAGCACTAAGGCCTTGCGTAATAGGAAAACCTAGGGGAAACATACCGCCCATCCACAGTTAACCCCTTCAGTGTCTCACAATATAGATAGCACGGCAACGTATTCACTGACAGCATCTAAGATATAGATAGCACCGCAACGTATTCACTGACAGCTTCTAAGATATAGATAGCACCGCAACTTATTTACTGACAGCATCTAAGATATAGATAGCACTGCAACGTATTCACTGACAGCTTCTAAGATATAGATAGCACCGCAACGTATTCACTGACAGCTTCTAAGATATAGATAGCACCGCAACTTATTTACTGACAGCATCTAAGATATAGATAGCACTGCAACGTATTCACTGACAGCGTCTAAGATATAGATAGCACCGTAACATATTCACTGACAGTGTCTAAGATATAGATAGCACCGCAACGTATTCACTGACTGCGTCTAAGATATAGATAGCATCACAACGTATTCACTGACAGCGTCTAAGATATAGATTGCACCGCAACGTATTCACTGACAGCATCTAAGATATAGATAGCATCGCAACGTATTCACTGCCAGCGTCTAAGATATAGATTGCACCGCAACGTATTCACTGACAGCGTCTAAGATATAGATAGCACTGAAACATATTCACTGACAGCATCTAAGATATAGATAGCATCGCAACGTATTCACTGACAGCGTCTAAGATATAGATAGCACCGCAACGTATTCACTGACAGCATCTAAGATATAGATAGCACCGCAACGTACTCACTGACAGCACCTAAGATATAGATAGCACCGTAACATATTCACTGACAGCGTCTAAGATATAGATAGCACCGCAACATATTCACTGACAGCATCTAAGATATAGATAGCACCGCAAGGTATTCACTGACATCGTCTAAGATATAGATAGCATCGCAACGTATTCAATGACAGCGTCTAAGATATAGATAGCACCGCAACGTATTCACTGACAGCGTCTAAGATATAGATAGCACCGCAACATATTCACTGACAGCGTCTAAGATATAGAGAGCACCGCAACGTATTCACTGACAGCGTAGCGTCTAAGATATAGATAGCATCGCAACGTATTCACTGACAGCATCTAAGATATAGATAGCACCGCAACGTATTAACTGACAGCGTCTGAGATATAGATGGCGCTGCAACGTATTCACTGACAGCGTCTAAGATATAGATAGCATCGCAACGTATTCACTGACAGCATCTAAGATATAGATAGCACCGCAACGTACTCACTGACAGCACCTAAGATATAGATAGCACCGTAACATATTCACTGACAGCGTCTAAGATATAGATAGCACCGCAACATATTCACTGACAGCATCTAAGATATAGATAGCACCGCAAGGTATTCACTGACATCGTCTAAGATATAGATAGCATCGCAACGTATTCAATGACAGCGTCTAAGATATAGATAGCACCGCAACGTATTCACTGACAGCGTCTAAGATATAGATAGCACCGCAACATATTCACTGACAGCGTCTAAGATATAGAGAGCACCGCAACGTATTCACTGACAGCGTCTAAGATATAGATAGCATCGCAACGTATTTACTGACAGCGTCTAAGATATAGATAGCACTGAAACGTATTCACTGACAGCGTCTAAGATATAGATAGCACCGCAACGTATTTACTGACAGCGTCTAAGATATAGATAGCACCGCAACGTATTTACTGACAGCGTCTAAGATATAGATAGCACCGCAACGTATTCACTGACAGCATCTAAGATATAGATAGCACCGCAACGTATTCACTGACAGCGTCTAAGATATAGATAGCATCGCAACGTATTCACTGACAGCATCTAAGATATAGATAGCACCGCAACGTATTCACTGACAGCGTCTAAGATATACATAGCACCGCAACGTATTCACTGACAGCATCTAAGATATAGATAGCACTGCAACGTATTCACTGACAGCGTCTAAGATATAGATAGCACCGCAACGTATTCACTGACAGCGTCTATGATATAGATAGCACCGCAACGTATTCACTGACAGCGTCTAAGATATAGATAGCACCCCAATGTATTCACTGACAGCATCTAAGATATAGATAGCACCGCAACGTATTTACTGACAGCGTCTAAGATATAGATAGCACCGCAACGTATTCACTGACAGCGTCTAAGATATAGATAGCACCGCAACGTATTCACTGACAGCATCTAAGATATAGATAGCATCGCAACGTATTTACTGACAGCGTCTAAGATATAGATAGCACTGAAACGTATTCACTGACACCGTCTAAGATATAGATAGCACCGCAACGTATTTACTGACAGCGTCTAAGATATAGATAGCACCGCAACGTATTTACTGACAGCGTCTAAGATATAGATAGCACCGCAACGTATTCACTGACAGCATCTAAGATATAGATAGCACCGCAACGTATTCACTGACAGCGTCTAAGATATAGATAGCATCGCAACGTATTCACTGACAGCATCTAAGATATAGATAGCACCGCAACGTATTCACTGACAGCGTCTAAGATATACATAGCACCGCAACGTATTCACTGACAGCATCTAAGATATAGATAGCACTGCAACGTATTCACTGACAGCGACTAAGATATAGATAGCACCGCAACGTATTCACTGACAGCGTCTATGATATAGATAGCACCGCAACGTATTCACTGACAGCGTCTAAGATATAGATAGCACCCCAATGTATTCACTGACAGCATCTAAGATATAGATAGCACCGCAACGTATTTACTGACAGCGTCTAAGATATAGATAGCACCGCAACGTATTCACTGACAGCGTCTAAGATATAGATAGCACCGCAACGTATTCACTGACAGCATCTAAGATATAGATAGCATCGCAACGTATTTACTGACAGCGTCTAAGATATAGATAGCACTGAAACGTATTCACTGACAGCGTCTAAGATATAGATAGCACTGCAACGTATTTACTGACAGCGTCTAAGATATAGATAGCACCGCAACGTATTTACTGACAGCGTCTAAGATATAGATAGCACCGCAACGTATTCACTGACAGCATCTAAGATATAGATAGCACCGCAACGTATTCACTGACAGCGTCTAAGATATAGATAGCATCGCAACGTATTCACTGACAGCATCTAAGATATAGATAGCACCGCAACGTATTCACTGACAGCGTCTAAGATATACATAGCACCGCAACGTATTCACTGACAGCATCTAAGATATAGATAGCATCGCAACGTATTTACTGACAGCGTCTAAGATATAGATAGCACTGAAACGTATTCACTGACAGCGTCTAAGATATAGATAGCACCGCAACGTATTTACTGACAGCGTCTAAGATATAGATAGCACCGCAACGTATTTACTGACAGCGTCTAAGATATAGATAGCACCGCAACGTATTCACTGACAGCATCTAAGATATAGATAGCACCGCAACGTATTCACTGACAGCGTCTAAGATATAGATAGCATCGCAACGTATTCACTGACAGCATCTAAGATATAGATAGCACCGCAACGTATTCACTGACAGCGTCTAAGATATACATAGCACCGCAACGTATTCACTGACAGCATCTAAGATATAGATAGCACTGCAACGTATTCACTGACAGCGTCTAAGATATAGATAGCACCGCAACGTATTCACTGACAGCGTCTATGATATAGATAGCACCACAACATATTCACTGACAGCGTCTAAGATATAGATAGCACCCCAATGTATTCACTGACAGCATCTAAGATATAGATAGCACCGCAACGTATTTACTGACAGCGTCTAAGATATAGATAGCACCGCAACGTATTCACTGACAGCGTCTAAGATATAGATAGCACCGCAACGTATTCACTGACAGCATCTAAGATATAGATAGCACCGCAACATATTCACTGACAGCGTCTAAGATATAGATAGCATCGCAACGTATTCACTGACAGCGTCTAAGATATAGATAGCATCGCAACGTATTCACTGACAGCGTCTAAGATATAGATAGCACCGCAACGTATTCACTGACAGCGTCTAAGATATAGATAGCACCGCAACGTATTCACTGACAGCATCTAAGATATAGATAGCTCCTCAACATATTCACTGACAGCGTCTAAGATATAGATAGCACCGCAACGTATTCACTGACAGCGTCTAAGATATAGATAGCACTGCAACGTATTCACTGACAGCTTCTAAGATACAGATAGCTCCGCAACATATTCACTGACAGCGTCTAAGATATAGATAGCACCGCAACTTATTCACTGACAGCATCTAAGATATAGATAGCACCGCAACGTATTCACTAACAGTGTCTAAGATATAGATAGCTCCGCAACGTATTCACTGACAGCGTCTAAGATATAGATAGCACCGCAACGTATTCACTAACAGCGTCTAAGATATAGATAGCTCCGCAACATATTCACTGACAGCGTCTAAGATATAGATAGCTCCGCAACGTATTCACTGACAGCATCTAAGATATAGATAGCACCGCAACGTATTCACTAACAGCGTCTAAGATATAGATGGCGCTGCAACGTATTCACTGACAGCATCTAAGATATAGATAGCATCGCAACGTATTCACTGACAGCGTCTAAGATATAGATAGCTCCGCAACGTATTCACTGACAGCGTCTAAGATATAGATAGCACCGCAATGTATTCACTGACAGCGTCTAAGATATAGATAGCACCGCAACGTATTCACTGACAGCGTCTAAGATATAGATGGCGCCGCAATGTATTCACTGACAGTGTCTAAGATATAGATAGCACCGCAACGTATTCACTGACAGCGTCTAAGATATAGATAGCACCGCAACGTATTCACTGACAGCGTCTAAGATATAGATAGCACCGCAACGTATTCACTGACAGCGTCTAAGATATAGATAGCTCCGCAACGTATTCACTGACAGCGTCTAAGATATAGATATAGATAGCACCGCAATGTATTCACTGACAGCGTCTAAGATATAGATAGCACCGCAACGTATTCACTGACAGCGTCTAAGATATAGATGGCGCCGCAATGTATTCACTGACAGCGTCTAAGATATAGATAGCTCCGCAACGTATTCACTGACAGCGTCTAAGATATAGATAGCACCGCAACGTATTCACTGCCAGCGTCTAAGATATAGATGGCGCCGCAATGTATTCACTGACAGCGTCTAAGATATAGATAGCACCGCAACGTATTCACTGACAGTGTCTAAGATATAGATAGCACCGCAACGTATTCACTGACAGCGTCTAAGATATAGATGGCGCCACAATGTTTTCACTGACAGCGTCTAAGATATTGATAGCACCGCAACGTATTCACTGACAGCGTCTAAGATATAGATAGCACCGCAACGTATTCACTGACAGCATCTAAGATATAGATAGCACCGCAACGTATTCACTGACAGCGTCTAAGATATAGATAGCTCCGCAACGTATTCACTGACAGCGTCTAAGATATAGATATAGATAGCACCGCAATGTATTCACTGACAGCGTCTAAGATATAGATAGCACCGCAACGTATTCACTGACAGCGTCTAAGATATAGATAGCTCCGCAACGTATTCACTGACAGCGTCTAAGATATAGATAGCACCGCAACGTATTCACTGACAGCGTCTAAGATATAGATAGCACCGCAACGTATTCACTAACAGTGTCTAAGATATAGATAGCACCGCAACGTATTCACTGACAGCGTCTAAGATATAGATGGCGCCGCAATGTATTCACTGACAGTGTCTAAGATATAGATAGCACCGCAACGTATTCACTGACAGCGTCTAAGATATAGATAGCACCGCAACGTATTCACTGACAGCATCTAAGATATAGATAGCACCGCAACATATTCACTGACAGCATCTAAGTTATAGATAGCACCGCAACGTATTCACTAACAGTGTCTAAGATATAGATAGCACCGCAACGTATTCACTGCCAGCGTCTAAGATATAGATGGCGCCGCAATGTATTCACTGACAGCGTCTAAGATATAGATAGCACCGCAACGTATTCACTGACAGTGTCTAAGATATAGATAGCACCGCAACGTATTCACTGACAGCGTCTAAGATATAGATGGCGCCGCAATATATTCACTGACAGCGTCTAAGATATTGATAGCACCGCAACGTATTCACTGACAGCGTCTAAGATATAGATAGCACCGCAACGTATTCACTGACAGCGTCTAAGATATAGATAGCACCGCAACGTATTCACTGACAGTGTCTAAGATATAGATAGCACCGCAACTTATTCACTGACAGCGTCTAAGATATAGATAGCACCGCAACGTATTCACTGACAGCGTCTAAGATATAGATAGCACCGCAACGTATTCACTGACAGTGTCTAAGATATAGATAGCACCGCAACTTATTCACTGACAGCGTCTAAGATATAGATAGCACCGCAACGTACTCACTGACAGCGTCTAAGATATAGATAGCACCGCAACGTATTCACTGACAGCATCTAAGATATAGATAGCACCGCAACGTATTCACTGACAGCGTCTAAGATATAGGTGGCGCCGCAATGTATTCACTGACAGCATCTAAGATATAGATAGCACCGCAACGTATTCACTGACAGCGTCTAAGATATAGATAGCACCGCAGTGGCCGAAGCAAATCCTCCACCGCGCATGCGCCCAGCCCCAGAGGGGAGGTCCGACCATCTATCACATATAACCAGTCAGGTAACAAGCTACAGCCACTAGAGGGCCACAATTCATCTTGTTATAGGAAGGATAAATAGGAAAAAAACAAATATCCTGCCCATCCTGCCATTGGAGGAACACTTGGAAAGACGTGACAGGATAGATCCTACCACGTGACGCTTTCAGACGTCAGGAAGATGTTCTGTGGTGACACCCCGGGTCCGGCTCATGAAACTGGCGTCTTCAGTAACACAATGTATATGCACATTTTTATCTTCCCTTTTGTGAGTGTTTAATAAATTATTTTTGGATTACTAGAAGGTCGTGCACTGTGTCTGTGTGAATTCCCTCCATCTAGTAACTGGTGGAGAATAGAGATGAGCGAACATACTCGTCCGAGCTTGATGCTCGTTCGAGCATTAGCGTACTCGAAACTGCTCGTTGCTCGGACGAATACTTCGCCCGCTCGAGAAAATGGCAGCTCCCACCGTTGTGATTTTTGGCGGCCAGAAACAGAGCCAATCACAAGCCAGGAGACTGCACTCCACCCAGCATGACGTGGTACCCTTACACGTCGATAGCAGTGGTTGGCTGGCCTGATCAGGTGACCCTGGAATAGACTAGCCGCTGCCCGCGCTGCTCGGATCATTCTGTGTCTGGATGCCGCTAGGGAGAGAGCTGCTGCTGGTCAGGGAAAGCGTTAGGGTGTTATATTAGAATAGTGTTAGGCAGGAGTGATTCTACAAGAACCCAACAGTCCTTAGGGCTAAAATAACGTTATATTTTCCTTTTTTTTATTTGCTTGTGGCTGGGCTTGCTGGCACTAGTAGTGCAGCTAGTACCATATTGTGAGGAATTTGCAGGGAGACTTGCGACCGTTGTGTTTAGCTCTTAGTGACACGCATATCCATCTCAAACACCAAAGTGGGACAATTTATTAGGGGTTTGATTAGAATTAGGCAGAGTCTGATGATTTTTTTTTTTTTACCTTTATTTCTTTTTATAGTTCAAAGTCATCTTGCAAAGCAGTGTGCTCTCATTGTAGGCTACAAAATAGCCATAGGAGAACCTCAACGGCTTACTTAGGCCTAAAATAGTGTTATATTTTCCTTTTTTTGGTTTGCTTGTGGCTGGGCTTGCTGGCATTAGTAGTGCAGCTAGTACCATATTGTGAGGAATTTGCAGGGAGACTTGCGACCGTTGTGTTTAGCTCTTAGTGACACGCATATCCATCTCAAACACCAAAGTGGGACAATTTATTAGGGGTTTGATTAGAATTAGGCAGAGTCTGATGATTTTTTTTTTTTTACCTTTATTTCTTTTTATAGTTCAAAGTCATCTTGCAAAGCAGTGTGCTCTCATTGTAGGCTACAAAATAGCCATAGGAGAACCTCAACGGCTTACTTAGGCCTAAAATAGTGTTATATTTTCCTTTTTTTGGTTTGCTTGTGGCTGGGCTTGCTGGCATTAGTAGTGCAGCTAGTACCATATTGTGAGGAATTTGCAGGGAGACTTGCGACCGTTGTGTTTAGCTCTTAGTGACACGCATATCCACCTCAAACACCAAAGTGGGACAATTTATTAGGGGTTTGATTAGAATTAGGCAGAGTCTGATGATTTATTTTTTTTTACGTTTATTTATTTTTATAACTCAAAGTCATCAGGCACAGCACAAAATCCAGTTGTGTGCTGTCAGCGTAGGTTAGAAACTAGCCATAGCAATAGGATAGCATCGTTTTGTTTAAAAAAATAAATAATTAAATAAAAATAAACAAAACATTTTTTTTTTTAAAGTTTACACTTTAATTTGGAAAATTTTTAAACCGAGGGTTAGGGGTAGAGGACGAGGGCGTGGACGTGGGCGTCCAACTACTGCAGGGGTCAGAGGCTGTGGTCCTGGGCGGGGTGAGACACCACCTGCTGATGAGGGAGCAGGGGAACACCGCAGAGCTACACTCCCTAGGTTCATCATGTCTCAAGTTACTGGGACTCGTGGTAGAGCACTGTTGAGGCCAGAACAGTGCGAAGAGGTGATGTCGTGGTTTGCGGACAATGCTTCTAGCCATTTGTCCACCAGTCAGTCTTCCACGCAGTCCACCCATGTCACCGAAATCAGCACTCCTCCAGCTCCTCCACCTCAGCCTCCTTCCCCCCAGTCTGCCCCCTCCCAGCAAAATTTGGCATTTGAACCGGCATACTCTGAGGAACTGTTTTCTGGACCCTTCCCACAGTCACAAACCACTTGTCCGGTTGCTGCTGAGCAATTTTCCGATGCCCAGGTTTTCCACCGGTCGCAGTCTGTGGGTGATGATGACATTATTGACGTAGTGGAAGAAGTGTGTAAAGAGGTGTCCGACGATGAGGAGACACGGTTGTCAGACAGTGGTGAAGTTGTTGTCAGGGCAGGAAGTCCGAGGGGGGAGCAGACTGAGGGATCGGAGGATGATGAGGTGACGGACCCAAGCTGGGTTGATAGGCCAGGTGAACACAGTGCTTCTGAGACGGAGGTAAGTTCTATAGCGGAACAGGTTGGAAGAGGCAGTGGTGGGGCCAGACGGAGAGGCAGGGCCAGAGCTGGTGCATCAGCGCCAAGTGTTTCCCGTAGTCAAGCTCCCGTGGCGAGGGCTAGATTTTCAGAAGTCTGGAGGTTCTTTAAAGAAACACCGGATGACCGACGGACTGTGGCGTGCAACCTGTGCCAAACCAGGATCAGCAGTGGTTCCACAACTACTAACTTAACTACCACCAGTATACGCAGGCATATGAATGCTAAACACCCCACTCAATGGCACCAAGCCCGTTCACCTCCGGCCGGGCACACCACTGCTCCTTCCCCTGTGTCATCTGCTAGTCAGCCCCCTGCCCAGGACCCCGGCCCAAACACCTCCCGTGCGAAAACCCCATCTTCGCCTCCACGATCCTCCACAGCATCCACCAGCGTTCAGCTCTCCATAACCCAGACGCTGGAGCGCAAAAGGAAGTATAGCGCAACCCACCCACACGCCCAAGCCCTCAACGTCCACATCTCCAAGTTGCTTAGCATGGAGATGCTGCCCTAAAGGCTGGTAGAGACTGAGGCCTTTCGAAACCTCATGGCGGCGGCCGACCCTCGGTATTCGGTCCCCAGCCGCCACTACTTTTCCCGATGTGCCGTCCCAGCCCTGGGTGCTGCCGGGCAGGGCCACTATATGTCGCTGACGGCACATTGGGTTAACTTGGTGGAGGCTGGGACCGAGTCTGACCCTGGGGCTGGTCATATACTGCCGACGCCGAGGATTGCGGGGCCTGCCTCGGTCCAGGTCTCAAAGGCCTACTATGCCTCCTCCTCCTCCCACCCCTCCTCCACCTCCTCCTCCTCCGAATTACCATCCGTGGGCATGGCGCCATCAGTCGGTAGCTCTAGGCACAGCAGCAGTGCCGTCGCTAAGCGACAGCAGGCGGTGCTCAAACTGCTGAGCCTAGGCGATAAAAGGCACATCGCCCAAGAGCTATTACAGGGCATCACGGCGCAGACCGATGTGTGGCTGGCACAGCTGAACCTGAAGCCAGGCATGGTTGTGTGTGACAACGGCCGTAACCTGGTGGCGCCTCTGAAACTCGGCAGACTGACACATGTGCCATGCCTGGCCCATGTGTTAAATCTCATAGTTCAGCGTTTCCTCAAGACATACCCCAATCTGTCTGATTTGCTCACGAAGGTGTGCCGCATCTGTGCGCATTTCAGGAAGTCCAGCATAGATGCTGCCACTCTCAGGGCAGCGCAGCGCCGCCTCCAACTGCCCGCTCACCGACTGTTGTGCGACGTGTTCATGAGGTGGCACTCAACATTAACCATGCTATCCAGAGTTTACCAGCAGCGCAGAGCGATTGTAGACTGCCAGATGTCAACTTCCACCAGAACTGAAAGTCAGGTCAGTCAGCTTCCTCAAGTCTACAATGAGGAGTGGACGTGGATGTCTGATATTTGTCAGGTGCTGAGTAACTTTGAGGAGTCAACACAGATGGTCAGTGGCGATGCTGCCATCATCAGCCTCACCATCCCGCTGCTTGGCCTGTTGAAAAACTCTCTGGTCAGCATGAAGTCGAAAGCTTTGCGCTCGTCACAAGAGATGGGGGAAGAAGATTCCCTTGTTGATAGCCAAAGCACCCTTAGGTTTGTTTCTCAGCGCATATCGGAGGAGGTGGAGGAGGATGAGGAGGAAGAGGAGGGGAATGAGGGGAGTGAATTCTTGCGCGTTGGGACTCTGGCGCATAAGGCAGATTTCATGCTAGGCTGTCTATCCCGTGACCCTCGCGTTCAAAGAATTTATTCCAGCACCGATTACTGGGTATTCACTCTCCTGGACCCACGGTACAAGCAAAATCTTTCCACTCTCATCTCTGGAGAGGAAAGGAGTGTGAGAATGCATGAATACCAGCAGGCCCTGGTGCACAAGCTGAAACAGTATTTCCCTTCTGACAGTGCTAGCGGCAGAGGGCGTACTTCTGCGGGACAAGTAGCGAGGGAGAGTAGGCGAGCAGGCAACTTTTCCAGCACTGGCAGGGGTACGCTTTACAAGGGCTTTGCCAGTTTTATGTCACCCCAGCAAGACACTGTCACCTGTCCCCAGTCTCGGCAGAGTAGGGCTGATCTTTACAGAAAGATGGTGAGGGAGTACGTAGCTGATCATACCATCGTCCTAAATGATCACACAGCTCCCTACAACTACTGGGTTTCAAAGCTGGACATGTGGCACGAACTGGCGCTGTACGCCTTGGAGGTTCTTGCTTGCCCTGCCGCTAGCGTGTTGTCCGAGCGGGTTTTCAGTGCAGCTGGTGGCATCATCACCGATAAGCGTACACGCCTGTCTACTGACAGCGCTGACAGGCTGACGCTTATCAAGATGAATAAAGCCTGGATTACTCAAAATTTCCATTCTCCGCCAGGTGAAAGAAGCTCAACCTGAATAATGTATGCACTCCTCCTCCTCATTGTCCTCCTTCTCCTCCTCTTTGTACACTAAAGCAGAGGAAACTGGCTATTTTTTTGCCTGGGCCAACTGGCTCTAGCTATAGTACTCTATGTATTTAATTTTTCTGGAGGGCCACCTACCCGGTCCTCTGTTTTAATCAATTTTTGGGAGTGCCACATACAGGCACTCAATCTATTTAATTTTTCTGGAGGACCACCTACCTGCTCCTCTGGTTTGAAAACTTTTTTGGACTGCCACATACAGGCACTCAATTTATTTAATTTTTCTGGAGGACCACCTACCTGCTCCTCTGGTTTTAAAACTTTTTTGGACTGCCACATACAGGCACTATCCAAATTAAATTGTCTCAATAGCTGCCTCCACATGTCGTCTTTTTAGCTGGCTCCACACGTTGTCTCCATTGCTACCTCCACACGTCATCGCCATAGCTGCCTCCAAAAGTCGTCCATATAGCTGCCTCCATACATCATCCCCTTATCAAACGAACTGTGTCAGGCAGAATTTTGGGTTGTTTTCATGGATTCCACATCAAACTTGTTAACTTTGTCGCCACCCTGCTGTGTAATCCACAAAATATACTGGAAAACTTTTATCATTTACCGATATTATTTCAGCGCTTCTTGCGCATCTGTTTACATTCCCCTCACCCGCCATAACCCAAACTTATAAGAACGCTACTACACTTGATCTTATACAAAAGGTTCTTAGAAGTGCTGTTTGGGGAGTAGCCGAGAGACAGGGGCTTGGATTGGCGAAAGCTCGTCTGGCAGCGGAGCGCCAGCTCCATCTCAAGATCCAACTAACATAGTTTTAACTGCAGCACTTTTAATCTACTACTAGTTCACTGCCTCCATACATGGTCCCCTTATCAAACGAGCTGTGTCAGGCAGAATTTTGGGTTGTTTTCATGGTTTCCACATAAACTTGTTAACTTTGTTGCCACCCTGCTGTGTAATCCACAATATATACTGGCAAACTTTTTTCATTTACCGATATTATTTCAGCGCTTCTTGCGCATCTGTTTACATTCCCCTCACCCGCCATAACCCAAACTTATAAGAACGCTACTACACTTGATCTTATACAAAAGGTTCTTAGAAGTGCTGTTTGGGGAGTATCCGAGAGACAGGGGCTTGGATTGGCGAAAGCTCGCCTGGCAGCGGAGCGCCAGCTCCATCCCAAGATCCAACAAACATAGTTTTAACTGCAGCACCTATAATCTACTACTAGTTCACTGCCTCCATACATCGTCCCCTTATCAAACGAGCTGTGTCAGGCAGAATTTTCAGGTGTTTCACCAGATACATAGTGGAACTCGGTCTATCTGTCGCCGCCATGCTGGAGACCTGAAGTTGCAATCATAGCAGCGCAATATGAATGCCCCATACTGTCGCTCTTAATCATGGAAGTCGTCTCCATGGCTGCCTCCACATGTCGTATTAAAATAGCTGTGTCAGGCTCATTTTTCTGGTGTTTCACCAGATACGTTATGGAACTTCGTCACTATGTCGCCACCATGCTGTGTTATCGACTAAATATACCGTCAACCTTTTGTTCACATAGGAAATCATTTCACCTCCTTTGGTGAAACCTGAGTCCATTTAGGGTATGTCGCCATGACACTCTCTAGCCTGCCACTGCTGCCGCTGCCTCTGCATGCCGTCCCCTATAGTGTCAGGGTCAATTATTGGATGTTTTAGATGCTATCTAGCCTCATTTGGTCACTCTGTCATGGCCATGCTGTTGCCCATAATTTTGGCATAATGGTGCGATTAAGCAGCCTCAGAGGCATCCATGCATGCTGCCCCTGCTGTTTCCTGTCCATTTCCGTGGTGTTTCCATCCTTTTCTGAGGTTCCCAGGTGTTTGGCCAAGCTTCCCTGTGCAGAGCCTTGGTCCCCTTGAAAAATGCTCGAGTCTCCCATTGACTTCAATTGGGCTCGTTATTCGAGACGAGCACTCGAGCATCGGGAAAAGTTTGTCTCGAATAACGAGTACCCGAGCATTTTAGTGCTCGCTCATCTCTAGTGGAGAACACTAGTGATACTGGAGGAAAGCGACCAATAGTGTTTTGTGTCTGATTGGTGGATTATTCCGGAGGAAAACCTTCTGGCTGTGCTGAAACCTTAAATAAAGTTGGACCAACCTTTCAAAGACCATGGAGACGGCACGTTACATCAAGAGCTCCGGCAGATAAAACTTTTTTCTCCATATTTGTGGGACTTTGGTGGATGGTGCTAGACCGCGGTGCAGCTCGGAAAAGCTGGAGGTGCAGCGCATGTAGAACATTTCTTACTCATACAAAACAGTCACACAAGATAGAAAGGGGGGTTGTCTCTATGGGCCACAACTAAGATCTATCTGGTCTCATATAAAATACATTAACCTCTTCTTCCCCCACCTGTTAGGGCTCTGCTGTAGCACTTAGTCCTTTGTTGTTTCCTACTAATCCTACTACCATGTACCTGTGATATTGGAGATCTCTCCCTCTGAACATGGGACACAGTCATAGCAGCAGATGTGAGTTGTGGCTCTTGGCTTTTTCCTGCTTCCGGGTAAACACGGATCTGAGCAGCGGGAGACTGGGATCTGAGGGGAAAGACCAGAACATTTACTGGAAGGACAAAGACAAATGTACATATGTGATACAAGTGATGAGGAGACCTGGGAGGAAGGACTAGAGAAGGTGAAGGATCCAGTCACATGAAGTTTCCTCCTGACCTCACAATAAGTAGCTGGAGGAGACATAACCCTGATGGATGGACGGATAGTAAGAGGATATTGTCACCTTTGCTATCAGTATATTTACTATCATGTCCCCTGCTGGTGGTTCTGGGTGGAGGGACAGGCGAGGTCTAACCCTTCCCAGCAGCTTGTTAGATATATAACATCTCAGCCTGGAGGAGGCGGCCGGTCATTATATTGTTTTCCTGAGTCCTGAGACCTGATGAAGGCTTAAGTTTGGTTTATTTCACTTTTGGTCACCCCGTTTTTGTGCACCCCATGCAGCACTTTAGCCTTCGCCAGCAGCAGATTAGTTTTGCCCCCTAGATATGTTCAACTGTTCTCCCCTAACATCAGGCTTGAGTTACCAGAAAACTGAGTCAGATGATGCAGGATAGAAGCCATACCAGTAAATCTATTCCATAAGGAACAGACGCCCAACTGTGGTCAGCGCTGATAGACGGGGGGAATCATTGATGTGTCCCCGGCTCCGACACTGTAGACATGGAGAAGACTAGTCTTTTGCTGCAACACAATCATTACCTGCTCTACACTGTGCTCCACCATCTTAATTTGTTGGTACTATTTTCCATGACCACGCCCCTTTTTTCCAAATTCCCCCCTATAATGTACTGTCCCTTGTAGAGTCTCCCCTATAATGTAATATCCCCTGCGGGGTTCCCCCTATAATGTAATTTCCCCTGCGGAGTCCCCCCTATAATGTCATGTCTCTTGCAGAGTCCCCCTATACTGTCATGTCCCCTGCAGAGCCCCCCTATAATGTAATGTCCCCTGCAGAGTGCCCCCTATAATGTAATGTCCCCTGCAGAGCCCCCCTATAATGTAATATCCCCTGCAGAGTGCCCCCTATAATGTAATGTCCCCTGCAGAGTCCCCCTATAATGTAATGTCCCCTGCAGAGTCCCCCTAGAATGTAATGTCCCGTGCAGAGTCCTCCCTATAATGTAATGTCCCCTGCAGAGTCCCCCCTATATTGTAATGTCCCCTGCAGAGTCCCCCTATAATGTAATGCCCCCTGCCGAGTCCCCCTATAATGTAATGTCCCCTGCAGAGTCCCCCCTATAATGTAATGTCCCCTGCAGAGTCCCCCTATAATGTAATGTCCCCTGCAGAGCCCCCCTACAATGTAATGTCCCCTGCAGAGTCCCCCCTATAATGAAATGTCCCCTGCAGAGTCCCCCCTATAATGTAATGTCCCCTGCAGAATTAATGTAATGCCCATATCCGGACTCCTTAAAAAAAACCTCTATGTTCACCTTCTGCTTCTTCTCCCTTCGGCTTCTTCTCCCCACGGCTTCTTCTCTTCGGCTGTCCTCCTACCGGCCTGTGAGTACACAAACTATGACGTCAACTGTCTAATATAAATGCACTGGCCACTACTCAGGACCGGGTGTTCCTGGGTCGCGGCCATAGAGTATTTTACGGAGGTGGAGGGGGGGGGGCAGCGAAGGTGCCCCAAGATGCCGCCCCCTCCATAATGTCGCCTCATGGGTGGTGCGCCCCTTTGTTTGAGTGATGGAAGCTGAAAGGATCATGGTTTTTATTACAAATATCCCTGCAGTTTTCTCCATGAGGCTTTCCCTCATCCTTGATCAGTCTATGTAGCCAGAGGGGACGACCATTGGGCCAGGTCCTCCCTCTCCTGATTACTTAGTCTGGTGGTGGTGAAGCTCTAATAGGATTCCTGCTTGTTTCAGTTTCACTTATTTTACAATAATGAAGACTGTTACATTTTTGGGGATCTTTAGCGCAGCAGAAATGTTTCTGTTCCTTCCTCAGATCTGCGTCTCCACATAAACCTTTCTCTGACCTCTACAGGGGACACTGGTTTCAGGGTTCTTTATGAGGCAGGATATTGGGTTCTGGATCAGGTCGGGGTTCCATATCAAGCAGGACACAGAGTTCAAGTACAGGTTCTGAGATCAGAAAGGATACAGGGTCAGGCACAGGTTATACTCTTGCAGGAGAAAGTATAACCAGCCCTGAGTAAACTGGGGATTAGCCATTTATTCAGTTACTGGATGCTACCCAAGCAGCTGGCTGGCTAGGCCATGCATCACCTAATCCACAGCCGAGACTAACACTGAGCACCAGATTGAGCCACCCAGCTTTCCAAGGAACATTTACATTTAGAACCAAGCCCAGTGTAGAAATATTTAGCTTTGAGCGCAGAATTGTGAGCTCAGCACTTACTGTAACTTTAGCGACTCACACATCCAGCAAGGACTTGTCTCTGGAGATTTAGCAGCAGTAACATTTTAGGTTTCTCTCGTCAATATTTTGACCTCTATCTTATCACAGACATAACACATGTCCTATTGTCCCCTAGAGATCAATATTGTATCAATAATGGTGCCTCCACACAGTAACAAATCTATTCACAGTGCCCCAACACACCAGTCTATATAGTTAGTGCCCCCTTCACAGGAGCAAATGTGGTAAATGTGCCCCCTCACACCATAGCAAAAATTCACGCCACCACCAAAGTCTCAGCATTTACCCCCACTAGCATATGGTCACATTGCTGCATCCAATAGCCAATTGTCAAGGTGCCTGTCCTTACCATGGATAATTTTCACAGCCTCTGCTTCTAGTAGCCTGCATTCATTAGCCCATAGTCACAGTGCCAGCCCCATGACATCTTATAGACCACAATAACAAATAGTCACAGCACCTGCCCCACAATAGCCAATAGTCGCAGTGCCTGCCCTCACAGTAGTCAGTAGTCACAGCACCTGCCCCACAATAGCCAATAGTCACAGCACCTGCCTCCATTAGTATAGTACTGGGCAGGAAGGGCGTCTGACCTGCTCTTCCCTGCTGGTGACTCGGTTATGGCTAACTTAAGTTCTTTTTGGCTGCATGGACTTGTTAAACCCCCACATTGCAATGGGGATACAGAGGGGAGTTGAAGTATATCCAAAAACTGTCAATTTGAGACCTTCATACCCTCATATTTTCTTTTCTTAAGTTGTATAGTGAGTTAGCAGCAGAATCTATGTGTGAGGGCTTTCTCCTTCCTAATTTTTGCTAAGAAGACCATCATCTTGGAGCTTTTGTTGCTGTTTGTTCTATACTTACTATACAAATACGTCTTAGCAGCTTTTATGTTCAGTCTTTGTTTTAGACATTCTCTTTTTTCAGTGAATTCAGCTAGTAATGAGCGCTCAAGGGAGAGTTTGTATTTACTTTCTAGTCTTATCATTTCCGCCAGTAATTGCTCCAAATGAATTCACCTCTCACCTCCAACTTGTGAGCCTCCCAAATGATAGGAAGTTGTAGTTGGTCATCGCGATTCTCTACAAAATAGTGTTGTATGGTCTTCTATATTTGCATCTTGGCCTTTTTGTTTTTCAAGAATGTTTCATTCAACCGCCATGAGAAAGAAGGTTGGAGGAGATCAGAAATGATAATAGACACGTAGATCGGGGCGTGTCCAGAGATAGAAATGTGTCCAATTTGGGACATTGGGGATTGGTATGGGGGGAGTAGTTCAGTTTTCTAAATGATTTAGAGATGAGGGTGGGCTTGGAAGAGATGGAGTCTATTGGTGGTTTGAGGGGCCACATATGAGTCACCCCCAACTATGCACATTTCTTCTTTAAAGGAACAGAGCAGGTGGAGGCTAGAAGAAGCCCAGGTAACCAGACCCACATTTGGCGTATATAAGCCTGCAATAGTTACAGGTGTATACTGCCTTGAAAAAATATTCAACCCCCATAAACGTTTCTACCTTTTTCCACAATTTTATATAAAGATATAAAATTGTAATTTATGGTGAAGAAGCAACAGCAAGTGGGACACAATAGTGATGTGGAATGAAATTTATTCGATATTTAAACTTTTGCAAAAATAATAAACGTATTACTCTGTAGCGCCCCCTTTTGCAGTGATTACAACTGAAAGGTGCTTGGAGTATCAGGTCTCTATCAGTTTTGCACATTAAGAGAATTAAATTCTTCGCGTTCTTCCTTGGAAAACAGCCAGACATCAGGTTGGATGAAGCGTTTGTGAGCAGCAGATTTCTGCTCTTTCCACAGATTCTTGATTGGATTCAGGTCTGGACTTTGACTCGGCCGCTCTAACACCTGGATATGGTTATTTGTGAATCTTCCATTGTAGATGTTGCTTTTTGGGATCATTGTCTTGTTGGAATATATCATATACACTCGAGTATAAGCCTACCCGAGTATAAGCCGAGGTACCCAATCTTAACACAAAAAACTGGGAAAACCTATTGACTCAAGTATAATCCGAAGGTGGGAAATGCATTGGTCACAGCCTCCCAGTATATAGCCAGCCAACCCCCTTTAGTATATAACCTGCCCCCTGTAGTATATAACCAGCCAGCCCCTGTAGTATATAGCCAGCCAACCCCCTGTATTATATAGCCAGCCAACTCCTGTAGTATATAGCTTGCCATCCCCTGTAGAACATAGCCAACCCCTGTAGTATATAGCCTGCCAGCCCCTGTAGTATATAGCCAGCCAGCCCCTGTAGTATATAGCCAGCCAGCCCCTGTAATATACAGCCTGCCAGCCCCTGTAGTATACAGCCTGACAGCCCCTGTAGTTGGAAAGCTGGATACTGGAGCTGGTCTTGGAAAGATGCAGGCTGTAGTGGCTCTTTGAAAGCCACAGGCTGGAGTGGCTCTTGAAAAGCCGCAGGCTGGAGTGGCTTCTGGAAAGCTGGAGACTGGAGCGGCTCTGGAAAGTCATAGGCTGGAGTGGCTTCAGGAAAGGCCGGAGGCTGGAGTGGCTCTTGGAAAGCCGGAGCAGTCAGGCAGCTGTAGAGACAGGCTGGAGAGGCTTTAGGGAAAGCTGGGCCTGCAGTCGCTGGGAGTCAAGCAACTGTTGAAGCATGGAGGCAACTCTGCCAAGTAGCTCTTCCAACTCTGCCAAGTAGCCCCAAGACCACAGGGAGCTCACTGTACCTTTGGAAAGACTATGTCCAGACAGCAGGTCCTGATGCCTTCACGTCAGCAAAAGTGGCCAACAGTTCACTGATTCCTCCAAGTACAGATAGGAATGTTCAGTGACTCCTCAAACACATTGGTTCTCATTTACTAAGAGTCCATCGGAAGCACTTTCGTCGGGTTTTCCCGATCAGATTTTGGCACATCGGCGCGGCATCGCGAAGATGTGAAGGAAGTGGTTTTTTCGAAAATATGACATAAGTTACATAGGAACCTATGCGTCTTGATCTTATGTATTCTCCTCTGGGAAGGTTACATATTACATGTGGGGGGAGACAACTAGAAGCATGCAAAAGTGTGTTGCCTGATATGGGCTTCCTGTATACATTAGTGTGAATACCATTTCTCAAATTGTCCCCAGTTAATGTAATATCTAGAAATGCCATGGAAACTTGAGAATAAGAAAATGTACATTTTAAATTAAATGAATTCTTGTTGAGATACAGATTTGTACAAATGAAAAGATGTTTTCTGAGGTGCCTGTCCATATAAACAGTCATCTATATAACGGCCGTACCAAGATATTTATGATGTAAATGGATTATTTGTGTGGTACATGTACAATTCTTCAAACCAGGACATATACAGGTTTACTGGTGTGGGTGAAAATTTAGCACCCATCGGGCAACCCTATTGTTGGAAATAAACTGACCCATCAAAACTGAAAAAATTATTTTTGAGTAAAAAAATTGCTTGAAAATTTCCTATATTGTGTCAAATGGTATTCCATAGCTTGTATTGCCAGTGCATGTGGTATACTGGTGTATAATGCCACCACATCACATGTTACCCAAGTATATGTTTTCTGCCAATGTATGGTATCCATGGCCTGTAATACTTCTAATGTGTCCGTTATATACCCAGGTGTTCTTTTGGAGGATGTTATCTAACCATTCCGCAATATTTTCTGTGATTGAGCCTACTCCTGAAGTGATTGGTCTAAGTGGAAGGGGAAAAATATCTTTTGGGGTTTTCGGCAAAGCATAAAAAATTGGTACATTAGGATAGTCAGGTAACATTATATCAGCTGTTTTTTTGGGAAAAAATGTTCAAAAATACTTGCAAAATTTTCTTCAGTGGTAGTTTTACTTGATTAGTGGGATCTGTGTGCACTGGGTTGTAAATTTCTGGATCGTGTAGCATTGTTATTATCTCTTGTTTGTAAAGTTCTTTATCCAAAACCGTAATTGTTCCTCCTTTGTCTGATGCACGTATTATTATGTATGGATTTGTTGGGAGTTCCTTTATGGCACGATTTTCCGATAAGGTAAGATTATTTTTCTTCGACTTTATTTGTTGTTCATACAGCGAAGCTAGATCTTTTTCAACATTATGTTGGAACTGGTCCATTATATTTGCTCTTGAATTTACTGGATAAAATGTGGGATTAGAAGTAGTAACAAAATTAGCTGCTTTCTGGATGGGAAAATATTCTTGTTCTGTGCTTTCTTGCAATTGTATTAATTGCAAATTGTTCTTGAAACATTGTATGAATTGGAAGACTTGACTGACCGCACATTTAGCATGTCCTGATTTGTTGTGGAAGAGGGGGAGATATCATCCTCTTGCTCAAAGAAGTGCCTCTTTAAGGGTAAAAAAGGTATGAATTTATTAATGTCTTTGATAGTTTCATATAAATTTAAGCTTCTAGACGGCACAAAATTAAGACCTTTCGCCAGTACTGAAATTTAAGATGATGTTAAAGTACATCATGATAAGTTTATTACTGTTAAGTTTTTGTTATTTTTTGCTGTATCTTCTATTGCTTGCGTCTGAACATGTGATGTCTTGCCAGAACGATGTTTTCGCCCCCCCCCCTCTGCGTTGCCGTTTTTTTTTGTCATTCTTGTAGGGGTATTTCCTTTTTTTTTGTGATTGTTATATTGTCATCTATTACTGTCTTCTTCCATATCTGAAATGTCCGTGTTCACATCAGACATTTCATATTCAGATAAGCTGAATGTTATTTTTGGCTGGACAAAATTTCGATTCTGGGTTGGATCTGGGTTTTTGAATGCGTTTTTGCTTCCAAGTGTAAACCTTGTCTGATTTGTAATCTTGTAGGTCCCTCTCAAATTTGGATTTTTTAGTCGCAGTTATACTGTCTTCTAGTTTTTTCTGATTGCTGTCTATTTTAGTGTCTATTATATTATTGTACTCCTCTTCTGCACAATCTTTAGTTAGATCTGATTCTATTTTTTGAATTTTCTGATTAAACTCTTTTAATTTTTGTTCTTCGCATTGTACAATCAGCTGTTAAAGCTTAATGGAGCAATCGGATAATATTGGATGCCATTTTTTGAGAAAATCATCCGTGTAAATCGTAGTCGGTAATTTGTATAACCTTAGTCCTCGAGGAACCATTTGATGTTCTAAGTATTGTGTTAGTGTGGTATAATCCCACCACACCCTAACTTGATTGAATAGGGTTTTTTCCAGATCCACTATCAGTGTTTTGACTGAAGTGTGGTCTTCTGTTGAAGTGTTCGATACAGAGAATCCAATCTACTCTCACTCATCCGACTACACATGTAATATGTAACCTTCTCAAAGGAGAATACATCCATAAGAGCAAGACGCATATGTTCTAATGATTCTACATATAACAACGGCACAAAACAAATTTCACAACGATTGCTGAATAGAGGATACAGTAAAAATCAGTTACAAAGGATAGAAAAAGATGTTAGTACTAAACCCAGGGAACAATACTTCTGCAGAAACAAGAAAAAACAAGTAACTGGTGAAAACAAGCACCTCATTACTTTTAGTACAACATACAGTCCACAATATGATCAGGTACTGCGTATTGTAAAAAAACACATACCTATCCTATATCAAGATGACAAACTGTGTCATATATTGGACAGGGGAGTGAGGTTTGTCTCAAAAAACGCACCCAGTTTAGGCAATTTATTGTCTTCTAATTTATTTGTTACGGAGAAAGACACACAAAAAACTTGGTTGAAATATAAGGGTAATTCTAAATGTGGAGGTACACGATGTAAACTATGTCATATTTTCGAGAAATCCACTTCCTTCACATCTTCAGCTACAGCTAAAGAATATCCTATGAAGTCTTACGTAAATTGCAACAGTGACCACGTGGTATATTTAGCCGCATTCACACTATGCAACAAACAATACATCGGCTGCACAACAAGAAAATAAAAAATTAGAATCTCGGAGCATATTTCAGCAGCCAGAAAACATAACAGTCAAACCAACATTATACAAACAAATGTATCAGGACTCTCCAAACATTTACACAAAGTACATGGAGGGGACATCTCATACTTACAAGTTACTCCGATTGAAAAAGTGTTCCGCCCCAAAAGAGGAGGGGATTGGACAAAAGCATTGAAGTCGTGTGAGGCTTTTTGGATATTGGCTTTAAAAACATGTTTTCCAACAGGACTTAATTATAGAAATGACTTATTGTGTATATATTGAACTTACCTTTGTTGTATTTTGATGTCTTTTTCATTTTCTCTGTTTTTTGGTCATGTGATCACATACGAGTGCATTTCTGCCTCATGTGCAAAATGCTTAAATATTCGGTGCCATAGCACGTTTATAGGCTACAACTAAGGACCAAACGGGGTCCAAAACACTTGTTATGCTAGAGGACATTTCTACTGTTTTTAAATTATTTGAGTAAAGTGGAAGTTTTATAAAGAAAATATTGAAGTCGTTTTCGAGCTGGATGCTGGAAAAATTTTTCCTTTTCATTTCTATATGTAACCTGCAGTATATAAGGATCAAGAGCAAACCAAAGCGTTACACATCCATATACATATAATGTAAGGCTACTTACCTCCTGTGTGTGTCTCCAGGTTATAGACTGGGGATTTATGTAAAGCTTCTTACCACTCACAGCCCATGGGGTAAAATTTCCTACTTCCCCGTCCCCTGTGGCCTCATCTACAAACATCTTATTCATGATCTTATATGGATGTAGCGCTTCCCCCTGGTCAGTAAAGTAATATGAAGGAGACATTGGGTCCCGGGAATTCTTCATCCTCTGTATGTAGCGCTGTAACTTCCCTGTGTATTGTACAAGTCCAGTTATTGGGTTTTCTTTATATTTGTCTTTTATATGTAAGAACATTTCATGTAGAGACTTTGCCAGGATTTCTACTGCCTCATACAATCGTGGGGTCACCCCGGAGGAGAGGAGGGTCCTTAGATTTGGGGAACTATAGTGATACAACCTCACACCTGTACTTGTGTTTATGTAGAATGAAATAAAGTTATTATATTTTTTGTTTTCTGCTATAAAATCTAATATTTTCCAGTAGTCTTCATGCTGATATATTTGGGGTAATTTCTTGTAATTTTTTACAAAGTCTTCCTCTCCTACAAAAGGCTGTGATGAGAAGTCCACCGCTAGACTCACATTCAGGTTCTCGTAGTAAAACTTCATAAGGACAGAACTGGAGACCCAGGATGGGGGAAGGACGAGGGTTTTGTTCACTAATACAAGTTCATGGTTGTATAGTAAACTTATTCCAACATAAGACATGGTCCCACACATTATAATGACACTGACTTGTGGATTGCTTATAACATGTGAAATCTCATCATTATATTCATAATCAAAGTCAGAATTCTCCTCTGTCATTGTTATGGTGAAGGCGGCACAGATCCCGTTCTCTCTCATGTACTTTGTCAGTATCTGCAGTTCTCTCTCTCCGTTATCATCATCTGATACTAAAATCCCGACCCAGGTCCAGCCAAAATACTTCAACAGCTCAATGATCACCATACTGTGGGTGTGGCTACTTTGGACTGTTCGGAAGACGTGTGGATAGAGGAGTCTATCAGATAACGAGGGGTCGATGGCTCCATAGCTGATCTATAAGACACAAAACAACAATTATTCTGGACAGATTCAACCAAATATCACAACCTTTTTCTCCAGGGAAGTGGGGTCTCACATTATACATTAGGAAATTATTTTTTCATACATTTTTTTGTTGTATAAACAGGAAATAAAACACAGAAAAGTACATTCATGCCTTAAACTGGTAGGCGCGCAGGCCTAGAAGAAAATTATATTTTTAGCATCAGTCGGTATTTGTATATTACAATTAAGAACCAGGTATTTAATGGATGACTCTGCAACTGAAATTGATATCTCTGGGGGCTCTAGAAGGTAACCATGAGGCCTAGACTTTAGACTAAGTATTTCACATTTAGTGACATTTACCTGGAATCCCGTCTACGACCCGAATTGTCCTAGAAGGTCCATAACTAAAGCAATATCCAAGGAGAAAAAAATGTGCTATGACAGGCAATAGCAAAAATACATTGCATGATCCAAGGACCTACGCGTTTCCAACGTAGCTATTTAGTTCTTATTCATGGTCTATAGGAAATGCACAAACACTCCATTTATAAAGGCAGGTAACAGGTGAAATGGACTTTGTGATGAGCGCACGCGCACAAAATTACAGCTTGCCGCCTTTTAGCGCATGCGGACAAACACAAAGTTAACCACTAACAGAGAAATAGGAAGGAATTTTAACATATATTTAACAATGTATGCGCCGAATTGCCCCGGGATTTTGGTGCACGCAATCGGATTTTGGCGCATCGGCGTCGGCTTTCACGCAACAGAAATCGGTGGGCGTGGCCATTGGACAATCCGACAGATTCGGAAAAACCGCAGAATTTAAAAAAGAATTTGCGTCGCAATAGCAGCACTTACATGCACCGAGAAGAAGCAGGTGAACTCCAACGGACCACGGCGCAGCAGCGACAGCTGGTGGATATCGGGCACACGGACCTTAGTGAATCCCGGCAGACCCGAATCAGCGTCGGACAGCGCGCCGCGGGATCGCGACTGGACAGGGTAAGTAAATGTGCCCCATTGTATCAGTCTTACTAATTAGACCCTTAGGCATGCGTGTATCCAATTGGAGGATCCACAATATCTCCCGGTTGCGGAGCTTGTGGGTCCAATCCCTGCCCCTCCTTGGAGAAGTAACCCTTTCAATACCAGTGACTACAAGATTTGTCTCCTGCATGTACTTGTAAAGAGTGTTTTGATAGGCTGGATATATTTTTCTCAGCTTGTGTGGTGCATCAGTAATGTGTTCTGATATTCTCTTTTTAGAGGGCGTATTGTACTGCCTACATGTTGTAGCTTACATGCTGAGCATTCCGCCAAATACACCACATATTTAGGGTTGCAATTATAAATGTGTTAATACTCCATGTTTTATTTGTATTGATGTTACTAAAGACAGTGGTGTTACACATACAGCAGCAATTGTTGCACCTATTACCCCCACATCTGTAGGAGCCCCTAGTGCTAAGCCATGTTTCTGGGTATATATAGACACATTCAGAAATGTACAATCATTAGAGATGAGCGAGTATACTCGTCCGAGTATACTGCTCGGTCGAGTATTAGCATACTCGGACCGGCTCGTTACTCGGACGAGTATCTCGCCGGCTCGAGATCGAGCAGTAAATTAATAAAATAAATTGAATAAAAGTATTTTTATTGTAAAAAAGAAATATTACACATGTTTGCAGATGTTTTACTTGTAAGAACACATTGAAATAACACTATTCCTCACTTTCCAGGTGTGCGCGCGTGTCTCCCGCTAGGTTCGGAGATGTTCGGAACATCTGGAATGTGAAGAATAGTGTTCTTTCAATGTGTTCTGCACTTAAATGGTCCTGTATTCACAGTTTTTAATGTTTTAATTCTATTCTTCACTTTGCAGCTGTGCGCGCGTATCTCCGAACCTATCGGGAGACACGCGCGCACACCTGCAATGTGAAGAATAGAATTAAAACATTAAAAACAGTGAACACAGGACCATTTAAGTGCAGAACACAGAACGCTATTCTTCACATTCCAGATGTTCGTGCACATCTCCTAACTTAGCGGGAGACACGCGCGAACACCTGCAAAGTGAAGAATAGTGTTATTTCAATGTGTTCTTACAAGTAAAACATCTGCAAACATCTGGAATTTTTTTTTTTGCACTGTTCTTTTACTGTTCAGTTTTATTAAAAAAATGCTCGGGTCTCCCATTGACTTCAATGGGGCTTGTTATTCGAGACGAGCACTCGAGCATCTGGAAAAGTTCGTCACGAATAACGAGCACCCGAGCATTTTAGTGCTCGCTCATCTCTAACAATCATCTAATGGTTTATGGCTATAATGTGCATGGTGGCCAGTAAGGAAGGAACACCATGAGTGCGCTCAAGGTAGGAAGGAACACCAGGAACTAAGGAGTAGTGCCACACAGCAGTGTAGATGGAAGACCGCTGGACGGTAGCTATGATCATACCATTAGAGCTATAACATTGTGCACAGATTTTTGAATGTTTAATATGTTTGTATTTGTTTAGTTTAATGTTGGGGTTTTGTCTGTCATTCGAATGTAATGCGTGTGCCAGTATTAAAACCTTATAAGGAGGTATAGAACGGTTTCTAAGGTCTTAGATGACGTGTCTAATAGACTTGTTTTTTGGAGCTCATTGATGCGGTTCTGAATTCTTATAAACCCAATATAGCTGTAGGTATCCATGTTTTCTATCATATGAATACATACATCTATAAAAAAAATTGGGTAACAGGCTTTGCACAAGGAGAGACTCTTTCTTTGTGCTTCCCCGATCTACGTCCGCTGCAGCTGTCGGAATTGATATGTTTTTATATATAAAATGAATAAGTTGTTCCTGGCTCGTGTGAGTGTCGACTCACCCACTAGGGATTATGTCCACAGTTGCAGATTCTCAAAGTTCGACAATAAGGATCCAGTTGTAGTTGCTTAGTTGTAGTTTTATTACTGTGATGTTCACAGGGCGACAGCAGGGGGAAACTGTTACACTGCAACCAATTTACAACTCAATATATACAGTGGTCTTGCATAAGATCAATTGTTTACATTAGCAACTAGAGATAAGCGAGCACTAAAATGTTATTCGAGACAAACTTTTCCCGATGCTCGAGTGCTCGTCTCGAATAACAAGCCCCATTGAAGTCAATGGGAGACTCGAGCATTTTTCAAGGGGACCAAGGCTCTGCACAGGGAAGCTTGGCCAAACACCTGGGAACCTCAGAAAATGATGGAAACACCATGGAAATGGACAGAAATCAGCGGGGGCAGCATGCATGGATGCCTCTGAGGCTGCTTAATCACACCATTATGCCAAAATTATGGGCAACAGCATGGCCATGACAGAGTGACCGAATGAGGCTAGATAGCATCTAAAACATCCAATAATTGACCCTGACACTATAGGGGACGGCATGCAGAGGCAGCGGCAGCAGCGGCAGGCTAGATAGTGGCATGGCGACATACCCTAAATGGACTCAGGCTTCAAACCAATGGGTGGCAGAGAGGAACCAAAGGAGGTGAGCAAGAAGCGCTGAAATGATTTCCTCTGTGAAAAAAAGGTTGACGGTATATTTAGTCGATGGTGGCGACATATTGACCAAGTTCCATAACTAGAGATGAGCGAGCACTAAAATGCTCGGGTGCTCGTTATTCGAGACGAACTTTTCCTGATGCTCGAGTGCTCGTCTCGAATAACGAGCCCCATTGAAGTCAATGGGAGACTCGAGCATTTTTCAAAGGGACCATGGTTCGGGAATAAAATGTGTTATTTAATTGAAAAAGAATGTCTTCTGATAAGTTAGCAGATGTATGCAAACATCTGCAATCTATTCTTCACTGTTCCGCGCGTATATTATCTCCCGACAAGTTATCAGATGTGAAGAACAGGGAAGAATAGAATAAAAACAGTGAACACAGTGAACACAGGATCATTTAAGTGAAAAACAGTGAAGAACACAGTGAAGAATAGATTGCAGATGTTCTGCACATCTGCTTACTTGTCGGGAGATAGACTCCTCTTCTTCCACTGAAATCTCCGTGCTGCCCCGATGTGTCTCCGTGCGCTGCTCCCCGATGTGTCTCCGTGCGCTGCTCCCCGATGTGTCTCCGTGCGCTGCTCCCCGATGTGTCTCCGTGCGCTGCTCCCCGATGTGTCTCCGTGCGCTGCTCCCCGATGTGTCTCCGTGCGCTGCTCCCCGGTGTCTCCGTGCGCTGCTCCACGATGTGTCTCTGTGCGCTGCTCCCCGATGTGTCTCTGTGCGCTGCTCCCCGATGTGTCTCTGTGCGCTGCTCCCCGATGTGTCTCCGTGCGCTGCTCCCCGTTGTCTCCGTGCGCTGCTCCCCGGTGTCTCCGTGCGCTGCTCCCTGATGTGTCTCCGTGTGCTGCTCCCCGGTGTCTCCGTGCGCTGCTCCCCGGTGTCTCCGTGCGCTGCTCCCCGGTGTCTCCGTGCGCTGCTCACCGATGTGTCTCCGTGCGCTGCTCCCCGATGTGTCTCCGTGCGCTGCTCCCCGATGTGTCTCCGTGCGCTGCTCCCCTGTGTCTCCGTGCGCTGCTCCCCGGTGTCTCCGTGCGCTGCTCCCCGGTGTCTCCGTGCGCTGCTCCCCTGTGTCTCCGTGCGCTGCTCCCCGGTGTCTCCGTGCGCTGCTCCCCGGTGTCTCCGTGCGCTGCTCCCCGGTGTCTCCGTGCGCTGCTCCCCGGTGTCTCCGTGCCCTGCTCCCCGGTGTCTCCGTGCGCTGCTCCCCGGTGTCTCCTTGTGCTGCTCCCCGGTGTCTCTGTGCTGCTCCCTGGTGTCTCTGTGCTGCTCCCTGGTGTCTCTGTGCTGCTCACCATGTTCTTCAATGTGTTCTTCACATACTATTTTGTTCGCACCTTTTCGCGCGTATCTTCCGACAAGTAAGCAGATGTGCCGAACATCTGTAATCTATTCTTCACTGTGTTTTTCACTGTGTTTTTCACTTAAATGATCCTGTGTTCACTGTGTTCACTGTTTTTATTCTATTCTTCATTGTTCTTCACTGTGTTTTTTAAATTAAATGCTCGATCTCGAGCAGGGGAAATACTCGTCCGAGCAACGAGCCGTCTCGAGTACCTTAATACTCGAACGAGCATCAAGCTCGGACGAGTATACTCGCTCATCTCTATCCATAACGTATCTGGTGAAAGACCCGAAAAATGCGCCTGACACAGCTCGTTTGATAAGGGGACGACATGTGGAGGCAGCCATAGAGACGACTTCCATGATTAAGAGTGACTACTGGGGCATCCATATTGCTTCTATGATTGAAACTTCAGGTCTCCAGCATGGCGGCGACAGATGGGCCAAATTCCATTATGTATCTGGTGAAACACCTGAAAATTCTGCCTGACACAGCTCGTTTGATAAGGGGATGATGTGCTGCATATCCTCTCGTGCTCCAGCGTCTGGGGTATAGAGAGTTGAAAGTTGCACATGGAGACATTGGTGGACGCTGTGGAGGATTGTGGAGGCGAAATGGACAGGAAACAGCAGGGGCAGAATGCATGGATGCCTCTGAGGCTGCCTAATCTTGGGATGGAGCTGGCGGTCCAAGCCCCTGTCTCTCGGCTCCTCCCAACCCAAAATGGGCCTGGGGGCCAGAAGCGTTTACTTTGAAGAAATTATAATTTTCAAAGCAGGCGGGGTCGTTATGTCGTGAATATTTCACCTAGGAATAATGGAATAGCATAGTGGTTCTATTTTTAATTGTTTTTCGGAAATGGTTCCATGATTAAGAGCAACAGTATGGGGCATCCATATTGCGCTGCTATGATTGCAACTTCAGGCGTCCAGCATGGCGGCGACAGATGGGCCGAGTTCCATTATGTGTCTGGTGAAACACCTGAAAATTCTGCCTGACACAGCTCGTTTGATAAAGGGACCATGTATGGAGGCAGTGAACTAGTAGTAGATTAAAGGTGCTGCAGTTAAAACTATGTTAGTTGGATCTTGGGATGGAGCTGGCGCTCTGCTGCCAGGCGAGCTTTCGCCAATCCAAGCCCCTGTCTCTCGGCTACTCCCCAAACAGCACTTCTAAGAACCTTTTGTATAAGATCAAGTGTAGTAGCGTTCTTAAAAGTTTGGGTTATGGCGGGTGAGGGGAATGTAAGCCGTTGCGCAAGAAGCGCTGAAAAAATTTCGGTAAATGATAAAAGTTTGCCAGTATATTTTGTGGATAACACAGCAAGGTGGCGACAAAGTTAACAAGTTTGATGTCGAAGCCATGAAAACAACCCAAAATTCTGCCTGACAAAGCTCGTTTGATAAGGGAACCATGTATGGAGGCACTGAAGTAGTAGTAGATTAAAGGTGCTGCAGTTAAAACTATGTTAATTGGATCTTGGAATGGAGCTGGCGGTCCGCTGCCAGGCGTGCTTTCGCCTGTCCAGGCCCCTGTCTCTCGGCTACTCCGCAAACAGCACTTCTAAGAACCTTTTGTATAAGATCAAGTGTAGTAGTGTTCTTATAAGTTTGGGTTATGGCGGGTGAGGGGAATGTAAACAGATGCGCAAGAAGCGCTGAAATAATATTGGTAAATCATAAAAGTTTGCCAGTATATTTTGTGGATAACACAGCAGGGTGACGACAAAGTTAACAAGTTTGATGTGGAAGCCCTGAAAACAACCCAAAATTCTGCCTGACACAGCTCGTTTGATAAGGGGACGATGTATGGAGGCAGCTATATGGACAACGTGTGGAGGCAGCTAAAAAGACGACATGTGGAGGCTGCTATGGAGACAATTTAATTTGGATAGTGCCTGTATGTGGCAGTCCAAAAAAGTTTTCAAACCAGAGGAGCAGGTAGGTTGTCCTCCAGAAAAATTAAATAGATTGAGTGCCTGTATGTGGCAGTCCAAAAAAAGTTTTCAAACCAGAGGAGCAGGTAGGTGGTCCTCCAGAAAAATTAAATAGATTGAGTGCCTGTATGTGGCAGTCCAAAAAAGTTTTCAAACCAGAGGAGCAGGTAGGTGGTCCTCCAGAAAAATTAAATAGATTGAGTGCCTGTATGTGGCAGTCCAAAAAAGTTTTCAAACCAGAGAAGCAGGTAGGTGGCCCTCCAGAAAAATTAAATGCATAGAGTACTATAGCTAGAGCCAGTTGGCCCTGTCAAAAAATAGCCAGTTTCCTCTGCTTTAGTGTACGAAGAGGAGGAGAAGGAGGAAAATGAGGAGGAGGAGTGCATACATTATTCAGGTTGAGCTGCTTTCACCTGGTGGAGAATGGAAATTCTGAGAAATCCAGGCTTTATTCATCTTGATAAGCGTCAGCCTGTCAGTGCTGTCGACAGGTGTGTACGCTTATCGGTGATGATGCCACCAGCTGCACTGAAAACCCGCTCGGACAACACGCTAGCGGCAGGGCAGGCAAGAACCTCCCAGGCGTACAGCGCCAGTTCGTGCCACATGTCCAGCTTTGAAACCCAGTAGTTGTAGGGAGCTGTGTGATCATTTAGGACGATGGTATGGTCAGCTACGTACTGCCTCACCATCTTTCTGTAAAGATCAGCCCTACTCTGCCGAGACTGGGGACAGGTGACAGTGTCTTACTTATGTTAATATTCATTGTCACTTTACACATTGATTATCAATTTATATCTCTTGTTAGACCCACAACATTTATAGTGTTTTTCTTTAATTATGATGTCCGCCAACATTATTGCAAATATCTCTTATAGATAACAGCGTAATATATGCTAATCTTGCTCTACTTTCCAAATCTAGTTTCAGATCGTGCTTGACAAAGGTCGATTTAGACCGAAACGTCGCCAAGGAAACTCTATGATCTGTTGTTTGAAAAAGTATCTTATTTTCATAAACCCGGTGGAGCTACAGCTGTAAAATATATGATATGAAATAAATGAAAATTTAAAATTTAACACATGACTTTGGGACTTAAAATTACCGCTGTGAACAACCCAACCCCAAACCGCCCTTTCACTCAATAATGGGCGTACACAGTTGTTGGGTGTCAAGGCCACAGCGGCCGCATTTATTATAACAAAACATCATCATAAATCAATAACATTGCATAACATTATAATTTTCACCGTTACCAGGAAGTCTCACTTGTCCCCAGCCGTTTATGCGCCTGACCAGGGTCCCAAAATGGAGACTTCTCCACCTCCTGAGATCCTTGCTCCCAGGAATTCACCATATCTCTGTTAAACAACTATTCGGGGGACTGGACACCCCCCGTGGTGCCAGCTCCCCCGTCTCAACACCTCAGTTTTGCCCCCGAGAACCCCTCCTAAATCCGCCACGACACCGTGTGGGATGACCTCACACACGGCTGTCCCGCCAAACCTTCAACGCCTTCTCCGCTCCTTCTTGTATGCCCAGTAACCATAAATCCAGGCCATCCAGGCAAGTACCCTCCTTTTCCTTCTTCCAATTCCGGGTGCCGTATCACGATGCCCCCGTTCCGTGCTATAAACCGCCCTATCGTTTTGTTAACCTTTACCCTAGCCTTATTTAAACTCTTCACTGACCGAGCCTGCCGCCACTTTGCCCTCGCCAGTATAGGAGACCAGACCACTAACAAACCGGAAAAGGAAACCAACAGCCGTAAAATATCTAATTTAATATCTCTCATTAATGACCATGAAGCCCTCAGCCCCATGTCATTACCTCCCGCGTGAATGACTACCACATCCGGAGGTCTATCCATTCCCTCGTGATAGTGAAATTCTGGCAATAATCTTGACCATAACATCCCCCGAACACCTATCCAGCGCACCTGCGCCTCAAACCTGGAGAAACCCAGCTGGCGGCCGGCCGGTCGTACATCCGCTCGCTGAGCTCCCCAGTACACATAAGAGTGACCGACGATCCAAATAAGACACGGAGGGGCACCTAAATCAAAGAAAAACAGATAACAAGTTAACTTGCCTAAATATCAATCCTCCCCATACCACTTGAATATCAACGCCTCACACGACCTAGTCCCCACCCCGGGCTGACTCAACTCTATCCAGCAAGTGTGGGCGAATGTATAGCCGAAAGCGCTCAGACTCCCAGCGTCCGATCTTCTTAATCAATTCATCCCTCAGCCCCCAACGCGCGGCCTCCGTAGCTGCCCCAATCCGAAAAGAATGGGACGAGTATTCACTGGCCACCAAACCCACTTTTTCCAGCGCCTTCCGAAAAACCTGTACAAACTGGAAACGTGACAAATAGCCACCGTCCCTGTGGACCAAGAATGGACCCCCCTCTCCTTGTCGCACTGCCATAAAATCTGCAAAACATTCCACCGGGCACACCGACCTCTCCGCGCAAGCGGACAAACTTAACAGTTTACCCCTTCCCAACTGGTCTGTCTTGGAATGACGTATGCGACATTCCAAAATATTCCCCACCCTTGCCACATCTGATGCCATCAAACCCCCGGGTTGTTTCCTGCTAGGAGCCACTAGCTCGGAGATTCTAAATGCTCCGAAAAACGCAAGGGAAAAGGCTAATCTAAACAAACATACCTCATAAGCCGACCAACAGAGTGACCCCAACACCTTAGTCAACTCCAGCAACACCGGAAAGGACACTGGTTTCCGCGCATCCCTCACCACCCAAAGTTTTCTAAAGCCCCGCAATGCCTGTCTCACTGTGAACAATTTCATAAAATCCTGCAATCCCCGATATTTAAACCAAAAGGCCACCGCTGATAAGTGGCGCGCCACTGTCGCTGCTGATCTACCATCATTAAATGCCATCCCCACCCACATCAGTAGACAGCAATCCCAATCCCCAGACCCCCTCATCTCACCCAGGGACTGAACCCAAGACTCCCATTCGCTCCACACTGCCAGATACGCATCCCAAGTTGCTGCACATACCGACCTCTGTACAAGAGCCCACCCAGCCGTCAAACCAGCTGCCATAGATGCTCCGGGCACAATTTCCCTTCCGCGTCTGCTTCCGGTGCCACCTCCCGAAACCGCCTCCACTGGAAATGAGAAATGGCATCCGCTATCACATTAAGCACCCCCGGCACATGCACTGCTGTAAAATGTGCATTCAGAACTAAACCCCTCAACACCAGATGCCTCAACAACTTCACTACCGGTACAGAATTGGCTGTCTGAGAGTTGATAGCCTGCACCACCCCCAAGTTATCGCAGCAAAAACGCACCTTCTTATTCCTTAGCCTATCCCCCCAACCTTTAGTGGTCACAACAATAGGGAATAGCTCTAACAACGCCAAGTTGGATAACAATCCTCTTTCCCTCCACTCATCCGGCCAAGCCCCAGCACACCATTGCCCCTGAAAATATATCCCGAAACTGCGGGATCCTGCCGCATCCGTAAATAACTCTAACTCATCACTTACAACTGGGTCCCCCTGCACTACTGAACGGCCATTGAAATCCCGCAAGAAAACATCCCAAACTTTCAAATCGTCGCGCAAATCCACTGACAGTGTCACAAAATGATCTGGCCTGCGCACACCCGCCGTAGCCATAGCCAAGCGCCTGGAAAAAATCCTGCCCATTGGCATAATCTGACAAGCAAAGTTCAACCTGCCCAAAAGGGATTGCAAATCCCGCAAACGTATTTTCCGGGACCTACAAGCCCTCTGCACCGCCTCCCGCATCTCAGCGACTTTTTCCTCAGGTAGCCTACATTCCATTCTATCTGTATTAATAACAATACCCAGAAATTTTATAACTGTCCCTGGCCCCTCCGTCTTCTCTGGCGCTAATGGAATGCCGAATAAACTTGCTACCCTTTCCATCGTTTGCAACAATAACCTGCACACCCAAGACCCGGGCGGCCCGATCAACAAAAAATCATCAAGGTAATGCAACACTGAATACACCTGAGACTCCCTGCGCACCACCCATTCTACAAAACTACTAAACATTTCGAAATACGAACAAGAAATAGAACATCCCATGGGAAGACATAAATTCCACAAAATATTGACCCTCCCATTTGCAACCTAAAAACTTAAAACTGTCCGGATGAACCGGAAGCAGCCGAAAAGCTGCCTCCACATCCGTTTTCGCCAACAGTGCCCCCTTTCCATACCCCCTGACCCATCGCAACGCCGCATCAAATGATGTGTATGAAACCGAACATAACTCTCCCGCTATCCCATCGTTCACTGATAACCCAGCCGGGTACAATAAATGGTGTATAAGCCGAAATTTGTTCGGCTCCTTCTTCGGAACAACCCCTAACGGTGAAACCCTCAACCCCGGAATTGGGGGTACTTCAAAGGGGCCTGCCATTCTCCCCAAAGCAATTTCTTTTCCCAACTTTTCCCCCACCACCTCTGGATGAGCCAGAGCGGAAACCAAATTCTTTGGCTCCCGTACTTCCCCCTTTAAATCACACGGAATAGGGAAACCAGTATTAAACGCCTCCCATAAAACGCGCGCCGCTTCCCTGTTTGGGTACTCCCCGAGATACGGGAGCATCCTTAGCAGCTTCACCGGTGTCTCCCCTCTTCTGCTTAACCTCCCCGGCTCTGTTCTTCCCCTTTCTAAAACAGCGTGAGAGACTATGTGCCCCTCCACACCCTGAGCATTCATGACGGTACCGGCAGTCTGTCCCAAACTGACACACCCCTTCATTAAATTGCCAGAAACACCCTTTTCCTGATTGAGTACTTCTAGCAGTTGGCGGGCTGAACCCCCCTGGGGATTCCCGAAAGGACTGACCCAACTGTGGCGTAGAAATAAGCCGCATCCACAGATTAATATCCTTATGTTCCCACTTTAATTCCGATCACGTTGCTTTGCGCTGATGAAACTGTTCGTCGTATCGCAGCCATGAATTACCACCATAGACCCTATGGGCCTCCCCTATAGTCTCCTGATAACAGAATAAGCCCGTACAATTTTCCGGCGCTTTTTCCCCAATCACCGCCGCCAAAATCGAAAAAGCCTGCTGCCAGTTTGAGAAAGTCCGCGGTATGAGACGATACCGACGGCACTCGTCCTCCTCCTTCTTACTCTCTTCAGGCTTAAGGCGATCTAAATTAAACTTCTCTAATGGGAGCAGCGAGAAGATTTCCACATACTCCCCTTTCCAAATGCGTTCCTTCACCTCCGGCTTCAAATGTTCCCCCAGCGGCCCCCCATAACACACATAAACTTCCCCCTTTGCCCCATCTGCTAAACGTACATCATCTACCAGCTTCCCCGCAACTACCGATGCCTTCAACCGCCGGCGGCGCAACTGCTGCTGGCGCCGTAGCCGCCGCTGGCTGTGCTACTGCCGTTGGCAATGCCACTGCTGTTGCTGGCGCCACCGCCGGCACCACAGCCCCAGCCCCCCCACACAGCCTCTCTCCTTGAACCCCAGACCGAACCCCACCTATGCCCTGCCCCCCCTGCCCGCCTCCTTGCTGCCATACTGTGACTGGTGAACCCACTCCCGCAACCTGCCCCACACCCAAAAACTGCTGTAGACTAACCAACAAGTTATTAACCCTCTCCAATGTCAGCTGTCCCCACTGAACCCGTGGATGCACCGGTGGTGACCTCACCTGACCGCGCAGCGGCGCCTGCGGCTGCGGGCGTAGCGTGCATCGGTATGTCTGTCCCGGTTCCGGATTCACGGTGCACTGGGCCGCCTGCGGCTGGACCCGCCTCCTGTTGCTGATCGACGCCACAGCGATCCGCTCCTGATCGACGCACACCCCTCCTGGTGTTCCTCTGGTGCCGTGCAGGAGCTGGAGCCCGGGCCTCCTCTACTCCGCTGTCGGACTCAGAGTCCGCGTCATCGTTGAAGGGACTAGGGGCGGGACTTCCTGTACCCGCCCCCGAAACCGAAAGTGCCCTCGCCTGCTGCCTTTCCCAAGATGGCTGCCGGAGCCCCACTTCCGGTGACTCTGCGGCGCGGTCGCTGATCCTCCTGCTCCCTGTCTGCCGGCCCTGCCCATCGGCCGGTACCGAGGGCGATATCGCTCTCCCCCTCCTCCGGACCACGGGAGCCTCTTCTCCATACCTCAATCCACTGCACTGAGCACGGCTGCTGCTCGGGTCATCAGCAGGGGAGCCGGCCGTCTCCTGGGTGCCACGATCATGCCGCCGGGGGGCGGGGGAAGGTATTGGCTGGGGACCGAATACCGAGGGGCGTCTGCCGCCATGACATTTCGAGAAGGACGTTTCGAGAAGAATACCGAGGGGCGGCTGCCGCCAGATGACACAGGGGAAGGAGCAGTGGTGTGCCCGACCGGAGGTGAACGGGCTTGGTGCCATTGAGTGGGGTGTTTAGCATTCATATGCCTGCGCATACTGGTGGTAGTTAAGCTAGTAGTGGTGGAACCCCTGCTGATCCTGGCTTGGCACAGGTTGCACACCACAGTCTGTCGGTCATCCGGTGTTTCTTTAAAGAACCTCCAGACTTCTGAAAATCTAGCCCTCGCCACGGGAGGTTCACTACGTGAAACATTTGGCGCTGATGCACCAGCTCTGGCCCTGCCTCTCCGTCTGGCCCCACCACTGCCTCTTCCAACCTGTTCTGGTATAGGACTCGCCTCCGTCTCAGAAGCACTGTGTTCACCCGGCATATCAACCCAGCTTGGGTCTGTCACCTCATCATCCTCCGATCCCTCAGTCTGCTCCCCCCTCGGACTTCCTGCCCTGACAACAACTTCACCACTGTCTGACAACCGTGTCTCCTCATCGTCCGACACCTCTTCACACACTTCTTCCACTACGTCAACAATGTCATCATCACCCACAGACTGCGACAGGTGGAAAACCTGGGCATCGGAAAAGAGCTCAGTAGCAACCGGAAGAGTGGTTTGTGACTGTGGGAAGGGTCCAGAAAACAGTTCCTCAGAGTATGCCGGTTCAAATGCCAAATTTTCCTGGGATGCATATGGAAAAAGGGGGAAAAAACTGAAGTACACCTGGAGCGCTTACAGTGCCACTACCCAGAGAAGAAGAATTCTTCCTAGATACCAAGAGGAGTATTATCAAAATAGTAATTTATTTACCTTTTTAAAAATAAAGTTCCAGATTACAACAAGTCCTATATAACGTGTTTCGGGTCCACGACCCTTTTTCAAATAACGGACAGAGCAATAAAATACAAATGCAGTTGTGATGTTATATATAGGGTAAAAAAGACTTACATGTATACAGGTGTGCCATACCATAATACGATGTACGCGCCTTGAGCGCTTCAGAAAACCCGCAAAACTTTGCCAGCGGGTGCCGGTGGGGTCATGCGCCTGCGCAGTAGCTCTGCGGGCGCCGGCAATGTCATGCGCATGCGCAGTGGCTGCACGGACGCCGGGCGCGTGGTAGACCAGTCGGACCTTACACTGGAAGACGTAACCCAGGTAACGTATTGATGTGTATATCGGTACTTTACCGGACCGCACTGGAGTGGGTGAAGCAACAGGATGTGGTAAAATTAACAACAAATGATTATGCTTACATAGATAAATAATAGATAATTAGGTATCTACATCAAATTTATATATATTGGAAATTTCCAATATAAATATAAGTATAAAATATAATATAAAATTATTACAATAAATACAATAAAAAATATATATAGTAAAAAGAAGAGGGTGTATATATTAGTAAGGTCAAATGGATTATTCTAAAATATAAAAGATTAGACAACATTCTCCAGACTCTCATTTAGGCCCAGGGGGGTCAAACATTATATAAGCATAATCAATTGTTTCAACGTTTTCGCGGGTTTTCTGAAGCGCTCAAGGCGCGTACATCGTATTATGGTATGGCACACCTGTATACATGTAAGTCTTTTTTACCCTATATATAACATCATAACTGCATTTGTATTTTATTGCTCTGTCCGTTATTTGAAAAAGGGTCGTGGACCCGAAACGCGTTATATAGGACTTGTTGTAATCTGGAACTTTATTTTTAAAAAGGTAAATAAATTACTATTTTGATAATACTCCTCTTGGTATCTTGGAAGAATTCTTCCTCTCTGGGTAGTGGCACTGTAAGCGCTCCACGTGTACTTCAGTTTTTTCCCCCTTTTTCCATATGCATTGTTTTACCGCCCCTTAGTGGTGTCCGGTGTTTTGAAGTTGTGAGACCTGCTCTCTCTAGTTGCCTACCCTAGCAATATACCTACCTCTGAAGACTGCACCAGTCTGTACCTGGAGACCATCGAACCTTGGATGTGAACCTACTCTAACTATCTCATTTGCTTGACTCCAAGAGAGACTAAAGGTGAGCACCCTAGATCATTTCTATACATCTGCCGATTACCTGACGTTATCACCCGAGGCGCCGTCCTCTGTTGTTTTCCCTTTTCCCTACCTCCTTCCTGGGAGGGGGCAGACTGGGGGGAAGGAGGCTGAGGAGCTGGAGGAGTGTTGATTTCGGTGACATGGGTGGACTGCGTGGAAGACTGACTGGTGGACAAATGGCTAGAAGCATTGTCCGGAATCCACGACATCACCGCACTGTTCTGGCCTCAACAGTGCTCTACCACGAGTCCCAGTAACTTCAGACATGAACCTAGGGAGTGCAGTTCTGTAGCGTTCCCCTGCTCCCTCATCAGCAGGTAGTGTCTCACCCCGCCCCGGACCACGGCCTCTGACCCCTGCAGTAGTTGGACGCCCACGTCCTCGTCCTCTACCCCTAGCCCTCGGGTTCAACATTTTCAAAATTAAAGTGTAAACTGTAAAATTTTTTTTAGTTTTTTTTTTTTTTACAAAACGATGCTATCCTATTGCTATGGCTAGTTTCTAACCTACACTGACAGCACACAACAGGATTTTGTGCTGTGCCTGATGAGTTTTAGTTTTGAAAAAAAAAAAGAAATAGCAGACTGTGCCTAATTCAATCAAACCCCTTATAAATTGTCCCACTTAGGTGTTTGAGATGGATATGTGTGTCACGTGTAAGGGTACCACGTCATGCTGGGTGGAGTGCAGAGACTCCTGGCTTGTGATTGGCTCTGTTTCTGGCCGCCAAAAATCAAAACGGCGGGAGATGCCATTTTCTCGAGCTGGCGAAATATTTGTCCGAGCAACGAGCAGTTTCGAGTACGTTAATGCTCGAACAAGCATCAAGCTTGGACGAGTATGTTCGCTCATCTCTAGTCATAATTATACCACCAGGAACAGAATGGGCTGTCAATATAACTAACACACTACATGGCTGCCACATTCCAATATATTACCAATAGTTCACTCCTGCAACCAAGGACACTTTGTTTGTTCAGGTTTATTTGTTGATTAACCGTTTTTGCAGTAACACTAGACGTAATCATAGAGTGTAGTTATTTTCTATGTAGGAGACACCTGAAGACTATATTGCACAGCCTTGCCTTGCCTGTGGCTAGTGTGCTGTCAGAGCGAAGGTTCAGGACCACCAGAGGTCTCAATACTGAAAAGAGGATCCACCACTCTACAGCCAAGATAGACATCCCAACGTTTATTAAGATAAACCCGGCACGGTATATACATAGTGAGGACAAGATACCCGGCCCTAGTTTAGCTTGTACAACAATGAATCTAGGAGCCGTAACACATGTGGGAAGATTTCTAAACATGCAAAAGTAAACTCCTTAAACATTAAATCAGGACAGAGGGTTAGGGTTAGGGTCAAATGTTAGAGAAAGATACAGACATGTACAATACAAAGGGAATTACCAGATATATAACATTAAAAAGTGATATGAATGCAGAGAATACAGATATAATTTTGTGTAATGATAAGATCCGTCTGACCCCGACCCAGTACTGTAATCCTGTATCACCTATATTACACGCTGGACAATGTCTACACAACCCAATACCTGAGGATATCCCTATAGTCCCAGGATCTGTGCTGTAGTCACTGACTAACCTCCTAGTGTGTGTGACATTGTCATATGGGTCACAGTGGTGATCAGTAATGTGTGCGCTGGGATTGGGGTGGACGGGGGCACAAAAGCTTCCTGTATGGGGCACCTGCTGGTACCAATAGATAATGACTGCAGTATCCAGTACCTGAGGATATCCGTATAGTCCAAGGATCTGTGCTGTAGTCACTGACTAACCTCCTAGTGTGTGTGACATTGTCATATGGGTCACAGTGGTGATCAGTAATGTGTGCGCTGGGATTGGGGTGGATGGGGCACATAAGCTTCCTGTATGGGGCACCTGCTGGTACCAATAGATAATGACTGTAGTATCCAGTACCTGAGGATATCCGTATAGTCCCAGGATCTGTGCTGCGGGAATAGTGGTAGATGAGTACTGATCCCCAATGACACCAGCCAGCTGGCCACGCCCCGGACAGGAGTAATTAGGTATCACCTTATCTGGACCAGACAGAAGATGTAACACACGACTGACCGTCACTCGTCCATCTAGACACGAGTCATAGACATTGTATCCCAGTGTAATATTGGGTAAGATGTCAGGATTATGATTAATATTATCAATGGCAAAGAAAAAAATCAGAGGATGTAGAAATCCATCAAACTCTTTCCTGTGAATAAAGATAAAGACACATCCAGATGAGTGACTAGAGGACATGTCTGCACTACACACCTCAGGAAGATGAGAGATTACTGCAGATTTACCTTATACAATACAGTAATAAGTATGTGCCCCCTTCCTGATCTCCTAATACCTTCCCCTTACATTTCCATTTAACAGCCTCGTATTATACAGAGATGTGACATCAGGATGGAAGTTACATGAACTGATGATAAAACACATGTTCATAGGATCCTACACCCTACAGCTCACAATGTACATGATGTCCCCTGTACTGTGCACCCCCTGTATATGTGCATTTACACCATAAAGAGCTTTTCTAGCTTTTCTATATAGATAATGGGGCAGATTTACTTACCCGGCCCATTCGCGATCCAGCGGCGCGTTCTCTGCTCTGGATTCGGGTCCGGCCGGGATTTATGATGGCAGTTCCTCCGCCGTCCACCAGGTGGCGCTGCTGCGCTGAAAGTCATCTCAACGCGCCGGAATGCACCACCTCGGACCAGGTGAAGGTAAGCGCTCCCCAAGCGACACTTTTTCGGTTTTTAAATGCGGCGGTTTTTCCGAATACGTCGGGTTTTCGTTCGGCCACGCCCCCTGATTTCCGTTGTGCGCATGCCGGCGCCGATGCGCCACAATCCGATCGCGTGCGCCACAATCCGATTGCGTGCACCACAATCCCGGGGCAATTCAGGTACAATCGACGAAAATCGGAAATATTCGGGTAACACGTCGGGAAAACGCGAATCGGGCCCTTAGTAAATGACCCCCAATGAGCTGTCCATGGACTAGGCCCCCATATCAGACTGGGGGGTCTAACAATCCAGATCCCACAGATCAGCAGCTGTATTGTACATGAAGTGTCTGGTGACAGAGAACTGATCTGATGAGGGATGTGAGGGATCCGGGAGTGGATGTAACCACCTACCCATCTGATATCAGTGATGATATAATAGGAGCCGTACACTGCAGGTAGGTACCAGGAGACTGTCTGCAGAGGAGACCCCAGAAACACGAGCTCCTTCACACTACAGAACATGATGTTCAGAATGACAAGGACTTACAATGTACAACCAATATCTGAGAAGTTTTCTGATGGAAGATCTAGATTATATGAAGATTTTTGTACTGTTATCAGCCCCCCGATGATGAGGTCTCCATCCTGGTGAGTGTAATGCAGAAAATCTATAACTTCTCTTATCCTGAGATCACATACTAATTCTGTGAAAGGAAACCAGTGAAAAAGCAGCAGTAGAAAGAGACTGAACATCTCCTTGTAGGAATAAGATGATGATGGAAGAATCTCCTGTGCACGATGTGATGGTGACACGAGACAGTGACTCGGAGGATCAGGGCCACCCTGGTGACTGCTATCCTCCCCTCTTCTTATACAGGATGATGGGATATATTTTACATTGTCTGATCTCATCTGACATCATTCTGGATCTGCTCCCCGGTGATTGTGGCCTCATCCGTCTTTACACTTGATAAATGTAGAAGAAGAATTAACCATTTCCATCCATCCTTGTGTTATACAGATTTATTCCTCTGCATTGTCCCAACCTGGCCTAGGAAACAAAAAATCTATCAGTAAGGAAACTGGTAGAATGTGATCAATGTGTATGAAAAATATAGATTGTCCGGCTGCAGCGATAATGGGCCCCTGCAGCTTGCAGGAACGCAGGCCCAGACCTTGGTTTAGCTTGGCTAATAGTATCTTTGATCTAAGCCAGGGTGGCTCTGCAGCATTAGCAGCACTACAACAGTGCAGCAGACATGTCTCTAGGTCTCTGACCTAACCTTAAGATGGAGACCCAGAAGTCCTGACAGAGAGAACTTTTACAGACTGTCTGTTCTATAACAGACTATAAGGGTGCAGCCAATCACTAGCCTGGGAGCTTGGAGGAAGATGCATAGCTTGAACATAAATACAATATTAACCGTTTTTGGTCGCCAACAGTTAAAGGAAACCTACCACTTGAAGTGGCAGGTTTAAGATGGAAATACCGAGCACCAGCTCAGGGTGAGCTGGTGCCGGAGCTTGTTTTTGTTAGTGTTTTAAACCGCTGTATCACGGTTTAAAACACTTTTTAAACTTTATAGCCGAAGCTGCTTCGGCGCAGGGAGGTACGCGCTCGGCGCTTTCCATGCGCGCGATCGTGCGCGCAGCTACATAGGAAGTGAAAGAGAGCCGCGCGCATGGTAAGCGCCGAGCGCGTACCTCCCTGCGCCGAAGCAGCTTCGGCTATAAAGTTTAAAAAGTGTTTTAAACCGCGATACAGCGGTTTAAAACACTAACAAAAATAAGCTCCGGCACCAGTTCACCCTGAGCTGGTGCTCGGTATTTCCATCTTAAACCTGCCACTTCAAGTGGTAGGTTTCCTTTAATATCATTGCACAAGTAATGTCCAATTTATCCACTTTGTGGTAGTGGAGTGCAACTTAACCAGGGAGATTCACATAGTAAATATAAAACAATAAAAGAATGTAGCACCTTCCAGACAAAAGAGCTGCACATACGGTCCTGGGTGGACGCAGAATGTCACCCAAAAGCATTCAGAACAAAGTGTAATGTGACTGGAGCACAACGTGTCTATTATTTCTTCCTTATGTCTCATACACATAGACGTTTGTCACGGGTGGTCCCGCAACCCATATCGCAGGTCACAGGCTCACCCGTGTCGCCCGGGGTTTGTAGGCGCAACTCACTTCTACCCGTTCCGGATCCACATCCAAGCTCTGTGCGTGTGCGGAATCTTCAGGAAATTTAAAGGGCCAGCGCACCGCTGATTGGTGCACTGGCTGAACAACTCCACCTTTAAAAATCCAGCACTTTCCTTCCTGCCTTGCCGGATCTTTGTGGCATGAGCCTTGAAGCTGCTTTATGCTTAGCACTGTTTGTGAGAATTTCTGTTGTGACCCCCGGCTCCGTTTCGGACATCGCTCCTTTGCCCTTACCTGTTTCTACGGCTTTGCCTCCAATCCTGTGCTGCCTGCCCTGACCTCCTGCCTGTCTCCAACTACGAGATTGCCTGCCGTTTCTGTACCTCGACCTTGGCTGCCACTGCCAACAAGTCACGCCTGTGGAACGACCTGGTGATATCACGCTCCAGCAAGTACAACCCGCTTTGCGGCGGGCTCTGGTGAAAACTGGGTGCCACTTAGATTCCGGTACTAGGTAGTGGCTTGTGTCATCTTCCGCAGAGGTTCAGAGGGTCCACAACCTCTGAGCCTGACAGTAAGATCCGGCCATGTATCCCACCGAGGTTCCACCTCACAGGAGGCCAGATCTTGCCACCATCGTGATCCACCAATCCCGGCAGATTGCTGCGTAGCATCATCAGCTGGAGCAAGTCACCGCCATGCTGCAACATCTGCTAGCTACCGAGCATCAGGATCCGGAGGCTGCTCCTGCGACTCATGCTACTCTGGCTTGTCTTCCTGCCGCCTGAACCTAGGCTATGGCTGTCTATGCCTGGCAAGTATAATGGTGATCCCAAGATGTGCAGGGGCTTTATAACCCAGTGCTCCCTGCATATAGAACTCATGCCATCTCAATTCGTCACGGATTGATCCAAGGGAGGAAGATGCATAGCTTGAACATAAATACAATATTAACCGTTTTTGGTCGCCAACAGTTAAAGGAAATCTACCACTTGAAGTGGCAGGTTTAAGATGGAAATACCGAGCACCAGCTCAGGGTGAGCTGGTGCCGGAGCTTATTTTTGTTAGTGTTTTAAACCACTGTATCGCAGTTTAAAACACTTTTTAAACTTTATAGCCGAAGCTGCTTCGGCGCAGGGAGGTACGCGCTCAGCACTTACCATGCACGCGACCGTGCGCGCGGCTACATAGGAAGTGAAGGAGAGCCGCGCGCATGGTAAGCGCCGAGCGCGTACCTCCCTGCGCCAAAGCAGCTTCGGCTATAAAGTTTAAAAAGTGTTTTAAACCGCGATACAGCGGTTTAAAACACTAACAAAAATAAGCTCCGGCACCAGCTCACCCTGAGCTGGTGCTCGGTATTTCCATCTTAAACCTGCCACTTCAAGTGGTAGGTTTCCTTTAATATCATTGCACAAGTAATGTCCAATTTATCCACTTTGTAGTAGGGGAGTGCAGCTTAACCAGGGAGATTCACATAGTAAATATAAAACAATAAAAGAATGTAGCACCTTCCAGACAAAAGAGCTGCACATACGGTCCTGGGTGGACACAGAATGTCACCCAAAAGCATTCAGATCAAAGTGTAATGTGACTGGAGCACAACGTGTCTATAATTTTTACTTATTTCTCATACACATAGACATTTGTCACGGGTGGTCCCGCAACCCATATCGCAGGTCACAGGCTCTCACGTGTCGTCTGGGGTTTGTAGGCGCAACTCACTTCTACCCGTTCCGGATCCACATCCGAGCTCCGTGCGCGTGCAGAATCTTCAGGAAATTTTAAGGGCCAGCGCACCGCTGATTGGTGCACTGGCTGAACAACTCCACCTTTAAAAATCCAGCACTTTCCTTCCTGCCTTGCCGGATCTTTGTGGCATGAGCCTTGAAGCTGCTTTATGCTTAGCACTGTTTGTGAGAATTTCTGTTGTGACCCCGGCTCCGTTTCGGACATCGCTCCTTTGCCCTGACCTGTTTCTATGGCTTTGCCTCCGATCCTGTGCTGCCTGCCCTGACCTCCTGCCTGTCTCCAACTACGAGATTGCCTGCCGTTTCTGTACCTCGACCTTGGCTGCCACTGCCAACAAGTCACGCCTGTGGAACGACCTGGTGATATCACGCTCCAGCAAGTACAACCCGCTTTGCGGCAGGCTCTGATGAAAACTGGGTGCCACTTAGATTCCGGTACTAGGTAGTGGCTTGTGTCATCTTCCGCAGAGGTTCAGAGGGTCCACAACCTCTGAGCCTGACAGTAAGATCCGGCCATGTATCCCACCGAGGTTCCACCTCACAGTAGGCCCGATCTTGCCACCATCGGGATCCACCAATCCCGGCAGATTGCTGCGCAGCATCATCAGCTGGAACAAGTCACCGCCATGCTGCAACAACTGCTAGCTACCGAGCATCAGGATCCGGAGGCTGCTCCTGCGACTCATGCTACTCTGGCTTGTCTTCCTGCCGCCTGAACCTAGGCTATGGCTGTCTATGCCTGGCAAGTATAATGGTGATCCCAAGATGTGCAAGGGCTTTATAACCCAGAACTCATGCCATCTCAATTCGTCACGGATTGATCCAAGGTGGCATTCACAATCAGCCTACTCTCCAGGAAAACTCTGCCTTGGGCTACCCCTCTTCAGAACAGAAACGACCTGGTTATTGCTTCATTTGCTGCATTTCTGATGGAGTTCCGGTCCATTTTTGAAGAACCGGCTCAGGCCTCCTCTGCTGAGACTGTGCTGTTGAATCTGCGCCAGGGGAATTCCTACGTGGGAGAGTATTCTATCCAGTTTCATACCCTAGCCCCGGAACTCATCTGGAACGATGCAGCCCTGTCCGCAACCTTCAGGAAGGGTCTCTCGCCCCAAGTTAAGAACGCATTGACCGTTTGTTATCTGCCGTCTACCCTGAGTGGTCTCATCACCTTGGCCACTCGGATTGACGGGAGGTTCAGAGAGCATACCGAGGAGCTACGTCACGAACAACCCCAAGTTTGCCCACGACGTCTACCTCGCCTGGCTCCGTTTTTCCTGCCTCCAATTGTGTCATCTGCAGAGGAGCCTATGGACGTGAACAGAGCCAGACTGTCCTCCCAGGAGCGTATTGCGTTGGAGCAAATTCAGTGGCAACCCAATTATCTCCTCATGACCATGGAAGTAACTGCTTTGTACACAAATATTTCTCATGATTTAGGCATTCAGGCCATATCAGACACACTAGCAGCAGACCCGTCCATGCCACCCGAACAGACCCAATTTGTTCAGGACCGCATCAGATTCATTCTGGAGCATAATACTTTCTCATTTGAATCTGAAATTTATAGACAAATCAAGGGGACGGCCATGGGAACCAGGTTTGCCCCCAGTTATGCCAACCTATTTATGGGGGCATTCGAAAAAGAACATCTATTGAAAAACCCATCCTTCTCCCAGAATCTCATATTTTTTTAAATGCTATATAGATGATCTTTTCATCGTTTGGGAAGGAACCGAAACACAGGCACATCACTTCACTGAACAAATCAATACCAATTCCTGGGGCATCAGACTCACGGCCAACATCTCTCCCTTGAACATCGAATACTTAGATCTTTTGATTTCTGTTAACCCCCAACTCACTGGTCTCACCACCCCAACCTTTTTCAAAAAGGTTGACGTGAACAGCTTCCTTGATTTCACCAGTTCACATTACAAAAAGTGGCTGCGCAACATACCATATAGCCACGCGAGTCCGAAGAAACTGTACGAATCTGACACCTTCAAAACACAGTCCAAACTCCTAAGAGACAGATTTACACAGAAAGGGTACCCTCCCCAAGTTCTCAAAGATGCTTTCAAAAAATCCCAGGCCCTTACACAGAAGGATTGTCTGGCCCCCAGCAGTCGTACTAAGACCTCTAACACCTACTGGAATGCCAATTTCATTACCATGTACACTACATAGACCATAACATCATCAGAAAAATACTCACCAAACATTGGAACATCCTGCAGAAGGTCCTCCATATTTCGAATCCCTTACCAGACAAACCGAAAATTACCTTTAGAAGGGCACCTACCCTAAAAAATATACTGGCCCCAACAAGGCTCAAATAGAAGAAACCATCTACTAAGTCCCAATGGCCTGAACGAGTGCTTCGAAAGAGTCTGAAGGCATGCCATCCAGGATATACAGGGACAGAAAGAGAATACAAAGAAGAAGATACAAGAATTGATGTCCCATCAAGTCATCTAGTCCCATCATCTAGTGGTTGGGCACTTCAGACCGATCACCGGTGGGTCCGGCATTATGCACAAACCCCGTTTTTCTGGACTCTGGGCATATTTTCCGTTGACATATGCCCATACAGCAGCCGTACTTTTAATTATTTTTTCTATTATTTTAATTTATTTTTCTGTTTTTGGAGTATCAAAAAACGGCTGCTGCCTGTACAGATGGCTCCTCTAGTCTGTCTTTATTTTTATTTTCATTCTCATTCACATGTCCACCATACAACCACCTGGCAGACACTATAAATTTATAATACAACCTTTGTTGATCTGTAATATAGCTTCTATCCTTTTAATCCTCATGTCCCAATATATGCCATCATCCATTCCCAATCTGGCCATCCTCCATCCTTTTGCACACACTATCCAGCCACATATCCCCATATCAATCAACTCCCCCATTCTCCACTAACTTCTCATCTAATTCCATCAAAATTGCCATTCAAATTTTTTTTTCTTTATTTGGCTCCGGCCAAATGAACATTTTTTATTTTTTTTTTTATTTATCAATCTCGCTTTATTTAGAAGTTATAACAAGTAGATAACATTTTATGGCACAATGTACCTTTTATAGCTTGAGATATAACAGTCATAATACTATTCAACAATTTTGTTAACATACGTAACAGAGTCATAGAAAAAGAAAGAAAAATTGAACATGATAGGGAAATAAGGGAGGGTGAAAGGGCTAGGGGGGTAAGGGAAGTGTTGGTCTTAGAAGGTAGGGGAGTGGGAATCTGGTCAAGTGTTAGATTAACCTGATACAATGAGAGCTTGAATAGAGTGTTTCTGTTAATCTTCTGATGTATTTAGGAATGCTGATGATTCTTTAAAGGCTAACCAAGGGGCCCATATCTTTAAGTATTTATCGTGTGTTTTTTTGGACTCAGCAGTCAAGTCTTCCATTTTTTGAAGGTGGAGAATTTCCTCAAACCAGCTCGTCAGGGTTGGGGCTCTGGTAGTCTTCCATAATCTGGGAATCAACGAGCGGGCTGCTGTCAACAAATGAACATTTTTTTAAAATTATTTTATTGTTTGGCTCTCGCATATAAACCCGGGAAGTCCCCTACGCCGCTGTTATACTCTGGCGTGCAGCAAGACTCACACCCCATATTCCACCAGTGGTAAGTTTCAGCCTTCCTGGTTCATGCCACTTTTGCACACCACCCTCTAGCCCCCTCGTTTATTGCTTTATTTATATATCCCTATCCTCCCTGCAGATCGGCCTCTCTCTTGCCTCACTACGGTGGCGCAGCCCTTCTAAACCGGCTCACCAACTACTTAAGGTAACTGCTTCCCCCATTCACCCCCCCTAAGAACTTTCCTTAGATCCATTCATGTATCTATTTACTAACTGTGATGCCATCTTCCCCACTCAGGCATTTTATCCAAGACCACAGGACTAGGTCTATTAGATCCCACCCCAGCCGAGCATATGTGAGTCTCTACATTGCATCCAGGTAAGCCTGCTCTCCACATCTCATTTAACCCCCCCTTTTCCCTTATATGACTACCCCTCCCACTACCATACCATGACCACCACCATCATATCATATATAATTTTTCCCCTCATATCACAGTATACCCATTACACATATATTTATTCTATTACTTATATTTTTACATATATATATATATATAAATATATTTATATATATATATATATATATATATATATATATAATTTTTTTTTGTTTGGTTTTTTTTTTTATTTTATTTATTTATTTTTTTTACTGTATTTTTTTACTGCCTATTACATTCAATACATTGTATCCAGTCTATATCATCATTTTATGTATCATCTAATATTGCATATGTTCAGGTCCTTTATTTATCTGTTCCAATATTTATGCATTCTATCTGACTGTATACTCGTTGTATCCAGTATTGGTCTAATTTCATGTATCGTCAAATATTGCATATATGAAGGTTCTTTATTTATCTGTTCTATTATTTATGCATTTTATCTAAGTTAATTTTGGAGTGGTTTTTTATATCCCATATGTATTTCTGATTTGGTTTCACTTTTCTATTCGCCACCACAATTTTACGCTTTTCTTTGTACCTACTTATTTATGATACCTTTTTATTTTGTTCAATGTATTTTAGTGTATGTTGCCTTTGGACCTGAGGAAGGGGACAATTCGTCCTCGAAATGTGTCGTCCATAAAAATAAAGCCTTTAACACACATCTTGGACTTTACTGTTACATTTTAACTCTAGGGGCAGCGCGCACCTATATACCTGTGTTTTTTTCACCTACTTCTCTATCGTATAAGAAGATGTCAGGGAAACCTCTGCCTTTTTTGTGCCAGTCCTGAGCACTTTCTTGGGTCTTGTCCTATCCGTCCCCAGCGTCTGGGAAACGCTGGCACCTAGGATTCTTGGGAGAAGCGTCCCTAGGTGTAAATAAATCTTCTCCACGTCTGATGATTACGGTGCTTCTCAGCATTAGCACCGGCAACAAGACCCAGGTCTCTGCCTTTTTGGACTCCGGCTCTGCAGGAAACGTCATGTATGCTGCACTGGTTTTCCGGTATCACATCCCAAGCGGTCCTACTCGACAAGCCTCTGGTTATCTCCTCGGTTAGCGGACAAATCCTCTCTGATCCGGTACGATAGCGTCGATATCCATGCAAGTCGGTGCTTTCCATAATGAGAGTCCCACCTCATCCTACATCATCTCTGACAGGGGTCTACAGATGGATCCAGCCAAGTTGTCTGTGGTTTCTTTAATGGCCACGCACAGTATGTTTACATGCTATCCAGAGGTTCCTGGGCTTTACAAATTATTATCGACAATTTATCCCGGATTTTTCCTCTCTAGTGTCTCCTATTGTAGCTCCTATTGAAGAAGGGCGCTAATCCCCGTCTCTGGCCCCCGGCGGCTGAAAAAGCCTTCTGTAAATTGAAGTCTGCCTTTGCATCAGCCTCAGTTCTATTACGGCCTGATATAGAGAAGCCTTTCCACCTGGAAGTAGATGCTTCCTTAATCCTCAACAAGCCCGCTGGTCGTTCTTCTCAAGTTTTAATCTTTTGATTCATTTTTGTCTTGCAAAGGAGAATGTCAAGGCGGATGCCCTCTCTCGTGCCTCCGATTGGAGAAAAACCGACTCCTTGGCATATTATTCCTCCCGAGCAACTGGTTGTTGCTGCCCTAGTGGATCTTCAGCAGCTTCCACCCAGCAAGACTTATGTTCAACCTGCTCTGCGGAAGGATGTTTAAGCTTGGGGACATTCTTTGAGCCTGGCTGAGCACCCTGGGGTGTAACGCTCCATGGCCCTCATCTCCCGCTACTACTGTTCAGGACCTTGTGGGATCCTGCACTTCCTGTGCCCGTAACAAGCCTTCCCATCTGAAACCGACTGGCTTCTTGCTACCTACCGATACCCAGTTGCCCGTGGTCGCACAAGGCTATGGACTCATTTCCTGGCCTGGTTACACAAATATGTTACTGCTCCCCTAGACCCTGTGAGATGTCTATAATTTACAATTTACAATTTGGCTTCCCTTCGAGTTTCACTGCAGTTGCTGTGGTGAGGAGGACTTGGAATGGACCGTCGAATCTCGGCTCCAGTGGTTTCCTGGTATGTCTCTTTACTACCACCTAATCTCCCGGGTGGAGAGAGTGGGTTCCTTCTCGGCTCTCTAGATCTGGAATAGAATCATATACTTGTTTATGCACAGAGAAGAGTTTCCTGTGGAGGCTCTGGACATGGCTAGTGAGGTTATCACATTGTAACTGCAGGGTCTGTTGGAAGTATAGGCCTAGCCTAGGTGCTGACCCAAACAGAATCTCAAAAGGGGACAGTCCTGTCTTCCTATTGGGAGTGTACCTGATGGAATACAGGGCTAATGGCAACATTCTGTGCAAGGTTTTCCTATTTCTTCACTTGCTTTTTGAATTTTTAATTTCAAAGTGCCATTTAACCTTTCTACCTTCCCGCTGGCTTGTGGGTGATATGGCGTGTGTAGAGCCTGTGTAACCCCCAACATCTGCATGGTGTTCTGCATTATTTCTGCAGTAAAATGGCTCCCTCTATCTGACTCTATAGTTTCTGGGAGACCAAACCTACAGAAAACTTCGGACATCAGTTTCTTGGCAGTTGCTCTAGCTGTGGCTTTGTGTGTGTTTTTGGGGAACCTTTACTGCACTACCTGGATTGTAGCGAACACATGTTAAACATGCCTGTGAAAAACTGGTTGCTACTGTGGTAAAACCTAGTGCAAACCATTGTTTGTCCACTAAAGAGCACATGGCGTTCTTGGATAGGTGGGTCGGACCATGGGCCGCTTGAGCCATCATAAGATACATAGACCTGGGTAGGCATATTCTCTCTCCCAACTTCTACAGACCAGACTCTTCCCTAGAGCCAGCCTTTGACCAGACTCTCCTCTTCCCCGGTGGTTTGCCGAGTTAGAGCTTGTAAAATACTGAAGTCAAATACTTGGTTATGCTCGGTACTTACCATAATCTGTGATATATCCGGGATCTCTGCCACCCTTGGTTTTCTGGCCGAGTCTTTAGCTGCTTTGTCTGCCCTATCATTGCCTCGTACTTCGTCAGTATCTAGCTTAGTGTGTGCCTTCACTTTCACTATGGCTACCTCTTGGGGAAGTAACAGTGCTTCCATGAGTTGTTTATTAAGATTCCCATGTTTTACTGAGCTGCCTGAGGAGGTGAGAAAGTCCCTGGCTTTCCATATAGGGATAAAGTCGTGGGCAACCCCGAAGGAATATCGGGAATCGGTGTATATGTTGCACCTTTTACCTGTTGCCTCTCTGAGTGCTTCAATGAGTGCCTTCAACTCAGCCTCCTGTGCTGACATATGAGGAGGGAGTGGTTCAGCTTTTACTACCTCCTGTTGTGTGACCACTGCATACCCAGTGTAGAACCGTCCATCTTCTCCGATGCGCCTTGATCCATCTACAAAGTACTTGAAATCGGGATTACACAATGGCACATCAAAAACATGTGAAAAACCTGAGGTTTCTTGGGCCATGATGGCCAAACAATCATGTTCACATTGGGAATTTTGAAGTTCTTCTGGTGTTAAAGAATTTAAAAACAGGGAATTTCCTTGACCTTCTCCTCCCTTTGACATTGCATCTTCCTCGCTGATGGGAATTAGGGTGGCAGGATTCAATGTCAAACATCTTTTTAAGGTAACATTAGGTGGCATGAGTAATGCACACTGTAGTCTTAGCTGTCTAGCCATGGAGAGATGTTTTGGCTATACTTGGTTAAGAATGCTATGTAAATTGTGTGGGGTGTAAACCGTCACTGCATAATCTAGTATGATTTCAGAAGCTTTGTGTAAGAGTACTGAAACAGCAGCCACCGCTCTAACACAAGAGGGCGCACCCCTAGCAACTGAATCTAGTCTTGCAGAATAGTAAGCCACTATTTTGATGGCCATGTTTCTGGACTAGAACACCTGTAGAATGTCCTCTCATTTCGGTGTAGTATAGTGAAAACATCTTTGTGTAATCGGGAGTACCTGGAGCTGGAGCTGAAACAATTGCCAATCTAAGTCAGTAGAAGCAATCCAGAGCTTCTGAAGTGAGTTGGAAAGGCTGCGTTCCCAAACAGTCATACAGTGTTTGCATGAAGATGGACAATGGACGTAGAGCGGATCCAGGGTCTGCAATACGACACTAAACCCAAGAAGGTACAAAGTTGCTGTACTCCCGTGGGTGGGTTTAATGATTCAATTGCTCTTTTCCTCTCATCAGTGAGATGGCGAGCTCCAGCTTAGATACAGTGACCCCAAAAACACAACTTTAAGTTGACAGAACTTTAACTTGTCTTTGGATGCTTTGCAGCCGTTGTTTGCAAGATCTTGAAGTAGGGAGACAGTAGCTTCACAGCATACTTGCCTCGAGGGGACACATAGAAGTAGATCATCCACATACTGAAGTAGAACTATCTCAGCATGAGGAAAGGTCCAATTCTGCAAAACAAGTTGCAAGGCAGCAGTATACAGGGTAGGAGAATTATGGGCTCCCTGTTGTAATACCAACCAAGTATATTGCTGACCCCCAAAGGTAAATGCAAACAAATACTGACAGTCAGGGTGTAAAGGTACAAAAAAGAAGGCATTTGCAAGGTCTATAACTGTAAAGTAAACTGCCGTGGTGGGTATTTGTGCTAGGATGGTGTGGGGGTTGGGCACTACGGTTGTAAGTAGTTCAGTAACTGCATTGATGGCCCTCAAATCATGAACCATCCTGTATGTAACTGGCTTTACCTTTTTCCCTTTCTTTTTAATGGGAAACAAAGGTGTATTTGCGATAGACTTTGTGGGTTTTATGGCTCCTGAGGCTATAAGAGCTTTAATGTTTTTGCAAATGGCTTCCTCTTGAGCCATGCTCAATGGGTACTGCTTAATCTGTGGGGACTTCGCACCTGGTTTACGTGTAATCATTACTGGAGGCACGGTCATGTGGCCAATATCAGTTTTAGATTTGGCCCATAATTCCTCTGGCACATTTTGTAACGCCTCATCATCTTCTGATTTGATATTAATGTCTGGTATGTGTAAACACGCTAGGACCTTGCAGAGCTCCTCCTCTGAGATTCCTGATTTTAATGCTACAGTACCGTCCGGTCTGTAAATGACGTGTGCCTGTATGACTTGCAGTACATCACAGCCTAATAAATTGACGGGTGATATGTCACTAACTATTAACCTGGTTAAACATGTATGGTCAGCTAGTTTTAGTGGCAGTGGTTTAGTCAATTGGCATTCCTGCACTAATCCCTTGAATCCCTGTGTATACAGGGTTTCTTCTGAGATATCAAGTGGGTTTACATGTTCCTGGCGGATAACTGTTCTGGCTGCCACCGTATCCACCAGGAATGGAAGGTATACTGGGATTACCTCCTGAGGCCCTGAATTTGAGGCCACCTTAGGGGATTTACATGTACGGGGTTGCCGGTGTCCTACTGTTGTCCTGTGGAGGCTATATTTGGAGTCTCCTGAGGACCTTCACAGACTTTCTTGGGAAGCCTACAAACCCTCTGAACATGGCCACGTTTGCCGCAATTGAAACATATGAATTTCTTGCGGCGTTCCCTAATCTGAGCAATTTTTGTGTTAACATTTTGGGTGGCTTATGCTGTATACTGTATCTGAACCGGCTTATTGTGCATGTCCAGTTCTACTCCTTTTGCGGTTTTTACTAAATGCTCAATTTTACAAGTCCTCCATTCAGGTTTGGAGGCTTGCACTCTTTGTCTAATTTGTGGCTTTAGGCCTTTTATAAAGGCATTATGGAAAAGCCTTTGTCCGGCATCACCTTCCTGATCAAATCCCAAATCTTTATGTTTGAGGACTCCTGCACTCTTTGCTTGCACCAGTCCAGTAGTCCTCAAAAAAATGATCTCCTGACCCTGAACTACGGATATATGCATCCCAAGACCCAAATGTCCTCCCTGCTTGATTTATCACATCCATTACTGATTGTAGTCTGGCTTCCCCTAGCTAACTATGGCCTCAAAATCCATCCATGTACATGAAAATGATTCATGGAGATAGGACATCCACCTATAAAATGCCATTTGCTCCTCTAGTGGGTAGGGGCCTGTGAGAGTAATGACATCTGGTCCCTTGGGGACCATGGCTTATATTGTGAGGTTGTAGTAGTAGTTATTTTGACTTTTGGTTTTGAGTGAGTTGATGTCCCTGGCAACTTTTTGAAGGTGGTGTCCTCTTCCTCTTCTCCATCTGCTTCATCACCTGCCCCCCCTGACTGTTCCCCTGTCTGATCTATGGTGTGGGCTCCTTGGGAAGACTCCCCCTCCTCCTTAATGCGTACACTATTTTGTTTAAACAGGACGGGGTAAAGTCGTGTATGAACTCTGGGCTTGGGTCTCCCACAGGCGGAACAAGTTTCCCTCCAATCCGGGTTCTGTTGACCACACACACAGGTCCATCCTTCTGGCCCTTGCTGGGTGGAGACTGTAAAAAGGGGTTGGACTGGGGCACCTGGCTGATATGGTGGTGAGAATTTTAGCTTTCTTCCTGTATCTAATTCCCTTAGGGGTTTCTTCTTTTTCCCAATCCCCCTCTTGTTTCATTTCCTTAGCTACCTGTGCCCAGCTACCTGGCTGCTTCTCAATGCGTCCTATATGCGTCCTAGAGCCACAACCAACCTGGTCGCTTATCTACTGCTGTCCCACAACTTCTACCCACTTCTTTATAACTTAGCGCGATGGTGTATTTCAGTGTGTGGGTGTGCGGGCCATAAAATATGATTTGTGACTTGGCCAAGTGACTACACCAGAGTCACGTCACTAAATCCCCTAGGCTCCCGGGCGAAAAACAAAACAAATGGCTCTAAAGTAAACTCAGCATATTTGTAAATCTTATTCATCAGCCAGAGTGTAAAGCACAGTAATGCTACACAAATCATAATAATGAAAGGTCTTTCCAAGTATTCTGGAAACATGTATGGGTTGTACGTTGTGTAGTGTGAGACAGGATCAGACAATCCTTCCGACTCCAGCTAACAGTCCGCGAGAAGTGACAATAATCAGCAACTTAGGCCAGCCAGCAGGGGCGTCTGTTCACCTGGAAGAGGTTAGTCTTTCTGGCAGGGAGCTGCCTTCAAGGTAGACTGATATCATGCACACCGCATTCAAAACAGACAGACAAAACAAAAAAAATCATATAGTAGCAGCATTTAAGATATACCTTCTCCAATATACCTATATGATTATCTCAGGGATATTCTATGGTTCTTTGCCAAAAAAATATTGGGCAAAAAGAAAAAAGAGTTATCTATAACATACCATAAATCCGGCTGACAGACTATGAGTAGGGGGAACACAGAGTAAGATTGTAAGAATTAGCTTCTTACCTTGTCACCGGTGAACTTAAGTCTGTGTTTCCGCTGCCGAGAGCCTGTTTGCAATGCCGGGTCTGCAGTACTGAAGTCAATCTGTTAACAACTGCCCCAAAGTTGGTAGCGCCATTTGTTAGATCTGGGTGTTTGTCCTCAAGGGGGACCAATCAGTATATTGGAGAGGATCCAAATTCAGGATAATCACAAGCTGGCAGAGAATTTCACACAAGAACACAGAATAATTCTCAGAATAAAACTCTACTTTTATTGGTGCGTAGCATCGTGTTATATACCCAAAAGAAGGGCGTTTACATGCTAAGTTGCCTTACAATCATTGGACAGCTTCATCGAACCATTAGATAATACCATAACAATTGGTCAGTTTCTGCTTAGCTATATTTAATAATTAGCGATTTGCAACAACATGTGGCTTAGGTTTTTATAAGGCAATAATGATGAGGTCATCTTGACGTGTGAAAAGTCCCTTATTGATTTTCCCAATAAGTGCCAGGGGCACAAGCTACTTTTTATCGTTATTATTCCTTGATACTAATCATAAGTTCTGTAATTAAGAACCTTAATAACTAGAGATGAGCGAGCACTAAAATGCTCGGGTGCTCGTTATTCGAGACGAACTTTTCCTGATGCTCGAGTGCTCGTCTCGAATAACGAGCCCCATTGAAGTCAATGGGAGACTCGAGCATTTTTCAAAGGGACCATGGTTCGGGAATAAAATGTGTTAATTAACTGAAATAGAATGTCTTCTGATAAGTTAGCAGATGTATGCAAACATCTGCAATCTATTCTTCACTGTTCCGCGCGTATATTATCTCCCGACAAGTTAGCAGATGTGAAGAACAGTGAAGAATAGAATAAAAACAGTGAACACAGTGAACACAGTGAACACAGGATCATTTAAGTGAAAAACACAGTAAAGAACACAGTGAAGAATAGATTGCAGATGTTCGGCACATCTGCTTACTTGTCGGGAGATACGCTGTCCCGGGATCCGCTCCTCTTCTTCCACTGAAGTCTCCCCGATCTCTCTGTCTCTCTGCCCTTCCCGATGTCTCTGTGCCGCTACACCAATGTCTCCGCGCCTGTCGCTGCCCCGGTGCCTCCGTGCATGTCGCTGCCCCGGTGCCTCCGTGTGTGCCGCTGCCCCAGTGTCTCCATGCCTGCCGCTGCCCCAGTGTCTCCGTGCCTGCCGCTGCCCCAGTGTCTCCGTGCCTGTCGCTGCCCCGGAGTCTCCGTGCCTGCCGCTGCCCGAAGTCTCCGTGCCTGCCGCTGCCCCAGTGTCTCCGTGCCTGCCGCTGCCCCAGTGTCTCCGTGCCTGCCGCTGCCCGATGTCTCCGTGCCTGCCGCTGCCCGATGTCTCCGTGCCTGCTGCTGCTTGATGTCTCCGTGCCTGCCGCTGCCCAGTGTATCCGTGCCTGCCGCTGCCCCAGTGTATCCGTGCCTGCCGCTGCCCCAGTGTCTCCGTGCCTGCCGCTGCCCGATGTCTCCGTGCCTGCCGCTGCCCGAAGTCTCCGTGCCTGCCGCTGCCCAGGTGTCTCTGTGCTGCTCCCCGGTGTCTCTGTGCTGCTCCCCGGTGTCTCTGTGCTGCTCCCCGGTGTCTCTGTGCTGCTCCCCGGTGTCTCTGTGCTGCTCCCCGGTGTCTCTGTGCTGCTCCCTGGTGTCTCTGTCCTGCTTACCGTGTTCTTCAATGTGTTCTTCACATGCTATTTTGTTCGCACCGTTCCGCGCGTATCTCCCGACAAGTAAGCAGATGTGCCGAACATCTGTAATCTATTCTTCACTGTGTTTTTCACTGTGTTTTTCACTTAAATGATCCTGTGGTCACTGTGTTCACTGTTTTTATTCTTTTCTTCACTGTTCTTCACTGTGTTTTTTAAATTAAATGCTCGATCTCGAGCAGGGGAAATACTCGTCCGAGCAACGAGCCGTTTCGAGTACCTTAATACTCGAACGAGCATCAAGCTCGGACGAGTATACTCGCTCATCTCTATTAATAACCGATCAAAGTTCATTATGGTTATCTACACCAAGCAATATTTTGTACTCTTTATGAAACCTTATTTATTCAGTTCAATTCTCCTAAAGTGAACCTGAGAGAAATACCACAAACAGGTTCAGAATAAGGGGCTGCATGAGGGGACATAGGATACATCTCCACTGTCACATTTTTTTATATAAATTTCTTTCACCCCCTTTTTTCACATATTTCCATATTATTCCATTCACACCATGCACGCCCTTCACCTTCACTTCTCCATGAATTGAGCCGCTTATAAGATAATATATTGTTCTTTTGAACTAATATTATGCTTGCACTTTTCAATATTTTTGTACCAGATATCAATTAGCCATCCATTGTGACTGAGTTCCTCTTTATCCCTGAATATCTTCTGAAGATCAAGATGAATCACTTACCCTCCAGGCAATATATCCACTTATCCCTTCTGAAGACCAGGATGGACTACTTACCTTCCAGATCATTCATCCACTCATCTCGTCAATATTGATCCTTCGTCCTAACGGCTCCTGCTCCGGCTTCTGCGCTCCCCGCCGCGGCTGCTCCATCATCTTCGGCCGACTCCAAGATTTCTGCAGATTTAAAAGGCCAGCGCGCCATTAATTGGCGCTGGCCATTCCAGGTAATCTATTTAATCCTGCCTCTTCCTGTGATCCCTGCCAGATCTTTGTGCTTAGTGCCCTAGAGAAAGCTTCGTTTATGCCTTGTGCTGTTTCTGTGTATTCCCGTTGTGACCCTGGTTCTGCCTTTGACTTCGCTCCTTTCTTGCCTTCCTTTGACCTATTGCTACGTCTCTGACTCCGATCCTGTGCTGCCCGTCCTGACCACCTGCCTGTCCCCGACTACGAGATTGCCTGCCGTTTCTGTACCTCGACCTTGGCTGCCACTGCGGACAATTCACGTCTGTGGAATGACCTGGTGGCACCACGCCGCAGAAAGACCATCCTGCTTTGCGGCGGGCTCTGGTGAAAACCGGGTACCACTTAGACTCCGGTCCCAGGTAGTGGCTTGTGTCATCATCCGCAGTGGTCCAGAGGATCCACAACCTTAAAGCCTGGCAGTTGTACTTACCTTTGGCCCATTACCCCTGTGCCAATTATAACATTTTGCACTGTGAGCAATCAGCCGGGACTTCTCTATAGGGTATGAACCTTTATGTGCGTTATTCCAACACAACAACTAGATGGACTATTACAACGTCACTCTCAAATTGTGAGACTGCATCCCTGAGAATTGTATATGGCTCATTCTGTTTCGCCACTTCTGACCATGCTTAGACTGTTTTGGAGTTCCCTACCAAGCAGTTTTGTTCTCACTTAGTTTTTATATTATAGTGGTTATCTGTGTCGCCCCCTGCATGTGCCTCCTTATCCATCATGCTCTTGTTTTTTAATTTAAAACTGTTAGTTATGAACTTTACATATTCAGCGTTTTTGAACTACTAGCACCTTGCACTTTTTTGCACTCTTAATATCCAGCTTTCTAGTATTTACCTTCATGCATATTGGTTTTTTATTGTGTCTCATATAACATATATCTATGTATGCATATTTGTATATTGCACCTTTGCACTCTCTATATTTAGCTATTTAGTATGCCAATCATCTTGCACCTAAAAGCGCTGTAAATTTGAACAATTCTTACAGATTTACTTGCATGTACACTGGTTCTTATTATATTTTATATTATATTTCATATAATACTTTCCGCAACTATATAATATCTTTATCAGCCGCTTTGCACATGTTTTTTCTATTTTATGACATATATTAGCACATGTTGTTAATCATTAATACCGTGCAACCTTGTTCTCTCTGATATCTGATCACATCTTATGTGGCTCTTGATAGGGCTTCTTATCATACCTTTACTGTGATCTTCACAGCACATGCGCATGTAACGCCGGCGTTGCTTCTCTATAGCAACCATTTACCATCCGTCACTTCCGGTGACATGGACGTACTTCCGGTTTCGTACCCGGTACAAAGCGTCTACACCGCCACGTTATCACAGTTGCAGTAACTATCTATGGGCGCTAACGCTTGTTTACCTTTGGGGGGGGCTTTGACATGTGATTTTCTGGCCAACAGGGGGGGGTGGGCGGCACAGGCGCTATTTAAGAGCAACCACTTCCATTGATATTTATACACCCCTGAGGAACTCACGAGGAGTGGCGAAAAGCGTGGGGTCTGTCTCCCCGTACCCTGCAATCTTTTTCTATCCAGGTTCCACCAAGCATCTGACTTTATATTCTTTATATATTACTACTCATTTTAGCTTATATTATGTGATTATTGCGATTATTTACTAGAGCACTTTGTATTCACTAGAGGGCTATTGTGTGGATTTTTTATTGTATATTTGCTGAGCTTGATGTGTACTCTACTGCATGGATAGAACTTAACTTCGTTGTTTACTTTTTCTATGGCGGGGAAAGGGAAGAATATATGAGGGACACGGCTTTGTACCCATCCTGTCCCCTCTGTAGTTGCTGATTGGGCACCTTTTTAATGGTTTTTATATTCTGTGTTGTTGCTGTATACACTAATGGAATAAAGATTGTGTTTTGATATTGGTCGTTTGATGCATCGCTTTCTCTTTTAAAAAAATGTTGGTACTGTTGTTTGATGCATGACCGTGGATACTCTTAGCAGCCTTACATTAATTTAAGTGTACATTTAAGGCATTATTTTGGTAACAGACCTTTAACCTACTAAGGAATCAAGGTGTTCTTTACAAAAGATTAATTATTAATAATGCAAACACTAGTTTACAATCTAAACCTTGTAAAAAGGAACCCACCTGAGTCAACAGAAGGGGAAGTGATATTTAAGGATGATTAAACATTCCTGAAGAAATATTTTGCAAGTCTCTGAAAAGTAAATATCTTCTCAGCGAGGATCAGTTCGGTACACACCTATGTAAAGTTAATGGGGCTCATTAACTTGCCCGGTTCCAGTCGCGATCCCACGGCTCATTGTCCGACGAGGATTCGGGCTCTGCTGGGATTCACAAAGGGTGTGCGCCCGATATCCTACAGGTGTCGCTGCTACACCGAGGTCCGAAGGAGTTCACCTTCTTCTTCCTGGCACATGTAAGTGCTTGATCTTGCGACACATTTCGTTTTTTAAATTCTGCGTCTTTTCCGAATCCGGCGGGTTGTCCGACGGCCACGCCCTGGGATTTCTGTCGCGTGAAAGCCGGCACGATTGCGCCGAAATCCGATTGCGTGCACCAAATTCCTGACGGAATTCAGCGCAAAACAGAAAAATTCGGGAAACCCGACGGAAATGAGCCCCATTGTATGGTATCCGCCTATTCTTATGTTTATAAAGACAACTATCTGTTTAAATAAAGTGAGCTTTTTTCTGTTGAATGCATCCTGCTTGCGAGCTCCAACAACTATTTAAAAATTAGACATCCATTCAATATACTCACTATAATGTATGACTTGAGACCAAACCTCAAACAGTGCTTATTGGGCTATTATATGCCCAAGAAAATGTACAAAGTCATGCACCCATTGTGACATTTACTGCCAATGTGAGCTTCCACAGATATAGTATTATTTATTATCAGGCTTTTAAACTATGTGGTATAGGCTGAATCGAACCATCTCTACGTCTGCATGTATGCCAAATCCTGACTGCAGGCTTCAGCCTTATATCGGAGCTCCATATTCGTATGTAAACCGCAGGTCTTTAGGGGACCAGGACTGTGTAAGTAAAGACATCTAGACATAGCACACTAGGGTAAGACCACAAGATGGCAGGTATACTGTGCATTGTATTATGTGCATATGAGTGTCATCTAGATGAAGTGCCTTCGGACAAATTTTCAGGCCTTGGTGCAAGGAGGTGATTACAAGACATGACACCATACCTTACCTTAGAAAACAGTTTGTTTAAGGGCAAGTAGAAACCAACTGTAATGGTGCTATATATAATAAATTTCATCCAATGCCAATCCCAGTATTCAGAACCATGTTTAGGGCCTAAGCACTTGATGTAAACTGCACTTTACCACTGTAATCTACCAGGGTTGCAGCGTACCCGGATGTTCTGGAGGCTGTGCCTTTGCCTATGAGCTCTAGTCTAATCCCCAACAGGTCCATAGCCAAGCTGTGGAAGGCTCATTCAATTGATGAGGTATGTGCCATCCCTTGTGTGTTTGTTTTTTTTACAAAATCTGTGACCCTTCTAGATGTGGGAGAAGTATGGCCAGCTAATCCTGCAATCTGTATAGGTTCCTTGGGACAGAAGCTTTAAGGACAAGTATTTTACCGAACGTGAGATGTCCTCCTCTTAGCAGTGTCGCCATTGACTGGCTGGTACTCCAGCTGGCCATTGCCATTTTCTGGAATACAGGAACTGAAAGATTTGGTTGACATACCATGTCTCCATGTGATCTCTGCCTATGGCTGAATAACATCAAGGGCACTCCACTTACCATCAGATTAGCCATCCCTACACTTACATTAGGAGTGCCCCATCATTGACCTGCAGGATCTCCCTCTTTACTTACAAATCTACCTGCTGGGTACCTGTCCAGTGTGCACTATGCCTGTTCCTTTCGGTTGTGCTCAGCAAGCCAAAGGGAATCCAACTGCGGTGTTTCATACCACACTGCCTGCATCCATGACACCCGTGCAGTCTCCATGTGGTCCTCCCCCTGACAGGCTTCCCTGGCCTGCTCCATCATCGCTGATACTGAAGAATTTGAAGAGTTCCTGGAATGGGGGAACAAATGGTACTGGGAAGTTTGGGGAGGAGCATGGTGCGTGTTTTCTGTTTCGTGATGAAGTAGCAGCAGCGTTGCGTGTGATGTCTTAGACCTGTCGTCTGTTCTCTCCTCTTTGCTCGCTCATGTGTGCCTGCTTTCCAGTCATTCTTTTTTCCTCCCCCGTTGGTGCTTGCCTGTGTGAAGTGTCCTGTTACAGCCAGTCAAGCTCTTTCTATAAATATCTGGATTTTCTTTTTTGTTATCTATCTTGCATATTCCACAAAAACTTTTATTTTTTTCCTGTGGACTCTGCTTGTCCAAATGTTTGCTTGCTAAGAAGTCTATTTTTGAATCTTTTCCATTTGTCTTTAACTGCTGCCTGACTGTGTTGTACTAAATTACTAACCAATTAACACTCCTGTATTTCAAACAACTAAAGTTTAAGTGGGACAATTGACAGTGCATTAGTAGTAACCAACAACACGGGGCATATTTACTAAGGATTCTGTCGGGTGTTCCGAATTTTCCTTTTTGCGCCAAATTTCTCCTGATTTTTGGCACACGCGATCGGATTAGGGTGCATCAGCGCCTGCTTTCATGCGACACAAATTGGGGGCGTAGTCGTCGGACAACCCGACTGATTCGGACAAACCACGGAATTTAAAATACAAATTGTGTCGCAAAATCAGCACTTACATACATCGGGAAGAAGATGGGGAACTGCGGCGGACCTCAGTAGGGAAGCGACGGATGTAGGAAATCGGGCGCACAAGCTATGTGAATCGCAGAAGATCCAAATCCTTGTATGACAATGCACCTCAGGGATCGCGACGGGGCGGGTAAGTAAATGTGCCTCAGAGTGTTTTTATATAGACATCTGGAGCAACAGTGTGCTAATTCTTCTGAATCTTTTTTCTAATTCAATCCCTGTCTCTGTGGACTGTGCTTGTTAATTTTTTTTTTTTATATCTGCTAATAACTACTATTGGATTGTGTTGTATTAACAAACTAACGAGTGTGTGGTGAATATTGTTTTATGTAACATCCTGCCTGATAGGACACCTGCTGCAGAACTGTATGCAAAGGTCATGAAGGTTTAATCTGTCTTTTATATCTATGTGTTGAGAAAAGTTGTCTAATAATTCTATATGCTATTTTAGCATCTCTTATCAGAGTTATAATCTGTCAAGGCAATATATAGGCTTCTCTGTGTGGTGCTAAATAGGTTTTCCGCCAGTGGTTATAATTTGGATGTTCTTACTTTCTTGATTTCATTTGTATATCTGTGTGGCTTCTAGGGGGTATATACGTGAAAAAGTAAAGATGACGGGTAGAAAGCTTAACAAAACAGGGTCTAGAATTAGGTTATCAGATGTTGGCCTCTCCCACAAGGAACAAAGAAGTAGAGATGGGAAAATGGAAAAGTATCTTCAGTCACCTAATATAGATCAGGGGAAAACCAAGAGACAGGAGGAAAAGTCAAAGGGGTTGATTCCCCCCCCCCCTCCAGCTGTAACAGTCACTGATACAGATGAGGAGCAAACTGAAATAGAGGCAGGAGCTGTTGGTAGGTCAGAGGTGGAAGATGGACCTCTTTCCCTCTCTCTTGAGAATATTTCAAAACTAATAAGTCAAAACTTTACTGCTCTTGTAGAAGTTCTCAAAGAGTTGGGAAGTATTAAATCTGATGTTGGTATAATCAGGGAAGATGTGAATAAGGTTAGGAAGCGATTGGATGAGGTGGAGACCAGGGTAGGGAAGACTGAAGATTTAGCAATTGAATGTCAGAAAAGAATTGAGTAATTGAAGAGAGTTTGAAAAGCTTTTTTGTATCTCCAGACAAGCCCCGCCAGAGTAACTTTTTGTTTGGTAGATTAATTGATGAGTTTGGGTGGAGAGATGTCTGGAGAGAGAGAAATCCTAGAAAGCAACAATTTACTTGTTACTCTAAGTCCCATGATTCACTTTCCAGAATAGATATGGTACTGGCAAATAATGAGGAGTGTCTTATGCAAGATTAAATTGCTTTAGGCGCAAGAGGCCTATCTGATCACTCACCTATTTGGTTTGTCTTGAGGAGGAGCTGTGATACTGGGATCAGCTTTTATAAAGTTAAACCATTTTGGTTTGATTTGATTAAGCAACTGGATAGAGGACATACAATGCTTTTTGAAAGAATATGATGGAATTTTGGACATAAGAATCTATGGGACACATTGACGGCATGCCTGAGGGGCTTGATTTTTCACCAAGTGGTGTATATTAAAAAAAGAAAAAGAATTGATATGCAAAACCTAAAAAGTAAAGTAATGGAATTGGAAGGGAAGTTTCTATCTGATCCTTCAGAAGAGCAAAAACGTTTGTGGTTGGAAGCTCAGGAATGTTTCAGGAGGCATTGCTTAGAGAAGGCATCATTGGATTCAATGATGTGTAGACATCAGTGTAGAAATCTGTGATAGATCGGTATGTCTCAACAGATCATCTTACTAAGTTAATTAAAGGACAGCAAGCTAGGAATATTATTGGGGCAATAAGGGCTAGAAGAGGTCATTTAGTGTCCTCAAAGAAGAAATAAGAGAAGAGTGTAGGGCAGTGGTGGCGAACCTATGGCACGGGTGCCAGAGGCGGCACTCAGAGCCCTTTTTGTGGGCACTCGGGCCATCACCCCAGCACACCAGACAGGACTCAAACAATCTTCCAGCAGTTCCAAGCAATTTAAAGGATGCTGTTTTCACTCATATATTAAAGTGATACTGACTTTGTTACTTGGGAATGTAGGCAGAAGAATGAGTAGACAGGGCCGAATTATCTCTGGAGGATCTTCTGCTGGCCCCACGATTCTCAGAGTACAGAGGGACACTGGAAAGAAGCTAAAATGTTGCAAATTTTCCATCTTGTCCTGAGGAGGCCAATATGATGGAATGTTGTTGAGGAACAGGGAGCAATAAGTTACTGCTTTAACTTTTGGTTGGCACCTCGCAATAAATAAGGGGGGTTTTGGGTTGGAGTTTGGGCACCCGGCAGCTAAAAGGTTCGCCATCACTGGTGTAGGGCATATTTTGAGATGTTATATACCTCTGAGTTGAAGGCAGATATAAGTGATATAAAGACAGTTCTTTCTGCTATTAACATTCCCAATATCTCTATAGAGGAGGCAGACAATTTGGACCAACCCCAAAATTTAGAAGAGCTAACAGAAGCTTTAAAAAGCCTCCCAAGGGGAAAAACAGTGGGAACAGATGGTATTCCTCCAGAGGTTATATCATCCTTCTCTGAGATTTTATTGCCAGAACTTTTAAAGGTATACAATTATTCATATACAAAAGGGATGTTACCAGAATCAATGAAAGAGGCTATAATTATATTGCTGTTGAAGGAAGGTAAGTCCCCCCAGGAGGTGGAGTCACACCAGCCGATCTCCCTGCTGAATACCAACGATAAACTTTTAGCTAGAATCTTAGCATCTAGATTGCAAAAAGTTATTCGGTCCGTTGTTCATAATGATCAGTCGGGATTCATGCCGAGTGTAATGATGGCTCGGGGATACAGGGACAACAAACCAGACAGTGAGCCCTAAGTCTGAGCCCCCAATGCTGTCACCTGCCTACTTGCCTCCGGTATCCTATTGATACGGGACAACCACGAAGACGATCCCTTCCTAGGCCACAGTGCAGACAAAGAACACGACAAACAAACAATACACAAAGGTAGCGAAGTCAGGTAAACCGGGTCACAACGGAGAGAGCAATATATAAGCAGAATCAGAAAGCGAGAGCCGAGGTAAGTAACGAAAGCCAAAGTCAGAATGCCAGAGAAGTCAATATAAGAACAAAACGCTGAAAGGACTGGGGAGCTGAAAATACGAGTATTACCAGCGCTGGGAAACTTGTGCTGGGAAGTAATATAGGTGACTGGGGAACCTCCCCTCAAGGTGACTGGAGGAGGGATCTGTCATTCACAGCAGGTTAACTGTTGCTAGACTGCAGGGAAGCGGGTGTGGTGCAACAATCAACCCTGCAGCAATCTCAGTCTCAGTTCACACACAGGAACACTGAACAACCTCAACGCCTTCTAAGCCGCATACCGCGGACAGAAGACGATACAGGCAAAGACGTAACAGTACCCCCCCTTTTATGAGGGGCCACTGGACCCTCACTATTCCCACCTGGTTTAGAAGGATTTTGGCGGTGGTATATGTTGAGGAGACGTGGAGCATGGAGATCTTTACCAGAGACCCAGGTACGATGTTCCGGGCCATAACCCTTCCAATGGACCAGATATTGGACAGAGTTTTGTACCCTGCGGGAATCCAAAATCTTTTCTACCTCAAACTCTAGTTCACCTTGGACCACCACAGGAGCTGGTGGTTTAGTCACGGGTAACACGGGAGGGATATATTTTTTCAGAAGAGATTTGTGAAAAACATTATGAATGCGAAGAGAGCTAGGTAATTGTAACCTAAAAGAGACGGGATTAATAATTTCATTAATCGTGTATGGCCCAATGAATCGAGGAGCAAATTTCCCAGATGGCACTCTGAGACGCAAATTTCTTGTAGATAGCCACACTCGTTACCCCACATTATATTCAGGACCGGGAGATAGTTTTTTATTAGCCTGACGCCGTTGGGTATCTTGGGCTTTCACCAGGTTCGACAGAACCCGTGCCCAGACTGAGCTCAGCCTTTGGAACGTTGCTTCAGCGGAAGGGTTAACAGACTCAATGTCTTGGCAGGACGAAAACTTTGGGTTGAACCCGTAATTACAAAAGAACGGCGACATTTTAGATGAGGTACTAACCCTGTTGTTTAAGGCAAATTCGGCGAGCGGGAGGAAGGATCTCCATTTCTCCTGGTTATCGGAAATAAAGCATCTTAAAAACTGTTCAAGCGATTGGTTAAGTCTCTCTGTCTGCCCATTAGTCTCAGGATGGAAAGCGGAAGAAAACGAAAGAGAGATTCCCAATTGACCACAAAATTCTCTCCAGAATTTAGAGACAAATTGTACCCCCCGATCAGAGACAATATTTTCTGGTATACCATGAAGACGCAAAATATTGTTTATGAACAATGAGGCCAATAATTTAGCACTGGGTAATTTCCTGAGGGGTACTAAATGACACATTTTCGAGAATCGGTCACAAACCACCCAAATGACAGTTTTCCCTTGAGAGACAGGTAAGTCAGTTATGAAGTCCATGGAGATATGAGTCCAGGGTTTTTTAGGCAGAGGGAGAGGTTGGAGAAGTCCCTCTGGTACTCTTCTGGGCACCTTAGACCTGGCACATATATCACATGCTGTTACGAACTTCTGAACGTCACGTGACCACGAGGGCCACCAGTACAACCTTTCTAAGAGATACTTAGTGCCGGCAATACCAGGATGTCCGGCGAGCACAGAACAATGGATCTCTTCCAAGACCCGGAGCCGGAGATTATGTGGCACAAACAATTTACCCATAGGAAGATTACTAGGCGCAAGATCTTGAGAGTTCGAGATAGCGGTGGCGAGGTCATGGTCAATAGCAGATAACACAATACCAGGCGATAGAATCTTATCTGGGACAACCTCTGGGGTATTGTCGTTACCAAAGCTACGTGATAGAGCATCAGCTTTGATATTCTTAGTGCCTGGACGGTAAGTAACAACAAAATTAAAACGAGTAAAGAAGAGTGCCCAGCGAGCTTGTCTGGGGGACAGTCGTTTGGCATTATCTAAGTATAACAGGTTTTTATGGTCAGTAATCACAGTTATGGGATGTTTAGCTCCTTCTAGGAAGTGTCTCCATTCCTCGAATGCCCATTTTATGGCCAAAAGCTCTCTGTTACCCACATCATAATTATGTTCGGCAGAGGAGAACTTCCTGGAGAAGAACGCTACAGGTTTTAGGTTAGTGAGGGACTTTGATCCCTGAGATAACACTGCTCCCACCCCTACTTCGGATGCATCAACTTCAACTACAAAAGGGTGATTCAAATCAGGTTGAGTCAAAACTGGCGTGGTTACAAAACATCTTTTAAGCTGTGCAAATGCTTGCTCCGCCTCTGGAGTCCAATTGGTCAGATCAGCACCCCTTTTTAGTGAGATCCGTCAACGGCTTAGCCACAACAGAAAAATTCTTAATAAATTTGCGGTAATAGTTGGCAAACCCTAAAAACCGCTGAAGGGCTTTAAGAGTGTTGGGATGTTCCCATCTCTCGATAGCCGTGACCTTGAGTGGATCCATACAAAAAGATTTAGGGGTGATGATATAACCCAAAAAAGTAATCTTTTGGACCCCAAACAGACACTTAGACAACTTAGCACATAAGGAATTCTTACGTAATCTAGAGAGAACATCCCTGACCTGTCGGATATGGGTTGACCAGTCAGGGGAAAAAATCAGAATATCATCCAGATAGACTACCACATATTGACCCAGGATATCACGAAAAATATCATTCACAAATTCTTGAAATACTGCTGGTGCATTACACAACCCGAAGGGCATCACACAATATCCAAAGTGTCCTTCGGGGGTATTAAAAGCAGTTTTCCACTCGTCCCCCTTTTTGATGCGAATCAGGTTGTAGGCCCCACGGAGGTCAATTTTGGAGAACCAGCGGGCACCCACCACCTGGTTAAGCAAATCAGGGATAAGAGGAAGTGGGTATTGGTTTTTGACAGTGATGTTATTCAGTTCACGGTAATCAATACAGGGTCTAAGTCCACCATCTTTTTTCCCAACAAAGAAAAAACCAGCCCCCATAGGGGAATTCGAGGATCGTATATGACCCTTTTGAAGGCTCTCTTGTATATACTCTCGCATAGCCTCTCGTTCTGGGGAAGACAAATTAAAAATCCTTCCCTTGGGATATTTAGACCCGGGAATGAGATCGATCCCACAGTCATAAGGCCTATGTGGAGGCAGGGACTCGGCAGTCTTTTTATCAAAAACATCAGAGAAATCAGAGATAAATTCAGGCAGAGTTTCTTCCTCTGACTGACATTCAGAGAGGAACAGCGTATTACAATGGGAGGAACACAGCGGATCCCATTTAACCAGTTCTCCAGTGGTCCAATTAAATACAGGATTGTGTACAGATAACCATGGAAACCCCAAAATGACATCAGCGGACAAGTTTTTTAAAACAAAAAACACTACCCGTTCGGTGTGGATAGCACCAACCTGCATGGTTATCTGTGGAGTTCTGAAACAAACTCTACCCCCCCTTAAAGGGGTAGAATCTGCCCCCACAACCAGGACAGGAGGATTCTGGTTAACCAACTCCAGCCCTAGGGCTGAAACAAAAGCAGAGTCAATAAAATTAGCAACGGATCCAGAATCAACCATAGCTTGTCCAGATATAGACTTATCATTAGCAAACAGAGACACTGGCAACAAAATTTTAGATACAGAGTCGGAAGATACCTGTGCGCCTGAGTGACACTCCCGATTATCACTCAGGCGCTGAAGTTTTCCGCCTGTGGCCTGGGTCTGGTAGGGCAGCCTCTCAGGAAGTGTCCAGATTCACCGCAGTAAAAGCAAAGACGATTCTTCTGGCGATGCTCTTTCCGGGTTTTGGCTCTCGCCGTGCCCAACTGCATAGGTTCTTGTTCAGATATAGGAGAGACAGAGTTTTTAGGAGAAAGTAAAGGTGACCCGGAGGAGTGACTCGCATCTACTCTATCTTTTCGTCTGTCCCGTAGGCGACGATCAATGCGGACTGCTAAGGCCATGGTTTGCTCCAGTGAGTTTGGATCAGGATGACCAATCCAGGCATCCTTTACAGGTTCTGACAGGCCTTTTCTGAAAAGGGCTTTCAAGGACGGTTCACACCAGTTCAAGGTTACGCAGTGTTTGCGGAATTCCATGCAGTATTCCTCCGCAGAGCGGGTACCCTGCGAAAGAGACAGCAAACTGGACTCCGCAAGCCCAACATGATCGGGTTCTGAGTATATGGCCCCCAAGGATTGAAAAAAGCGTTCCAAAGAGGACCACTCCTCTGCGGCTGGAGGTAGTTTCAGGGCCCATGCCTGGGGATCCCCCTGGAGTAAGGAAATAACCACCCCCACCATTTGAGTTTGGGAGTATAACGGGTTAACCCGAAAATAAAGCAAACAGGATTCCCTGAAAGTCTCAAATTTCTCACCTGAGAATCGATCCGGGAGTAACATTTTTACCTTGTTAATACTGGGAAGTGGAGGTTGCGGAGCAGCAGGAGACGTGGCAGGGGTCTCTGCTCTAAACTGAGTTAGAACATGGACCTGGTTAGCCAGATCAGCCACAATGCCTGCTAGGCCTTCCATGCGATGCACAAGATCCGGGATGGAGCTCATCCTGGCGGATCCGGAAGACGTAGCAAACTAAGGATTTTTAAAGGGCTGGTAATAATGTAATGATGGCTCGGGGATACAGGGACAACAAACCAGACAGTGAGCCCTAAGTCTGAGCCCCCCAATGCTGTCACCTGCCTACTTGCCTCCGGTATCCTATTGATACGGGACAACCACGAAGACGATCCCTTCCTAGGCCAAAGTGCAGACAAAGAACACGACAAACAAACAATACACAAAGGTAGCGAAGTCAGGTAAACCGGGTCACAACGGAGAGAGCAATATATAAGCAGAATCAGAAAGCGAGAGCCGAGGTAAGTAACGAAAGCCAAAGTCAGAATGCCAGAGAAGTCAATATAAGAACAAAACGCTGAAAGGACTGGGGAGCTGAAAATACGAGTATTACCAGCGCTGGGAAACCTGTGCTGGGAAGTAATATAGGTGACTGGGGAACCTCCCCTCAAGGTGACTGGAGGAGGGATCTGTCATTCACAGCAGGTTAACTGTTGCTAGACTGCAGGGAAGCGGGTGTGGTGCAACAATCAACCCTGCAGCAATCTCAGTCTCAGTTCACACACAGGAACACTGAACAACCTCAACGCCTTCTAAGCCGCATACCGCGGACAGAAGACGATACAGGCAAAGACGTAACACCGAGAGATCGGTTAGGCATAATATCATGGGTACATGGTGGAACATTCAAACTCAATGTGAGGCTCGGGGTAATAGAATGGTGGTCTCACTCGATGGGGTCAAAACCTTTGACCGTGTCGAGTGGGACTACATTTGGTTAGTGTTGGAAAGGATGGGGTTCGGGCAACAATTCATTGGCTGGATAAGGCTGCTTTATAGTGGCCCAATGGCAAGAGTAAGCGTGAAAGGCAGGGCCTCTGCTGCATGGCAGCTGCAAAGGGGAACCCGTCAAGGGTGATATATGTCACCCTTGCTCTTTGCGGTACTTCTAGAGCCTCTGGCTTGCAGTATAAGAGCATGTGAGCAGCTAATGGGGTTTATAAGTAGTCCATTGGAAGATCGATTGTTGCTGTATGCTGATGACTTATTACTTTTCTTGGATCAATCTGATGATGTGATAACTACAGTTAATAATTTTCTTGAATCCAATGGTTATCTGTCAGGTATTAAAATTATCAAAACTCATCATGTCTCTTTTTGGACACCGCAGTGAGTAGTACTGAAGTCTTTGGACAACTCTTAGTGGTAGATAATATGAAATATCTGGGCATGTTGATTAGTAGGAAGTTGGAAGACTATTTTACTTTAAACGTCAATCCAATGCTTCAAAAAGTTAGACACAAATTTGCTGTTTGGGCCAGAATGCACATCCCAATGTCCTCTAGACTGGTCCTTTTAAAAACGGTTATATTGCCCAAAGTCCTTTTCGTTTTACAGAACTGTCCAATAATAATTCCTCTTAGGACATATAAAACACTAGAGGCACAAATAAGAGACTTTGGTGTTTGGTGTGGTAAGAGGGCACGTATTAGCTTAGATAGTGATTAAGGTGGTTTGGCACTCCCGAATTTTCGTAGGTACTTTTTGTCAGCACAAATATAGAATATTGTAGAATGTCATTTAGAGTTGGTGCACTATATTATTGGGAATCAATACAGATTTCTAAAGGGAAATTTTAGAATTCAATGTGTTCTCGCAAATTGAGTTTAAGAATAAGTTTCCCATTTTCACAATGATGCAATAGTTATGGGAGCAGTTGAAATTAATTGTGGGTTGTAAGGGTTTTTTTGATGAGACACCTCTATGGGCAGTGGCGTAACTAGAGTCCACTGGGCCCTGGGACAAAATTCCTAATGCCCCCCCCCCACCCGACCCCCCAATTATACCTAAAAAAAAACCCTCAAAACCCTTTCTGCTAACCGACATTTCAGTAATTACTACATATTCTGCCCCCCACAATTAATTATTTAATATTCTCTCCCCCCACAATGAATTACAGGCGGTCCCCTACTTAAGAACACCTGACTTACATATGACCCCTAGTTACCTCTGCTTTTTGGTAATTTACTGTACTTTATCCCTAGGCTACAATAATCAGCTATAATAGTTATCAATGGTGCCTGTAATTAAGATTTATTGATAATCCTGGTTCTTATGACAATCCAACATTTTTAAAATCCAATTGTCACAGAGACCAAAAAATTTTTGACTGGGGTTACAATAATAAAGTATACGGTTCCGACTTACATACAAAATCAACTTAAGAACAAACCTACAGAACCAATCTTGTATGTAACCCGGGACTGCCTGTATTACATATTCTGTCCCCCCCACAATTAATTATTTCATAGTCTGCCCCCCACAATGAATTATTACATATTCTGCCCCCCCCACAATTAATTATTTCATATTCTGTCCCCCCACATTGAATTATCACTAGAGATGAGCGAGCACTAAAATGCTCGGGTGCTCGTTATTCGAGACGAACTTTTCCTGATGCTCGAGTGCTCGTCTCGAATAACGAGCCCCATTGAAGTCAATGGGAGACTCGAGCATTTTTCAAAGGGACCATGGTTCGGGAATAAAATGTGTTAATTAATTGAAAAAGAATGTCTTCTGATAAGTTAGCAGATGTATGCAAACATCTGCAATCTATTCTTCACTGTTCCGCGCGTATATTATCTCCCGACAAGTTAGCAGATGTGAAGAACAGTGAAGAATAGAATAAAAACAGTGAACACAGTGACCACAGGATCATTTAAGTGAAAAACACAGTGAAGAATAGATTGCAGATGTTCAGCACATCTGCTTACTTGTCGGGAGATACGCTGTCCCGGGATCCGCTGCTCTTCTTCCACTGAAGTCTCCCCGATGTCTCCGTGCCGCTGCCCGATGTCTCCGTGCCCCGATGTCTCCGTGCCCCGATGTCACCGTGCCCCGATGTCACCGTGCCCCGATGTCACCGTGCCCCGATGTCACCGTGCCCCGATGTCACCGTGCCCCGATGTCTCCGTGCCCCTATGTCTCCGTGCCCCGATGTCTCCGTGCCCCTATGTCTCCGTGCCCCGATGTCTCCGTGCCCCGATGTCTCCGTGCCCCAATGTCTCCGTGCCCCTATGTCTCCGTGCCCCGATGTCTCCGTGCCCCGATGTCTCCGTGCCCCTATGTCTCCGTGCCCCTATGTCTCCGTGCCCCGATGTCTCCGTGCCCCGATGTCTCCGTGCCCCGATATCTCCGTGCCCCTATGTCTCCGTGCCCCGATGTCTCCGTGCCCCGATGTCTCCGTGCCCCGATGTCTCCGTGCCCCTATGTCTCCGTGCCCCGATGTCTCCGTGCCCCTATGTCTCCGTGCCCCGATGTCTCCGTGCCCCGATGTCTCCGTGCCCCTATGTCTCCGTGCCCCGATGTCTCCGTGCCGCTGCCTGATGTCTCCGTGCCGCTGCCCGATGTCACCGTGCCCCGATGTCTCCGTGCCCCGATGTCTCCGTGCCCCGATGTCTCCGTGCCCCTATGTCTCCGTGCCCCTATGTCTCCGTGCCCCTATGTCTCCGTGCCCCGATGTCTCCGTGCCCCGATGTCTCCGTGCCCCGATGTCTCCGTGCCCCTATATCTCCGTGCCCCTATGTCTCCGTGCCCCGATGTCTCCGTGCCGCTCCCCGATGTCTCCGTGTCGCTGCCCGATGTCTCCGTGCCACTGCCCGATGTCTCTGTGCTGCTCCCCGGTGTCTCTGTGCTGCTCCCCGGTGTCTCTGTCCTGCTCACCGTGTTCTTCAATGTGTTCTTCACACATATATATTGTTCTTCACATGCTATTTTGTTCGCACCGTTCCGCGCGTATCTTCCAACAAGTAAGCAGATGTGCCGAACATCTGTAATCTATTCTTCACTGTGTTCTTTACTGTGTTTTTCACTTAAATGATCCTGTGTTCACTGTGTTCACTGTTTTTATTCTATTCTTCATTGTTCTTCACTGTGTTTTTTTAATTAAATGCTCGATCTCGAGCAGGGGAAATACTCATCCGAGCAACGAGCCGTTTCGAGTACCTTAATTATCGAACGAGCATCAAGCTCGAATTATTACATATTCTGCCCCCCACAATTAATTATTTCATATTCTGCCCCCCACAATGGATTATTACATATCCTCCCCCCCCACAATTGATTATCACATATTCTGCGTCCCCCACAATGAATTATTGCATATTCTGCCCCCCCCCCACAATTAATTATTTCATATTCTGCCCCCACAATTAATTATTACATATTCTCCCCCCCACAATGGATTATTACATATCCTCCCCCCCACAATTAATTATCACATATTCTGCATCCCCCACAAGGAATTATTACATATTCTGCCCCCCATAATGAATTATTACATATTCTGCCCCTCCCACAATGAATTATTTCATATTCTGCCCCCCATAATGAATTATTACATATTCTGCCCCTCCCACAATGAATTATTTCATATTCTGCCCCCACCCCACAATGAATTATCACATATTTCCCCCCCCCACAATGAATTATCCCATATTCTCCCGCCCCACAATGAATTATTACATATTCTGCCCCCCACAATGAATTATTACATTTTCTGCCCCCCACAATGGATTATTACATATTCTGCCCCCCCACAATGAATTATCACATATCCCCCCACAATGAATTATTTCATATACTGCCGCCCCACACAATGAATAATCACATATTCTGTCCCCCCACAATGAATAATTTCATATTCTGCCCCCCCCACAATGTAATATCACATATTCCCCCCCCCACAATGAATTATTTCATTTTCTGCCGCCGCCCACAATGAATAATCACATATTCTGCCCCCCCACAAGGAATTATCACATATTCTGCCCCCCACAATGAATTATTACATATTCTGCCCCCCCACAATGAAATATCACATATTCTGCCCCCCACAATGAATTATTTCATATTCTGTCCCCCCAATGAATTATTTCATATTCTGCCCCGCCCCCCCCCCCCCCAAAAATGAATTATCACACCAAATTAATTATTTTATACAATAAGCCCCTTTTACCTCTGGTCGATGAAAAAAAAACCTATATTCACCTCCGGCAGCGGGTTCCGTGTTTTGTTTCTTCAGCCTGCGTCCGGACAGGAAAGGCTGCGCGGCCGCGCATTCCAGTTCATGGAGCGATGTGCGCCGGGGAAATGACCGCATTGAGCACTATACAGGGATGGGAAGGAGCTTTCTGTCCGGGCGGACGGAGGCCCCTGCCCGACAGCCAGTGGCGTACCGACCGCGTCCACTGTCTATGGGGGTTTAATAGATGGACTCTATACTCTCCTGTATATAACCCCCTCACGTGGCTTGTATCCTATCCTGTATATAACCCCCTCACATGGCTCGTATCCTCTCCTGTATATAACTCTTCACATGGCTTGTATCCTCTCCTTTATATAACCCCTCACAGGGCTTGTATCCTCTCCTGTATATAACCCCTCATATGGCTTGTATCCTCTCCTGTATATAACCCCATCACATAGCTTGTATCCTCTCCTGTATATAACCCCTCACATGCCTTATATCCTCTCCTGTATATAACCCCTCACATGGCTTGTATCCTCTCCTGTATATAACCCTCTCACGTGGCTTGTATCCTCTCCTGTATATAACCCCTCACATGGCTTGTATCCTCTTCTGTATATAACCCCTCACATGGCTTGTATCTTCTCCTGTATATAACCCCTCACATGGCTTGTATACTCTCCTGTATATAACCCCTCACATGGCTTGTATCCTCTCCTGTATATAACCCCTCACATGGCTTGTACCCCCTCCTGTATATAACCCCTCACATGGCTTGTATCTTCTCCTGTATATAACCTCCTCACATGGCTTGTGTTCTCTACTGTATATAACCCCCTCACATGGCTTGTATCGTCTCCAGTATATAACCCCTCACATGGCTTGTATCCTCTCCTGTATATAACCCCTTACATGGCTTGTGTTCTCTCCTGTATATAACCCGCTCACATGGCATGTATCCTTTCCTGTATATAACCCCTCACATGGCTTGTGTCCTCTCCTGTATATAACCCCCTCACATGGCTTGTATACTCTCCGGTATATAACCCCTCACATGGCTTGTATCCTCTCTTGTATATAACCCCTCACATGGCTTGTATCCTCTCCTGAATATAACCCCTCACATGGCTTGTATCCTCTCCTGCATATAACCCCTCACGTGGCTTGTATCCTCTCCTGTATATAACCCCCTCACATGTATCCTCTCCTGTATATAACCCCTCACATGGCTTGTATCCTCTCCGGTATATAACCCCTCACATGGCTTGTATCCTCTCTTGTATATAACCCCTCACATGGCTTGTATCCTCTCCTGAATATAACCCCTCACATGGCTTGTATCCTCTCCTGCATATAACCCCTCACGTGGCTTGTATCCTCTCCTGTATATAACCCCCTCACATGTATCCTCTCCTGTATATAACCCCTCACATGGCTTGTATCCTCTCCGGTATATAACCCCTCACATGGCTTGTATCCTCTCTTGTATATAACCCCTCACATGGCTTGTATCCTCTCCTGAATATAACCCCTCACATGGCTTGTATCCTCTCCTGCATATAACCCCTCACGTGGCTTGTATCCTCTCCTGTATATAACCCCCTCACATGGCTTGTATTCTCTCCATTATATAACCTCCTCACATGGCTTGTGTCCTCTCCTGTATATAAGCCCCTCACATGGCTTGCATCCTCTCCTGTATATAAGCCCCTCACATGGCTTGTATCCTCTCCTGTATATAACCCCCTCACAGGGCTTGTATAGTCTCCTGTATATAACCCCTTACATGGCTTTTATACTCTCCTGGATATAACCCCTTACAGGGCTTGTGTCCTCTCCTGTATATAACCCCTCACATGGCTTGTCTCCTCTCCTGTATATAACCTCCTCACATGGCTTGTATCCTCTCCTGTATATAACCCCCTCACAGGGCTTGTATAGTCTCCTGTATATAACCCCTTACATGGCTTTTATACTCTCCTGTATATAACCCCTCACATGGCTTGTATCCTCTCCTGTATATAACCCCTCACATGGCTTGTATCCTCTCCTGTATATAACCCCTCACATGGCTTGTATCCTCTCCTGTATATAACCCCTCAAATGGCTTGTATCCTCTCCTGTATATAACCCCCCTCACATGGCTTGTATCCTCTCCTGTATATAACCCCTCACATGGCTTGTAACCTATCCTGTATATAACCCCTAACATGGCTTGTATCCCCTCCTGTATATAACCTCGCACATGGCTTGTATCCGCTCCTGTATAAAACCCCCTCCCAGGGCTTGTATCCTCTCCTGTATATAACCCCTCACATGGCTTGTATCCTCTCCTGTATATAACCCCTCACAGGGCTTGGATCCTCTCCTGTATATAACCCCTCACATGGCTTGTAACCTCTCATGTATATAACCCCTCACATGGCTTGTATCCCCTCCTGTATATAACATCTCACATGGATTGTATCCCCTTCTGTATATAACCCCTCACATGGCTTGTATCCGCTCCTGTATATAACCTCTCACATGGCTTGTATCTTCTCCTGTATATAACCCCTCACATGGCTTGTATCCCCTCCTGTATATAACCCCCTCACATGGCTTGTATCCTCTCCTGTATATAACCCCCTCACATGGCTTGTAAGCCTCTCCTGTACATAACCCCTCACATGGCTTGTATCCTCTCCTGTATATAACCCCTCACATGGCTTGTATCCTCTCCTGTACATAATCCCTCACATGGCTTGTATTCTCTCCTTTATATAACTCATTACATGGCTTGTGTCCTCTCCTGTATATAACCCCTGACATGGCTTGTATTCTCTCCTGTATAAAACCCTGTCACGTGGCTTGTGTCCTCTCCTGTATATAACCCCTCACATGGCTTGTATCCTCTCCTGTATATAACCCCTCACATGGCTTGTGTGCTCTCCTGTATATAAGCCTCACATGGCTTATATCCTCTCCTGTATATAACCCCCTCACATGGTTTGTATCCTCTCCTGTATATAACCCCTCACATGGCTTGTATCCCCTCCTCTATATAACCCCTCACATGGCTTGTATTCTCTCCTGTATAAAACCCCCTCACATGGCTTGTATTCTCTCCTGTATATAACCCCTCACATGGCTTGTATCCTCTCCTGTATATAACCCCTCACATGGCTTGTATCCTCTACTGTATATAACCCCCTCATGTGGCTTGTATCCTCTCCTGTATATAACCCCTCACATGGCTTGTATCTTCTCCTGTATATAACCCCCTCCCATGCCTTGTATCCTCTCCTGTACATAACCCCCTAATGTGGCTTGTACACTCTCCGGTACATTAACTCTCACATGGCTTGTATCCTCTCCTGTATATAACCCCCTCACGTGGCTTGTATCCTCTCCTGCATATAACCCCTCACGTGGCTTGTGTCCTCTCCTGTATATAACACCTCACATGGCTTGTATCCTCTCCTGTATATAACCCCTCACATGACTTGTATCCTCTCCTGTATATAACCCCCTCACATGGCTTGTATCCTCTCCTGTATATAACCCCTCACATGGCGTGTGTCCTCTTCTGTATATAACCCCTCACATGGCTTATATCTTCTCCTGTATATAACCCCCCTCACATGGCTTGTATCCCCTCCTGTATATAACCCCCTCACATGGCTTGTATCCTCTCCTGTATATAACCCCTCACATGGCTTGTATCCCCTCCTGTATATAACCCCTCACATGGCTTGTATTCTCTCCTGTATAAAACCCCCTTCACATGGCTTGTATTCTCTCCTGTATATAACCCCTCACATGGCTTGTATCCTCTCCTGTATATAACCCCTCACATGGCTTGTATCTTCTCCTGTATATAATCCCCTCCCATGCCTTGTATCCTCTCCTGTATATAACCCCCTCATGTGGCTTGTATACTCTCCTGTATATAACCCCCTCACATGCCTTATATCCTCTCCTGTATATAACCCCCTCACATGCCTTGTATCCTCTCCTGTATATAACCCCCTCATGTGGCTTGTATACTCTCCTGTATATAACCTCTCACGTGGCTTGTATCCTCTCCTGTATATAACCCCCTCACATGGCTTGTATCCTCTCCTGTATATAACCCCCTCACGTGGCTTGTATCCTCTCCTGTATATAACCCCTCACGTGGCATGTATCCTCTCCTGTATGTAACCCCTCACATGGCTTGTATCCTCTCCTGTATATAACCTCTCACATGGCTTGTATCCTCTCCTGTATGTAACCCCTCACGTGGCTTGTATCCTCTCCTGTATATAACCCCTCACGTGGCTTGTGTCCATGTGGATTTGATACATTTGCTACAGAAAGTCTCAAAATAAGCCAAAATTTGCGCCTGCCAGGATAGGAAATCCTGAACATGTATCACAAGTAAAAAGACAGGATCATACATAAGGCGCAAAAACTAAAATGCACCTCAGAGAGACCAAACTATGATAAATGTACCCCCAGGTCTCTTAGACCTGGAGACATGAAGGGATACTATAAAATCACCAGGTTTTAGAAAAAAGAGGATCATTGTGTTTAAAATAAGGTCTGAGTGTTAAGGATTGGTTTTACTATGTGCAACTCATGTATGACATCAATATAGTAATATTTTAAGAAGGAGGAACATATTGGGGGTCATTTACTTAGGGCCCGATTCGCGTTTTCCCGACGTGTTACCCGAATATTTCCGTTTTGCGCCGATTTTCCCTGAATTGCCCCGGGATTTTGGCGCACGCGATCGGATTGGGGCAGATTTACTTACCCGGCCCATTCGCGATCCAGCGGCGCCTTCTCTGCGGTGGATACGGGTCCGGACGGGATTTATGAAGGTAGTTCCTCCGCCGTCCACCAGGTGGCGCTGCTGCGCTGAAAAGCATATCAACGCGTCGGAATGCACCGGGCTGGACCAATTGAAGGTAAGCTCTTCACAAGCGACACTTTTTCGGTTTTTAAATGCGGCGGTTTTTCCGAATACGTCGGGTTTTCGTTCGGTTACGCCCCCCCCATTTCCGTCGCGCGCATGCCGGCGCCGATGCGCCACAATCCGATCGTGTGCGCCACAACCCTGGGGCAATTCAGGTACAATCGGCGCAAATCGGAAATATTCGGGTAACGCGTCGTGAAAACGCGAATCGGGCCCTTAGTAAATGACCCCCATTATGTTTAGGATGTTATTCCAACAGGTTTATTCCACAGGTTTATCAGCAATTGAAAACATTGAAAAGGGAATGTCCAGCCATTCCGCGCTACGGAAATCGGGGGACGTGGCCGAACGAAAACCCGACGTATTTGGAAAAACCGCCGTATTCGAAAAAACGGAAAATCTGTCGCGGAGCTTGCACTTACCTTCACTCAGCCAGCCTCGGTGTATTCCAGTGCGTTCCGATGCTCTTCAGCGCAGCAGCGCCACCTGGTGGACGGCGGAGGAACTGCCTTAGTGAATCCCGGCCGGACCCGAATCCACCGCAGAGAAGGCGCCGCTGGATTGCGAATGGGCCGGGTAAGTAAATCTGCCCCATTGTATGTGATGAAAGGCTTGCTGATAGCTAGGAAAATCATAATGTATAACTGGAAATCTGCTCAGCCACCAAATGTTGAGAAGTGGGAAATGATCTTTTGATCACAGCAGTACAAAAGGAGATTTGTACATCAGGTAGAAAATTGACCTTAATGGATGTATGGCAATTATGGATGAATAGATCACATATTAGCTAATATTTTTCTTTTTTTTCTGTTTGTTTGTTGATTTTATATAATTTTGCTTAAATTTTTATTATTTTATCTTCATTTTATTTATTTTTATTTTTCTCCCTGATTGGTGCCTCTGGGGTGGTATGGGTGGGGGATATATGGAATTAAAGTGATGTGTATTGGATATGATGCAATATTATTGAGTTTCTCTTGCACTTTGTACATATTAATTAGGGTTTGTAATATATTGCATCATTATTGTTATATTTTACAGATTTAAAAAAAGTTCCTGGAATCCATTGGCATTCATCCACTCCTCAAGAACCAGCCTGCTGCAGGACCAGGCCCAGCGGCTGTTCTCCCCCCTGTGGGGCAGCCCAGTGAGTATCACTCACCTCCATCCTTCCACTCCCCCATCCCTTTAGCTCCTCCTCAAATGTATTAATTTTATTCTAGTCTCCCTCCAGTGGGTGGGCTAGGTTCCCTTCCCCCTTGTGTAGCTCAGTTGAGGTCAGGTTTTCAGGAATTGATGGGAAGAACATTAAATACAAGTAACCCTACACCCGTTCGTCATCTCAGATGCTGCCAGGCCCAGCTCCGGTGCCTATGGAAAACTCGGGCCCACCAGAAGTGTGCTTGGAGGATGGCTCCTGGAGCAAAATATTTGTTTGCTTTAAGTGCCATTTGGGTTCGCACCTACGGCAAAAATCTGGAAAGATGAGTATGTGGACAAATTTTTCACTACTCCCTTTGGACAAATTTCCTTTAGACAAACCCTGTCCTGAGGATTACAAAAAAGAGGATGAAGAAAAGCATAGATATTGATTAATCCTCACACCTTTAATAATTGGTTGAAGGCTTTCCCCTTCCTAGCCAGTGTAATAGGGGAAAAAGCACCTTAACATTGTTCCGCATTGTATTCTTACATGGATGCCATTGGGGAGGCGCATCCCCTTTACAGAAGCATGGCGTTGCTGCGCTACAATGAACAGTTCCGACAGCAGAATATGCTCCATTTCATGCCCTGGGACAACCATAGGGATCAGCAATAGTTGCCGCAGTCGCCTGAAGACTGGCTGTTGCTGGCAATTCAACAAAGGCAGCTCTCGTTTTCGGGAACACCTGCAGATTTAGGCAAGAATGTTCCCACTGTGGCAGCCCCCAATTCAGCAGCTAAATCTTTTAGGAAGGGCAAAAGCCATGCCCTCAATTCTACTAGAAAAGGGGATGACACCAGTGCAAGTAAATCAGATGGAACCATGCAAAAGTAAATATCCTGATAGAGAGTCGGCAGAGTTCCTGTTAGAAGGTTTTAGTTCAGGCTTTAAAATTTCATATGTATCTACCTTTGTTAAACTTTCCAACAGAAATCTAAAATTGTTACACCCCCAGGTAGTAAACGAAAAAACGAAAAAGAGGTAACGTTGGGCCGCATGGCAGAACCTTTTAAAACGATACCATTACAAAACCTAATAGTGGGACCTTTGGGAGTGGCACCTTAAAAAGAACCCAAAAAAATTCCAGTTAGTACATCATCTGTCCGACCCCCTGGGCCTGTCACTTATTGATGACGGAGGAGCTATTCTCAGTATTGTATGTTTCATTCAATAGGGCGGTGGATCTAGTGAGGTGCATGGGTCCTGGGGCTCAGGGGGCGAAAACGGACATCAAAGCTGTCTTCTGGCTCCTCCTGGTTTACCCAGAATCATTTTATTTATTGAGTTGTTTTTGGAAGGGGGATTAATTTGTAGACCTTTGTCTCCCTTTCACTTTCCTGTTCTGATTTTGAGCAATTTAGCACTTTGATGGAATGGGTAGTGAGGATGGAATTGGGTTGCAACTCCATTCTTCATTACTTGGATGATTTTTTTATGCATAGGCCCTTGTAATTCACATGTGTTTTCCATATTGCTACACACAGTGCAAAGGGTTTCGGCGCTGTTCGGGGTCCCACTAGCACCAGATAAAACAGAAGGCCCTGCAACTACCATGTGCTTTCTGAGCATAGAAATTGACTCAATCGCAATGGAATGCCGCTTGCCGCAAAATAAGCTGCAGGATTTGTGGGAATCAATTGAGACAGTTCGGTCATCTCGCAAAGTGCGCCTGCGTCAGTTGCAATCCTTGTTAGGCTCCTAGTGTTATAAGGCAACACAAAAAGACACAGAATCACAAAAAAGAAAAGGATGCATCTCAAAATGCGGTAAAAAATGGTGCCTCTGCTGCATATCTATTAAAACAGGTTCTTCATTTATGTGTAACTCTACTAAAGAAACATTCCCCATCCCTTTAAGCATGTCTTGCGAAACAAAATATGTCATCTATATCATAGAATGTCAAATATGTCACCTTCAGTACGTTGGGCGGACGTAAGAAGAAATATCTGTTACAAGGTGTGTCTAAGCACTGCCGTCTATTTCATCCCCAAGTACAATTCCCCCTATCTATCATGCTGATTGATCATATACCTGAGACTGCGCCCAATCGTTTTCAATTGCTCTGTAGACGCGTGGTGTATTGGAAATACACACTCAATACCCTCGCCAAACGGCCTTAATGAAGCCAATGTGACCATTCTTTAAAAATCAACTTTATGCCGTAGTCTTTTTCTTCCTCTGTTTTCCAGTCAACTTTGTTTGGGTAGTTTTGTCCCAGCCTTTTCTTCCAAATCGGCTTCCGTAGTTGTAGTCTCATGCTCAGCGCCATCTTTACCACACTTACTGATATGTCCCTTCTCATTATCCGTACTTGTAGTTCTGCACTGCCATCTGTAGTTCTACAGTGTCAAATAGACCGGGTACTATGTTAATGTACTGTGAGTAAAATGCGATTGATTTTTAATATACTTTTTACTATTAGGTATTCCTACAATATATGTGATTTGCTGTATGTATTTTTTATGTTTGTATTGTTCTTAACTGAGTTTATATAATCCCGAAAGTAACCGGAAACTGTAATTAACCATTCAGACGTCAATGATCTCTTTAAATAGTAACACATTCCAAGTATAATTATGAACCAGAAGAAGCACTCGGTCCGAGCGCGAAACGCATTGTTCTGAACCAGTATCGCTATTTTTATAGATTTTTATTTATTTATGACCGTATAATGAATTTTATAAAATGAAAGAATCTTGAAAAGTTATAATTTTGGGTCGTCCCAGCGCCATAATAACGCTCATCACCGTTAAGCATATCCAGTGGATACCTACCTTCAGGATTTATCCTCGGAATCGCGGAGAAAGGATCTTTTCTTGAGAGCGTGGCTGCATAGGAATGCCGTTACCCTATTACATGTGCATCACAGAGTTGCCTGTCACCAGGTGAGCTGCTATATTTTCATATAATACCAGATTACTTACAAAGAGTATTACACCATAGAAGCGCCCCTCTTTCTTCTTCAACAATTCTAGATTACCTGTAAGGAAAATTAGCTTTTGCCACCAGAATTATCTCCATAATCAAAATATTTTGCTGAAGGCTGGCTTTGGCCACTGTAGGGGTGCATGCACATCTGCACTTCATTAGATTGTCAGCCACCCATCAGGCTGATTTAGCAATCTGGACTCAATTCCTTGGTGATTACAATGGAAAGTCAGTGTGACTCCAGGACTGGACAACCAACGCCAAAGGGGAATTTTACACAGACACTTCTGGGGGTGTCGGTTTTGGGGCTTATTTTCAGAGCTCATGGTTGACAGAGGCCTGGCCCCTGGAGTGGAGGAGGCAGGATTTACTAGGAATACTACATTGATGGAGCTGTTGCCTATGGCAGTACCTCTGATGGTATGGGGCACAAGATTAGCCAATAAGTGCTTAAGAATTCACTGCGACGAAATGGCTGTGGCACAGTGCCCATCATCTTTTACCACCTCTTCCCCGCCTGTGGTTAATCTCTTCCGTCACCTCATTCTGCTATGTTTGGCTAATAACATCTGGCATGTCCCAGAAAAGACAATTGTTATTGCAAATGCTCTCTCTTGTTTTCAGTGGGAGAAATTCCTATACCTGGCCCTGCAGGCGGATCCATTCCCGAACAAATTTTCATGCCACGTTTGGGACATCCTGTTCAGGTCGCACTGTCTTTATAAAAAATTTGTTGACTCACAGTAATTGGAGGGCTTATAAGTTAACAAGGAAGGCCTGGAAACAGTGGTATGCAAGAATAGGAGTCAGACCTTACCAGGATAGTTATTTGGTAGCACTGTTTAGTTATTGGGACATCGCTTGAAAAAGTCGGTGTTGCCAGCGATTTTGCACAGAGAATTAGCAGTGCTTGCATTATTTTTTACGACATTTGCTGTTCAGGATCTTACTAAACACTTTCTGATTAAACAAGCAATGAAAGGTTACACTCGTAATTTCCGGCACATCCCCCCTACTCGTTGCCCGGTTTCTTTTAATTATTATTATTAATTATTATTATTAAGGTTAATGTCATCCCTGCCAAGAATTTGCAGAGACTCATATGAAACAGAGCTGTTTAGGGCAGCATTCCCCTAGCGGTTTTTGGGTCCCTGAGAGTGGGAGAATTGCTTAATTCTAGCACATGCAAGCCAGATGGCTTTTTTCTAAATGAAGTACGTGTATGGGTAGAAAAGGTGGAGTTTTTTCTGGCCTGATCGAAAATAGACCAGACAGGAAGAGAGTACACAATAGTTCTTTACAGATTAACGAGTTCCCCGAGCTGTCCAGTAGCTTTATTGACACAATTCTTGGGTGTACGTCTGGAAGGTTTTATTCCAATGTTAATTCACAAAGATGGCAAACCAGTCCGTGACAACATTTAAGAGATTGTTAACAAGCTTTGGGATGAATTCATAAGAGCTGCTTCACATTCATTCCGCATCGGGGCTGCCACTGAGGCAGCCGATGGGGTCTCCTCGAGGACATGATAAAAAAAATAGGTTGTTGGGAATCAACTCGATTTAGGGTTTACATTTTCCCCAATCGGGTTGGCCTGACCTTGGGTTTTTGTGGGGCTAAGGGACTGGAGCACATCGGGAGTCCCCTCATCAAGTAAGGGCCATAACGGAGGGGGTAGAGCCTGTTGCGTAATCCAACCATGATGGAGGGGATTGGCAGCAGGATGGTTAATGAACAGGTGGGGCCTGTTCAAAAATCTAAAATTACATACACATTCTCCAAACCAAGAAGAGGAAACAACCAATAACCGTGCAGGAGATTCCCCCATTAAAACCAATTTGACACCCTATTATAACAAAAAGACCCTAGATACCAATGGATCAGGACTAGAGATGGGCGAATCGGTTCTAACTAATCGGAATTTGGTTAGAATTTCAAGAAAACTTCAATTCGTCATGAATCCAAAGTTTACAGTGATTCAGGGGAACAAGGTTTTTTCCCCCACTTTATTAGCTAAATGGCGCAAGCACAACTTGTTACATGAGGCAGAGAAATCTGAGAAGGAGAAAGGAACACCCTCGATGATATGTGCAGACTTGTAAGCCAATCAGTGACCGGCAGGCTTATTTGATGTCACACAGCTTGTACAGTACTGCACTGTAGTGATTTCTGCTCCAATCCCAGGGTATCCATTTTGGGGGATCTGTATACCCCAAATTGCTGGCCTATTTTGTTGCTGAAGTTAATAGCAAGAAATCTGAGTAAAATCAACATAGTTGCTGCAGTGATTTTTGCTCCAAATCTAGGGTGTCCATTTTGGGGATCTTTATACCCCAAATTGCTAGTCTTTTTTTTTTGCTGAATTTAAAAGCAAGAAATCAGAGTAAAATCCACATAGTTGCTGCAGGGATTTTTCACTATTCCAGGGTGAACCCAAATGAAATGTTTTTTTGGTAGATAAAGGTGATCTGTGCCAAATCAACACAATTAATTAACCAATATGTTAGAAAGAAAGGTGGCAGTCGGAGCAGGCACAGGTCGCACCACAGTAAGGGGACATTGGGGCAGGGGTGACTCTGTGAAGCCAGAACTGCCATTGTCAACTAGCGGCAGTGTGTCTATAAACAACCCAAAGGTTGTCGATTGGTTGACTAGGTCATCCACTTCCTCCCAAATGACATCTGACAACCCCAGCCAAGAGTCTGTGGTTTTGTCAGATACAACCTTTAGTTACCATGGCCAAGGAACAGGTCAGCGGCCCTCAACAGTCCTCAACCAGTCTGTTCATTTCCCTCAGCGAGAGATGAACTAGGTGGTTTGGGCTCAGCGCCACTATACAGCGAAAACGAATTATTTGAGGACAGTCAGCAGCTTCTCGGCAGTGAAGAGGTGGGGCAGAGATCCGCTGCTTTGTGCAGAAGTAGAGATGTGGAGAGTGGCACAGGAGGTTATGTTGCACTTTCAAGTAGTCGGGCTGTGCATACTGAGACTGTTAAGGAGAATAGCAGTGATCGGGAAACGCAAATCGATGATGATGTAGCCGATTGCAATTGGGAGCCGGGTGAAGCCAGGGCTCATCATCTTAGGGAGAAGAGAGTGTCAGCTTGCTCATCAGGCACTGAAGCAGGCAGAAAGTCGCTACCATGGCCGTGAGTCAGCAAGGTGGCAGCAGTGCGAATTCGGGAGCCAAACAGCCGCAGGGTAAAAACGGAGGTTCGCAGGTCTAAGTAAGTAATGGCACAGGGGCTCAGCAAGGCATAGGCATTAGTAGTCACTAGTCATTAGTAGTGCAGAATTTTGGCAGTAAAATCACCACCTCAGCGGTGTGACAGTTTAATGATTGTTTTGATGATGCAAGCAGACCGGAGAACTTGCCTGTGTAACTTTGATGTCAGCCACTGCCAACTCATGTGTGACACCTTTGAAGATGCCACGTTATTTGTCAGTCGCCAGGGCACTGGAGAAGTGGCAACTACATCTCATGGCCACATGAGTTCGGTGGGGGCTGAACTGGGAGGAAGTGAAAGAGGACATTGAAGCACAAGCAGAGTCTGGTGAAATTAATGGTTTTTCCACAAGAGAGGAGGAGCAGGAGCATCCGGAGGAGGAAGAAGAAGCCTCAAATTTATTTCTAGCACCAATTTTTTTTCAAGCCTCAAATTCATTTTAAGCCTCAGATTCTTTACAAGCCTCAGTTCCATTTTAAACCTTTAATTCATTGCAAGCCTCAAATTAATTTCAAGCCTCACATTTATTTTAAACCGCAAATTTATTTCCAGCCTCAAATTCATTTTAAGCCTCAAATTCATTTCAAGTTTCAAATTTATGTCAAGCCTCAAATTCATTTCCAGCCTTATTTTCATTTTAAACCTCAAATTCATTTTTAGTCTCAAATTCATTTCTAACCTCAAATTCTTTTCAAGCCTCAAATTCTTTTCAAGCCTCAATTTCATTATAAGCCTTTAAATTCATTGCATGCTTCAAATTCATTTCAAGCCTCAGATTTATGTCAAGACACAAATTCATTTTAAGCCTTAAATTCATTTCAAGCCTTTAAATATTTTCATGTCTCAGATTCATTTCAAGCATCAAATTCATTTCAAGCCACAAATTCATTTCAATCCTTACATTTTTTTTTAAAGCCTCAAGGTAATTTTAAGGTATGGTGAGTGTTTGAGCGATAATTAGGCGCTGGATACTTAGCCAGATAATAAGTGCTCTTTTATTAAAATTTGGCATTTTTACTAATTCCCTTTCCATCTATGGCTTATTTCTATTATTTACCAAAAGTGCATAAAGACCTAACCAATCCACCAGGAAGACCGATTATTTCCGGAATCGGCTCGATTACCAGCAACATTTCCCATTACTTAGATCTCATCCTACAAAATCTGGTCATAGATCTCCCAAGTTATTTAAAAGATTCCGACCAATTAATTAAAGAATTATATGAATATGAAGCAAGAGAGGATATGTGGTTTGTCACTTTGGATGTCAACTCATTGTACTCAAATATAGATCATAAAAAAGGGATTGAATGTGTCAATCATTACCTGAAAAAAGAACCCTCTTTCTCTAAAGAAAAAAGGCACTTTATTCTTGAGTGCCTGAAAATTGTACTAGAAAATAATTACTTCACTTACAACTCAGACATCTACCATCAACAACTTGGAACAGCCATGGGGACTCGTGTAGCCCCCTCTTTTGCAAACCTCTTCATGGGGGCTTTTGAGGAAACTTTCATACAGAATCCCAGTAATCCCTTTTTCAAAAATATTACGCTATACAGGCGTTATATTGATGACTTGTTCCTTATATGGACAGGAACGGAAGACCAAATTTCAGAATTCCACAAACATCTTAACAATAATGAATGGGGTATTTCTTTTACTTTGGTCAAGAACACCTCTGAAATCGTTTTTCTCGATCTCAGCATCTATCACGAACAGAATATTTTCAAAACTAAAACCCATTTCAAAACAGTGGACTCTAACAATTATTTAGAGTACTCCAGCTCCCACTATAAAAAATGGATTGACAACATTCCGTTTTCACAATACAAAAGAATCAGAAAAAATTGCACTACTACCAATTCTTTTGATCAACAAGCAAAACAACTAAGAGACCGCTTCAGTGAAAAAGGATATCCGAAACACCTTTTAAAACGTGCCTATCAGAAGACAAGACCCCTACAACAGATAGACTGCATCACGAAAAAGAACACATCAACAGATAGCAAACTGAATTTCCCTGAGACAAACTTCATCACTCGGTACAATACAAAACACAAAGAAATCAGAAATGTTCTAAAAAATCATTGGCATATCCTTACCAAAGATATCTATTTAGGAAAACATTTACCAAAACAACCAAAAATCACCTTTAGAAAATCAGCAAGTATTAAAAATATTCTAGCCCCTAGTGTTCTTAGACAACACAAAACAATAAAAACTGAAAATGAAAAGGGACATAGTAAAAAATGTAATGGAAAGAGATGTCTCTGTTGTAAATCAATAAACACGGGCTCCTATTTCAAATCAAACAATACAAAAGAAACATTCAGCATCAATCACAATATGTCCTGTCAAACAAGATACGTTATATACCTCATAGAATGTAATATCTGCCATCTGCAATATGTCGGCAGAACGGTTCAACCATTACATAATCGACTCAATAAACATCGAGAGAATATAAAGAAAAAATTCTTGCTTCATGGTCTTTCGAAACACTGCGCTTTAAAACACCCAAAATCAGCATTCCCAATCTCCATCATGCCTATAGATCATATTACCGAAACTACAGCAAACCGTTTTCAGACACTCTGCAGACGTGAGGTATACTGGATTTTCAAACTCAACACTCTATCCCCACTAGGTTTAAATGAAGCAAACGAAACCATCCTCTAGATACGTTCGAGCCCCACTCCACCTTCCAGTTGAAATCATCGTTGGGAGTCTCCGTGGCAACGGATCTGTCCAGGCGCCTGATCACCTGCAGAAACGTCATACCTTTGTGGTCCAAATCGGCTTCCGTAACAGCAGTCTTACCTTGACACCGCACAACTTTAACAAACTGCTCATCAACACAACACTTTATATCATTATTCTATTCAGGACACTCATTATTATATATGACTATCCATCGATATTTGAAACATGATCTATTAGCGTTTTTAAATAAAATTCTGATGCATCGTTCTTACCTGTCAAAAAACAGCTGACCGGAAACTGTCATGCTCCTCATTATCTCCACTTACCTTTAAATGTCAAAGCTTTTCTTATCATGTTATGAACCAGATGAAGCGCTCTGTTCGAGCGCGAAACGCGTTGTTCTGAATTCTTATACTATATATTATTTATTATTTTATCCAAATTTTAATAAAAGAGCACTTATTATCTGGCTAAGTATCCAGCGCCTAATTATCGCTCAAACACTCACCATACCTTGGATTTCTTACTGGGCACTGTCATCCACCTGGAAACGGGACATCCCCAGGAGCGAGGCAGCAGGAAGACGCCGACACGCACATTGACTGCATAAAGCCTACATTGGAGTTGTGCCCATCAGCACAACCCCAGAAGGTTAGTAGTTTTCTAACTTTCTCACCAACTATTGTTAACAAACAATACTACTCTATAGGAGCGCCCTTTCTTCCTTCTTTTTATTCAAGGTAATTTTAAGCCTTTAAATTTATTTCAAGCCTCAACTTTATTTCAAGTCTCAAATTTATTTTAAGCCTCAAATTCATTTTAAGCCTCAAATTCATTTCAAGCCTCAGTTCCATTTTAACCATTTAATTCATTTCCAGCCCTAAATTCATTTTAAGCATCACATTTATTTCCAATTTCAAATTTATATCAAGCCTTAAATTCATTTCTAACCTCATTTCATTTCAAGCCTCAAATTTATTTCGAGCCTCAAATTCATTTTTAGCCTCAAATTCATTTCAAGCCTCAAATTCATTTCTAGCCTCAAATTCATTTCTAGCCTCAAATGCATTTCAAGTCTCAGATTTATGTCAAGCCTCAGATTCATTTCAAGCCTCAACTGCATTTCAAGACTCAAATTTCTAGTCTCAAATTCATTTCAATACTCAAATTTGATTCAAGCTTCTAATTATTTTCAAGCCTTAAATTCATTTCAGGCTTCAAATTCATTTCAAGCTTCAAATTCATTTTAGGTATCAAATTCATTTCAAAACTAAAATTCATTTCAAACCTTTTCATCTTTTCAAGCCTCAGATTCATTTCAAGCATCAAATTAATTTAAAGTCTCAAATTCTTTTCAAGCCTCACCTTCCTTTCAAGCATAAAATCAATTTAAAGCCTCAAATTCATTTCAAGCTTCACCTTCCTTTCAAGCACCAAATTCATTTCAAGCATCATTTTGTTTTCAAGCCTCAAATTCATTTACAGACATTAATTCATTTCAAATATCTAATTCATTTCCAGCCTCAAATTTCTTCAAGCCAATCATTTATTTTAAGCCTCAGATTCATTTTAAGCCTAAAAATTCATTTCAAGCCTCAAATTCAATTCAAGACTCAAATTATTTTCACGCCTTTACTTCATTTCAAGCTTCATATTTAATTCAAGCTTCAAATTCATTTCAAGCTTTAAATTCATTTCAAGCCACAGATTCATTTCAAGCCACAGATTCATGTCAAGACTCAAATTCATTTTAAACCTTAAATTCATTTCAAGCCTTTAAATCTTTTCAAGCCTCAGAGTCATTTCAAGCATCAAAATCATTTCAAGCCTCAAATTCCTTTCAAACCTTAAATTCATTTCAAGCCAATAATTCATTTCAAGGCAATAATTCTTTTCAAGACATAAATTTTATTCAAGCCTCAAATAATTTTAAAGCCGCAAAATTATTTCAAGCCTCAGATTAATTTCAAGCATCAAATTAATTTCAAGCATCAAATTAATTTCAAGCCTCAAATTCATTTCAAGCCTTAATTATTTTTCAAGCCTCAAGGTAATTTTAAGCCTTTAAATTTATTTCAAGCCTCAACTTTAATTCAAGTCTAACATTTATTTTAAGCCTCAAATTCATTTTAAACCTCACATTATTTTAAGCCTCAAATTTCTTTCAAGCCTCAAATTCATATCGAATTTTGATTTTATAACAAGCCTCAAATTCATTTCCAACCTCATTTTCATGTCAAGCCTCAAATTCATTTAAGCCTCAAATTCATTTTTAGCCTTAAATTCATTTCTAGCCTCAAATTCATTTCTAGCCTCAAATGCATTTCAAGTCTCACATTCATGTCAAGCCTCAGATTCATTTCAAGCCTCAAATTCATTTCAAGCCTCAAATTCATTTCAAGCCTTAAATTCATTTCAAGACTCAAATTCATTTCAAGACTCAAATTTGATTCAAGCTTCAAATTTTTTTCAAGCCTTTACTTCATTTCAAGCCTTAAATTCATTTCAAGCTTCAAATTCAATTCAAGCTTCAAATTCAATTCAAGCTTCAAATTCATTTTAGGTATCAAATTCATTTCAAGCCTCAGATTCATTTCAAGCCTCAGATTAATTTCATCATTTTAATTTATTTCATGCCTCATATTCATTTCAAGCCTCTAAATTATTTCGAGCCTTTAAATCATTTGAAACCTCAGATTCAATTCAAGCCAAAGATTCATTTTCAAGCCTCAAATTCAATTCAAGCTTCAAATTCAATTCAAGCCTCAAATTAATTTTAGGTATCAAAATCATTTCAAACCTAAAATTAAATTCAAACCTTTTCATCTTTTCAAGCCTCCGATTCATTTCAAGGTTTAAATTAATTTCAAGCTTCAAATTCAATTCAAGCTTCAAATTCATTTCAAGCCTCAGATTCATTTTATGCCTCAGATTCATTTCAAGCCTCCGATTCATTTCAAGCCTTAAATTGATTTCTAGCCTTAGATTTATTTCAAGCCTCAAATTTATTTCAAGCTTCAAATTCCTTCAAAGCCTCAAATTCATTTCAAGCCTCAATTTTTTTTCAAGCCTTAAATTCATTTCAAGCCTCAAAATCATTTCAAGCCTCAAATTCATTTCAAGCCTCAATTTTTTTTCAAGCCTCAAATTCATTTCAAACCTCAAATTCATTTCCAGCCTCAAATTAATTTCAAGCCTCAGATTAATTTCATTACTCCAATTTATTTCAAGCCTCTAAATTATTTCGAGCCTTTGAATCATTTCAAACCTCAGATTCAATTCAAGCCATAGATTCATTTTAAGCCTCAAATTCAATTCAAGCTTCAAATTCAATTCAAGCCTCAAATTAATTTTAGGTATCAAAATCATTTCAAACCTAAAATTAAATTCAAACCTTTTCATCTTTTCAAGCCTCCGATTCATTTCAAGGTTTAAATTAATTTCAAGCTTCAAATTCAATTCAAGCTTCAAATTCATTTCAAGCCTCAGATTCATTTTATGCCTCAGATTCATTTCAAGCCTCCGATTCATTTCAAGCCTTAAATTGATTTCTAGCCTTAGATTTATTTCAAGCCTCAAATTTATTTCAAGCTTCAAATTCCTTCAAAGCCTCAAATTCATTTCAAGCCTCAATTTTTTTTCAAGCCTTAAATTCATTTCAAGCCTCAAAATCATTTCAAGCCTCAAATTCATTTCAAGCCTCAATTTTTTTTCAAGCCTCAAATTCATTTCAAACCTCAAATTCATTTCCAGCCTCAAATTAATTTCAAGCCTCAGATTAATTTCATTACTCCAATTTATTTCAAGCCTCTAAATTATTTCGAGCCTTTGAATCATTTCAAACCTCAGATTCAATTCAAGCCATAGATTCATTTTAAGCCTCAAATTCAATTCAAGCTTCAAATTCAATTCAAGCTTCAAATTCATTTTTGGTATCAAATTCATTTCAAACCTAAAATTAATTTCAAACCTTTTCATCTTTTCAAGCCTCAAATTCATTTCAAGGTTTAAATTAATTTCAAGCTTCAAATTCAATTCAAGCTTCAAATTCATTTCAAGCTTCAAATTCCTTCAAAGTCTGAAATTCATTTCAAGCCTCAATTTTTTTTCAAGCCTCAAATTTATTTCAAGCCTCAAAATAATTTCAAGCCTCAGATTAATTTTATCACTCTAATATATTTCATGCCTCATATTCATTTCAAGCCTCTAAATTATTTCAAGCCTTTGAATCATTTTAAACCTCAGATTCAATTCAAGCCAAAGATTCATTTTAAGCCTCAAATTCATTTTTAGCCTCAAATTCATTTCTATCCTCAAATGCATTTCAAGTCTCAGATTTATGTCAAGCCTCAGATTCATTTCAAGCCTTAAATTCATTTCAAGCCTCAATTCAAGACTCAAATTTGATTCAAGCTTCTAATTATTTTCAAGCCTTAAATTCATTTCAAGCTTCAAATTCATTTTAGGTATCAAATTCATTTCAAACCTAAAATTCATTTCAAACCTTTTCATCTTTTCAAGCCTCAGATTTTTTTCAAGCATCAAATTGATTTAAAGCCTCAAATTCATTTCAAGCCTCACCTTCCTTTCAAGAATCAAATTAATTTAAAGCCTCAAATTCATTTCAAGCCTCACCTTCCTTTCAAGCACCAAATTCATTTCAAGCATCATTTTGTTTTCAAGCCTCAAATTCATTTACAGACATTAATTCATTTCAAGCCTCAAATTTCTTCAAGCCAATAATTTATTTTAAGCCTCAGATTCATTTCAAGCCTCAAATTCATTTCAAGCCTCAAATTCAATCCAAGACTCAAATTCAATCCAAGACTCAAATTTGATTCAAGCTTCATATTCAATTCAAGCCTCAGATTCTTTTCACGCCTTTACTTCATTTAAAGCTATATATTTAATTCAAACCTTAAATTCATTTCAAGCCACAGATTCATTTCAAGCCACAGATTCATGTCAAGACTCAAATTCATTTTAAACCTTAAATTCATTTCAAGCATCAAAATCATTTCAAGCCTCAAATTCCTTTCAAACCTTAAATTCATTTCAAGCCAATAATTCATTTCAAGCCAATAATTCTTTTCAAGACTTAAATTTTATTCAAGCCTCAAATAATTTTAAAGCCGCAAAATTATTTCAAGCCTCAGATTAATTTCAAGCCTCAAATTTATTTCAAGCCTCAGATTTATTTCAAGCATCAAATTCATTTCAAGCCTCAAATTCATTACAAGCCTCAAATTCATTTCAAGCCTCAAATTCATTTCAAGCCTTAATTATTTTTCAAGCCTCAAGGTAATTTTAAGCCTTTAAATTTATTTCAAGCCTCAACTTTAATTCAAGTCTAAAATTTATTTTAAGCCTCAAATTCATTTTGAGCCTCACATTATTTTTAAGCCTCAAATTCCTTTCAAGCCTCAAATTTATATCGAATTTTAATTTTATATCAAGCCTCAAATTCATTTCCAACCTCATTTTCATTTCAAGCCTCAAATTCATTTAAGCCTCAAATTCATTTTTAGCCTCAAATTCATTTCTAGCCTCAAATTCATTTCTAGCCTCAAATGCATTTCAAGTCTCACATTCATGTCAAACCTCAGATTCATTTCAAGCCTCAAATTCATTTCAAGCCTCAAATTCATTTCAAGACTCAAATTTGATTCAAGCTTCTTATTCTTTCCAAGCCTTTACTTCATTTCAAGCCTTTAATTCAATTCAAGCTTCAAATTCATTTTAGGTATCAAATTCATTTCAAACCTAAAATTAATTTCAAACCTTTTCATCTTTTAAAGATTCAGATTCATTTCAAGGTTTAAATTAATTTCAAGCTTCAAATTCAAATTCAAGCTTCAAATTCATTTCAAGCCTCAGATTCATTTTATGCCTCAGATTCATTTCAAGCCTCAGATTCATTTCAAGCCTTAAATTAATTTCTAGCCTTAGATTTATTTCAAGCCTCAAATTCATTTCAAGCTTCAAATTCCTTCAAAGCATCAAATTCATTTCAAGACTCAATTTTTTTTCAAGCCTCAAATTCATTTCAAGCCTCAAAATCATTTCAAGCCTCAAATTCATTTCAAGCTTCAATTTTTTTTCAAGCCTCAAATTCATTTCAAGCCTCAAATTCAATTCCAGCCTCAAATTCATTTCAAGCCTCAGATTAATTTCATCACTCTAATTTATTTCATGCCTCATATTCATTTCAAGCCTCTAAATTATTTCGAGCCTTTGAATCATTTCAAACCTCAGATTCAATTCAAGCCAAAGATTCATTTTAAGCCTCAAATTCAATTCAAGCTTCAAATACAATTCAAGCTTCAAATTCATTTTAGGTATCAAATTCATTTCAAACCTAAAATTAATTTCAAGCCTCAAATTTATTTCCAGCCTCAAATTCCTTTTTTAAGCCTCAAATTCATTTCAAGCCTCAAATTTATTTCCAGCCTCAAATTCATTTCAAGCCTCAAATTTATTTCCAGCCTCAAATTCCTTTTTTAAGCCTCAAATTCAATTCAAGCCTCAAATTTATTTCAAGCCACAGATTTATTTCAAGGTTTGAAATTCATTTCTAGCATTAATTTTTTTTCAAGCCTCAAATTCATTTCAAGCCTCAAATTCATTTCTAGCCTCAAATTCATTTCTAGCCTCAAATGCATTTAAAGTCTCACATTCATGTCAAGCCTCAGATTCATTTCAAGCCTCAAATTCATTTCAAGCCTCAAATTCATTTCAAGACTCAAATTCATTTCAAGACTCAAATTCATTTCAAGACTCAAATTTGATTCAAGCTTCTTATTCTTTCCAAGCCTTTACTTCATTTCAAGCCTTTAATTCAATTCAAGCTTCAAATTCATTTTAGGTATCAAATTCATTTCAAACCTAAAATTAATTTCAAACCTTTTCATCTTTTCAAGATTCAGATTCATTTCAAGGTTTAAATTAATTTCAAGCTTCAAATTCAATACAAGCCTCAGATTCATTTTATGCCTCAGATTCATTTCAAGGCTCAGATTCATTTCAAGCCTTAAATTAATTTCTAGCCTTAGATTTATTTCAAGCCTCAAATTCATTTCAAGCTTCAAATTCCTTCAAAGCCTCAAATTCATTTCAAGACTCAATTTTTTTTCAAGCCTCAAAATCATTTCAAGCCTCAAATTCATTTCAAGCCTCAATTTTTTTCAAGCCTCAAATTCATTTCAAGCCTCAAATTCATTTCAAGCCTCAGATTAATTTTATCACTCTAATTTATTTCATGCCTCATATTCATTTCAAGCCTCTAAATTATTTCGAGCCTTTGAATCATTTCAAACCTCAGATTCAATTCAAGCCAAAGATTCATTTTAAACCTCAAATTCAATACAAGCTTCAAATAAATTCAATTCAAGCTTCAAATTCATTTTAGGTATCAAATTCATTTCAAACCTAAAATTAATTTCAAGCCTCAAATTTATTTCCAGCCTCAAATTCCTTTTTTAAGCCTCAAATTCATTTCAAGCCTCAAATTTATTTCCAGCCTCAAATTCCTTTTTTAAGCCTCAAATTCATTTCAAGCCTCAAATTCCTTCAAAGCCTCAAATTCAATTCAAGCCTCAAATTTATTTCAAGCCACAGATTTATTTCAAGGTTTGAAATTCATTTCTAGCATTAATTTTTTTTCAGGCCTCAAATTCATTTCAAGCCTCAAATTCATTTCTAGCCTCAAATTCATTTCTAGCCCCAAATGCATTTAAAGTCTCACATTCATGTCAAGCCTCAGATTCATTTCAAGCCTCAAATTCATTTCAAGCCTCAAATTCATTTCAAGACTCAAATTCATTTCAAGACTCAAATTTGATTCAAGCTTCTTATTCTTTCCAAGCCTTTACTTCATTTCAAGCCTTTAATTCAATTCAAGCTTCAAATTCATTTTAGGTATCAAATTCATTTCAAACCTAAAATTAATTTCAAACCTTTTCATCTTTTCAAGATTCAGATTCATTTCAAGGTTTAAATTAATTTCAAGCTTCAAATTCAAATTCAAGCTTCAAATTCATTTCAAGGCTCAGATTCATTTCAAGCCTTAAATGAATTTCTAGCCTTAGATTTATTTCAAGCCTCAAATTCATTTCAAGCTTCAAATTCCTTCAAAGCCTCAAATTCATTTCAAGACTCAATTTTTTTTCAAGCCTTAAATTCATTTCAAGCCTCAAAATCATTTCAAGCCTCAAATTCATTTCAAGCTTCAATTTTTTTTCAAGCCTCAAATTCATTTCAAGCCTCAAATTCAATTCCAGCCTCAAATTCATTTCAAGCCTCAGATTAATTTCATCACTCTAATTTATTTCATGCCTCATATTCATTTCAAGCCTCTAAATTATTTCGAGCCTTTGAATCATTTCAAACCTCAGATTCAATTCAAGCCAAAGATTCATTTTAAGCCTCAAATTCAATTCAAGCTTCAAATTCAATTCAAGCTTCAAATTCATTTTAGGTATCAAATTCATTTCAAACCTAAAATTAATTTCAAGCCTCAAATTTATTTCCAGCCTCAAATTCCTTTTTTAAGCCTCAAATTCATTTCAAGCCTCAAATTTATTTCCAGCCTCAAATTCCTTTTTTAAGCCTCAAATTCAATACAAGCCTCAAATTTATTTCAAGCCACAGATTTATTTGAAGGTTTGAAATTCATTTCTAGCATTAATTTTTTTTCAAGCCTCAAATTCATTTCAAGCCTCAAATTCTTTCAAGCCTCAAATTCATTTTCAAGCCTCAAATTCATTTCAAGCTTCAAATTCAATTCAACTTCAAATTCATTTCAAGCCTCCAATTCATTTAAAGTGTTAAATTCATTTCAAGCCTTAAATTCATTTCATGCCTCAAATTTATTTCACGCCTTAGATTCATTTGACACCTCATTTATTTCAAGCCTCAGATTCATTGCAAGCCTCTAAATCATTTCAAGCCTTAGATTCACTTCAAGTCTCAATATAATTTCAAGTCTCAGATTCATTTCAAGCCTCAGATTCATTTCAAGCATCAAATTCATTTCAAGCCTTCAATTCATTTCAAGCCTCACATTCATTTCAAGCCTCACATTCAATTCAAGCCTCAAATTTATTTCAAGCATCAGATTCATTTCAAGCCTTCAATTCAATTCAAGCCTTAAATCCATTTCAAGCCTCACATTCAATTCAAGCCTCAAATTTATTTCAAGCCTCACATTCATTTCAAGCCTCAAATTTATTTCAAGCCTCACATTCATTGCAAGCCTCTGAATCATTTAAAGCCACTGAATCATTTCAAGCCTCACATTCTTTTCAAGCATTAGATTCATTTCAATCCTCCGATTCACTTCAAGCCTCAAATTAATTTCAAGCCAAATATTCATTTCAAGCATCAGTTTCATTTTAAGCCTCAAATTCATTTCAAGCCTCAAATTCATTTAAAGCCTGGGGTGTGGTTTGGCTGCCGAGGGAGATGGCTGTGTGAGTGAGGAGCTCCGTCTCAACTACCATTGAACAACGGCAATTAACAGCAGTAGACGATCCAAAATGCCCGGTAAACATCAAGGACCACCTCTAAGCCACAGTGCACAGAAAAGAGGAGGTAAAGACATGGTGCACGGACAAATAGGACTGTATTTCCCGAAAGAGCCGCTGACCAGCAAAGATGGCACTGGGAAAAACTGAGCGAGATGGAGGAAGACAACACATTCCACCGCCCGTCTTCCCATTTACCGAGACCAAGTAAGTCTCCCTCATGCCTTGAGGTCCCAGAAAGATGGAGCACAGACTCCAAAACTCCGGGGAGCACGCTATCACTATCCCCAGCACAAACGGAGGAAGACACAAGCATGCCTCCATTAAATCTGCAAGACACGGAGAGCTCACAAACCTCATGCACCTCAGCTCAAATGTACCAAGATGATGCAAGGTCCCCCACAAGTAGCCCAGCTAAGCAAAAGGCTAAAACTAGGGGCATAGAAACTGAGGAACATTCACAGCAAATACAGCCTAATATACCAGGGACACCTGACGTTTTTGCCAAATTTCAAACTACAAATAACACAGTCTCTGAATCGACATTAAAGGCAATGTTGGAAGCATTTAAATATTTACTGCAAAAAGACCTTGCCTCACTTATCAAACCATTGCAAACCACAGTAGATGATTTAGGAGACAGGGTGTCGCACCTTAAAAACAAAATGGCAGATTTCACCTCTGCACATAATGAGTTGGTGGACTCGCATAACCCGTTAGATGACAAAATAGATGCACTACAAGCAAAAATGGTGGATTCTGAAGATCGAGACCGCCGCAACAATCTTAAAATAAGAGGCATACCAGAGCTTGTTTTGGGTACTAATCTGCGCAAATATGTCCAGCAAATGGCCAAAACACTGATCCCAGAACTTTCAGAATATGAATTGAGTACCAAAACCTTCATCATTATCTGAAACCATACCCAGGGAAGTACTTGCAAGGTTTACTTTTGTTCAAACCAAAGAAAATCTGCTGAATCAAGCGAGGAAGCAACAGAAGCTGCCAGAGCCATACACAGATATCAAGCTATTTGTGGATTTATCAGCAGCTACTCTACAGGCGAGAAGGAGATTAATGCCAGTCACCTCCATACTCAGAAAAAATGAGATCCAATATAGATGGGGTTTCCCCACAAAGATATTTATTAAGAGACAGAACAACATCGTGTCTATCACAGAAGTGGAAGAAGGCCTAAGAACACTGGAGACCTGGAGGATGTCTACAGATCAGGGCCCATGCACGTCTCCAAATAAAAACCCATCGAAGATGGACCCTGAAAGGCGCACAAAGAGGAAAACTTGAACTGTGCAGACAGCATCAGAAGAATAAGTAGGTGGTAGTTTTTGAGATGGAACTGAATCTCCAAACCCATATTTCCACTTGAGGTTACCCTGTTTAAAACCATAAGTGTGGAACTCCACGGGTATCATAACTGTACCGGTGAACATCCATACAGACCTTTTTCTATATGTTGTTATTGTGTTATTTGGTTATGTTTAACATGGCATTAAGTGATATACTAAGCAGACTATGGATAATCCCAATTATGTATCAGAAAGTATATAACTATAAGGTAAACTATAATTACTTCATGAGTTTTAAAAATAGGGACTAAAATCCTATCTATGAATGTGAAAGGCTTGAATAGCCCGTATAAGAGATCTCTATTATGGAGAGAAGGTAATAGACACAAAGCTGATATTGTTTGTGCCCAAGAAACACATATCAGAGCACAAAACCCACCTAAGATTACTCATCCAGCTTTCCCCATAGTATTATTGTCCACTTATAACAAAAAAAAGCGAGGGGTGATGATTGCTTTTAAAAATACACTAGCGGTGACAATAAATTACCAGGAAATAGACCCAAACAGCAGATTCATCATAGTAGTATGCACACTCAACAATGTGCAATATACATTGGTAAATCTATATGCCCCTAATAGTAAACAAAGAGGATTTATACTAAAACTATGGAAAAAAATACGGAAAGTCAAATCTGGGGCATTAATTATATGTGGTGATTTCAACACAATAAACCACCACCAATTAGATACTAACTCTAAGGCAAGATACAGAGCTTTTACCCTTGACTCCTTCTTATGGCAAGAAGACCTTTATGACATATGGAGGATTCCACACTCTTGCGAAAGAGATTATATTTCACTCTGCTAGATATGACTCATACTCGAGAATCGACATGTTTCTGACTGATAGGAATCTCATAGAGAACGTGATCTCATCAGAAATAGGATCTATTCAATGGTCTGACCATGCACCGGTTATAATCACCATTAGAGATTCCTTTGCAATCTAAAACGATTACATTTAGAGAGCTAATTTATCTCTCCTATCTCAGGAAAAACATGCTATGCAGATAGAGAATGTGCTGAATGAATTCCTTAAATATAATGATAATGGGTGCGTTGATATCTGCTCCACTTGGATAAGTCATAAAATGTTTGTTACAGAGGAGCTAAAGAGAATAAATAACCGGGTCAAGAAGAAAAAGAGAGGGAAGTAAATAAAGTTATGAACAAAATATATCAACTAGAAAACCAGCATAAAAAACAACCTACACCTGCCACTCAACAAGCCTTAAGGTCAGAAAGAGATAGCCTACGCAATCTACTCCTGCATAAATTTGCATATTCGCAACAGAAACTTAAAATAAAACATTATTCCCAAGGCCAAAAAGCCGACTCAGTCTTAGCAAATATGCTAAAAAAAAAAGAATGAACAAATCCAAAATAGCATACATAATACACCCTACTACTGGGGAAAAAATTATGACACCATGAGGAATTGCCACTGAATTTAAAAAATATTATGCCAGGCTGTACAATTTGATAGAGGACAGAAGCACTCCACAACCCACAAATGAGGAAATACAAAAATTTTTAGACAATATCCCCCTGCCACGAATTTCAGAAAACAAACTAACAGTTTTGAATAGAAAAATCACTTTGGAAGAAGTAGAAGATAGCATTAAAACAAACCCTAAAGATAAAGCGCCAGGTCCCGACGGCCTACCAGGCAGGTATTATAAAAAATTTATGAAGATATTATCCCCATATCTCCTAAAAGTATATGAAGCAGCAAATGAGAGAGGGAGCTTTCCCTCCAATTTTAGACCCATATCTTTATTAAATTGTGACGTTAAACTTTATGCCTCAATAATTGCCAATAGGCTTAAGGAAGTGTTACCAGAAATAATTAAAGCAGACCAAACAGGGTTTACTCCAGGAAGACAAGCCCCTGACAATACACGTAGAGTACTGAATTTGCTACAGCATTGTGAGGCAAATAAACTCTCATCATTATTTATTACAATAGATGCCGAAAAGGCGTTCAATAGGATTAATTGGACATACGCCTTTTCAGTTTTAGAAAAATTTGGGATTACAGCAAGGATACAGCAAGCGATTAGAGCATTATATTCCACCCCAAACGCAAAAGTCTTTACCAATGGTGTTCTGTCACAAGAGTTTTCATTAACCAATGGAACGAGACAGGGATGCCCCTTATCCCCAATTTTTTTTATCCTATCAATAGAGCCCCTGGCCCAAGCCATTAGATTAAAAGAAAAAATCACAGGGATCCCAATAGGAAAGGAAAAGTACAAAATTTCATTATTTGCGGATGATATCCTCATAACCTTATCCAACCCTGAAACAGCTTTACCACCGTTAATGGAAATATTTGAAGAATTTAGTAAGATATCATACTATAAGGTTAATAACAGCAAATCTCAGGTCCTACCATTGAATATGAATGAAAAGAGAATTAACTCCCTAAAGCAAAAATATACGTTAGATTGGCAAACCTCCAAAATACAGTATCTAGGAGTACAGATTTCGTCCCCATTCAAGGATACTTACCACAATAACTTCCCCACCTTAATAGCTACAGTAGAGAGAGAATTAAAAGAATATTCCAATCATATCCTCTCATGGTTTGGACGTATTGCTACATTTAAAATGATGGTCCTACCGAAATTTTTATATTTATTTAGAACCCTACCAATAGATATACCAAAAAAATGTTTCCAAAAATTACAGGGCATGATTAGTAATTTTGTGTGGGCAAATAAGAAACCGAGAATTTCTATAGATATATTACAAAGACAAAAAACAGCAGGGAGCCTTGGTCTTCCAAACATGTAAGATTATTATTTAGCAGCTCAACTAGGTAGCTCTTTACACTGGTGGGATTCTTCAGAAAATAAAACTTGGCATAACATAGAAAGGTACTTACAGGGTAGCAAATCTTTAAGAGCACTTACACTCACCGGCCACTTTATTAGGTACACCATGCTAGTAACGGGTTGGACCCCCTTTTGCCTTCAGAACTGCCTCAATTCTTCGTGGCATAGATTCAACAAGGTGCTGGAAGCATTCTTCAGAGAATTTGGTCCATATTGACATGATGGCATCACACAGTTGCCACAGATTTGTCGGCTGCACATCCATGATGCGAATCTCCCGTTCCACCACATCCCAAAGATGCTCTATTGGATTGAGATCTGGTGACTGTGGAGGCCATTTGTGTCCAGTGACCTCATTGTCATGTTCAAGAAACCAGTCTGAGATGATTCCAGCTTTATGACATGGCGCATTATCCTGCTGAAAGTCGCCATCAGATGTTACAGGGTACATTGTGCTCATAAAGGGATGGACATGGCCAGCAACAATACTCAGGTAGGCTGTGGCGTTGCAACGATGCTCAATTGGTACCAAGGGGCCCAAAGAGTGCCAAGAAAATATTCCCCACACCATGACACCACCAGCCTGAACCGTTGATACAATGCAGGATGGATCCATGCTTTCATGTTGTTGAAGCCAAATTCTGACCCTACCATCCGAATGTTGCAGCAGAAATCGAGACTCATCAGACCAGGCAACGTTTTTCCAATCTTCTACTGTCCAATTTCGATGAGCTTGTGCAAATTGTAGCCTCAGTTTCCTGTTCTTAGCTGAAAGGAGTGACACCCGGTGTGGTCTTCTGCTGCTGTAGCCCATCTGCCTCAAAGTTCGACGTACTGTGCATTGAGAGATGCTCTTCTGCCTACCTTGGTTGTAACGGGTGGCGATTTGAGTCACTGTTGCCTTTCTATCAGCTCGAACCAGTCTGCCCATTCTCCTCTGACCTCTGGCATCAACAAGGCATTTCCGCCCACAGAACTGCCGCTCACTGGATGTTTTTTCTTTTTCAGACCATTCTCTGTAAACCCTAGAGATGGTTGTGCATGAAAATCCCAGTAGATCAGCAGTTTCTGAAATACTCAGACCAGCCCTTCTGGCACCAACAACCATGCCACGTTCAAAGGCACCAAATCACCTTTCTTCCCCATACTGATGCTCGGTTTGAACTGCAGGAAATTGTCTTGACCATGTCTACATGCCTAAATGCCGCCATGTGATTGGCTGATTAGAAATTAAGTGTTAACGAGCAGTTGGACAGGTGTACCTAATAAAGTGGCCGGTTAGTGTATATTGCAACAAATAGCGGACAATAAAAAGATAACAACAAAATCCCCTATAATAAATACAACCCTGCAGGCCTGGTCAAGACTAATTAGTCAATCAAGTAATAAGGCCAAACTCCCCTTGAAACACATTGCCTTGGACTTCCTAGAGGAAAGAATTCAAGGAATAGACCTGGGGATATGGAAAGCAAAAGGAATAACTAGTGTGCAACATTTAATGGAGCAGGATGTGGTATACCCCTTCTCTGAAATTCAAAAAAAGTACAATATCCCCCATAGAGAATTTTATAGGTTCTTACAAATAAGAAGCCTCTTGAATGGAGGTATCTGTAACTCATTGGAAGTAGGTAAAGAAATTCTACAATACCTTACAACAACAAATAAGAAAGTTAAAGGAATATCTTTCTTTTATAACCAACTAAACCAGAAAGTATATATGAAAAAACTTCCATATATGTGTAAGTGGGAGGAAGACCTTAATAAAGAGTACACAACACAGCAATGGCAAAATGCTCTCTCATTAGCGCAGAAAGTCCTGAGATGCACATCACACCAAGAGACAATGGTGAAAACTAGAATGAGATGTAGAGATGAGCGAACATGCTCGTCCAAGCTTGATGCTCGGTCGAGCATTAGCGTACTCGAAACTGCTCGTTGCTCGGACGAATACTTCGCCCGCTCGAGAAAATGGCAGCTCCCGCCGTTTTGCTTTTTGGCGGCCAGAAACAGAGCCAATCACAAGCCAGGAGACTCTGCACTCCACCCAGCATGACGTGGTACCCTTACACGTCGATAGCAGTGGTTGGCTGGCCAGATCAGGTGACCCTGGGATAGACTAGCCGCTGCCCGCGCTGCTCGGATCATTCTGTGTCTGGATGCCGCTAGGGAGAGAGCTGCTGCTGGTCAGGGAAAGCGTTAGGCTGTTCTATTAGCTTACTGTTAGGCAGGAGTGATTCTCCAAGAACCCAACAGCCCTTCTTAGGGCTACAATAACGTTCTACTTTTTTTTTTTTATTTGCAGCTAGTACCATATTGTGAGGAATTTGCAGGGGGACTTGCTACCGTTGTGTTTAGCTCTTAGTGACACACATATCCACCTCAAACACCAAAGTGGGAAAATTTATTAGGGGTTTGATTTCAATTAGGCACAGTCTGCCATTTACTTTTTATTTTACGTTTATTTTTTTAATAACTCAGTGTCATCTCATCTGGCATAGTAGTGTGCTTTCATACTTGGCTAGAAAATAGCCATAGGAGAATCTAAACGGCTTACTTACGCCTACAGTAGCGTTATATATATTTGATTTCTGGTTGATCTGCTGGTGGCTGTACTTGCTGCAGTGCATCTACTAGCAAATTGTGAGCAATTTGTAGTGAGACTTGCGACCGATGTGTTTTGCGCTTAGTGACGCACATATCCATTGCAAAGACCGAAGTGGGAAAATTTAGTAGGGGTTGGATTTCAATTAGGCACAGTCTGCCATTTTTCCTTTTTTATTTTACGTTTATTTTGTTTCATAACTCTGCGTCATCTCATCTGGCATAGTAGTGTGCTTTCATACTTGGCTAGAAAATAGCCATAGGAGAATCTAAACGGCTTACTTACGCCTACAGTAGCGTTATATATATTTGATTTCTGGTTGATCTGCTGGTGGCTGTACTTGCTGCAGTGCATCTACTAGCAAATTGTGAGCAATTTGTAGTGAGACTTGCGACCGCTGTGTTTTGCGCTTAGTGACGCACATATCCATTGCAAAGACCGAAGTGGGAAAATTTAGTAGGGGTTGGATTTCAATTAGGCACAGTCTGCCATTTTTCCTTTTTTATTTTACGTTTATTTTGTTTCATAACTCTGCGTCATCTCATCTGGCATAGTAGTGTGCTTTCATACTTGGCTAGAAAATAGCCATAGGAGAATCTAAACGGCTTACTTACGCCTACAGTAGCGTTATATATATTTGATTTCTGGTTGATCTGCTGGTGGCTGTACTTGCTGCAGTGCATCTACTAGCAAATTGTGAGCAATTTGTAGTGAGACTTGCGACCGCTGTGTTTTGCGCTTAGTGACGCACATATCCATTGCAAAGACCGAAGTGGGAAAATTTAGTAGGGGTTGGATTTCAATTAGGCACAGTCTGCCATTTTTCCTTTTTTATTTTACGTTTATTTTGTTTCATAACTCTGCGTCATCTCATTTGGCATAGTAGTGTGCTTTCATACTTGGCTAGAAAATAGCCATAAGAGAATCTAAACGGCTTACTTACGCCTACAGTAGCGTTATATATATTTGATTTCTGGTTGATCTGCTGGTGGCTGTACTTGCTGCAGTGCATCTACTAGCAAATTGTGAGCAATTTGTAGTGAGACTTGCGACCGCTGTGTTTTGCGCTTAGTGACGCACATATCCATTGCAAAGACCGAAGTGGGAAAATTTAGTAGGGGTTGGATTTCAATTAGGCACAGTCTGCCATTTTTCCTTTTTTATTTTACGTTTATTTTGTTTCATAACTCTGCGTCATCTCATTTGGCATAGTAGTGTGCTTTCATACTTGGCTAGAAAATAGCCATAAGAGAATCTAAACGGCTTACTTACGCCTACAGTAGCGTTATATATATTTGATTTCTGGTTGATCTGCTGGTGGCTGTACTTGCTGCAGTGCATCTACTAGCAAATTGTGAGCAATTTGTAGTGAGACTTGCGACCGCTGTGTTTTGCGCTTAGTGACGCACATATCCATTGCAAAGACCGAAGTGGGAAAATTTAGTAGGGGTTGGATTTCAATTAGGCACAGTCTGCCATTTTTCCTTTTTTATTTTACGTTTATTTTGTTTCATAACTCTGCGTCATCTCATCTGGCATAGTAGTGTGCTTTCATACTTGGCTAGAAAATAGCCATAGGAGAATCTAAACGGCTTACTTACGCCTACAGTAGCGTTATATATATTTGATTTCTGGTTGATCTGCTGGTGGCTGTACTTGCTGCAGTGCATCTACTAGCCAATTGTGAGCAATTTGTAGTGAGACTTGCGACCGGTGTGTTTTGCGCTTAGTGACGCACATATCCATTGCAAAGACCGAAGTGGGAAAATTTAGTAGGGGTTGGATTTCAATTAGGCACAGTCTGCCATTTTTCCTTTTTTATTTTACGTTTATTTTGTTTCATAACTCTGCGTCATCTCATCTGGCATAGTAGTGTGCTTTCATACTTGGCTAGAAAATAGCCATAGCAATAGGATAGCATCGTTTGGTTTTAAAAACTCAAAAACACAAAAAAAACAAAAAACACAAAAAAAAGTTAAAAAAAAATTAAAGTTATAACTCTCATTTTAAAAATGTTTAACCTGAGGGCTAGGGGTAGAGGACGAGGGCGGGGACGTGGGCGTCCAACTACTGCAGGGGTCAGAGGCCGTGGTCCTGGCCGGGGTGAGACACCACCTGCTTATGAGGGAGCAGGGGAACGCCGCAGAGCTACACTCCCTAGGTTCATGTCTGAAGTTACTGGGACTCGTGGTAGAGCACTGTTGAGGCCAGAACAGTGCGAACAGGTGATGTCGTGGATTGCCGACAATGCTTCGAGCAATTTGTCCACCAGTCAGTCTTCCACGCAGTCCACCCATGTCACCGAAATCGCCACTCCTCCTGCACCTCAGCCTCCTCCCCCCCAGTCTGCCCCCTCCCAGGAAAATTTGGCATTTGAACCGGCATACTCTGAGGAACTGTTTTCTGGACCCTTCCCACAGTCACAAACCACTTGTCCGGTTGCTGCTGAGCAATTTTCCGATGCCCAGGTTTTCCACCAGTCACAGTCTGTGGGTGATGATGACCTTCTTGACGTAGTGGAAGTGTGTAAAGAGGTGTCCGACGATGAGGAGACACGGTTGTCAGACAGTGGGGAAGTTGTTGTCAGGGCAGGAAGTCCGAGGGGGGAGCAGACTGAGGGATCGGAGGATGATGAGGTGACAGACCCAAGCTGGGTTGATAGGCCGGGTGAACACAGTGCTTCTGAGACGGAGGAGAGTCCTCGACCAGAACAGGTTGGAAGAGGCAGTGGTGGGGCCAGACGGAGAGGCAGGGCCAGAGCTGGTGCATCAGCGCCAAATGTGTCAACTAGTGAAGCTCCCGTGGCGAGGGCTCTTGCGGCGAGGGCTAGATTTTCAGAAGTCTGGAGGTTCTTTAAGGAAACACCGGATGACCGACGGACTGTGGTGTGCAACATTTGCCAAACCAGGATCAGCAGGGGTTCCACCACTACTAGCTTAACTACCACCAGTATGCGCAGGCATATGAATGCTAAACACCCCACTCAGTGGCAACAAGCCCGTTCACCTCTGGCCGTGCACACCACTGCTCCTTCCCCTGTGTCAGCTGATAGTCAGCCCCCTGCCCAGGACCCTGCCACAAAAACCCCATCGTCGCCTCCACGATCCTCCACAGCATCCACCAGCGTTCAGCTCTCCATACCCCAGACGCTGGAGCGGAAACGCAAATATAGTGCAACCCACCCGCACGCCCAAGCCCTTAATGTCCACATCTCCAGATTGCTTAGCCTGGAGATGCTGCCCTATAGGCTAGTAGAGACCGAGGCCTTTCGCAACCTCATGGCGGCGGCCGCCCCTCGGTATTCGGTCCCCAGCCGCCACTACTTTTCCCGGTGTGCCGTCCCAGCCCTGCACCAGCACGTGTCAGACAACATCATCCGTGCCCTGACCAACGCCGTTTCTGACAAGGTCCACCTGACCACGGACACGTGGACGAGTGCTGCCGGGCAGGGCCACTATATATCGCTGCCGGCACATTGGGTTAACTTGGTGGAGGCTGGGACCGAGTCTGACCCTGCGGCTGGTCATATACTGCCGACGCCGAGGATTGCGGGGCCTACCTCGGTCCAGGTGTTTCAGGCCTACTATGCCTCCTCCTCCTCCCACCCCTCCTCCACCTCCTCCTCCGAACTACCATCCGTGGGCACGGCGCCATCAGTCGGTAGCTCTAGGCACAGCAGCAGTGCCGTCGCTAAGCGACAGCAGGCGGTGCTCAAACTGCTAAGCCTAGGCGATAAAAGGCACACCGCCCAAGAGCTATTACAGGGCATCACGGCGCAGACTGATCTGTGGCTGGCACCGCTGAACCTGAAGCCAGGCATGGTTGTGTGTGACAACGGCCGTAACCTGGTGGCGGCTCTGCATCTCGGCAGACTGACACATGTGCCATGCCTGGCCCATGTGTTAAATCTGATAGTTCAGCATTTCCTCAAGATATACCCCAATCTGTCAGATTTGCTCACGAAGGTGCGCTGCATCTGTGCGCATTTCAGGAAGTCCAGCACAGATGCTGCCACTTTCAGGGCAGCGCAGCGCCGCCTCCAACTGCCCGCTCACCGACTGTTGTGCGACGTGCCCACGAGGTGGAATTCAACACTGACCATGTTATCCAGAGTTTACCAGCAGCGCCGAGCCATTGTAGACTGCCAGATGTCAACTTCCACCAGAACTGGTAGTCAGGTCAGTCAGCTTCCTCAAGTCTACAATGAGGAGTGGACGTGGATGTCTGATATCTGTCAGGTGCTGAGTAACTTTGAGGAGTCAACACAGATGGTCAGTGGCGATGCCGCCATCATCAGCCTCACCATCCCGCTGCTTGGCCTGTTGAAAAACTCTCTGATCAGCATGAAGTCGGAAGCTTTGCGCTCGTCACAAGAGACGGGGGAAGAAGATTCCCTTGTTGATAACCAAAGCACCCTTAGGTCTGTTTCTCAGTGCATATCGGAGGAGGTGGAGGTGGAGGAGGATGAGGAGGAAGAGGAGGAGAATGTTGGCAAGACACAAGAGGGGACCATTGTTGAGTCCTTCACTGTTCAGCGTGTATGGGCAGAAGAAGAGGAGTTGGAGGAGTTGGAGGAGGAGGAAATGGACAGTCAGGCCAGTGAGGGGAGTGAATTCTTACGCGTTGGTACTCTGGCGCATATGGCAAATTTCATGCTAGGCTGCCTATCCCGTGACCCTCGCGTTCAAAGAATTTATTCCAGCACCGATTACTGGGTGTTCACTCTCCTGGACCCACGGTACAAGCAAAATCTTTCCACTCTCATCCCTGCAGAGGAAAGGAGTGTGAGAATGCATGAATACCAGCAGGCCCTGGTGCACAAGCTGAAACAGTATTTCCCTTCTGACAGCGCTAGCGGCAGAGTGCGTAGTTCTGCGGGACAAGTAGCGAGGGAGAGTAGGAGAGCAGGCAGCTTGTCCAGCACTGGCAGGGGTACGCTTTACAAGGCTTTTGCCAGCTTTATGTCACCCCAGCAAGACACTGTCACCTGTCCCCAGTCTCGGCAGAGTAGGGCTGATCTTTACAGAAAGATGGTGAGGGAGTACGTAGCTGACCATACCATCGTCCTAAATGATCACACAGCTCCCTACAACTACTGGGTTTCAAAGCTGGACATGTGGCACGAACTGGCGCTGTACGCCTTGGAGGTTCTTGCCTGCCCTGCCGCTAGCGTCTTGTCCGAGCGGGTTTTCAGTGCAGCTGGTGGCATCATCACCGATAAGCGTACACGCCTGTCGACTGACAGCGCTGACAGGCTGACGCTTATTAAGATGAATAAAGCCTGGATTTCTCATAATTTCCAATCTCCACCAGGTGAAGGAAGCTCAACCTGAATAATTGATCCACTCCTCCTCCTCCTCATTTTCCTCCTTCTCCTCCTCTTTGTACAGTAAAGCAGAGGAAACTGGCTATTTTTTGACAGGGCCCACTGGCTCTAGCTATAGTACTTTATGCATTTAATTTTTCTGGAGGGCCACCGACCCGGTCCTCTGTTTTAAACAATTTTTGGGAGTGCCACATACAGGCACTCAATCTATTCAATTTTTCTGGAGGGCCACCTACCTGCTCCTCTGGTTTGAAAACTTTTTGGGACTGCCACATACAGGCACTCAATCGATTCCATTTTTCTGGAGGTCCACCTACCTGCTCCTCTGGTTTGAAAACTTTTTGGGACTGCCACATACAGGCACTCAATCTATTCAATTTTTCTGGAGGGCCACCTACCTGCTCCTCTGGTTTGAAAACTTTTTGGGACTGCCACATACAGGCACTCAATCGATTCCATTTTTCTGGAGGTCCACCTACCTGCTCCTCTGGTTTGAAAACTTTTTGGGACTGCCACATACAGGCACTCAATCTATTCTATTTTTCTGGAGGGCCACCTACCTGCTCCTCTGGTTTGAAAACTTTTTGGGACTGTCACATACAGGCACTCAATCGATTCCATTTTTCTGGAGGGCCACCTACCTGCTCCTCTGGTTTGAAAACTTTTTGGGACTGCCACATACAGGCACTCAATCTATTCTATTTTTCTGGAGGGCCACCTACCTGCTCCTCTGGTTTGAAAACTTTTTGGGACTGCCACATACAGGCACTCAATCTATTCAATTTTTCTGGAGGGCCACCTACCTGCTCCTCTGGTTTGAAAAATTTTTGGGACTGCCACATACAGGCACTATCCAAATTAAATTGTCTCCATAGCAGCCTCCACACGTTGTCTCCATTGCTACCTCCAAAAGTCGTCCATATAGCTGCCTCCATACATCGTCCCTTTATCAAACGAGGTGTGTCAGGCAGAAATTTGGGTTGTTTTCATGGATTCCACATCAAAGTTGTTAACTTTGTCGCCACCCAGCTGTGTTATCCACAAAATATACTGGCAAACTTTTATCATTTACCAATATTATTTCAGCGCTTCTTGCGCATCTGTTTACATTCCCCTCACCTGCCATATCCCAAACTTATAAGAACGCTACTACACTTGATCTTATACAAAAGGTTCTTAGAAGTGCTGTTTGGGGAGTAGCCTAGAGACAGGGGCTTGGATTGGCGAAAGCTCGCCTGGCTGCGGAGCGCCAGCTCCATCCCAAGATCCAACTAACATAGTTTTAACTGCAGCACCTTTAATCTACTACTAGTTCACTGCCTCCATAATAATAATAATAATCTTTATTTATATAGCGCCATCATATTCCGTAGCGCTTTACAAATCATAGGAAACAAATACAAATGTAATGTAACAGAGCACAACATTTGTATGGAACAACAGGAGTGAGGTCCCTGCTCGCCAGAGCTTACGGTTTATGAAGATGATGGGGTAACACGAGGTAAAAGAATATTTAATGGTCAAGCCATTCTTCTTAGGGAATAGAAAAAAATATAATAAATGGAATTGCTGTCGCTTGAACCACTCAGCCGTCATCTTATATACCAGGTCCAGGGTGAATGGGACTGTAGAGAAGTCTGGTGCCTGTTGGTTGCTGGATAACAGATGGGAGGACGACACAGGACGGGTTAGTAGAAGAGTTAAAACTTCATGCAGTTAATGAGTGTTATAGGCTTGCCTAAAGAAATGGGTTTTAAGAGCACGTTTGAAACTTTGGAGGTTAGGTATTAGTCTGATAGTCCAGGGCAGAGCATTCCATAGAATTGGTGCAGCTCTAGAGAAGTCTTGGAGACGCGAGTGGGAGGTCCGCACTAGGGTAGAGGTTAATCTAAGATCACTGGCGGATCTAAGAGCACGGGTTGGGCGATAGACTGAGATAAGAGAGGAGAGGTAGGGGGGTGCAGCATTATACAGAGCTTTATGGATGAGGGTTATTATTTTAAACTATTCGAAAGGAGACTGGCAGCCAGTGCAGCGACTGGCATGAACTGTAAGCATACATGGTCCCCTTATCAAACGAGCTGTGTCAGGCAGAATTTTGGGTTGTTTTCATGGCTTCCACAACAAACTTGTTAACTTTGTCGCCACCCTGCTGTGTAATCCACAAAAAATACTGGCAAACTTTTATCATTTACCGATATTATTTCAGCGCTTCTTGCGCATCTGTTTACATTCCCCTCACCCGCCATATCCCAAACTTATAAGAACGCTACTACACTTGATCTTATACAAAAGGTTCTTAGAAGTGCTGTTTGGGGAGTAGCCTAGAGACAGGGGCTTGGATTGGCGAAAGCTCGCCTGGCAGCGGAGCGCCAGCTCCATGCCAAGATCCAACTAACATAGTTTTAACTGCAGCACCTTTAATCTACTACTAGTTCACTGCCTCCATACATGGTCCCCTTATCAAACGAGCTGTGTCAGGCAGAATTTTGGGTTGTTTTCATGGCTTCCATGTTAACTTTGTCGCCACCCTGCTGTGTAATCCACAAAATATACTGGCAAACTTTTATCATGTACCGATATTATTTGAGCGCTTCTTGCTCACCTCCTTTGGTTCCTCTCTGCCACCCATTGGTTTGAAGCCTGAGTCCATTTAGGGTATGTCGCCATGACACTCTCTAGCCTGCTGCCGCTGCCTCTGCATGCCGTCCCCTATAGTGTCAGGGTCAATTATTGGATGTTTTAGATGCTATCTAGCTTCATTCTGTCACTCTGTCATGGCCATGCTGTTGCCCATAATTTTGGCATAATGGTGCGATTAAGCAGCCTCAGAGGCATCCATGCATGCTGCCCCTGCTGTTTCCTGTCCATTTCCGTGGTGTTTCCATCCTTTTCTGAGGTTCCCAGGTGTTGGGCCAAGCTTCCCTGTGCAGAGCCTTGGTCCCCTTGAAAAATGCTCGAGTCTCCCATTGACTTCAATGGGGCTCGTTATTCGAGACGAGCACTCGAGCATCGGGAAAAGTTCGTCTCGAATAACGAGTACCAGAGCATTTTAGTGCTCGCTCATCTCTAATGAGATGGTATTTTACCCCCTCAAAACTAAACCGAATTTTCCCAAATGTGACCTCAAGTTGTTGACATAAATGCAGTAACACAGGCACTCTCTTGCATACTCTGTGGTCTTGTCCACCAATTCAACAACTATGGAAAGCTAGTGAACATATAATAGAGAAGATAATAGATAAACATTTAATTCGAAGGGCCCCCCAAGCACTACTACTATTGGAGATGGATGACATCCCTACTAAATTTAAAATGGTGATAATTCATATTTTGATGGCCACCAAGCTAACAATTACTAGAGCTTGGAAAACACCCGACTCACCACAAATACAAGAGGTAATAAATCAGGTCAATTCAAACTGTGCATATGAGAGAGCAATAGCATTGCAAAATGGTCACCTCCCTCAATTAATGGCCTACTGGAACTGTTGGATGTAGAGCCAATATTACAGATCCTAATTGTAAGCATATAGGATTAACCATAAATAGGAAGAAGTAGTGTTAAATCTACACTGATGCCATAATTCTGTGTTAAACTCATGTTAACTGGTTATATGTAGTTATTAGAGATGAGCGAGCACTAAAATGCACGGGTTCTCGTTATTCGAGACAAACTTTTCCCGATGCTCGAGTGCTCGTCTCGAATAACGAACCCCATTGAAGTCAATGGGAGACTCAAGCATTTTTCAAGGGGACCAAGGGTCTGCACAGGGAAGCTTGGCCAAACACCTGGGAACCTCAGAAAAGGATGGAAACACCACGGAAATGGACAGGAAACAGCAGGGGCAGCATGCATGGATGCCTCTGAGGCTGCTTACTCGCACCATTATGCCAAAATTATGGGCAACAGCATGACCATGACAGAGTAACCGAATGAGGCTAGATAGCATCTAAAACATCCAATAATTGACCCTGACACTATAGGGGACGGCATGCAGAGGCAGCGGCAGCAGGCTAGAGAGTGTCATGGCGACATACCCTAAATGGACTCAGCTTTCACCAAAGGAGGTGAGCAAGAGGCGCTGAAATGATTTCCTATCTGAACAAAAGGTTGACGGTATATTTAGTCGATAACACAATATGGTGGCGACATAGTGACCAAGTTCCATAACGTATCTGGTGAAACACCCGAAAAATGAGCCTGACACAGCTCTTTTGATAAAGGGACGACATGTGGAGGCAGCCATGGAGACGACTTCCATGATTAAGAGTGACTACTGGGGCATCCATATTGCTTCTATGATTGAAACTTCAGGTCTCCAGCATGGTGACAGATGGGCCGAGTTCCACTATGTATCTGGTGAAACATCTGAAAATTCTGCCTGACACAGCTCGTTTGATAAGGGGATGATGTGCTGCATATCCTCTCGTGCTCCAGCGTCTGTGGTATAGACAGTTGAAAGTTGCACATGGAGACATTGGTGGACGCTGTGGAGGATCGTGGAGGCGAAATGGACAGGAAACAGCAGGGGCAGCATGCATGGATGCCTCTGAGGCTGCCTAATCTTGGGATGGAGCTGGCGGTCCGCTGCCAGGCGAGCTTTTGCCTGTCCAAGCCCCTGTCTCTCGGCTCCTCCCCACCCAAAATGGGCCTGGGGGCCAGAAGCGTTTACTTTGAAAAAATTATAATTTTCAAAGCAGGCGGGGTCGTTTGAATATTTCACCTAGGAATAATGGAATAGCATAGTGGTTCTATTTTTAATTGTTTTTACGGAAATGGTTCCATGATTAAGAGCGACAGTATGGGGCATCCATATTGCGCTGCTATGATTGCAACTTCAGGTCTCCAGCATGGCGGCGACAGAAGGGCCGCGTTCCACTATGTATCTGGTGAAACACCTGAAAATTCTGCCTGACACAGCTTGTTTGATAAGGGGACCATGTATGGAGGCAGTGAACTAGTAGTAGATTAAAGGTGCTGCAGTTAAAACTATGTTAGTTGGATCTTGGGATGGAACTGGCGCTCCGCTGCCAGGCGAGCTTTCGCCAATCCAAGCCCCTGTCTCTCGGCTCCTCCCCAAACAGCACTTCTAAGAACCTTTTGTATAAGATCAAGTGTAGTAGCGTTCTTATAAGTTTGGGATATGGCGGGTGAGGGGAATGTAAACAGATGCGCAAGAAGCGCTGAAATAATATCGGTAAATGATAAAAGTTTGCCAGTATATTTTGTGGATTACACAGCAGGGTGGCGACAAAGTTAACAAGTTTGATGTGGAATCCATGAAAACAACCCAAAATTCTGCCTGACACAGCTCGTTTGATAAGGGGACCATGTATGGAGGCAGCTATATGGACGACTTTTGGAGGCAGCTATGGCGAAGACGTGTGGAGGTAGCAATGGAGACAACGTGTGGAGCCAGCTAAAAAGAGGACATGTGGAGGCTGCTATGGAGACAATTTAATATGGATAGTGCCTGTATGTGGCAGTCCAAAAAAGTTTTCAAACCAGAGGAGCAGGTAGGTGGTCATCCAGAAAAATTAAATAGATTGAGTGCCTGTATGTGGCACTCCCAAAAACTGCTTAAAACAGAGGACCGGGTAGGTGGCCCTCCAGAAAAATTAAATACATAGAGTACTATAGCTAGAGCCAGTTGGCCCTGGCAAAAAATAGCCAGTTTCCTCTGCTTTAGTGTACAAAGAGGAGGAGAATGAGGACAATGAGGAGGAGGAGTGCATACATTATTCAGGTTGAGCTTCTTTCACCTGGTGGAGAATCAAAATCCGGAGAAATCCAGGCTTTATTCATCTTGATAAGCGTCAGCCTGTCAGCGCTGTCAGTCGACAGGCGTGTATGCTTATCGGTGATGATGCCACCAGCTGCACTGAAAACCCGCTCGGACAACACGCTAGCGGCAGGGCAGGCAAGAACCTCCAAGGCGTATAGCGCCAGTTCGTGCCACATGTCCAGCTTTGAAACCCAGTAGTTGTGTGATCATTTAGGACGATGGTATGGTCAGCTACGTACTTCCTCACCATCTTTCTGAAAAGATCAGCCCTACTCTGCCGAGACTGGGGACAGGTGACAGTGTCTTGCTGGGGTGACATAAAACTGGCAAAGGCCTTGTAAAGCGTACCCCTGCCAGTGCTGGAAAAGATGCCTGCTCGCCTACTCTCCCTCGCTACTTGTCCCGCAGAAGTACGCCCTCTGCCGCTAGCGCTGTCAGAAGGGAAATACTGTTTCAGCTTGTGCACCAGGGCCTGCTGGTATTCATGCATTCTCACACTCCTTTCCTCTCCAGGGATGAGAGTGTAAAGATTTTGCTTGTACCGTGGGTCCAGGAGAGTGAATACCCAGTAATCGGTGCTGGAATCAATTCTTTGAACGCGAGGGTCACGGGATAGGCAGCCTAGCATGAAATCTGCCATATGCGCCAGAGTCCCAACGCGCAAGAATTCACTCCCCTTACTGGCCTGACTGCCCATTTCTTCCTCCTCCTACTCCTCCAACTCCTCTTCTTCTGCACATACACGCTGAACAGTGAAGGACTGAACAATGGTCCCCTCTTCTGTCTCGCCAACATTCTCCTCTTCTTCCTCCTCATCCTCCTCAACCTCCTCCGATATGCGCTGATAAACAGACCTAAGGGTGCTTTGGCTATCAACAAGGGAATCTTCTTCCCCCGTCTCTTGTGACGAGCGCAAAGCTTCCGATTTCATGCTGACCAGAGAGTTTTTCAACAGGCCAAGCAGCGGGATGGTGAGGCTGATGATGGCGGCATCGCCACTGACCATCTGTGTTGACTCCTCAAAGTTACTCAGCACCTGACAGATATCAGACATCCACGTCCACTCCTCATTGTAGACTTGAGGAAGCTGACTGACCTGACTACCAGTTCTGGTGGAAGTTGACATCTGGCAGTCTACAATCGCTCTGCGCTGCTGGTAAACTCTGGATAACATGGTTAATGTTGAATTCCACCTTGTGGGCATGTTGCACAACAGTCGGTGAGCGGCAGTTGGAGGCGGCACTGCGCTGCCCTGAGAGTGGCAGCATCTGTGCTGGACTTCCTGAAATGCGCATAGATGCGGCGCACCTTCGTGAGCAAATCAGTCAGATTGGGGTATGTCTTGAGGAAACGCTGAACTATGAGATTTAACACATGGGCCAGGCACGGCACATGTGTCAGTCTGCCGAGTTGCAGAGCCGCCACCAGGTTACGGCCGTTGTCACACACAACCATGCCTGGCTTCAGGTTCAGCGGTGCCAGCCACAGATCGGTCTGTGCCATGATGCCCTGTAATAGCTCTTGGGCGGTGTGCCTTTTATCGCCTAGGCTCAGCAGTTTGAGCACAACCTGCTGTCGCTTAGCGACGGCACTGCTGCTGTGCCTAGAGCTACCGACTGATGGCGCCATGCCCACGGATGGTATTTCGGAGGAGGAGGTGGAGGAGGGGTGGGAGGAGGAGGAGGAATCGTAGACCTGAAAGACCTGGACCGAGGTAGGCCCCGCAATCCTCGGCGTCGGCAGTATATGACCAGCCGCAGGGTCAGACTCGGTCCCAGCCTTCACCAAGTTAACCCAATGTGCCGTCAGCGATATATATAGTGGCCCTGCCCGGCAGCACTCGACCACGTGTCCGTGGTCCGGTGGACCTTGTCAGAAACGGTGTTGGTCAGGGCACGGATGATGTTGTCTGGGACGGCACATTGGGAAAAGTAGTGGCGGCTGGGGACGGAATACCGAGGGGCGGCCGCTGCCATGAGGTTGCGAAAGGCCTCGGACTCTACCAGCCTATAGGGCAGCATCTCCAGGCTAAGTAATCTGGAGATGTGGACGTTGAGGGCTTGGGCGTGCGGGTAAGTTGAACTTCCTTTTGTGCTCCAGCGTCTGGGGTATTGAGAGCTGAACACTGGTGGATGCTGTGGAGGATCGTGGAGGCGAAGATGGGGTTTTTGGGCCAGGGTCCTGGGCAGGGGGCTGACTAGCAGATGACACAGGGGAAGGAGCAGTGGTGTGCCCGGCCGGAGGTGAACGGGCTTGGTGCCACTGAGTGGGGTGTTTAGCATTCATATTCCTGCGCATACTGGTGGTAGTTAAGCTAGTAGTGGTGGAACCCCTGCTGATCCTGGTTTGGCACAGGTTGCACACCACAGTCCGTCGGTCATCCGGTGTTTCTTTAAAGAACCTCCAGACTTCTGATGCACCAGCTCTGGCCCTGCCTCTCCGTCTGGCCCCACCACTGCCTCTTCCAACCTGTTCTCGTCGAGGACTCTCCTCCATCTCAGAAGCACTGTGTTCACCCGGCCTCTCAACCCAGCTTGGGTCTGTCACCTCATCATCCTCCGATCCCTCAGTCTGCTCCCCCCTCGAACTTCCTGCCCTGACAACAACTTCACCACTGTCTGACAACCGTGTCTCCTCATCGTCGGACATCTCTTTACACACTTCTTCCACTACGTCAAGAAGGTCATCATGACCCACAGACTGCGACCGGTGGAAAACCTGGGCATTGGAAAAGAACTCAGCAGCAACCGGACAAGTGGTTTGTGACTCTGGGAAGGGTCCAGAAAACAGTTCCTCAGAGTATGCCGGTTCAAATGCCAAATTTTCCTGGAAGGGGGCAGACTGGGGGGAAGGAGGCTGAGGTGCAGAAGCTGGAGGAGTGCCAATTTCGGTGACATGGGTGGACTGCGTGGAAGACTGACTGGTGGACAAACGCCTAGAAGCATTGTCCGCAATCCACGACATCACCTGTTCTGGCCTCAACAGTGCTCTACCACGAGTCCCAGTAACTTCAGACATGAACCTAGGGAGTGTAGCTCTGCGGCGTTCCCCTGCTCCCTCATCAGCAGGTGGTGTCTCACCCCGCCCAGGACCACGGCCTCTGACCCCTGCAGTAGTTGGACGCCCACGTCCCCGCCCTCATCCTCTACCACTAGCCCTCGGGTTAAACATTTTGAAAATTAAAGTTGAAACTGTAAATTTTTTTAAATTTTTTTTTGTGTTTTTTTGTTTTTTTTGTGTTTTTTTGTTTTTAAAACCAAACGATGCTATCCTATTGCTATGGCTATTTTCTAGCCAACAATGAAAGCACACTGCTATGCCAGATGAGATGACGTTTAGTTATCAAAAAATAAACGTAAAATAAAAAGAAAATGGCAGACTGTGCCTAATTCAAATCAAACCCCTAATAAATTGTCCCACTTCGGTGTTTGAGATGGATATGTGCGTCACTAAGCGCTAAACACAACGGTCGCAAGTCTCCCTGCAAATTCCTCACAATATGGTAGTAGATGCACTACTAGTGCCAGCAAACCCAGCCACAAGCAAACAAAAAAAATTAAATATATAACGCTATTGTAGCCCTAACAAGGGCTGTTGGGTTCTTGTATACTCACTCTTGCCTAACAGTAAGCTAATAGAACACCCTAACGCTATCCCTGCAGCAGCAGCAACTCTCTCCCTAACGGCATCCAGACATAGAATGATCCGAGCAGCGCGGGCAGGGGCTAGTATATCCCAGGGTCACCTGATCAGGCCAGCCAACCACTGCTATCGACATGTAAGGGTACCACGTCATGCTGGGTGCAGTGCAGAGTCTCCTGGCTTGTGATTGGCCTTGTTTCTGGCCGCCAAAAATCTAAACGGCGGGATATGCCATTTTCTCGAGCTGGCGAAATACTCGTCCGAGCAACGAGCAGTTTCGAGTATGCTAATGCTCGAACGAGCATCAAGCTCAGACGAGTGTGTTCGCTCATCTCTACTCCTTATTAATTCAATGAGCCATCCACAGCTTGGCTATGGACCTGTTTTGGTTAAATTAGAGCTAGAGATGAGCGAGCACTAAAATGCTCGGGTACTCGTTATTCGAGACGAACTTTTCCCGATGCTCGAGTGCTCGTCTCGAATAACGAGCCCCATTGAAGTCAATGGGAGACTCGAGCATTTTTCAAGGGGACCAAGGCTCTGCACAGGGAAGCTTGGCCAAACACCTGGGAACCTCAGAAAAGGATGGAAACACCACGGAAATGGACAGGAAACAGCAGGGGCAGCATGCATGGATGCCTCTGAGGCTGCTTAATCGCACCATTATGCCAAAATTATGGGCAACAGCATGGCCATGACAGAGTGACAGAATGAAGCTAGATAGCATCTAAAACATGCAATAATTGACCCTGACACTATAGGGGACGGCATGCAGAGGCAGCGGCAGCAGGCTAGAGAGTGGCATGGCGACATACCCTAAATGGACTCAGACTTCAAACCAATGGGTGGCAGAGAGGAACCAAAGGAGGTGAGCAAGAAGCGCTCAAATAATATCGGTACATGATAAAAGTTTGCCAGTATATTTTGTGGATTACACAGCAGGGTGGCGACAAAATTAACATGGAAGCCATGAAAACAACCCAAAATTCTGCCTGACACAGCTCGTTTGATAAGGGGACCATGTATGGAGGCAGTGAACTAGTAGCAGATTAAAGGTGCTGCAGTTAAAACTATGTTAGTTGGATCTTGGCATGGAGTTGGCGCTCCGCTGCCAGGCGAGCTTTCGCCAATCCAAGCCCCTGTCTCTAGGCTACTCCCCAAACAGCACTTCTAAGAACCTTTTGTATAAGATCAAGTGTAGTAGCGTTCTTATAAGTTTAGGATATGCCGGGTGAGGGGAATGTAAACAGATGCGCAAGAAGCGCTGAAATAATATCGGTAAATGATAAAAGTTTGCAAGTATATTTTGTGGATTACACAGCAGGGTGGCGACAAAGTTAACAAGTTTGATGTGGAATGCCCTGTAATAGCTCTTGGGCGGTGTGCCTTTTATCGCCTAGGCTCAGCAGTTTGAGCACCGCCTGCTGTCGCTTAGCGACGGCACTGCTGCTGTGCCTAGAGCTACCGACTGATGGCGCCATGCCCACGGATGGTAATTCGGAGGAGGAGGAGGTGGAGGAGGGTTGGGAGGAGGTATAGTAGGCCTTTGAGACCTGGACCGAGGTAGGCCCCGCAATTCTCTGCGTCGGCAGTATATGACCAGCCCCAGGGTCAGACTCGGTCCCAGCCTCCACCAAGTTAACCCAATGTGCCGTCAGCGATATATAGTGGCCCTGCCCGGCAGCACTCGTCCACGTGTCCGTGGTCAGGTGGACCTTGTCAGAAACGGCGTTGGTCAGGGCACGGGTGATGTTGTCTGACACGTGCTGGTGCAGGGCTGGGACGGCACATCGGGAAAAGTAGTGGCGGCTGGGGACCGAATACCGAGGGGCGGCCGCCGCCATGAGGTTGCGAAAGGCCTCGGTCTCTACTAGCCTATAGGGCAGCATCTCCAGGCTAAGCAATCTGGAGATGTGCACATTAAGGGCTTGGGCGTGCGGGTGGGTTGCACTATATTTGCGTTTCCGCTCCAGCGTCTGGGGTATGGAGAGCTGAACGCTGGTGGATGCTGTGGAGGATCGTGGAGGCGACGATGGGGTTTTTGTGGCAGGGTCCTGGGCAGGGGGCTGACTATCAGCTGACACAGGGGAAGGAGCAGTGGTGTGCACGGCCGGAGGTGAACGGGCTTGTTGCCACTGAGTGGGGTGTTTAGCATTCATATGCCTGCGCATACTGGTGGTAGTTAAGCTAGTAGTGGTGGAACCCCTGCTGAGCCTGGTTTGGCAAATGTTGCACACCACAGTCCGTCGGTCATCCGGTGTTTCCTTAAAGAACCTCCAGACTTCTGAAGATCTAGCCCTCGCCGCAAGAGCCCTCGCCACGGGAGCTTCACTAGTTGACACATTTGGCGCTGATGCACCAGCTCTGGCCCTGCCTCTCCGTCTGGCCCCACCACTGCCTCTTCCAACCTGTTCTGGTCGAGGACTCTCCTCCGTCTCAGAAGCACTGTGTTCACCCGGCCTCTCAACCCAGCTTGGGTCTGTCACCTCATCATCCTCCGATCCCTCAGTCTGCTCCCCCCTCGGACTTCCTGCCCTGACAACAACTTCCCCACTGTCTGACAACCGTGTCTCCTCATCGTCGGACACCTCTTTACACACTTCCACTACGTCAAGAAGGTCATCATCACCCACAGACTGTGACTGGTGGAAAACCTGGGCATCGGAAAATTGCTCAGCAGCAACCGGACAAGTGGTTTGTGACTGTGGGAAGGGTCCAGAAAACAGTTCCTCAGAGTATGCCGGTTCAAATGCCAAATTTTCCTGGGAGGGGGCAGACTGGGGTGGAGGAGGCTGAGGTGCAGGAGCTGGAGGAGTGGCGATTTCGGTGACATGGGTGGACTGCGTGGAAGACTGACTGGTGGACAAATTGCTCGAAGCATTGTCAGCAATCCACGACATCACCTGTTCGCACTGTTCTGGCCTCAACAGTGCTCTACCACGAGTCCCAGTAACTTCAGACATGAACCTAGGGAGTGTAGCTCTACGGCGTTCCCCTGCTCCCTTATAAGCAGGTGGTGTCTCACCCCGGCCAGGACCACGGCCTCTGACCCCTGCAGTAGTTGGACGCCCACGTCCCCGCCCTCGTCCTCTACCCCTAGCCCTCGGGTTAAACATTTTTAAAATGAGAGTTATAGCTTTAATTTTTTTTTAACTTTTTTTTGTGTTTTTTTTTTTTTTTTGTGTTTTTGAGTTTTTAAAACCAAACAATGCTATCCTATTGCTATGGCTATTTTCTAGCCAAGTATGAAAGCACACTACTATGCCAGATGAGATGACACTGAGTTATTAAACAAAATAAACGTAAAATAAAAAAGGACAAATGGCAGACTGTGCCTAATTGAAATCCAACCCCTACTAAATTTTCCCACTTCGGTCTTTGCAATGGATATGTGCGTCACTAAGCGCAAAACACAGCGGTCGCAAGTCTCACTACAAATTGCTCACAATTGGCTAGTAGATGCACTGCAGCAAGTACAGCCACCAGCAGATCAACCAGAAATCAAATATATAACGCTACTGTAGGCGTAAGCCGTTTGGATTCTCCTATGGCTATTTTCTAGCCAAGTATGAAAGCACACTACTATGCCAGATGAGATGACACTGAGTTATTAAACAAAATAAACGTAAAATAAAAAAGGAAAAATGGCAGACTGTGCCTAATTGAAATCCAACCCCTACTAAATTTTCCCACTTTGGTGTTTGAGGTGGATATGTGTGCCACTAAGAGCTAAACACAACGGTAGCAAGTCCCCCTGCTAATTCCTCACAAAATGGTACTAGATGCAAATAAAAAAAAAAAAAGTAGAACGTTATTGTAGCCCTAAGAAGGGCTGTTGGGTTCTTGGAGAATCACTCCTGCCTAACAGTAAGCTAATAGAACACCCTAACGCTTTCCCTGACCATTGTATCCTTCACCAATGTCACATTTTGGTTTAAATAGCCATATCTGCTGTTTCAATATTGGTGAAGGATACAATACTTCATCATCTAATGACATTTAATTATATTGAATGTGTGGCATTCTTTTCACAATGAGCACACATTAATAACATTATTACAGCATACTAGACACTCTCATAACTAATAACAATGTTACATTCCACAGAAATAACAGTGGAATCTCATTGGCTAATTCAGCTGTCATTCTTACCTATTCAAATAAAAGGCGCCCGAACCCGGCCGCCCCCACCCCTAGAAGAAGCCGGGGAGACCCGTGTGTCGGGACTTCTCTTTCTATGTCTGCAGCCACAACTCAGGGACAGAAAACTCATAAGGGACAGTGTTAATTGTGGTACACATCCATAGATGATCGCAGAGTGGATCATACTGGCAGGAATAGTGACTGTGATCTTAGTAGCAAGCTGTATGCTCCAAGAGACTTAGTCACTCACATCACCGCAGTAAGAGGAGATCGCGGCTTACAGATTATATCACAGCGATCTCCCTGCATAACAATAGCTGACAGCAGCACAGACAGACACACACCTGCTCCCTGCGATCTCAACAACAGATCATCATTAACCCACACAGTCCCTGATCCCCACAAGGAATTAGTGGTGGGCATCAGTTATACTTACAGGAGGGTTTAAATAAAATACAAGGGGACTCCCACCTGAACTTATATCCCTAAGTACAAGATTATTACTTATGTGGCAAGGACATAGTATGGCAAAGCATAATAATGCCATACTAGTTGCTTAATTAACACTTGATTCTACAGTGTGAGAATATACTCCAGATTTTAAATAAATGAATAAAAGTGAAATTTTATCACACTCACAACTTTCCTTCTCCTACATTTTCCCCCTCCCTTTTTTCTTTGCTGAAATATGTTACAATAGGTGGTGCACACCGTGAGTGTTTTTCCAAATCTGAACACGTTTTGCGTTTTCATCTACTACAAATGTATCTATTTATATGCATTCAATACCTGTTTGTTAGGGATATAAGGAATTACACTTATGTATTTTATTCCCTTTATACACCCGGAGTTATATGCTGTTTTGCCATGTCTTTGAGGAAACCATATGCGCATGTGCTAATTACCTGTTTGCTGTTTCACCTGTCTATGCTCTTTATAAGATGTATGTGCAGTGGATACACGTAGATCATGACTAAGGACTCCACAATTTAGTCCGAAACGCGTAGATCGTGTATCAGTGGTCACACTGGATATGGCGGCACGCTTTTAATATGAAGAATAAAATGCTATGATTTTAGAAGACTTGGAGTGCTGGAATATTTCCCTATCCTTCCACATGTTCCGGTCGGCCGGCAGGACTGACTGATTCCTTGCACCTGGGGCTGTACAGAGGAATGTGAACTCCAACATGCTGTCTGCAGTATCGTGAGTGAGCGGATTTTTCTCCTTTTGTTTTCTTTTTTCACAGATAGTCCATTGACTTCAAAATTGGAGGCAAAAGTCCAGCAATGTCATTGATTTAGAAACAAAATATATGAGTCACAGGAAAGTCTCTGGCTGAAGACAGATATGGAATATGGGCTCAGCCAAACCTGGAAGAGAGCAATCATATACACAAGAAACCAGTAAATTATGGTCTAAGTTATGGTCTTTCCTTCAGGGTAAAATGGACGCTGAAACCTATTGTGCTGAATTCTATAGGTGGTCACTAGATACTGCTTGGAATTCCTCTGGAAAGGAGACCTGGAAAAGCTTGAGGAGTTTGTACAATTTATTAATATAAATGATAACAACCTTAAGTCTACCTGTGAGAGAGGGGAGACAAAGATTTGTCTCTTGGACTTAGAATTATTTAAGGATGGGACAAAAATTAAAAGTAAATATTATTTAAAACCAATAGATGTAAATAGTTTGTTAGCTGCCACTATAGAACGTGGATAAACAATATTCCAGTGGGACAAATTAAGAGGATTGAGAGGAACTGTATGGATGAGAGGGATTCGGAATTACAGCTGGAGATTATCAAGGATAGATTAAGAGAAAGGGGATATCCGAAATATTTATTAAAGAAGAATAATCCAAAAAAAAACGGGGTGAAGGTAATAGTGACAAAAATACAAAAGATAAGGAGGGTAATAATATCCACTTAATTGACCCCATATTTGTAACAAAGTATTCTAAAAAAGATTTAAGATTAAAAACTATTTTACTAAAACTCTGGAATATTGTAGGTGGGGACCCTGTTTTGGGTAAATTAATCCCAGAAAAACCTAAAGTGATTTTCAAAAAGACCTCTTCTCTGAAACACATACTAACCAGAAGTTACATTAAGAATACTAACAAAAGAAAAAGGATTGGATTGACCGACTTCTTTCACTGTGGGAGGTGTAAACCAGGTAGAGATACACAAGGGAATCGTAAGAATGTTGGAAGAAGTAAAATAATAATTTGGAAATTAATGGTCATGAAATTACATTTTTTGACGTGAAGAATTGGGACACCTCAAATGTCATTCATCTACTTGTGTCCATGTGGTTTGGGATATATGGGCAGAACGGAACGGAAATTAAGAACGAGAATTGATGAGCACATCAGGAATATTAAAAAAAGGTTTAATTACACGCAGTGTTTCAGCACATTGTAAGAAAGCACATGATCCAAATCCTGATCAACTTAGTTTCTGGGCAATTGATAAAGTAGAAGCACATTGGAGCGGAGAGCACTTAAGCACTTTACTTAGTAATCGAGAAGGACAATGGATATATAAACTGGGAACCCTTGCACCAGGGAGCTAAATATAGATTTTGAGTAAAATAAATCATAAAAATAATATTTAGGCAACAATAATGTAAATACACGAGGGAATGGACATCTTGGGATCTGACATATTGAACACTATCGGGATAGAAGTCTAATTTATGGAATTTATAGGAATTGTATTTATGATCTGGATTATTGTGAGAAATATTGGAATGTAGAAATGTATCTGTTATATCTGAATAGTGTAATTATGGGAGGGTGATGTTCATATATAAGCGTTATAGATGCACGAACATTATTATACATATGCGGGGAATATATTTCTTATCAATCATAGTGGGTATTTCTCACTATATTAATGTGGGGGACATGTTGGGAATCTATAAATGAATAATAAGAATATTCCCCTAGGGATAGAACACTATTTTGGGTAACAATACTTCCTGATTAAAATACTGTAGGATATTTCAGGTCTAATATATATAGATTACAAAAAAAAAGTACTGGCTTATATACTGGACGTTCTGACAAGCTAATTACATGTTGTTCTGATTAGCCAGGTTCCTCTTTGAGAAGTACGTCTAGCACCTAGTACCACTGATACGTTCAGGATTGTGTTGTGTTTTTTCTAATTGGTCGAATGCCTTGTTGTAGAATGATTGGCACGTGGTTTGAAAAATAGGGAAATTTAAACATTAGTAGTGGGAAGTTGTATGTGAATAAGAAGACTTTTTGGAGTGTGTTGTTGTTAATTCATGTGTTTTTTAGATATTTGGTAATATAATATGTGATTTCATTATAACGATGTATGTATAAATGAAAGAAGACGACTGACGTCAGTCATGCCCCGGAAGAAGCTGTAAGGTGAAACCCAGGATCAGCAATGACTGGCGTCCTCATGGAACTGTAACTATATGCAGATTTTTACTTGTTTTATGTGAGTGGATCTGATAGTACACTATGTCCGTGTATATCTTCTTTGTCTAGCAGAGTGGGCTATGGAAGATAATTCAGGGTAGAAGAAAAACGGCAGCGGTTTTCGTGTCTGAATGGCATCTTATTCCCGCTGAAGTTTGCTTGGTCGGATTATTTCACGTACTGACAAGAACGTCTATGTGTATGAGACATAAGGCAGAAATAATAGACACATTGAGCTCCGGTCACATTACACTTCGTTCTGAATGCTTTTGGGTGACATTCTGTATCCACCCAGGACCGTATGTGCAGCTCTTTTGACTGGAAGGTGCTACATTCTTTTATTGTTTTATATTTACTATCTGAATCTCCCTGGTTAAGCTGCACCCCCCTACCACAAAGAAATAGGGCATTACTTGTGCAATGTTATAAATTGTTGGTGACCAAAAATGGTTAATATTGTATTTATGTTCAAGTTACGCATCTTCCTCCAAGCTCCCAGGCTAGTGATTGGCTGCACCCTTATAGTTTCCAGAACAGAGTCTGTAAAAGTTCTCTCTGTCTGGACTTCTGGGTCTCCATCTTACGATTAGGTCAAAGACCTAGAGACACGTCTCTGCCAAAACTGCTGCACTGTCGTAGTGCTGCTAATGCTGCAGAGCCAATCAAGCTAAGATCAAAGATACTCTCAGCCAAGCTAAACCAAGGTCCGGGCCTGCGTTCCTGCAAGCTACTGGGGCCCATTATCTCTGCAGCCAGACAATCTATAGGCCTGGTAGGAAGGAGTTATTAGCATCTTACTGTATGGCTGTTGTTCCAAGACTGACAATAAAAAGGACTGCGAGTTGTTAAGAATCTCTGCTCGTCTCTGTGTCTCCCTGGTCATCAGCTACCATCAAAGTCTTACCGCATAACATCTGCTGAGGAGATAGACATCTACACAGGGCTTCTTGCTTCACCTGGCGAGATGACCTAAAATCGCCTGATATCAGAGGCTGAAACTTTTTGAGATAATCTGTTAACTCCATATTTTTCAAACACATTCATCAAATTCTACCAGTTTCCTTACTGATAGATTTTTTGGGACCATAAGAAGAGTCTGTGTACAGGACTGTGGAGAGGAATAAATCTGTATAACACAAGGACGTCTGGAAATGGTTAATTCTTCTTCTTTCTTCTTCTTCTACATTTATCCAGTGTAAAGACGGATGAGGACACAATCACCGGGGAGCAGATCCAGAATGATGTGAGATGAGATCAGACAATGTAAAATATCTCCCATCATCCTGTATAAGAAGAGGGGAGATGATAGCAGTCACCAGGGTGGCCCTGATCCTGGGAGACGCTGTCTCGTGTCACCATCACATCGTGCACAGGAGATTGTTCCATCATCATCTTATTCCTACAAGGAGATGTTCAGTCTATTTCCTCTGCTGCTTCTTCACTGGTTTCCTTTCACAGAATTAGTATGTGATCTCAGGATAAGAGAAGTTATAGATTATCTACATAACACTCACCAGGATGGAGACCTCATCATTGGGGGGTTTATAACAATACATAAATATTCAAGTAATCTAGATCTTCCATCAGAATACTTCCCAGATATAAGTTGTGCAGTGTAAGTCCTTGTCATTCTGTATATCATGTTCTGTAGTGTGAAGGAGCTCGTGTTTCTGGGGTCTCCTTTTGGACCCTCTGCAGACAGTCTCCTGGTACCTACCTGCAGTGTACGGCTCCTATTATATCATCACTGATATCAGATGGGTAGGTGGTTACATCCACTCCCTGATCCCTCACATCCCTCGTCAGATCAGTTCTCTGTCACCAGACACTTCATGTACAATACAGCTGCTGATCTGTGGGGTCTGGATTGTTAGACCCCCCAGTCTGATATGGGGGGGTCCATGGACAGCTCATTATCTATATAGAAAAGCTCTTTATGGTGTAAATGCACATATACAGGGGGTGCACAGTACAGGGGACATCATGTACATTGTGAGCTGTAGGGTGTAGGATCCTATGAATATGGAGCCTCTCATCATGTGTTTTATCATCAGTTCATGTCACTTCCATCCTGATGTCACATCTCTGTATAATACGAGGCTGTTAAATGGAAATGTAAGGGGAGGTCTTAGGAGGTCAGGAAGGGGGGCACATACTTATTACTGTATTGTATAAGGTAAATCTGCAGTAATCTCTCATCTTCCTGAGGTGTGTAGTACAGACATGTCCTCTAGTCACTTACTCATCTGGATGTGTCTTTATCTTTATTAACAGGTCAGAGTTTGATGGATTTCTACATCCTCTGATTTTCTTCTTTGCCATTGTTAAAATTAACCGGAATCCTGACATCTTACCCAATATTACTCTGGGATACAATGTCTATGACTCGTGTCAAGATGGACGAGTGGCGGTCAGCCGTGTGTTACATCTTCTGTCTGGTCCAGATAAGGTGATACCTAATTACTCCTGTCCTGGGCGTGGCCAGCTGGCTGGTGTCACTGGGGATCAGTACTCATCTACCACTATTCCTGCAGCACAGATCCTGGGACTATACGGATATCCTCAGGTACTGGATACTGCCGTCATTATCTATTGGTACCAGCAGGTGCCCCATACAGGAAGCTTCTGTGCCCCCATCCACCCCAATCCCAGCGCACACATTACTGATCACCACTGTAACCAATACGACAGAGCAATGTAACACACGAGGAAGTTAGGAATTGCCAAGAAGATGATTGCTGCACATCCATAAAAGTACAAAGCCTTCATTCAAATTTCTTTTAAAACATAATGGGTTAGTAGACGAGCTGCCTGCGCGTTTCGAGCATCTTGTGCTCTTAGTTATGGCATAATGACAATACATTGGTTTAAAAATTTAAAAGGAACATCAACCAATCCCAGACAGGGGGTGGGATACATCACAAAGGGAGGAAAACTTCCGGGACACATCACCCCTCGCCCACACATCTTCCAATATAATGAAAAAGCTTTACTTGCATTAAGAACAGGTGACTTTGTATATAACAGATGGCAGAACATAAACAGGATCGTAAATTCAGTTTAGACAGAAATGATGTATAACAAATACAAATATAACAAGCAAATTTATAGGACAAAAAAAATTGATGAAATGGGTAGGTAAATATGTGGATACGAGAACCATGAATATTCATAGCTAACAGCCTGGACAAATTCATACGTATGCGCCAAATAACCCAATATTAAAAATCGTGCTTTACATACGAAATCCAAAACATCCAAAATTGATCAGTGACAAGGTCAATAAAATACGATATATTGGTTCTTAAATTCAGACCTGATGGTGACCTGGTGCCTAACCAAAAATACAAAAGTCTTCTCTACATTTTTTTAATGCCGTAAAAACAAAACGTTTCTCCTGCATTTTTACTGGCAAAGTGTCTAGAAGCTCCTGACCTGCTATTCTGTATGTTTTTGGTTCTATCTCTCAGATGTTCCATAATTCTAGTTTTGAGTTTACGGATTGTGGAACCAACATAGTGGACGTTGCAGGTAATTCATTCTATAATGTAAACTGTGACTTTAAAATCACAATTAATGAAAAATATAATTGGAAATCTTTCTGAATTGTCCACAGTGCAGAAAAAATTCATGCGTTTTGTGTTGCAAACATTACATCATGCGGTGCCGCAACGGTGAAAACCTTTTGTATCCAAGCAGGTGCCTGTATTTGATTGATCATTGGTGAATAAACTGGGGGATAGTGAGGAACAAAACGTTGACCCCCTTCTTGAAACAAAATTGCAGCCATCTTTTAAGAAGGCATTCAATTCATCGTCTTGGTATAGTATTGGCAATTTTTTTTAAGGATGTTAATAATTTGATGATAATTAGAGATGAGCGAGTATACTCGTCCAAGCTTGAAGCTCGGTCGAGTATTAGCATATTCGGACCGGCTCGTTGCTCGGACGAGTATTTGCCCTGCTCGATAACGAACATTTAATTTAAAAATAAAGAGAAGAACAGTAAAAAAATACAATTAAAACATTTAATTTAATCATTTAACTGAAGAATACAGTGAAAGAACACTATGTTTGGAAACATCTGCAATTTGTTCTCAACTAGAGATGAGCGAGCACTAAAATGCTCGGGTGCTCGTTATTCGAGACTAACTTTTCCCGATGCTCGAGTGCTCGTCTCGAATAACGAGCCCCATTGAAGTCAATAGGAGATTTTTCAAGGGGACCAAGGCTCTGCACAGGGAAGCTTGGCCAAACACCTGGGAACCTCAGAAAATGATGGAAACACCACGGAAATGGACAGGAAACAGCAGGGGCAGCATGCATGGATGCCTCTGAGGCTGCTTAATCGCACCATTATGCCAAAATTATGGGCAACAGCATGGCCATGACAGAGTGACCGAATGAGGCTAGATAGCATCTAAAACATCCAATAATTGACCCTGACACTATAGGGGACGGCATGCAGAGGCAGCGGCAGCAGCGGCAGGCTAGAGAGTGGCATGGCGACATACCCAAATGGACTCAGGCTTCAAACCAATTTTAAAAATTCCTTTTGGCGAGGATAACGTGTAGCACTGTATGTATCAGTATTTTGCCTGGTTAAGGCGGCAGAGAGGAACCAAAGGAGGTGAGCAGGAAGCGCTGAAATGATTTCCTATGTGAACAAAAGGTTGACGGTATATTTAGTCGATAACACAGCATGGTGGCAACATAGTGACCAAGTTCCATAACGTATCTGGTGAAACACCCGAAAAATGAGCCTGACACAGCTCGTTTGATAAGGGGACGACATGTGGAGGCAGCCATGGAGACGACTTCCATGATTAAGAGTGACTACTGGGGCATCCATATTGCTTCAATGATTGAAACTTCAGGTCTCCAGCATGGCGGCGACAGATGGTCCGAGTTCCATTATGTATCTGGTAAAACACCGGAAAATTCTGCCGGACACAGCTCGTTTGATAAGGGGATGATGTGCTGTATATCCTCTCGTGCTCCAGCGTCTGAGGTATAGACAGTTGAAAGCTGCGCATGGAGACATTGGTGGACGCTGTGGAGGATCGTGGAGGTAAAATGGACAGGAAACAGCAGGGGCAGTATGCATGGATGCCTCTGAGGCTGCCTAATCTTGTGATGGAGCTGGCGGTTCGCTGCCAGGCGAGCTTTCGCCTGTCCAAGCCCCTGTCTCTCGGCTCCTCCCCACCCAAAATGGGCCTGGGGGCCAGAAGCGTTTACTTTGAAAAAATTATAATTTTCAAAGCAGGCGGGGTCGTTTGAATATTTCACCTAGGAATAATGGAATAGCATAGTGGTTCTATTTTTAATTGTTTTTTCCGAAATGGTTCCATGATTAAGAGCGACAGTGTGGGGCATCCATATTGTGCTGCTATGATTGCAACTTCAGGTCTCCAGCATAGCGGCGACAGATGGGCCGAGTTCCATTATGTGTCTGGTGAAACACCCGAAAATTCTGCCTGACACAGCTCGTTTGATAAGGGGATGAGGCAGTAAAGTAGTAATAGATTAAAGGTGTTGCAGTTAAAACTATGTTAGTTGGATCTTGGGATGGAGCTCGCGCTCCGCTGCCAGGCGAGCTTTCGCCTGTCCAAGCCCCTGTCTCTCGGCTCCTTCCCATACAGCACTTCTGAGAACCTTTTGTTTAAGATCAAGTGTAGTAGCGTTCTTATAAGTTTGGGTTATGGCAGGTGAGGGGAATGTAAACAGATGCGCAAGAAGCGCTGAAATAATATCGGTAAATGATCAAAGTTTGCCAGTATATTTTGTGGATAACACAGCAGGGTGGTGACAAAGTTAACAAGTTTGATGTGGAAGTCATGAAAACAACCCAAAATTCTGCCTGACACAGCTCGTTTGCTAAGGGGACGATGTATGGAGGCAGTAAGGTAGAAGTAGTTTAAAGGTGCTGCAGTTAAAATTATGTTAGTTTGATCTTGGGATGGAGCTGGCAGTCCGCTGCCAGGCGAGCTTTCGCCTGTCCAAGCCCCTGTCTCTCGGCTCCTCCCCAAACAGCACTTCTAAGAACCTTTTGTATAAGATCAAGTGTAGTAGCGTTCTTATAAGTTTGGGATATGGCGGGTGAGGGGAATGTAAACAGATGCGCAAGAAGCGCTGAAATAATATCGGTAAATGATAAAAGTTTGTGGATAACACAGCAGGGTGGCGACAAAGTTAACAAGTTTGATGTGGAAGCCATGAAAACAACTCAAAATTCTGCCTGACACAGCTCGTTTGCTAAGGGGATGATATATGGAGGCAGCTATATGGACGACCTTTGGAGGCAGCTATGGAGATGACATGTGGAGGTAGCAATGGAGACAACGTGTGGAGGCTGCTATGGAGACAATTTAATTTGGATAGTGCCTGTATGTGGCAGTCCAAAAAAGTTTTCAAACCAGAGGAGCAGGTAGGTGGTCCTCCATAAAAATGTAATAGATTGAGTGCCTGTATGTGGCAGTCCAAAAAAGTTTTCAAACCAGAGGAGCAGGTAGGTGGCCCTCCAGAAAAATTAAATAGATTGAGTGCCTGTATGTGGCACTGCCAAAAATTGTTTAAAACAGAGGACCGGGTAGGTGGCCCTCCAGAAAAATTAAATACATAGAGTACTATAGCTAGAGCCAGTTGGCCCTGGCAAAAAATAGCCAGTTTCCTCTGCTTTAGTGTACAAACAGGAGGAGAAGGAGGAAAATGAGGAGGAGGAGTGCATAAATTATTCAGGTTAAGCTTCCTTCACCTGGTGGAGAATGGAAATCCTGAGAAATCCAGACTTTATTCATCTTGATAAGCGTCAGCCTGTCAGCGCTGTCAGTTGACAGGCGTGTACGCTTATCGGTGATGATTCCACCAGCTGCACTGAAAACCCGCTCGGACAACAAGCTAGCGGCAGGGCAGGCAAGAACTTCCAAGGCGTACAGCGCCAGTTCGTGCCACATGTCCAGCTTTGAAACCCAGTAGTTGTAGGGAGCTGTGTGATCATTTAGGACGATGGTATGGTCAGCTACGTACTCCCTCACCATCTTTCTGTAAAGATCAGCCCTACTCTGCCGAGACTGGGGACAGGTGACAGTGTCTTGCTGGGGTGACATAAAACTGGCAAAGGCCAAAGGAGGCATAGCAGGCCTGAGAGACCTGGACCGAGGTAGGCCCGCAATCCTCTGCGTCGGCAGTATATGACCAGCCCCAGGGTCAGACTCGGTCCCAGCCTCCACCAAGTTAACCCAATGTGCCGTCAGCGATATATAGTGGCCCTGCCCGGCAGCACTCATCCACGTGTCCGTGGTCAGGTGGACCTTGTCAGAAACGGCGTTGGTCAGGGCACGGATGATGTTGTCTGACACGTGCTGGTGCAGGGCTGGGACGGCACATCGGGAAAATTAGTGGCGGCTGGGGACCAAATACCAAGGGGCGGCCGCCGCCATGAGATTGCAAAAGGTCTCGGTCTCTAACATCCTTTAGGGCAGCATCACAAGGCAGAGTAATTTGGAGATGTGGACGTTGAGGGCTTGGGCGTGTGGGTGGGTTGCACTGTATTTCCTCTTGCGTTCCAGCGTCTGGGGTATAGAGAGCTGGACGCTGCGCATGGAGACATTGGTGGATGCTGTGGAGGATCGTGGAGGCGAAGGTGTGGTTTTCGCACGAAAGGTGTTTGGGCCGGGGTACTGGGCAGGGGGATGACTAGCAGAGGCAGCAGATGACACAGGGGAAGGAGCAGTGGTGTGCACGGCCGGAGGTGAATGGCCTTGGTTCCATTGAGTGGGGTGTTTAGCATTCATATGCCTGCGCATACTGGTGGTGGTTAAGCTGGTAGTGGTGGAACCCCTGCTGATCCTGGTGTGGCACAGGTTGCACACCACAGTACGGCAACAATGTCATTATCACCCACAGACTGCGACCGGTGGAAAACCTGGGCATCGGGAAGGAGCTCAGCTGCAACCGGACAATTGGTTTATGACTCTGGGAAGGGTCCAGAAAACCGTTCCTTTAGAGTATGCCGGTTCAAATGCCAAATTTTCCTGGGAGGGGGCAGACTGGGGGGAAGGAGGCTGAGGTAGAGGAGCTGGAGGAGTGCTGATTTCGGTGACATGGGTGGACTGCGTGGAAGACTGACTGGTGGACAAATGGCTAGAAGCATTGTCCGCAATCCACGACATCACCTGTTCGCACTGTTCTGGCCTCAACAGTGCTCTACCACGAGTCCCAGTAACTTGAGACATGAACCTAGGGAGTGTAGCTCTGCGGCGTTCCCCTGCTCCCTCATCAGCAGGTAGTGTCTCACCCCGCCCAGGACCAGAGCCTCTGACCCCTGCAGTAGTTGGACGCCAACGCCCACGCCCTCGTCCTCTACCCTCGGGTTCAACATTTTCAAAATTAAAGTGGAAACTGTAAATTTCTTTGTGTTTTTTTTTTGTGTGTTTTTTGTGTTTTTTTTTTGTTTTTTTTAACTAAACGATCAGAAGAAATCACACAGCAACCACAGAAGATGATGATGATTGCTATGGCTAGTTTCTAACCTACACTGACAGCACACAACTGGATTTTGTGCTGTGCCTGATGACTTTTAGTTTTGAAAAAAAACAAACAAAAAAAAATCGGCAGACTGTGCCTAATTCAATCAAACACCTAATAAATTGTCCCACTTAGGTGTGTGAGATGGATATGTGTGTCACTAAGAGCAAAATAGAACGTTCTCAAGTATCCCTGCAAATTCGTCACAATATGGTACTAGCTGCACTACTAGTGCCAGCAAGCCCAGCCACAAGCAAAGAAAAAAATAAATATATATAATGCTATTGTAGCCCTAAGAAAGCCGGTTGGGTTCTTGTATGCCTAGCTTCTAACCTACACTGACAGCACACAACTGGATTTTGTGGTTTGCCTGTGACTTTAAGTTTTGAAAAAAAAAAAAATCGGCAGACTGTGCCTAATTCAATCAAAACCCCTAATACATTGTCCCACTTAGGTGTTTGAGATGGATATGTGTGTCACTAAGAGCTAAATAGAATGTTTGCAAGTCTCCCTGCAAATTTGTCACAATATGGTACTAGCTGCACTACTAATGCCAGCAAGCCCAGTCACAAGCAAAGAAAAAAAAAAATATTCTAGCCCTAACAAGGGCTGTTGGGTTCTTGTAGAATCACTCCTGCCTAACAGTAAGCTAATATAACAGCCTAACGCTATCCCTGCAGCAGCAGCAGCTCTCTCCCGAACGGCATCCAGACAGAGAATGATCCGAGCAGCGTGGGCAGGTACTAGTCTATTCCAGGGTCACCTGATCAGGCCAGCCAACCACTGCTATCGAAGTGTAAGGCTACCACGTCATGCTGGGTGGAGTGCAGAGTCTCCTGGCTTGTGATTGGCTCTGTTTCTGGCCACCAAAAATCAAAACAGCGGGAGATGCCATTTTCTCGAGCTGGCGAAATACTCGTCCGAGCAGCGAGCAGTTTCGAGTACGCTAATGCTCGAACGAGCATCAAGCTCGGACAAGTGTGTTCGCTCATCTCTAGTCAACACAGATGGTCAGTGGCGATTCCGCCATCATCAGCCTCACCATCCCGCTGCTTGGCCTGTTGAAAAACTCTCTATTCAGCATGAAGTCAGAAGCTTTGCGCTCGTCACAAGAGACGGGGGAAGAAGATTCCCTTGTGGATAGCCTAAGCACCCTCAGGTCTGTTTCTCAGCGCATATCGGAGGAGGTGGAGGAGGATGCGGAAGAAGAGGAGGAGAATGTTGGCGAGACAGAAGAGGGGAGCATTGCTCAGTCCTTAACTGTTCAGCGTGTATGGGCAGAAGAAGAGGAGTTGGAGGAGGAGGAGATGGACAGTCAGACCAGTGAGGGGAGTGAATTCTTGCGCGTTGGGACTCTGGCACATATGGCAGATTTCATGCTAGGCTGCCTATCCCGTGACCCTTGTGTTCAAAGAATTTATTCCAGCACCGATTACTGGGTATTCACTCTCCTGGACCCACGGTACAAGCAAAATCTTTCCACTCTCATCCCTGGAGAGGAAAGGAGTGTGAGAATGCATGAATACCAGCAGGCCCTGGAGCACAAGCTGAAACAGTATTTCTCTTCTGACAGCGCTAGCGGCAGAGGGCATACTTCTGCGGGACAAGTATCGAGGGAGAGTAGGCGAGCAGGCAGCTTGTCCAGCACTTGCAGGGGTACGCTTTACAAGGCCTTTGCCAGTTTTATGTCACCCCAGCAAGACACTGTCACCTGTCCCCAGGCTAGGCAGAGTAGGGCTGATCTTTACATCCACATGTCGTCTCCATAGCTGTCTCCAAAAGTCGTCTCCATATCTGCCTCCACATGTCGTCCCCTTAGCAAACGAGCTGTGTCAGGCTCATTCTTCGGGTGTTTCACCAGATACGTTATGGATCTTGGTCACTATGTCGCCACCATGCTGTGCTATCGACTAAATATACCGTCAACCTTTTGTTCACATAGGAAATCATTTCAGCGCTTCTTACTCACCTCCTTTGGTTCCTCTCTGCCACCCATTGGTTTGATGCCTGAGTCCATTTAGGGTATGTCGCCATGAGACTCTCTAGCCTGCCACTGCTGTCGCTGCCTCTGCATGCCGTCCCCTATAGTGTCAGGGTCAATTATTGGATGTTTTAGATGCTATCTAGCCTCATTCGGTCACTCTGTCATCGCCATGCTGTTGCCCATAATTTTGGCATAATGGTGCGATTAAGCAGCCTCAGAGGCATCCATGCATGCTGCCCCTGCTGTTTCCTGTCCATTTCCGTGGTGTTTCCATAATTTTCTGAGGTTTCTAGGTGTTTGGCCAAGCTTCCCTGTGCAGACCCTTGGTCGCCTTGAAAAATGCTCAAGTCTCCCATTGACTTCAAAGGGGTTCGTTATTCGAAACGAGCACTCGAGCATCGTAAAAAGTTTGACTCTAGTAACGAGCACTCGAGCATTTTAGTGCTCGCTTTCCTCTAGCGCCTATACATGAGAAACACGAGCCCATAGGGCTTCCCTGGGTTTGCAAATAAAAAGTTTTATTAAAAAAGAAAAAATTGTTAGTTAGTAAAATCATAATCGGGCCCTTAGTAAATGACCCCCAATGTATATTGACACATGAATTTATTTCTGCTTTTCTAAACTGTTAGCGGTTAACATTGCAGCCGGCAAGCTGTAATGTTGTACGCGTGCGCTCATCACAAAGTCTTCCATTTCACCTGTTACCTGCCTTTATAAATGGAGTGTTTGTGCATTTCCTATAGACCATGAATAAGAACTAAATAGCTAGGCTGGAAACGCGTAGGTCCTTGGATCATGCTATTTATTTTTTGCTATTTTTAATGGCTGTAAATTAAAATGAGATTTTTTTCTCCTTGGATATTGCTTTAGTTTGGACCTTCTGAGACAATTCGGGTCGTAGTCGGGATTCCAGGAAAACGTCACTAAATGTGAAATACTTAGTCTAAAGTTTAGGCCTCATGGTAACCTGCTAAAGCCCCCAGAGATATCACTTCAGTTGCAGAGTCATCCATTAAATACCTGGTTCTTAGTTGTAGCATACAAATACCGACTAATGCTAAAAATATTATTTTCTTCCAGGCCTGCGCGCCTACCAGTCACGTTTAAGGCATGAATGTACTTTTCTGTATTTTTTTTATTTCCTGTTTATAAAACAATAAAAAGTATGAAAAAATAATTTCCTAATGTATAATGTGAGACCCCACTTCCCTGGGGAAAAAGCTTGTGATATTTGGTTGAATCTGTCCAGAATGATTGTTGTTTTGTGTCTTGTAGATCAGCTATGGAGCCAGCGACCCCTCGTTATCTGATAGACTCCTCTATCCACACGTCTTCCGAACAATCCAAAGTAGCCACACCCACAATATGGTGATCATTGAGCTGTTGAAGTATTTTGGCTGGACCTGGGTCGGGATTTTAGTATCAGATGATGATAACGGAGAGAGAGAACTGCAGATACTGACAAAGTACATGAGAGAGAACGGGATCTGTGTCGCCTTCACCATAACAATGACAGAGGAGAATTCTGAATATAGAGATGAGATTTTACGTGTCATGAGCAATCCACAAGTCAGTGTCATTATAATGTGTGGGACCATGTCTTATGTTGGAATAGGTTTACTACAAATCCAAAATCTTGTATTAGCAAACAAAACCCTCGTCCTTCCCCCATCCTGGGTCTCCAGTCCTGTCCTCATGGAGTTTGCGTACATGAACCTGAATGTGAGTCTAGCGGTGGACTTCTCATCACAGCCTTTTGTAGGAGAGGAAGATTTTGTGAAAAATTATGGGAAATTACCTAAAATATTTAATCATGATTACTACTGGAAAATATTAGATTTCATAGCAAAAAACAAAAAATATAATCACTTTATTTCATTCTACAGAAACGCGACTGTAGCTATGGTCCGCTATACATATAGTTCCCCAAATCTGAGAACCCTCCTCTCCTCCGGGGTGACCCCACGATTGTATGACGCAGTAGAAATCCTGGCAAAGTCTCTACATGAAATGTTCTTACATATAAAAGACAAATATAAAGAAAACCCAATAACTGGACTTGTACAATACACAGGGAAGTTACAGCGCTACATACAGAGGATGAAGAATTCCCGGGACCCAATGTCTCCTTCATATTACTTTACTGACCAGGGGGAAGCGCTACATCCATATAAGATCATGAATAAGATGTTTGTAGATGAGGCCACAGGGGACGGGGAAGTAGGAAATTTTACCCCATGGGCTGTCAGTGGTCAGAAGCTTTACATAAATCCCCAGTCTATAACATGGAGACACACACAGGAGGTAAGTAGCCTTACATTATATGTATATGGATGTGTAAAGCTTTGGTTTGCTGTTGATCCTCATATACTGCAGGTTACATATAGAAGTGACAGTTTTATATAGGGAAGAGAGTAGGCACCATATTAGGGATGACCACAGGGACCTCCTGCTTATCAAAATGTGAGTTAGTGTTGAAGTCCTCTTGCTGCAGATCCTATGAGCCGGACGAGGTCCAGGTATTGTGTCTGTAATGGAGAAACACACATTACACCTATCCGGAAGCATCATTACTTATTACATCAATAAAACGTTTTGTACAGATCCATGGTGCACGCTGTACTGCTCTCCGCTGCTTACAAGGGCTGATGGGTAAATACCTTTTAAGTCACTAACAGTCTTGGGAAAAGCCAATCTGGATAAGGTCCACGGCCTGCTGCCCATTACACTATGCTCAGGACATGGACCCTGCTGAAAGATCTCTAAGAGAATCTGGAATGTCAGTTTAATTATCAGGAACAGCTTCATCAGCCCATAAATACTTATTATTGTAGTGGTGACTCTATTACTACTCTGCCTCCACCGCAAGCTGCAGTTCCTGGTGCCATAGGAGACTCAATGGGGCACATTTACTAAGGGTACGTGGGACCGCGATACCATCGGGTTTTACGAATATTTACGATGTGCGCCGAATTGCCCCGGGTTTTTGGTGCATGCGAGTCCTGGATCTGTTGTGTCGCTCTCCTGTTTTCACCTGGTGTGGATTTATGAGAACAGTTTGACTATCCTGGTACAGTTTTATCTTCCACATTCAAGCAGGCTCAGTGGTCTACTTGTGGCCTACTGACTATATTGATTCTCATTCTTCGGTTTATGCGTTTTTATCCTAAATTGTGTGATCTATTTACAAATGAATAACATGTCGGGATTCATTAATTGTTTAAAAGGGGGATAAGAATTATCGATTGGATTCTGCTATCTACATCAGGTTCTTGTATCCAGTATTTTTGCTCTAATTCTTCAGCAGTGCTCACCCATATGTGACAATGCCGGCAGGTCCATAAATAGGTCCTGTAGGAACAAGCTGATAAGTCTAAGTTCTGCTCTTACACGTTGGAGTATTATATGTGCTTTTCTGCCTCTTGAGTTTTCGAGGCCATTTTGAGGAACAAGTACATTGAGAAGGAAAAAGTTTATGAAGGCCAAGGTCAAACTTCCTGTGTCTTACTGAAACTTGGTTGAGGGGTGAAATATTGGAGGGATGCATTGAACTACATGGATTCCAAACTGTGCATGTAGACTGGAAGAAGGTGTGTAAAAACAAAGCAGTGGCCTAGTGGCGTATGTTAATGAACGTTTGTGTCCTCCTGGACATTATAACGGGGAAGGAAGTGTTGTGTGATACAAATATTGAGATTCTTCAGGTATTTTGTAATGTGAGCTTCTGCCCTTATTGTCTGCCAGGGGAATTCCTTTGTTGATTCTGTCTTTGTGGTATACGTTCCTCTTTCTGGCGATGCTTGTATTGCCGGTGATCTTTGGGTAGTCAAGTGTGCGAGGCATAGCAAGATAATCCTCAGTCGTTAGCTATGATACTAGGGGAATTGAATCATTTAGAATTGGATGTAAGTTTTCTGGACTTCTATCTATACATAACATGTAATACTAGAGGTGGAAAGTGATTGTACTGGGTCTATGTTAATATCAAGCATGCTTATCCATGTAGTGCATCACCGGCCCTGGGAAATGATGTGTGGAATATGTCCCTAGTTGTCCGGTTGTTAAGTGCCAGCAGGATACAATTAGGATAGGCGGGCATTGGACTACAGAGAGGAATGAGAGGCTTAGAGCATGTTCTGATACCACTGATTGGTCAGTTATTATAGATGTGAAGGATACATCAATGAATATTAGCACAGAAAGTGTGTCGGCATATAGAAGGTTTTGTGTAGAAATGATTGTTCTGGAGGAGCCAGTTAGAATGTTTCCTAACAATAATCCCTGGATAAGTAAAGATCTGAAGAAGGTTCCTTTTAGGAAAGGTGATACTGAAGGCTTAAGTAAAATGCAGAAGGTACTGAAAACTAAAATCAGGGAGGGAAAGATTTATTATAACGAGAAGCTTGAGACGAAGCTGAGAAAAGAGATAGAAGCAAATCTGTGGCCTGAATCCTAAAAGCAATAACTCTGCCCTGATAGAGAAATAAGTGTATGAGTTACATCTTTAGTTTGATGGGATTAGTGAGGGCAGTCAGTCACATAGTTCAGAGGTGATTTTGTCTGATGCTGGTGGCGTTGGGGGAGACGTACTATGTGGAGCTGATATGATTATAGTATCATGTACGGAAGTCGAGGGGAATTTTTAGAAACGTAATAGTCGTAAGTCTATGGGCGCTGATGGAATAGAACCAGTCGTGTTACAGACGTGTGCACAAGAACTGAGGGGGATTTTGTCTTTTTTTTGTTTCATTGGAGTTTAGCAGTGGAGATTGTACCAAACTTATGGAAGACCTCCCACATTGTTCCTCTACCAAAATGCTCCCGCCCGAGTAAATGAAAAGACATCCCCCTGATTGCGATAACCTCTCACGTGATTCAGGTGATGGAAAAACTGGTCCTGTCTCACCCTAGTGGTTTGACGGAGGACAAATGTGATGACAAACAATTTGCCTATCGTGACACTGGTACATACTGTGGGAGAATTGGCCCAGTAGAGACCGTGGTAGTGGGGTGCTGTGATGCAGTTCACGACAGTGACACCAAAGTACAGTCCAAAACAGGTCTAGCCTGTGTTTATTTCAGCAGGAACAAAATAAAACAGCCTTCACCTTCAGGCATCAAAAAACAAAATAATATCCTACCCGTCAGGGTGCTAACTAAACAATGGTTCTCTGACTCACCACTAACAAAACACTTTTGTTGCTCCAGGCACAGAGGTCAAGGCTGCGTGCTCTCCAGCCTCCTTGCAGAGAGACAACACTTTTCCCATGCAGCTTTCCTGCTCGATGTTCCACCGTGAATTTGAAATTCTGCAACATTAGGAACCACCTTGTGACCGTGGCGTTCCTCTCTTTGGCCTGACTCATCCAGGTGAGGGGAGAGTGATCGGTCACCAGTGTAAACTGTCGCCCTATCAAGTAATACCTCAGGGATTCCAGAGCCCATTTTATCGCCAAGCACTCCCTCTCAACTATGCTATAGTTCTTCTCAGGAGGTGTGAGCTTGCGGCTCAGGAATGTCACGGGATGTTCCTCACCCTCCACTACTTGGGACAGGACAGCCCCTAAGCCCACGTCAGAAGCGTCAGTTTGCACAATAAAGGTCTTGGTGAAGTTAGGGGTGATCAGTAGAGATGAGCGAGTATACTCGTCCGAGCTTGATGCTCGTTCGAGGTACTCGAAACGGCTCGTTGCTCGGACGAGTATTTCCCCTGCTCGAGATCGAGCATTTATTTAAAAAAACACAGTGAAGAACAATGAAGAATAGAATAAAAACAGTGAACACAGGATCATTTAAGTGAAAAACACAGTGAAGAACACAGTCAAGAATAGATTACAGATGTTCGGCACATCTGCTTACTTGTCGGAAGATACGCGCGAAAGGTGCTAACAAAATAGTATGTGAAGAACAATATATATGTGTGAAGAACACATTGAAGAACACGGTGAGCAGGACAGAGACAACGGGGAGCAGCACAGAGACACCGGGGAGCAGCACAGAGACACCGGGGAGCAGCACGGAGACATGGGGCAGCGGCAGCACGGAGACATGGGGCAGCGGCAGCACAGAGACTTGGGGCAGCGGCAGCACGGAGACATCGGGCAGCGGCACGGAGCGGCACGGAGACATCGGGGAGCGGCACGTAGACATCGGGGAGCAGCACGGAGACATCGGGGAGACTTCAGTGGAAGAAGAGCAGCGGATCCCGGGACAGCGTATCTCCCGACAAGTAAGCAGATGTGCCGAACATCTGCAATCTATTCTTCACTGTGTTTTTCACTTAAATGATCCTGTGGTCACTGTGTTCACTGTTTTTATTCTATTCTTCACTGTTCTTCACATCTGCTAACTTGTCGGGAGATAATATACGCGCGGAACAGTGAAGAATAGATTGCAGATGTTTGCATACATCTGCTAACTTATCAGAAGACATTCTTTTTCAATTAATTAACACATTTTATTCCCGAACCATGGTCCCTTTGAAAAATGCTCGAGTCTCCTATTGACTTCAATGGGGCTCGTTATTCGAGACGAGCACTCGAGCATCTGGAAAAGTTCATCTCGAATAACGAGCACTCAAGCATTTTAGTGCTCGCTCATCTCTAGTGATCAGTACCGGTCCCTCGCACAAAACCGTCTTAAGTCGCTGAAACGCCCCCTCAGCCTCTTCACTCCATTTTACCATCACCGCCCTGCTACCCTTGGTCAGGTCAGTCAGGGGTGCCGCTATGGTAGCAAAATCGGGGATAAATCGGCAATAACAGCCCACTATGCCTAGGAAAGCCCTCACTTGCTTCTTGCTCATAGGTCGTGGCCACTGCTGGATCGCCTCCACTTTATTTACTTGGGGTTTGATGACACCTCGCCCAATACGGTACCCCAGGTAACGGGCCTCTTCCAGACCCAGTGCACATTTTTGGGGGTTCGCTGTCAACCCTGCTGCCCTCAGGGAGTCTACCACTGCTTGCACCTTGGCCAGGTGACTCTCCCAATCGTTACTATAAACTATGATGTCATCCAGGTAGGCCGAGGCATATCTCCGGTGAGGTTTTAGCACGAGATCCATTAACCTCTGGAATGTGGCGGGAGCCCCATGTAGCCCAAAGGGGAGTACCACGTACTGAAAAAGCCCATCAGGGGTAACAAAAGCGGTCTTCTCTTTGGCCCTGTCAGTAAGGGGTACCTGCCAATACCCTTTCGTCAGGTCAAGGGTGGAGAAGAACCTAGCCTGTCCAAGTCGTTCTATCAACTCGTCAACCCTGGGCATGGGATAAGAATCAAATTTGGACACCTCGTTCAACTTCCTAAAATCATTGCAGAACCGTAGGGAACCATCAGGTTTGGGAATCAACACAATAGGACTCGACCAGTCACTTTTAGACTCCTCGATAACCCCCAGGTCTAACATCTGCCTGACTTCTTCGGATATGGCAAGTCGGCGCGCTTCAGGGACCCGGTAGGGTTTTTGGTGTACCCGGATGTGGGGTTCGGTTATGATGTCATGCTTGATGACTGAAGTACGTCCCGGTAACTTAGAGAACACATCCACATTTCGGAGCACAAACTCCTTCGCTTCCTGAATCTGGGCCCTGGAGAGAGACTCCGAGATCCGTACTTCAGGCACCTTGGCATCGGGTACACTTACCTCCGGTGTCCCCTTCTTGGGGACAGATGCTTTTTCTACTCCCACTGCCATCAGGGACTATCCTGGTACAGTTTTATCTTCCACATTCAAGCAGGCTCAGTGGTCTACTTGTGGCCTACTGACTATATTGATTCTCATTCTTCGGTTTATGCGTTTTTATCCTAAATTGTGTGATCTATTTACAAATGAATAACATGTCGGGATTCATTAATTGTTTAAAAGGGGGATAAGAATTATCGATTAGATTCTGCTATCTACATCAGGTTCTTGTATCCAGTATTTTTGCTCTAATTCTTCAGCAGTGCTCACCCATATGTGACAATGCCGGCAGGTCCATAAATAGGTCCTGTAGGAACAAGCTGATAAGTCTAAGTTCTGCTCTTACACGTTGGAGTATTATATGTGCTTTTCTGCCTCTTGAGTTTTCGAGGCCATTTTGAGGAACAAGTACATTGAGAAGGAAAAAGTTTATGAAGGCCAAGGTCAAACTTCCTGTGTCTTACTGAAACTTGGTTGAGGGGTGAAATATTGGAGGGATGCATTGAACTACATGGATTCCAAACTGTGCATGTAGACTGGAAGAAGGTGTGTAAAAACAAAGCAGTGGCCTAGTGGCGTATGTTAATGAACGTTTGTGTCCTCCTGGACATTATAACGGGGAAGGAAGTGTTGTGTGATACAAATATTGAGATTCTTCAGGTATTTTGTAATGTGAGCTTCTGCCCTTATTGTCTGCCAGGGGAATTCCTTTGTTGATTCTGTCTTTGTGGTATACGTTCCTCTTTCTGGCGATGCTTGTATTGCCGGTGATCTTTGGGTAGTCAAGTGTGCGAGGCATAGCAAGATAATCCTCAGTCGTTAGCTATGATACTAGGGGAATTGAATCATTTAGAATTGGATGTAAGTTTTCTGGACTTCTATCTATACATAACATGTAATACTAGAGGTGGAAAGTGATTGTACTGGGTCTATGTTAATATCAAGCATGCTTATCCATGTAGTGCATCACCGGCCCTGGGAAATGATGTGTGGAATATGTCCCTAGTTGTCCGGTTGTTAAGTGCCAGCAGGATACAATTAGGATAGGCGGGCATTGGACTACAGAGAGGAATGAGAGGCTTAGAGCATGTTCTGATACCACTGATTGGTCAGTTATTATAGATGTGAAGGATACATCAATGAATATTAGCACAGAAAGTGTGTCGGCATATAGAAGGTTTTGTGTAGAAATGATTGTTCTGGAGGAGCCAGTTAGAATGTTTCCTAACAATAATCCCTGGATAAGTAAAGATCTGAAGAAGGTTCCTTTTAGGAAAGGTGATACTGAAGGCTTAAGTAAAATGCAGAAGGTACTGAAAACTAAAATCAGGGAGGGAAAGATTTATTATAACGAGAAGCTTGAGACGAAGCTGAGAAAAGAGATAGAAGCAAATCTGTGGCCTGAATCCTAAAAGCAATAACTCTGCCCTGATAGAGAAATAAGTGTATGAGTTACATCTTTAGTTTGATGGGATTAGTGAGGGCAGTCAGTCACATAGTTCAGAGGTGATTTTGTCTGATGCTGGTGGCGTTGGGGGAGACGTACTATGTGGAGCTGATATGATTATAGTATCATGTACGGAAGTCGAGGGGAATTTTTAGAAACGTAATAGTCGTAAGTCTATGGGCGCTGATGGAATAGAACCAGTCGTGTTACAGACGTGTGCACAAGAACTGAGGGGGATTTTGTCTTTTTTTTGTTTCATTGGAGTTTAGCAGTGGAGATTGTACCAAACTTATGGAAGACCTCCCACATTGTTCCTCTACCAAAATGCTCCCGCCCGAGTAAATGAAAAGACATCCCCCTGATTGCGATAACCTCTCACGTGATTCAGGTGATGGAAAAACTGGTCCTGTCTCACCCTAGTGGTTTGACGGAGGACAAATGTGATGACAAACAATTTGCCTATCGTGACACTGGTACATACTGTGGGAGAATTGGCCCAGTAGAGACCGTGGTAGTGGGGTGCTGTGATGCAGTTCACGACAGTGACACCAAAGTACAGTCCAAAACAGGTCTAGCCTGTGTTTATTTCAGCAGGAACAAAATAAAACAGCCTTCACCTTCAGGCATCAAAAAACAAAATAATATCCTACCCGTCAGGGTGCTAACTAAACAATGGTTCTCTGACTCACCACTAACAAAACACTTTTGTTGCTCCAGGCACAGAGGTCAAGGCTGCGTGCTCTCCAGCCTCCTTGCAGAGAGACAACACAAAAATGTGCACTGGGTCTGGAAGAGGCCCGTTACCTGGGGTACCGTATTGGGCGAGGTGTCATCAAACCCCAAGTAAATAAAGTGGAGGCGATCCAGCAGTGGCCACGACCTATGAGCAAGAAGCAAGTGAGGGCTTTCCTAGGCATAGTGGGCTATTATTGCCGATTTATCCCCGATTTTGCTACCATAGCGGCACCCCTGACTGTCAACCCTGCTGCCCTCAGGGAGTCTACCACTGCTTGCACCTTGGCCAGGTGACTCTCCCAATCGTTACTATAAACTATGATGTCATCCAGGTAGGCCGAGGCATATCTCCGGTGAGGTTTTAGCACGAGATCCATTAACCTCTGGAATGTGGCGGGAGCCCCATGTAGCCCAAAGGGGAGTACCACGTACTGAAAAAGCCCATCAGGGGTAACAAAAGCGGTCTTCTCTTTGGCCCTGTCAGTAAGGGGTACCTGCCAATACCCTTTCGTCAGGTCAAGGGTGGAGAAGAACCTAGCCTGTCCAAGTCGTTCTATCAACTCGTCAACCCTGGGCATGGGATAAGAATCAAATTTGGACACCTCGTTCAACTTCCTAAAATCATTGCAGAACCGTAGGGAACCATCAGGTTTGGGAATCAACACAATAGGACTCGACCAGTCACTTTTAGACTCCTCGATAACCCCCAGGTCTAACATCTGCCTGACTTCTTCGGATATGGCAAGTCGGCGCGCTTCAGGGACCCGGTAGGGTTTTTGGTGTACCCGGATGTGGGGTTCGGTTATGATGTCATGCTTGATGACTGAAGTACGTCCCGGTAACTTAGAGAACACATCCACATTTCGGAGCACAAACTCCTTCGCTTCCTGAATCTGGGCCCTGGAGAGGGACTCCGAGATCCGTACTTCAGGCACCTTGGCATCGGGTACACTTACCTCCGGTGTCCCCTTCTTGGGGACAGATGCTTTTTCTACTCCCACTGCCATCAGGGACTCTCTTTCCCTCCATGGCTTTAGGAGGTTCACGTGGTATATTTGTTCGGGTTTCCTCCTCCCCGGCTGAGATACCTTGTAGGTTACCTCCCCCACTTTCTCCATGACCTCATATGGTCCTTGCCATTTTGCCAAGAACTTGCTCTCAACGGTGGGCACCAGAACTAGCACTCTGTCGCCTGGGTTAAAGGTCCTGAGTCTGGCTGACCTATTGTAGACCCTAGACTGGGCCTCTGGCTGACCTATTGTAGACACTACGGTGGGGGGTCCTCTCCTGTTCCCAGGTCTCCTTGGCTACATCCAAAAGCCCACGTGGGGAACGGCCATATAACAGCTCAAAGGTTGAGAAACCCGTGGAGGACTGGGGAACTTTACGTATGGCAAACATCAAATAGGGCAACAAACAATCCCAGTCCTTCCCATCTTTGCTGACCACCCTCTTTAGCATCCCCTTCAAGGTCTTGTTAAACCTCTCGACCAGGCCATCTGTCTGAGGATGATACACAGAGGTGCGGAGCTGTTTAACCTGCAGTAACTTACACATCTCCTTTATTACCCTAGACATGAATGGGGTACCCTGGTCAGTCAAGATTTCCTTGGGGAGGCCTGTGCGTGAGAATACCTGGAACAGCTCCCTAGCAATATTTTTGGAGGAGGTGTTCCTTAATGGAATCGCCTCGGGATACCGCGTAGCGTAGTCCAGGATAACCAGGATGTATTGGTGCCCCCTTGAGGATTTGACTATGGGGCCAACCAGACCCATTGCAATCTGTTCAAGTGGCACCTCTATGATTGGTAGCGGGACCAAAGGACTCCTGAAGTGGGACACCGGGGCAGTAAGTTGACACTCAGGGCAGGAGCTACAATACCGGTTTACCTCCTCCCACACCCGGGCCAGAAAAATCTCTTCAGGATCCTCTCTCGGGTCTTCTCAGCACCTAAGTGCCCTCCCAGCACATGTTTGTGTGCCAACTCTAGCACCAGCCTACGGTGAGATTGGGGTACTACAAGTTGCTCAACCTCCTCACCCCGTATCTGGTCGACCCTGTACAACAGTTCCCCAACAATCACCATTCGGGAGTATATTTTGTCAGCCCCTGGTATTTGGAGTACCCCATTTATCACCTTAACATTCTCCCGTGCTTTAAACAAGGTAGGGTCCTGTAGCTGTGCAGCCCCCAAATTTTCATGGGAAATCTCAAGGTCCGGCATGTCGGCCACCTCCTCGTGGCCCTCGACCTCACCAGCTAGAACCTCTAGGGGAGAGAATTCATCACATGGGGTCACCCCTACTGCTGGTGTGGGTACATTGGCCTCAAAGGGTTCAGGGGCCAAGGCCGGACACACGTGATGTCCATTATCTGCAACAGCACCTGAGGTGGGTCTTCGTCTCCAGAGGTCCTAAAATACCGGTAAGTCTCTGCCGATAATAGCCTCATGAAACAGGGTCCCCACCACCCCCACTTCATGGGCAATAGTACCACAAGGGGTATGTAGGTTGATGACAGCAGTGCGATATTCGCGAGTGTCCCCATGTATACACAACACTCCCACTCTCCGCCCACTGTACAGTCCAGGATCAACCAAAGTTCCCCGTACCAGGGTGACCAGACTCCCTGAGTCTAGCAAGGCTTCCACTGTGTGACCACCGATTGTGACCACGCACACTTGGGGTTCTGCATCCGTGACTGACTCGGCCACCAGAACCGGACGGGCAAACAGTGACACTCGCCGGGTCTGGTTACAGTCCATTGGCTCCACTGACAGTGGACAGTTGGCAGCAATATGGCCCATTTCATGGCACCGCCAGCACTGAATACGGCCATGACCTCTGTCACGAGCCTCAATGGGTTTCTGGGTATCCACGCCCCCCAATGAACCCCCTCCCAACCTGACATGTCTCCCCTTTTCCGCAGTAACAGTCTTACCAGATGGTTTGGTGACCCTGTCACTGGCACTGCTTCATGTGGGAGAGGTAAGTAGAAGGTCCTCCGTAGCCCGATACCTCTCTACTAGGGACACGAGTTCCTCAGCTTTTGTGGGACCGGCCTGTCCAACCCACCGCTGGAGCCGAGAGGGCAGAGAACGGGTGAACTTTCGAGAACCACTCTCTCTACCATCTGTGCTGGGGTGCAGTCCTCTGGTTGTAGCCACTTCCGGACAAGATGGATCAGGTCATGCATTTGGGAGCGTGGGGGTAGTTTTTCTGAGTAAGCCCACTGGTGGACTCGACTGGAACGAACTTGAACGGTGACCCCAAGACGAGCCAGAATCTCGGCCTTTAGCTGGGGGTACTCACGGGCTTCCGTTTCACTCAGGTCGTAGTAAGCCTTCTGCGATTCGCCTGTCAGGAATGGTGCCAGGACATCTGCCCACTGCTCAGCCGGGAACTCCTCTCGCTCAGCTACTCGCTCGAACACCGCGAGATACGCCTCCACGTCGTCGGTCGTCGTCATTTTTTGTAAAGCCTTTTGTACTGCAGCCCGTGCGGAACGCTGGACAACCGGGTACCCTTGCAAACCAGTCTGGGACCCCTCAGTAGTCGTCGCTTGTGGTGCTGCCATAACGCCAGAAAACTTTTCCATCATCAGCTGGAACATGGCTCGGGACTCTTCCTGTTGTTGCTGAAGCATGGCTTGCTGCTGGCGGGACCTCTCCTGCTGCTGGCGGGACCTCTCCTCCTGCTGCTGGAGCATGGCTTGCTGCAGCTGTCGATTAGCCTGGGATTCTTCCTGCTGCTGGCGGGACCTCTCCTCCTGCTGCTGGAGCATGGCCTGCTGCTGCTGCCGATTAGCTCTGGCCTCCTCTTGCAGGTATTTAATAAAGTCCTCCATCTTGGCTTTATCCTGCACTTTGCCTGCTGCTTTCACCCAGGTCATGTTGCAGGATGTAGCGAGCCTTTCAGGTGTGTGTCTTTTTTTAACTGCCCGCAATCCGAAGCACCATATGTGGGAGATTTGGCCCAGTAGAGACCGTGGTAGCGGGGTGCTGTGATGCAGTTCACGACAGTGACACCAAAGTACAGTCCAAAACAGGTCTAGCCTGTGTTTATTTCAGCAGGAACAAAATAAAACAGCCTTCACCTTCAGGCATGAAAAAACAAAATAATATCCTACCCGTCAGGGTGCTAACTAAACAATGGTTCTCTGACTCACCACTAACAAAACACTTTTGTTGCTCCAGGCACAGAGGTCAAGGCTGTGTGCTCTCCAGCCTCCTTCCAGAGAGACAACACTTTCAGCTCTGCTCAGCCACTTTATGCAGACTGATTAGGCTGCTCCCACCACCTGTGTCCAAGGTGCTGGACAACACAACCTCAGCACTAAGGCCTTGCATAATAGCATAACCTAGGGGAAACATACCGCCCATCCACAGTTAACCCCTTCAGTGTCTCACAATACCTACTAAATACCTACATACCTACTAAATACCTACATACCTAGTAAATAGGGTTCCCACCTATCTTGAGTCTAGTGGAGCGACTGTGCCACATGTTTGATTTCTGTAGAGCTATTAACCACATTAGACCTGAAATCCTCCTGTTCCAAATCTGCAGGAGGGAAGTATCTTCTGGTTTAATGAATTATTTGATTGGTCGCCGCTGTTGTAGGTAATGTTGGGGCTCCTCAGTTTTGGCTCCTCACTTATTCTATACATCAGATTTCCCGTATTACAGTGAGTCCTGTCATTTGCAGACATTTTCTGATGACACTGAGGTGGTTGGTAAAATTGATCAGGACGATGAAGATGAATATTGAGGTGCTTCAAAGTTTGTTCAGTGGAGTAAATATAATGGTCTTAAATAAAATGTATTGGGGCACATTTACTTACCCATCCTGTGCGATTCACAAAAGTGCATTGTCCAACCTGAATGCAGATCTGCTGCGATTCATGAAGATCATGAGCCCTGTCTGTCCACCGCTCAGGTCCACCGGAGTTCACCTTATTCTTCCTGGTGCATGTAAGTGCATTGGTTGCAACACAATTTTAAATACCTGTCACAGTGGCGCAAATCTCGACAATGTCGGAAAGTCAGACGGAAATGCGTTCCACGGACCCTTAGTAAATAGGCCCCATTGAGATGATTGTAAGATCAGGTAACACGAATCATTCTATTTATGTTATGAAAATGGGAGGTAAAGTGGTTGAGATTGTAAGGACTTATAAGGACTTGGGTGTTTATTTACATAACAACATAAACTGGAAGTGTCACGGGAAAGATGTAAGAAGGAAGGGACAATCTAGATTTTTTCTCAAGAAATTGAAATCATTTAATGTCTACAATAAAATTGTAATTATGTTTTATGAGACTACGATTAGTGCACGGGATAGACAAAGTATGGAGAAAGTTTTCCGTCCAGCACGTAGGGTAATTGGAGTGGAAGTTGAAAATTTTGTATCGGTGGTTGAAAGACGGATACTGGGTAAATGAAGCTCGTAACATTCTCCGTCTGAGCTTATAAACTCATCAGAAGAGAACTTTCAGTGCCGGGATTTACAGGTGGTGATGGTCGTTTATCCTTATGGGAATCCACTAATTAATTTCTCCTTGGGTATAAATAAAGTTTTATGGTATCATAGGGTGTGTGGTCTGTATGCTATAAGGAGCCCGTATCTATCACCACTCACCCTATAACTCACCCTTGTACATTAGGGCCATACTTCTGAAGCTTCTGGAGCCACCAGCACCTTAATAGGATATTACAACTTCCCCCAAGCCAGGGAACCAGTATCACTCAGCCCCTACTCCCTTCCCTGATACTCAGAAAGACACCTGAGAGAAGTGAGGAACAGACTTCTGTGAAAAAATAATGGGGCCCATTAGTGATGCAAACTGCAGTAAAAGTGCATTGCGGGTGTATAATGCTGGGGGCGACACATTCATTAAGAACGGGCGCCAGAAATCATCCATCTGTACTGGCCTGACACCAACTTAAAACAGTGCCCCAGCAACAATTCCTGAGGGTACAGTGCAATGATTGGCTCCCGATCCCTCTGGAGAAAGCTTTGCAGTTAGTAGTGGAGAGAACCCACAGAGTTCTTTACCCTAAACCCAAAGAAAATAAACCACTGAGGGATATCAGTGTCTTTGCCAAAAAAGAACTGCAAAGGTGGCACCAGCAGCAGCAGCAGCATGAGGTCAGAGGTATGGAGGTGGCGGCAACATGGTAGGCCACAGGGTGGCACAATGATAGAGTGTGGAGGTGGTGGCAGTAGCATCAGCAGTAGGAGCCCAGAGAGTGGCACAATGAGAAAGTGTGGAGGTTGCAGCAACCTGGTAGGCCACACAGTGGCACAACTATAGAGTGTGGAGGTGGTGTCAGCAGCAGCAGTACTAACAACTTGGACAAGAGCACGGTCAGCTTCTGTACCTTAGGATGGCTGGACGCATACATTTGACTCTGAAAATAATGGGGCCCATTTACTAAGAGTGATGCAAACTGCACTAAAAGTTCATTGCGGGTGTATAATGCTGGGGACGACACATTCATTAAGAACGGGCGCCAGAAATCATCATCATCAATCCGTCTCTTCCCTGCACTGGCCCGACAGAGTTCATCAACTTTATTTGTGCCCTTTAACATGGGGATTGCGACAGAATTTGCATGTTAATTACGGCGCACGTCCTGACTGAGCACCAGAATGCCCCCTAACTTGTGTCGCATGCTGATTAGCGCAGCTGCGCCACAAAACGATCGTGTGCCACACATTTGTGGTGCATCAACTTCTTAAATACCTGTGAAGCAGTTTACACCAGAAAGAACGTGCAAAAGTGGTGCTCGGCCCTTAGTAAATGTGCCCCAATGTGTTCCCATTTCTTTACACGATGACGTTTAATCTCTCCATCCCTGCTGGAGTCCGGGGAGGCTCCTGGTAATTGTAAGAAATTTAACAGGCAGTTCCTAAAACACAAAGAATAATGGTGGAGGGGGAGCATTAATGCTCCTATGAAGAAAGAGTCACAAGCTGAGAAGATGAAATACTGAGCCTGAAGAAAAAGTCTCCATTCCATCCAACAGCATGCTATCATATATTGGGGACCAAGATAATAGAGGGAGAAGAGATAACCTGTGTGTCAGTGGTGTCCTTATAAAAGTGCCCCCAGCAACAATCCCTGAGTGTACAGGGCAATTATTGGCTCCCGATCCCTCTGGAGAAAGCTTTGCAGCTAGTAGTGGAGAGAACCCACAGAATCTCCACCCTAAACCCAAAGAAAATAAACCACTGAGGGAAATCATCTGTAAACTCTTAAATGCAGTGCACAGAGATATGATTCCCAAAAAAGTAATGGATCTCCTACACAGCGGGGCTAGAATGTATTTTTTCAAGATACCTCCCCTCCCCAGTTACTTTAAATAAACATTGACGATGGAAGCCTATACCAGAGGTCCTCAGAGCCAAGCAAATCCAATGCCATTGTCTCTTTCCCTTTAAACTATCCAACAACTTATCCACAGACCTGATGACTTTCTACCCTTGTGTTAGGCCGTATTGGCTCCAAATGAAGAATAGCTCCACCTTGTCTCCTCCCCCAGCGGACCAGCGACCTCCACATTCAGCAAAAAAGCGCTTGGCGGCCACAGACCGATAATGCAGCAGGTACTTTTTTTTCTCCTTTAGGGGGTTTACTTGATGGAAGACGACTCTTGTTGGTATTCCTCTACTTTATGGGACTCTCCAATTAGGACTGGAATAGGGTAACGATCTGTCATATCCTGTTACTGATAGCTTGATGTACACCCGACATACTCATCAATACATTACATTATTAGAGGGTAATTGCACGGTAGGAATCCCTAAGGATCTCATGGAAAGACCACCCCCCATCCCCACATCTACACTCAGGTTAGAATGGGACTCTTCATCTAAGATATTGTTGATCTGTTATTGATTGTTACTGGAAGTTGAGTGTACACCATACACACAATAGGTCAACTAATAATGGGTAATAACTAGGTAGGAATCCCTGTGGATCTCCAGAAGAGACCTCCAGAATCCTCCCCACACCTACACTCATCTTATGTTAGTAATATTTGTTGTTTGCACACCTTTTGCCACATTCAAACATAAAGATATAAAATTTTAATTTTTTGGTAAAGAACAAACATCAAGCGGGACACAATTGTGAAGTGGAACAAAATATACTGGATAGATAGTAAAACTTTTATAAAAAATAATAAACTGAAAAGTGGGGCAGTAATATTATACGGCTCCTTTACTCTCAGTGCAGCAAACTCCTTCCAGAAGTTCAGTCTCTGATCTCTGAATGATCCAATGTCGTCCTAAATGACTTGAGTGTAATCAAGTCTCCATATAAATCCACCTGCTCTGTGATAGTCTCAGGGCTCTGCCTCATGAAGACCAAAGAACACACCAGGCAGGTCCATGATACTGTTGTGGAGAAGTTTAAAGCTGGATTTGGATACAAACAAGGAGCCGAGGGCAAGCGTCATATTGTAATGGAAGGAGGATCAGACACTGCAAATATACCAAGACCCGGCCGTCCCTCTAAACTTTTATCTTACACAAGGATAAGACTGATCGGAGAAGCAGCCAAGAGCAGCAGAGATCTACAGCTGAGGTGGGAGAGTCTGTCCATAGGACAACAATCAGTCGTACACTGCACAAATCTGCCCTTTTATGGAAGAAGCAAGAAGAAAGACATTTCACAAACATATTGATAAAAAGTCTCCACAAACCACCTGGGAGGCACCAAACATGTGGAAGATCGTGCTCTGGTCAGATGAAACCAAAATCAAACCTTTTGGCCACAAAGCCAAACCCTGAACTCACCATCCCCACTGTCAAACATGGTGGTGGCAGCAGCATCGTGTGGGCCTGCTTTTCTTCATCAGGGACAGGGAAGATTGTTGAAATTGATGGGAAGATGGAGGGAGCCAAAGATCCCAAATATAAAGCAACATCTACAATGGAAGGTTAACAAATAACCGTCTCCAGGTGTTAGAGCAGCCAAGTCAAAGTCTAGACCTGAATCCAATCAAGAATCTGTGGAAAGAGCGGAAAACTGCTGTTCACATACGCTTCATCCAAACTCCCTGAGCTCTGGCTGTTTTCCATGGAAGAATGGGAAGAATTTAATCTCTCCATGTGTAAAACTGATACTCCAAGGGACTTGCAGCTGTAATTGCTGCAAAAGGGGGCGCTACAGAGTATTCAGTTTATTATATATTCAATAGGTTCTTACTTGAGATCGGCGAATTTGTTGAAATTCGGTTCGACGTGATTCGTCAAATTTTTCAAAGAAATTTGATAAGACCTGAATCGAATCATGATGAATATCGTTAAAAACAGGTATTTCCTGGCTGCAGAGAGCCTGTAGGGTGTTGTAGAACATTGTGCCATGCTTAAATATGCATAGGGAGCGTAGTTTGGGCTTCAAACAATGCTGTGTTTTAGTATGACATGCACATGACAGCTGCCGCTGTGCACTTTCAGGGCCAACTTCACCAAATAAGCGAAGCGGGAACGCAGCCTGACAAGGTAACATCTGTGCCAGCTCGAAAGGACCGAGCTGAGGGCCAAGACCCCACTATAACATCAAAGAGTGCAATCTTTTTACACTGACATCAGATTATGACAGAACCTGTTCTGTTAAACGCGGATACCTGTAGAAACCCCCCAAAAGAAAAAGCAGCAGGAGCCCAGAGAGTGGCACAATGACAAAGTGTGGAGGTGGCAGCAACCTGGTAGGCCACAGAGTGGCACAAAGATAGAGTGTGGAGGTGGCGTCAGCAGCAGCAGCAGTACCAACTGGGAGAGTTTGCAGTACCAACAACTTGAACAAGAGCATGGTCAGCTTCTGCACCTTAGGATGGCTGGACGCATACAGTTGTTTCTTTGTAATCACCTCTTTCAATGACTGCTGGCACCATGCGTAGCGAGGAGCAGGAGCATTTGGACTGGGAGATGATGTCAAAGACAAACACACTCTTATCATTGTGCCACTTTGTGGCCTACCATGTTTCCGCCACCTCCATAATTTGTCATTGTGACACTCTGCGGCCTACTCATGCTGCTGCCAACTGACTGCTGTCTCCCTGGAACACCCTGTGATTTCCATAATGCTGTTTTCACCCTCCACCACTCTATGACGTTGCCACTGTTTGGATTTCCTCTTCATTTCATCTGTCAGAAGGAATGAAAAGCTCCAGGATTGATAGCCAAAAGCAGGAGTGGATACAGAACACAGAGGACATGCAAGTATCCCATTTACTGGTCATCTCTGTTCTGGATCAACTCCTGTTTGCTTTTGGCTTTAGCAATACTGATGGATTATTGACCGATTAACAGAGGACACTGACGTGTAAAAAGAAGGGCAAAATGATCAGTGACGTCAATGAAAAATTACTGCCGACACCCTCTCTTTTTGGGGGGTCTCTAAATGTATCTGTGTTTAACAGAACAGGTTCTGTCGTAATCTATGATCTGATGTCAGTGTAAAAAGAGTGCACTCTGTGATGTTACAGTGGGATCTTGGCCCTCAGCTCGGTCCTTTCGAGCTGGCACAAAGGTTACCTTGTAAGACTGCGTTCCCGCTTCGCTTATTTGGGGAAGTTGGCCTCTGTAAGTGCACATGGAAGTGAAGAGTGAAGCGATTCTAAGAGTGGCGGCTGTCATGTGCGTGTCATACTAAAACACAGCATTGTTTGAAGACCAAACCATGCTCCCTTTGCATATTTAAGCAAGGCACAACGTTCTACAACACCCTACAGGCTCTCTAAGTCAGGAAATACCTGGTTTTTAATGTGATTCATTATGATTTGATTCGGGTTTTTTGAAAAATTCGGGCGGATCGGGATGAACCGAATTTTAACAAATTCGCCCATCTCTAGTGCCATTGTTAGCTCCCTGGCCATGCTTCACTTTCTGCCTGCAGTTTTTACATAAAGACACGCTCGGCTCCTATGGTGTCTTAACAAAAAACTGCCACACTGCCGAGGTGGTGATTTTACTGCCAACACTCTGCGCTGAGTGACTACTAACGCCGCTGCCTCGCTGAGCCCCTGTGCCACTGCTTACTTGGACCTCTGAAGCGGAACTTGTACCCCGCGGCCGTTTGGCTCTCGTCCTCACACTGCTGCCACCCTGCTGACTCACGGCCACAGTAGCCACTTCGCTGCCTTATACGCAAGCTGACACTCTCTTCTCCTGAATATGACGATGAATCGCTGGCTTCACCAAGCTCCCAAGTGTGATCTGCTACATCATCATCGATTTGTGTTTCCCTGTCACTGCTATCCTCCTCAACAGTCTTAGTATGCACATAACCTCCCTTGCCACTCCACATCTCTACTTTCCCGCCTCCTGTATAAAGCAGCGGATGTCTGCCCCACCTCTTCACTGCCAAGCAGCTGCTGACTGTCCTCAAAGAATTCATCTTCCCTATATAGTGGTGCTGAGCCCAGACCACCTAGTAGATCTCTGGCTGAGGGAAATGAACAGGACAGAGGCTGGTTGAGGACAGGTGAGTGCCGCTGACCTGCTCCTGGGCCATGCCAACTAATTGTTGTATCTGACAAACCCACGGACTCTTGGCTGGGGTTGTCAGATGTCATCTGGCAGGAAGTGGATGACTTAGTCAACCAATCGACAACCTTTGGGTTGTTTATCAACACACTGCCACTAGATGACACCGGCAGTTCTGGCCTCACAGAGCCACCCCTGCTGCGACATTACTGTTATGTAGCTTTGTTATGTCGTCTAAGATACATACTGCGCCGAACGGGATGATGTCAATTGACTGTAGTAGGGAGCATTTGTGCTATGATAATCCTAACAGAGGATGGCACTTTTAAGTTTTGGAGCGCCGAAATTAATACTTGCATCTTATTACCACATGTCAAATTCTGTACTGCATTGTACTGGTTCTTGATTGGCTTTCGCAGATCATTGGTATACGTTTGCCACATGATATATGGTTAAACGCCATAAAGTGCCATCCCTTATGCCTCTGTGTACGAGGTGTGACATAGCCACTTGATTACTGGTGGCTGGAACATCCCTATAATTCGTTGTACCTTTGTAGCTCGATATGCGCCTCTACTTGCCGGTTTTGAGAACTGGTTGCCTAGTTACTTCTTTAACAAAGCCCCGGCCGGGGTATCCATGTGCAGCAGCTTATGGGTGTGCGCATGCGCAATTGTGCATTACGATCAGGTACTTCCGGTCTCGTACCAAGACGCTGACTTAGCGTTTTCTGTGGACGCCGCACTTATGGGGGGGGGGACATATATAAGGTGATTGAACCAGGCATTTGGCTACTGACCCCTGAGGAAGTCGTCCATGTGACGACGAAACGCGTGGGAAACCTCTACCTCACCTCCTGCCTCACCTCCGCCTGTTTGTCAGTCCTGCAGGAGTTATCTTTGCATCTCTAACATTATGACTCAGAAAACCTTGCAGTAACTATTTATTCCGTCTCTCGCGCGTCGAGATTTTTCTAGACTAGTACTACATCACTTTATTTCTTATATGGCACATTTTTGAAGCACTTGCACTTTGTGATATTTGGTCATTGTATAGGAGATAACACTTTGTATTTATATTAACTTGGTTGTTTCTTGGGTCTTTCATCCTCCAGGCTGTGCTTGGGAAAATGTCATTTGTGTATTGAACCATATATTTGTATGACATCTGGAGGGTGGTTTCTAGACACTACACAGTGTCGGAGAGAGGTGTTATACGGGTAACCCTCACCTGGGTCCCCGTTCTGTTTTGCTTGTATATTAGTGTTTTAGATGTTTTTAGATGTATATGGAGTTTGTGATGTTTGTCTTTGAATTTCAGTAAAGCCTTTTGTATATATTTTTAGATTGATATAACGTTTGGCCGTTTTTTGTGGATTGCTTTAGCTCCGTTTGTCCATTTATACATTTCTTTGCACAAGGCCACTTTTTGATTAACTTGGGCTGTGCCAGCCAATCTCTCTTTTTGGTATTGTCCAATTAATGTGCTGCGCCCTGTGCCTGCTCTACCTTCCACCTTTCTGTCTGTCATATTGGGGCAGATTTACTTACCTGGTCCATTCGCGATCGAGTGGCGCATTCTCTGCGGAGGATTCAGGCCTTCCGGCGATTCAGTAAGGTAGTTTCTCTGGCGTCCACCACGTGTCACTGTGCTGAAGTTGTCGCTGTGCTGAAGTTCATCGGAATGCACTGAAGTACACCAAGCCAGGCCTGGTGCAGGTACGGGCGTGTCAAGTGAAACATTTTTTTTTTTTAATATGGCGGTTTCTCTGAATCTGACGGGTTTTTCGATGGCCATGCCCCCCGAATTCCGTCTGGTGCATGCCGGCGCCAAAGCGCCACAATCTGATCATGTGTGCCAAAATCCCTGGGCAATTCAGGGAAAATCGTTGCAAAACGGTAAAATTTGTGTAACCTGACGTAAAAACTCGATTTGGGCCCTTAGTAAATGACCCCCAACGTTTAATCAACTATGTTGATTTGACACAGATCTACTTTATCTACCCAAAAAAATTGAAATTTGTGGTATACAGAAGCACAAGAACTGACACCCAGGAAAAGGAGCAGAAATTACTACAGAGAGTATGTGGATTTCACACGAATTTCTTCCAATTCACTTCAGCAAAAAAAAAAAAATCTGCTATTTGGGGTATACAGATCCCCCAAAAAGGGACACCCTTGGAGCAGAAATCACTACAGCACAGTACAGTAGAAGAAGCTCGACATTACAGACAGCACATGAAGTGTGAAGTGCCAAGATTTGAAAATGGGTGCCTGCTTTTATAGGGCTCTGTGACATCACATAAGCCTGCCGGTCGCTGATAGGCTTACAGGTCTGCACATGTGATCGAGGGTGTTCCTTTCTCCTTCCCAGAGTTCTCTGCCCCATGTAACACGTTGTACTGGCGCTCATTTTGGTAATAAAGGAGGGAAAAAAAACCTTTGTTCCCACGAATCACCGTAAACTTCGGATTTGCGACAAATCGAAATTTTCCTGAAATTCTAAACGAATTCTGATTCATTAGAATCGATTCGTCCATCTCTAGTTCTTACACTAAAAAAGGGAAAGAGGAAAATGGGCCAATTACTGGCGGAAATGATAAGACTAGAAAGTAAATACAAACTCTCCCTTGAGCGCTCATTACTAGCTGAATTCACTGAAAAAAAGAGAACGTCTAAACCCAAAACTGAACATAAAAGCTGCTAAGACGTATTTGTATAGTGAGTATAGAACAAACAGCAACAAAGGCTCCAAGATGATGGTCTTCTTAGCAAAAAGGAGGAAGGAGAAAGCCCTCACACATAGATTCTGCTGCCAAGGAAGAGGAATGTGTGGACACAATAGTTTCTTGTTTTGTAGATTTCCACTCACTATACAACTTAAGAAAAGAAAATATGAGGGTATGAAGGTCTCAAATTGACAGTTTTTTGGATATACTTCAACTCCCCTCTGTATCCCCATTGCAATGTGGGGGTTTAACAAGTCCATGCAGCCAAAAAGAACATAAAGTAGCCATAACCGAGTCACCAGCAGGGAAGAGCATGTCAGGCGACCTTCCTGTCCAGTACTATACTAATGGAGGCAGGTGCTGTGACTACTGGCTACTGCGAGAGCAGGTGCTGTGACTACTGACTACTGTGAGAGCAGGTGCTGTGACTACTGACTACTGCGAGGGCAGGTGCTGTGACTATTGGTTATTGTGGCGCAGGTGCTGTGAATATTGGTTATCGTGGGGCAAGTACTGTGACTATTGGTTATTGTGGCGCAGGTGCTGTGGATATTGGTTATTGTGGCGCAGGTGCTGTGAATATTGGTTATTGTGGGGCAGGTACTGTGACTATTGGTTATTGTGGCGTAGGTGCTGTGACTATTGGCTATTTTGGGGCAGGTGCAGTGACTATTGGTTATTGTGGGGCAGGTACTGTGACTATTGGTTATTGTGGCGTAGGTGCTGTGACTATTGGTTATTGTGGGGCAGGTGCTGTGACTATTGGCTATTTTGGGGCAGGTGCTGTGACTATTGGCTATTTTGGGGCAGGTGCTGTGACTATTGGTTATTGTGAGGCATTCGCATTAACAACTGGCTGCTGGGGCATGCACTTGGTCTATAAGATGCCATGGGGCTGTCACTGTGACTATGGGCTAATAAATGCAAGCTACTAGAAGCAGAGGCTGTGAAAATTATCCATGGTGAGGAATAACACCTTGACAATTGGCTCTTGGATGTAGCACTGTGACCATATGCTAGTGGGGGCAAGCGCTTTGACTTTGGGATACTGTGAGCCTGGAAATTGTTCCCGTTGGCTTCTGTTGGGCTGGTGCTGTGACTTTTTGCTATGGTGTGAGGGGGCACAGTTACCACATTTGCTCCTGTGAAGGGGGCACTAACTATATGGACTGGTGTGTTGGGGCACTGTGAATAGGTTCGTTACTGTGTGGAGGCATCGTTATTGATACAATAGTGATCTCTAGGGAACAATAGGACATGTATTATGTCTGTGATAAGATGATGGACAAAATGTTGACGAGAGAAACCTAAAATGTTAGTGCTGCTAAATCTGAGAGACAAGTCCTTGCTGGATGTGGGAGTCGCTAAAGTTACAGTAAGAGCTGAGCTCACAATTCTGCGATCCAAACTAGATATTTATTCCCTGAGCTTGGTTCTATTCTCCTGTACTAAGCTAGGTGCTGGTGCTGTTTATATGTATATTGGCCTCTGGACTTCTTGCTCCCAAAGTAGGGTGTCTGTTAAAATTTCAATCACACCCGTGTAGATATGTAACATTTCAATCTCCTCCTTGTATATACATAAGGTCGTACAGTAAAAGTCTCTAAATGGGATCTGGTTGCAGGATTCTGAGCTTGTGAGTCACACCCTCAGCGGTCTTGCAGTAACCGTTCCTTGGAAAGCTGGGTGGCTCAATCTGGTGCTCAGTGTTAGTCTCGGCTGTGGATTAGGTGATGCATGTAGGCCAGCTGCTTGGATAGCGTCCAGTAACTGAATAAATGGCTAATCCCCAGTTTACTCAGGGCTGGTTATACTTTCTCCTGTAAGAGTATAACCTGTGCCTGACCCTGTATCCTCTCTGATCTGGAACTCAGAACCTGTACTTGAACTCTGTGTCCTGCTTGATATGGAACCCCAACATGATCCAGAACCCAATATCCTGCCTCATAAAGAGCCCTGAAACCAGTATCCTGCCTGGTCCGGAAGCCAAATCTGTATCTGTGCTTGTCCCCTGTAGAGGTCAGAGAAAGAATTATGTGGAGACGCAGATCTGAGGAAGGAACAGAAACATTTCTGCTGCGCTAAAGATCCCCAAAAATGTAACAGTCTTCATTATTGTAAAATAGGTGAAACTGAAACGAGCAGGAATCCAATTAGAGCTGCACCACCACCAGACTAATCAGGAGAGGGAGGACCTGGCCCAGTGGTCGTCCCCTCTGGCTGCATAGACTGATCAAGGATGAGGGAAAGTGTCATGGAGAAAACTACAGAGATATTTGTAATAAAAACCATGATCCTTTCAGCTTCCATCACTCATATACAGGGGCGGACCCATGAGGCGAGCAGAGAAAGTCACCTCGGGCGGCAGCCCTGCTGCATTACAGAGGGGGCGGCATCTCGCTGCACCTCCCCCCACCTCCGTAAAATACTGCCTGGCTGCGACCCAGGAACACCCAATCCCGTGTGGCCAGTGCATTTACTCCCCATGGATCTGTCTTCTTCCTGGCCCAAACGCACCCATTATGACGTCACGTGGTGCCGCGGGGAGAAGAAACCGAAGGGAGAAGAAGCGGAAGGTGAGCATAGGGGTTTCTTTCAAAGGAGCCTTGCAATGGACATTACATTACAGGGAGACACTGGAGGGGACATTACATTAAAGGGGGACTCCACTAGATAATGCATTCAAGGGGGGCTCAGCTGTACACATTACATTAATGGGGGACTCTGAGGGGGACCTTTCATTAAAGGAGGGTACTGGAGTGGATATCACATTAAAGGGGGGCTCAGATCTGTCAGTAACGATTCCTGGTTACTTCCCTCTGGAGTTTAAACATTCACTAAAAGGAAAAAATATTTTTGTGTTGTATAAAAGATGCATGTTATAAATTGTGCATTGTGATATAATGATATATGTACAGCCGGTACAACCTGGGGATCTCCTGTATATAATGATATATGTACAGCCGGTATAACCTGGGGATCTCCTGTATATAATGATATATGTACAGCCGGTATAACCTGGGGATCTCCTGTATATAATGATATATGTACAGCCGCTATAACCTGGGGATCTCCTGTATATAATGATATATGTACAGCCGCTATAACCTGGGGATCTCCTGTATATAATGATATATGTACAGCTGGTATAACCTGGGGATCTCCTGTAGATAATGATATATGTACAGCTGGTATAACCTGGGGATCTCCTGTATATAATGATATATGTACAGCTGGTATAACCTGGGGATCTCCTGTATATAATGATATATGTACAGCCGGTACAACCTGGGGATCTCCTGTATATAATGATATATGTACAGCCGGTATAACCTGGGGATCTCCTGTATATAATGATATATGTACAGCCGGTATAACCTGGGGATCTCCTGTATATAATGATATATGTACAGCTGGTATAACCTGGGGATCTCCTGTATATAATGATATATGTACAGCCGGTATAACCTGGGGATCTCCTGTATATAATGATATATGTACAGCCGGTATAACCTGGGGATTTCCTGTATATAATGATATATGTACAGCCGGTATAACCTGGGTATCTCCTGTATATAATGATATATGTACAGCTGGTATAACCTGGGGATTTCCTGTGTATAATGATATATGTACAGCCGGTATAACCTGGGGATCTCCTGTATATAATGATATATGTACAGCCGGTATAACCTGGGGATCTCCTGTATATAATGATATATGTACAGCTGGTATAACCTGGGGATCTCCTGTATATAATGATATATGTACAGCCGGTATATCCTGGGGATCTCCTGTATATACTGATATATGTACAGCTGGTATAACCTGGGGATCTCCTGTATATAGTGATATATGTACAGCTGGTATAACCTGGGGATCTCCTGTATATAATGATATATGTACAGCCGGTATAACCTGGGGATCTCCTGTATATAATGATATATGTACAGCCGGTATAACCTGGGGATCTCCTGTATATAATGATATATGTACAGCCGGTATAACCTGGGGATCTCCTGTATATAATGATATATGTACAGCTGGTATAACCTGGGGATCTCCTGTATATAATAATGATATATGTACAGCCGGTATAACCTGGGGATCTCCTGTATATAATGATATATGTACAGCCGGTATAACCTGGGGATCTCCTGTATATAATGATATATGTACAGCCGGTATAACCTGGGGATTTCCTGTATATAATGATATATGTACAGCCGGTATAACCTGGGGATCTCCTGTATATAATGATATATGTACAGCTGGTATAACCTGGGGATCTCCTGTATATAATAATGATATATGTACAGCCGGTATAACCTGGGGATCTCCTGTATATAATGATATATGTACAGCCGGTATAACCTGGGGATTTCCTGTATATAATGATATATGTACAGCCGGTATAACCTGGGGATCTCCTGTATATAATGATATATGTACAGCTGGTATAACCTGGGGATCTCCTGTATATAATAATGATATATGTACAGCCGGTATAACCTGGGGATCTCCTGTATATAATGATATATGTACAGCCGGTATATCCTGGGGATCTCCTGTATATAATGATATATGTACAGCCGGTATAACCTGGGGATCTCCTGTATATAATGATATATGTACAGCTGGTATAACCTGGGGATCTCCTGTATATAATGATATATGTACAGCTGGTATAACCTGGGGATTTCCTGTATATAATGATATATGTACAGCTGGTATAACCTGGGGATCTCCTGTATATAATGATATATGTACAGCCGGTATAACCTGGGGATCTCCTGTATATAATGATATATGTACAGCTGGTATAACCTGGGGATTTCCTGTATATAATGATATATGTACAGCTGGTATAACCTGGGGATCTCCTGTATATAATGATATATGTACAGCCGCTATAACCTGGGGATCTCCTGTATATAATGATACATGTACAGCCGGTATAACCTGGGGATCTCCTGTATATAATGATATATGTACAGCCGGTATAACCTGGGGATCTCCTGTATATAATGATATATGTACAGCTGGTATAACCTGGGGATCTCCTGTATATAATGATATATGTACAGCCGGTATAACCTGGGGATCTCCTGTATATAGTGATATATGTGCAGCTGGTATAACCTGGGGATTTCCTGTATATAATGATATATGTACAGCTGGTATAACCTGGGGTTCTCCTATATATAATGATACATGTACAGCCGGTATAACCTGGGGATCTCCAGTATATAATGATATATGTACAGCCGGTATAACCTGGGGATCTCCTGTATATAATGATATATGTACAGCCGGTATAACCTGGGGATCTCCTGTATATAATGATATATGTACAGCCGGTATAACCTGGGGATCTCCTGTAGATAATGATATATGTACAGCCGGTATAACCTGGGGATTTCCTGTATATAATGATATATGTTCAGCCGGTATAACCTGGGGATCTCCTGTATATAATGATATATGTACAGCTGGTATAACCTGGGGATCTCCTGTATATAATAATGACATATGTACAGCCGGTATAACCTGGGGATCTCCTGTATATAATGATATATGTACAGCCGGTATAACCTGGGGATCTCCTGTATATAATGATATATGTACAGCCGGTATATCCTGGGGATCTCCTGTATATAATGATATATGTACAGCCGGTATAACCTGGGGATCTCCTGTATATAATGATATATGTACAGCTGGTATAACCTGGGGATTTCCTGTATATAATGATATATGTACAGCTGGTATAACCTGGGGATCTCCTGTATATAATGATATATGTACAGCCGGTATAACCTGGGGATCTCCTGTATATAATGATATATGTACAGCTGGTATAACCTGGGGATTTCCTGTATATAATGATATATGTACAGCTGGTATAACCTGGGGATCTCCTGTATATAATGATATATGTACAGCCGCTATAACCTGGGGATCTCTTGTATATAATGATATATGTACAGCCGGTATAACCTGGGGATCTCCTGTATATAATGATATATGTACAGCCGGTATAACCTGGGGATCTCCTGTATATAATGATATATGTACAGCTGGTATAACCTGGGGATCTCCTGTATATAATGATATATGTACAGCCGGTATAACCTGGGGATCTCCTGTATATAGTGATATATGTGCAGCTGGTATAACCTGGGGATTTCCTGTATATAATGATATATGTACAGCCGGTATAACCTGGGGATCTCCTGTATGCAATGATATATGTACAGCTGGTATAACCTGGGGATCTCCTGTATATAATAATGATATATGTACAGCCAGTATAACCTGGGGATCTCCTGTATATAATGATATATGTACAGCTGGTATAACCTGGGGTTCTCCTATATATAATGATACATGTACAGCCGGTATAACCTGGGGATCTCCAGTATATAATGATATATGTACAGCCGGTATAACCTGGGGATCTCCTGTATATAATGATATATGTACAGCCGGTATAACCTGGGGATCTCCTGTATATAATGATATATGTACAGCCGGTATAACCTGGGGATCTCCTGTATATAATGATATATGTACAGCCGGTATAACCTGGGGTTCTCCTGTATATAATGATATATGTACAGCCGCTATAACCTGGGGATCTCCTGTATATAATGATCTATGTACAGCCGGTATAACCTGGGGATCTCCTGTATATAATGATATATGTACAGCCGGTATAACCTGGGGATCTCCTGTATATAATGATATATGTACAGCCGGTATAACCTGGGGATCTCCTGTATATAATGATATATGTACAGCCGGTATAACCTGGGGATCTCCTGTATATAATGATATATGTACAGCTGGTATAACCTCGGGTTCTCCTATATATAATGATACATATGCTTCTGGTATAACATTAATGGTCATTACCCTAGAGGGGGGGCTCTTTGGTTGACATTTTATTAATGAGTAGCGGCTGCATTCCCCTCCCTAGGCTTATACTCCATTTATCTTTTTGCTTGTGGTATAATTAGGGCCTCGGCTTATACTCGGGTATGTGATGTATGTACATTATTTTCCTCAAAGTGAAAAAGCCAAAGACCAGGGGTAATATAATGTCCCCTTTCTGTATCCCCTTTTTTTATAGACAGACAACAGTAAAAGAAACACTTCAATTGGGGGGGGGGGGGGTAGCTGCAGGAAAGAGGTAGCTGCCGGAAAGGGACAGCTACAGAAGGGGCAGCTGCAGGAAAGGGACAGCTACAGAGGGGGCAGCTGCAGGAAAGGGGCAGCTGCAGAAAAGGGACAGCTACAGAAGGGGCAGCTGCAGGAAAGGGACAGCTACAGAGGAGGCAGCTGCCGGAAAGGGACAGCTTCAGAAGGGGCAGCTGCAGAAAAGGGACAGCTACAGAGGAGGCAGCTGCAGGAAAGGGACAGCTACAGAGGGGGCAGCTGCGGCAAAGGGGCAGCTGTGGGAAAGGTATAGCTGTAGGAAAGGGGAAGCTGCAGGAAAGGGGCATTTTAGACTGAGAGCTGCAGGAAATGGCACGTTATATGGGGGCGGGGGCAGGTGCCACCGGCTTTTCTACCAATTCTGTGATCCATGGGTTCCCCTACTGATTATTATTATTACTAAGCCCAGTATATAACTCTCTGACCGTTCCGGGGGGTGGGGTAATGGGGGGCATTTTTTTTTAATCGCCTTAGGCAGCAGAGAGGCCGGGAACACCCCTGCTCATATAGAATTGCTGGCAACTTATCTGGCAAACGGGGCACAGTGTAGAGCAGGTAATGACTGTGATGCAGCATAAGACTAGTCTTCTCCATGTCTGCAGTGTCGGAGCCGGGGACACATCAATGACTCCCCCAGCCTATCGGCGCTGACCACAGTTGGGCGTCTGTTCCTTATGAAATAGATTTACTGGTTTGGCTTCTATCTAGAAGAATTAGACTCAGGAAAACAATATAATGACAGGCCGCCTCCTCCAGGCTGAGATGTTATATATCTAACTCGTGTGCATGCGTTTACTTTAACTGTTGCGTATCACGCGCATTTTTCACGCCCCATTCAAGTCTATGGAGACGCATCAAAAATGCATTGCACTCGCGAGCATTGCAAGTGCAAAACGAGTGCAATGCGTTTTTCACACATCAGTTGCAATAGAAGAGATGGAGCTCAGTCCTGAGTCATTTTCACGCGCCTTATCTGCGCATGAAAAACACATTGAAACTGCATTGAAAACGTGCAGGAAAAACTGAGACACTGAACAAACTCTGACTAAAAACTGATTGAACTCTGATGAAAACACTTACCAAACCCTGATCGCTCCCGGAACAGACTCTGACGTGATCTGTAACGCAAGTGTGGAAGAGACCTTAGGGTGATGTCAAGCGTTCAGTTTTTCAGATGCAGTTTTTGATGCCCAAACCAGGAATAGAGTAAGTAGGAGGAGGAGCAGCACCTTTCAATTATTTGTCTCACCCATCATGATGCACACCTGCTTTTGGCTTCAAAAACTGCATTTGAAAATCTGAACGTGTGCCATCACCCTCAGACCGTCGCCTGTCCCTCCACCCAGAACCACCAGCAGGAGACATGATAGTAAATATACTGATAAAAAAGTGGACAATATCCTCTTATTATCCGTCCATCCATCAGGGTTATGTCTCCTCCAGCTACTTATTGTGAGGTCAGGAGGAAACTTCATGTGACTGGATCCTTCACCTTCTCTAGTCCTTCCTCCCAGGTCTCCTCATCACTTGTATCACATACGTACATTTTTATGTGTTATTCTGGTAAATGCTCTGGTCTTTCCCCTCAGATCCCAGTCTCCCGCTGCTCAGGTCCGTGTTTACCCGGAAGCAGGAAAAAGCCAAGAGAAACCATTCACATCTGCTGCTATGACTGTGTCCCATGTTCAGAGGGAGAGATCTCCAATATAACAGGTACATGGTAGTAGGAGTAGTAGGAAACAACAAAGGACTAAGTGCTACAGCAGAGCCCTAACAGGTGGGGAAGAAGAGGTTAATGTATTTTATATGAGACCAGATAGATCTGAGTTGTGGCCCATAGAGACAACCCCCCTTTCTATCTTGTGTGACAGTTTTGTATGAGTAAGAAATGTTCTACATGTGCTGCACCTCCAGCTTTTCCGAGCTGCACCGCGGTCTAGCATCATCCACCAAAGTCCAACAAATATGGAGAAAAAAGTTTTATCTGCCGGAGCTCTTGATGTAACGTGCCGTCTCTTCTCCATGGTCTTTCCAAGGTTGGTCCAACTTTATTTAAGGTTTCAGCACAGCCAGAAGGTTTTCCTCCGGAATAATCCACCAATCAGACACAAAACGCTATTGGTCGCTTTCCTCCAGTATCACTAGTGTTCTCCACCAGTTACTAGATAGAGGGAATTCACACAAACACAGTGCAGGACCTTCTAGTAATCCAAAAATATTTTATCAAAAAACACATAAAAGTGAAGATAAAAATGTGCATATACAGTGTGTTACTGAGGACGCCAGTTTCATGTGCCAGACCCTGGGTGTCACCACAGAACATCTTCCTGACGTGTGAAAGGGTCATGTGGTAGGATCTATCCAGTCACGTCTTTCCAAGTGTTCCTACAATGGCAGGATGGGCAGGATATTTGTTTCATCCTATGTATCCTACCTATAACAAGGTGAATGTTTGCCCTCTAGTGGCTGTAGCCTGGTACCTGACTGGTTATATGTGATAGATGGTCGGACCTTCCTTTCGGGGCTGGGCGCATGTGTGGTGGAGGTTTTGCTTCGGCCACTTGGGCGAGATATTTAGCAATTTCCTGAATTCTGGGCTCTGGTCCTGGCAGTTTCTCACGAGGTTTCGGAACACCTCAGTGTAACACCCGCTGTTGGGGTGAGCTCTGTTTGTGGTTTTTATCCTGCTTGCATGACCGCAGCAATTAAATTGGCTTCTGAGGGTCTCTCCCACACTATTGCCTCTCGAAGCTTCGGGAGGCACCAATCACTTCAATGGCGGGGGGCAGGGCCTGTAAGATTCTGTCTGTGACAGGATCTTGCAGTCACAGTGTCAGCTTATGGATAGGCTGACTGAGCTAATAGCCAACCATACTTCAGTGTTGCAGGGTATTATCATGAGCAAGCAATCAGATGATTGCTATTCCATGTCCCATGGTGGAACTAATAAAAATGTTTTAAAAAATTTAATTAAATGAAAAATAAATTATTATTTTGCCAAAAATGTCCATAAGGCCCCATTATTGTGGACATTTAATGTGAAAAGTCAAAATCACAACACAATCCCCACACATATTGTATCACCGTCTGCAATGTCCCATAGAATAAAAAGAAATCATTATTAAACATTGTTAAAAAAAAACCTGTTAAAATCCATCCAAAAGTTACCTACAAAATTTTTACCTATTTTATTAAAAAAAATGCAATAAAAAGTAAAAACACATCTACACCTCGGGGCGGAGCCTGACCGCGCTGCATGGCGGACGTCTGAGCGTTGAGCTCCCGCTTACAAACATAGATCCACGGATATTTCGCGGCTTGTATCCTCGCAAAATGGGGAAAAATAATAAAGAAAAGGGGCTAGACCATATGGGAACCCCCCGAAACAAGAAAAACCAGGGAGATCTGGACAAATACCTGAGAAAGAAGATGTTAACGCCGCCAGCACGACTCCGCAAAATGGCGCCCGAGCCACCTCCAGGAAGATTCAGACGCCGACAGTCTAGTTGATGCAGAATCTGTCGCGACCTCGCTGGACACAGCTCCTCTGTCCAAGCCGATACTGCAAAAGGTATTAGAGAAAGCCTTGGCTCCGGTAATAAAAGAACTGGCAGGGAATACGGGAGGAGATAAAATCAGTGGAACATAGTACGGCATTAGCACATGGCATATCAACACAAGCAGACGGCCTGAATATGGCCCTGATGCAAATCGAGTACCAAGAGAACAGAAGCAGGCACAAGAATATTAGATTTAAAGGCTTGCCAGAGACTATCCCCCATGAAAAGCTGTCGGAGACAGCGTTAACGATTTTTACAAACCTGCTAAATGAAGAGAAGGCTCAACGCATTATTATAGAAAGGATCCACAGATCCCTAAAGCCTCCACCGAGGCCGGACGAACCTCCCAGGGACGTCATTTGCGGTCTCCTGAGCTATAGAGACACAGCAGAAATATTAAGGGCAGCGAGAGAAGCTAAGGAGATTGAATTCAATGACACCAGCATAGCCCTATTCCAAGATCTAGCTCCATCCACACTATACAAGAGGAGGCTGCTGAAACCTTTAACAGATTATCTGAAGAACCAAAGAATAATGTTTAGATGGTTATTCCCATGTGGACTAAGCTTCATCAAGCAAGGTAGAAGATGCACAGTGAAAGTTCCAGCTGACCTGCAGAAAGTATGGGATATTCTGGACATACAACCATTGGAAATTTCATCCTGGTTGCCTGTAACTGAACAGCATCTGGATTTCCCTAACTTGCCAGTGATCGAAGCTTGGTCAACGGTCATGAAGAACAAGTCTCCCCGGTCCAGGAAGGGCAAGTGAGCGGATTCCTTTGCAACCATACGAGACTTTCCTCTTTACTAAGCAAGTTAAGCAAAGTTACCGATTTTGATGGGTTACATAACCCTATGTGTAGTTCAGAAACATCACACTTTCACAATTGAACAGAAAACATACCACTCCAAATTAAGTAAGCCACTACCCCCCCATCCACCATCACACCGATAGATTACCCCCATTAAATCCTAAATCATATCAATAATAATAAGTAGGAATCGATATGAGTCTCCAAAACACCCACTTATTGGGTCAATTTATTATTTATATAGGTGGATAGATGTTTGTAACTCCGATCAGGACACCTACCACCCCCCCACCCCCCCCCAGAACTAACCAACATCTCACTAACACACGAATAATCATAGTCCTTAAGGTCTGAGCCAATCACCTTTACCACTATACATACTCTTTGAGTCAACATGAGGTGTTATATGGTTAAAGAGTCATCATATAAATGCATTTGGAACAAACTTCAGTCATCTGTTTACTATGTACTCTCTTACAAAAATGCATCAGAGGAAGTACAAGGATTCAATATTTTAACTGTTACTATGTTTTGGTTTTATGTTTTAGTTGTAATCTCACTCACAGTACAACTATGTGAACTTTGCTTGGTCTTACGAATTGAGCCGGACTAATGAGTACTATAAAAGTGACCACGTTTAATGTCAGAGGCATAAATATACCGAGAAAAAGAGCCCAGATTTTGACCTTGTTAAAACAATCACGGTCAGACATATGTTTTTTACAGGAGACCCATTTTAAGCATGGATTGTCACCAAAGTTCCCTAAATTTAGCTTTAGTCATTGCTACCATAGCACATATGCTAAAGCAGCAAGAGGAGTTAGTATCCTCATTTCCAAAAAACTACCTTTTACGCACTCTTTAACATGGGCAGATCCTGAAGGTAGGTGCGTACTAGTCAAAGGTAAAATTGGCTCTACTCCTATAACGCTGGTATCACTGTACGCTCCCAACAAGGGACAGTCTGTGTGGCTAAGAGGTCTACTAAGCAAAATTCACGATCTGGCTGAAGGCATTAGAATTGTGGGAGGTGATTTAAACCAAGCTTTGCATCCAGCCCTAGACAGTTCTACAGGTACATCTTCACACTCGCAAAAATCCTTAAGCATAGCACACAAAGCTCTGAACAATGAGGATTTAGTGGATACATGGAGAACGCTTAACCCGAACACTAGTGATTACTCTCACTTTTCAGCGGTGCACCGATCTTACCAAAGGCTAGACTATATATTTTGCTCGGATTCGTATATTGAAGCAATCAAATCAGCTAGCATAGGCCCACAGACATTGTCAGATCATGCCCCAGTATCAGCATCCTTCTCTTTAAAAGAAACATCTTACAACTCATATACATGGCGTCTGAATGAAACACTCCTAGACTCATCAGAAACAGTAGATAGATTCAGCAAGAGAATCACTACCTTCTTTACCGAAAATAATATATCTGACACTTCGCATACCATCAATTGGGAAACACATAAGGGCGTTATAGGAGGGGAATTAAGAGAGCTTGGAGCTAGACTTAAAAAGAAAAGTACTGCCAAATTAAATGAACTACTATTAAAAATTTCAGCTATAGAAACTCTGAGTAAACAATCAAAAATGATAGCCCATCTGGAACAACTTGAGCGATTAAGGAATGAAGTACCAAATCATCTTAATATTAAGTCAGCCAAACAATACCAATGTTCAAAATTTAAATACTATGCCCATGGAGACAAAGGCAATAAGCTTATGTCACACTTATTGAAAAAAGAGAGGGATTCCGCACATATTTCTAGTATTATCAACTCCAGTAATAATAAAGTCACCAAAACACCAGATATAGCAGAAACTTTTAGAACATTTTATTCAGACCTTTACAACATTAAAAAACCCACTCAGGATAATTCACTTAATACCCAACAACACATAAAACAATTTCTAGACAAATTGTCTCTTCCTAATTTAGATGATGCAGCGCAGAAGACATTATTAAATCCAATAACCAATAAGGAATTGTCAGACATCATCAATTCCCTTCCCGCGGGTAAAAGCCCAGGCCCAGATGGCTTACCATCAGGGTATTACAAGACATTCTCTAAAGTTTTACTCCCACATATGGTTGAATGGTGTAACGCACTACTAACTGGAGGCTCACTACCCCAACAAGCTTTAATAGCCAATATAACAATATTACCCAAACCTGGGAAAGACTTGGAGAGGTGTGGAAGCTACAGACTAATTTCTCTACTTAACGTAGATGTTAAGATCTGGGCGAAATTACTAGCGATGCGGTTAAGGCCACATATCCCTGGATTGATCAACCCAGAGCAAACTGGGTTTGTACAAGGTAGAGAGGGAAATCATAATTCGGCAAGAGCAATCCAAGCTATATATGATGCTAAGTCCAAACAAATCCCCCTGATCCTCTTGGGTACGGACGCGGAAAAAGCATTTGACAGGGTGGACTGGACCTTTTTAACAGCCACCCTGTCAAGCTTTGGAATCCCGTCGCAATTTATATCCGCGATTATGACATTATACCACCAACCTAGTGCACGCATAAGAGCTAATGGATTCCTATCCAAGCCCTTTGCAATAGCAAATGGTACGCGACAAGGATGCCCCCTCTCCCCAACTTTATTTATTTTAGTCATGGAGACTTTGCTTCAAGCCATTAGATTAAACCCCAACATAGAGGGTCTGAGAATAGGCAAGGAGACTCATCTTAATGCAGCTTTTGCAGATGACCTTTTACTATTTCTAACTAACCCATCCAAAGCTTTCCCACATATTATAGAATTATTCTCAGAGTTTGGTCATCTTTCAAATTTTAAAGTAAACTTGACAAAGTCGGAAGCCTTGAATATTTCTCTCCCGCAGACAACAATTGACCATCTAAAAACGACCTACCCATTCAAGTGGCAACCCTCCAAAATTAAATATTTAGGGATTTATTTGACTAATACGTATACCTCCCTTTATAAAGAAAATTATATACCTGTGCTATCCCAAATAACAACTACCCTAAAGGGTTTAACTCTTCCATATATCTCCTGGATGGGAAGGAAAAATCTCCTCAATACATCTATCATGCCTAAGCTGCTGTACCTGATACAAACCCTGCCGATTAACATACCTAAGTCATTTTTTCACAATATTAAATCATTATTCTCAACCTTTCTTTGGAGGGGGAAAAAATCTAGAATAGCATACGACAGGTTGAGACTTAAAAAAACATCCGGGGGGTTTGGACTTCCAGATATATATAACTACTTCAGAGCCATTCATCTCAAAAGATGGGTCCAATTACACAATAATGCACTTAATAATTTAGGCACACTGATGGAAACAAGTATTTTATCAGAAAACCATAAAGCACAATTATGGGACATTAGAACAATAGAAAAGTGTGATAACCCAGTCACAAAAGGAATGATACACACCATTACAACATTAATGACAGAAAAGCGTTTGCTAGGCTCCCCTTCACCAATGATGCCGTGCAATCTAACACCAATTCTATTAAGACCAAAAGAAGCTAGGAACAGCTCCAATATCTGGCAATGGCTGGACAACATTACCCTTAAACAATTTCATAAAGACTCACTAGACGATATAATTAAAAATAAACTTGGGAAACACCTTTCAATCAATTTCCTACATAAAGAAGAACTTAGAAATAACCAACTTACCTTATGTAAGAAATATCCAGTGCTGCTCCACTGTACTTGGTTGGAAAAATGGCTGCGGAAAGACACTTTACCGAAAGGGGCAATTTCTATATTATATAATTATATCTTATCAACAAACCACTTAATAACCCCAGCATATATAAGAAACTGGGAAGCAGACTTAAACATATCGCTAACAACGGATCAGGTCAAACTAGTACACCAGAGGTCGCACGGTTTTTCAAAATGTATTAGAATTCAAGAAACTTCATATAAGTTGATGACTAGGTGGTATAATACACCCACAACTCTCATGCAGAAAAAGTTAATACCCGTAGACACTTGTTGGAGATGTGGTAATAACGGGGGAACATTAGCACACATTTTTTGGAGATGTCCGAAATTGCGTCTATACTGGACTAATGTCCAATCACACATAAACCAGATAACTGGGAAAACATTAATACTCAGCCCCGAATCAGTGCTTCTGTGGCTCCCAACCTCCTCATGGAAACCTTCAAAGAAGGATCTCCCCACACTTCTAGTGCAAGTAGCGAAACTAGTGATACCACCCAAATGGCTACAAAAAGAGCCCCCAACTATAAAAGAGTGGTTAGACCGAATAGACCACATATATCGCATGGAAGAGTTAGCCAGCTGGGAATTGAGAAACCATGGTGCTTTCGCCAAATTATGGGCTCCTTGGAAGAATTTTAGATACCAATAACCCTCAACAAAGGAAATATCTTATCTTATATAATACCTCAGTAGGTCACTCTTTACACTAAGGTATATAAACAATAAGGAAATGAAAAGTTTGTAAAATGATTGAAACTGTGAGTGGGAATATTAATGTAATAATATGCTATTGTAAATGTTAAAAAATTATCTAAATATGTTCTCGTACCATCATGTTTTAGATGGTTTTATGGTTTCTTTTCGAAGCCATACTCACCTTCCCCCCCCCTTCCCCACCACCCCTACCCTCCCCTATAATCTACTGCTTATGGCTACATAAATAAGGCGGGATATGCCTATAAGTAATACAAAACTGCTATCCCCCCCCCCCTCCTTTGCATAAGCTACATATATGCACCGAATATTTTTGAGAATATATTTCTTGGATAAGAATCTTATGCACATTTGTACCCTCATTTTTGTCTTCTGTAAAATTTTATCTGAAAAACAATAAAAAGAGTTATACAAACAAAAAAACACATGTACACCTCATTAATACGATGCAATGAGGCACAGAAACCCCAAAGTGGTATCACTGGAAAATGCATCTCATCCCACAAAAAAAAATGGCATCACATGTACAAGCTAAAGGAAAAACCAAAATTTTATAGCGACGATGAGGAAATGAAAATCCGCTCCATTCTATAGGACAAAAATGTCTTCTGCTCCGCGCTCCTTCCCCTCTGTGCCTCGCTGTGCGCCCATACAACACGGAACATCTACATGTGGGGGGTCTCTGTACTCAGGAGAAATTGCATAAAAAATTTGAGATTTATTTTCTCTTATCTTTTGGGTATGTGTCAAATTTTAGGGATAAATGATTTTATTACGGACACAATTAGACCATTCTAAATTTCACCAACAATATGAGGGATGTACTTTTGAATTTGGATGGGGGGGGGGATTTATAGGAATATTCTAATAATTTATTTTTCAATCTCAAAAAAAATTATCCCAAAAATTTCAATTTAGAAATTTCTGGAAAAAATAATTAAAATCTATGTCCGATTTGTTTACTGTCTTATATGAATAAAAAGACTGTTAAAAAAGGATGTAATAAAGTTGAAATATGGGAAATGTTAATAAGTAACTAATTTCGGTGATAAAACTCAGTTTACTTTGCGGTTTCGTTCTATTTTTGTGTTTTGATCTTGTGTTTGGAGTGGTAATGGCTGATATTCTCCCTCCTGCCCCTTGTTACAGTAAAGGTGTTGTGTATTGTCTGTGTCTTATTTTCACCACCTACTTATCTTACTTATTCATTGTGAGTTATAAACCGATGTCACTTACTTCATTTCTCTTCGGTTTTGCCCAATACTTCCAAAACCCCCACAAGCACAAGTGTGTCCTTCCCCCATATCCACACCTGTCATTCTCCTCCCCAGATTATCACCATGTAATATATTGTAATATTCCTACAGATGCCGACAACTGTATACAATGTGAAAGTGATGAATGGCCGAATGAGGAGAGAGACCGATGTCTCCCCAAAGTAACAGAATTCCTCTCTTACCAGAATGACCCAATGGCTTCTGTATTCTCCGGTCTCTCGCTCTTCGGATGTCTTGTGACCGGCTCCATATTCAGAATATTTATTTCCTACCAGGACACTCCTATTGTTAAAGCTAATAACCGGAACCTGAGTTACCTCCTCCTGGTCTCCATCTTCCTCAGCTTCCTCTCTGTCTTCTTGTTTCTTGGTCGTCCCAGTGATGTCACTTGTAGATTACGTGAAACCAGTTTTGGAGTTTTCTTCTCAGTTGCCGTCTCTTCACTTCTCGCCAAGACTGTGATGGTTTGTGTTGCTTTTAAGTCCACCAAGCCTGGAAGCCCCTGGAGAAGATGGCTGAGTGTGAAGCTGCCCTACACCATAGTGTTGTTGTGTTCATCCATACAAGTTGTCATCTGTGTTATCTGGTTGTCTATTTCTCCCCCATTCCAGGACCTGGACACTCAGTCTTCTCCTGGGAAGATCATCATTCAGTGTAATGAGGGGTCAGATATCTGCTTCTACTCCATGTTGGGTTATATGGGGCTCCTGGCAGCGGGCAGCTTTCTTCTGGCTTTCATGGTGAGGACATTACCGGACAGTTTTAATGAGGCCAAGTACATCACCTTCAGCATGCTGCTGTTCTGCAGTGTCTGGATCTCCATGATCCCGGCTTATCTGAGCACCAGAGGGAAATACATGGTGGCTGTGGAGATATTTGCAGTAATGGCTTCCAGTGCTGGACTCTTAGGTTGTGTGTTTTTCCCAAAATGTTTCATCATTTTATTCAGATCTGAAATGAACACAAAAATTGATCTGCTGAGGAAATAAAGGAAGAATAGTGATTAATTCTGCACATTACATATATATCGATAACTATATTATCATGAAATAAAAGCTTCTCTAGCAGTTTGAGTGCAAATTACATTAATATGTGATTATTATTCCATATTCTGCCTCCTAATTTCTGTATGAAGTATTGTTGTTGTAATGTAAATGGCGCACCCTTGATGTTATCAGACTTGTGCAGGGATCACTCGGAGACAAGGGATGTCAACTTATAGATCCTTTATAGAATATGGCAATGCCATCAACCGCAGATAACAATTCACCTGATACAAGGTTCCTGGTTGGATGGTGTTCGGGAAATGTTGCTCTCAGGAGGCTGGGGATGAGTTGGCTGCTATGCAGTACTCCAAGGCAGGCTATGGTAGGTAGCTCAGAATCCTGCAGGCCTTAGTTGTAGGCATGTGTTTGGGGAGAAGGTCTCAGACACATGTGCTCAATTCTCCATCTTAGGAAAAACTCACAGAAAAACTAAAATCCCACTGTGAGGTGGCAAGCTCATAATTAGAGATGAGCGAACACACTCGTCCGAGCTTGATGCATCTCCCGCCGTTTTACTTTTTGGCGGCCAGAAACAGAGCCAATCACAAGCCAGGAGACTCTGCACTCCACCCAGCATGACGTGGTACCCTTACACGTCGATAGCAGTGGTTGGCTGGCCAGATCAGGTGACCCTGGGATATACTAGCCCCTGCCCGCGCTGCTCGGATCATTCTCTGTCTGGATGCCGCTAGGGAGAGAGCTGCTGCTGCTGCAGGGAAAGCGTTAGGGTGTTATATTAGAATAGTGTTAGGCAGGAGTGATTCTACAAGAACCCAACAGCCCTTCTTAGGGCTAGAATAGCGTTATATATTTTATTTTATTTTTTGTTTGCTTGTGGCTGGGCTTGCTGGCATTAGTAGTGCAGCTAGTACCATATTGTGAGGAATTTGCAGGGAGACTTGCGACCATTGTGTTTAGCTCTTAGTGATCAAAAGGGGAAAAGAGTGTGTCCTGTAAGGACGGTACCACCCATTTGTCACATAAAATTTTACTTTTATTTCTAATTAGCTTTAAAAGATAAAGGATGGATCAGAGATCATTTAACTAGAAGTGACAACAAAAATGTGTTATGTTTTCTGTATTGTGTACCCTTGGTGCTCAGAAAATAAGATACTGCCTGTAATCCAAGTGTATGCTGTATGTTACTATATAGGGCCTCCACATCTAGGCTTGCCAAGTAGGTCTCTTTGGTCACTGTAACATCCTGTAGTTTGGTGATTACATCTTTTGTATCACGTAGGTATGAGGGGAGTGAGATAACAAATGGTCGTAAAAGTTTGTCTAGATATTCGCTAATCCCCTGTGTGAGGCAATCTGTGCCCGAGACGATGGGTCTCCCGGGTATGGGCTTGACACACTTATGCACTTTTGGTAGGGCATAGAAAGTTGGTATCACTGGTTTTTTGTTAAGTAAGTATTTGTGCTCATCCTTTGAGATCATATTTTCTTGCAGAGCCTCTTATGAGGGAGAATAAGGATCTAGAATAAATGATAGGACCCGATCATTTTACTAAGGCACACCGCTATGTAGGTCATCAGACAGATAAGATATAATCTGATACTGAACCCGAACACAATGTATAATATACCCACATAAAATTTAAAATAAAATAAAATAAAATTATACACAGGCTATCAAGTTTCATGTATGTTGTCCATTATAGATGACATCTGTGACTAGATCTAATAATAAAGGGGAATCTATGGGGAACAAGAATGAAGAAGGTCCGTTATGTACATACCAGATACACCTACTGAATCCCATGCATGGGAGGCGGTTAAACATCTGTGGAAGTATGAAACTTACAATCCATCAAAGATGGATACTAATGATACTACCTACGTTCTAGCCCCCACAAAAAGAGAGCTCTGCCCCGATATGTACACACATGCCCATATGAGACCAGTGGCAGTGTCGGAGCTTCTATATCGAAGCCCACAGCTATGCACATATATGATAGCCGCAACAGCTATCTATAATGATCATCTATATGATAGCCGCAACAGCTGGCATTTAAGCTTTTGGACATACAAAGTCCAGCTTGGTCGGGGTGTGCTGTTTGGGTAGACGACTAAGTTACCTGACATGCGCATATGCAAGTACCGCAAGAGTTCGCAACCAAGTCCTTGGGCATGCGCAGTGCGGGTCCGCTGACACCTTACACACGGGCATGCGCAGTGCGGGTCCGCTGACACCTTACACACGGACATGCGCATGAGAGCGACAGGGGGATGCGCCCGAACCGCGCCTCCGGCATTTGTGACGCACAACCTCACGCGCCTGGATTGGATGAAAGGGACGAGCCCTTGGGGTTATGATTGGACGCCGACAATGGACCCACCCACCCCTCCTCCCCCATACGGATACGTCACCATGAAGAGCCTGTAAATATCGCAGCTGTGATCGGTGTGCCGCACTATAGCCCCGGTACCCCTGAGGACGCCACGTGTGTGTATAGTGCAACCCACCCACACGCAAAAGCCCTCAACATCCACATCTCCAGATTACTTAGCCTGGAGATGCTGCCCTATAGGCTAGTAGAGACCGAGGCCTTTCGCAATCTCATGGCGGTGGCCGCCCCTCGGTATTCGGTCCCCAGCCGCCACTACTTTTCCCGATGTGCCGTCCCAGCCCTTCACCAGCACGTGTCAGACAACATCATCCCTGCCCTGACCAACGCCGTTTCTGACAAGGTCCACCTGACCACGGACACGTGGACGAGTGCTGCCGGGCAGGGCCACTATATATCGCTGACGGCACATTAGGTTAACTTGGTGGAGGCTGGGACCGAGTCTGACCCTGCGGCTGGTCATATACTGCCGACGCCGAGGATTGCGGGGCCTACCTCGGTCCTGGTCTCTCAGGCCTACTATGCCTCCTCCTCCTCCCACCCCTCCTCCACCTCCTCCTCAGAATTACCATCCGTGGGCATGGCGCCATCAGTCAGTAGCTCTAGGCACAGCAGCTGAGCCTAGGCGATAAAAGGCACACCGCCCAAGAGCTATTACAGGGCATCACGGCGCAGACTGATCTGTGGCTGGCACCGCTGAACCTGAAGCCAGGCATGGTTGTGTGTGACAACGGCCGTAACCTGGTGGCGGCTCTGCAACTCGGCAGACTGACACATGTGCCATGCCTGGCCCATGTGTTAAATCTCATAGTTCAGCGTTTCCTCAAAACATACCCCAATCTGTCTGATTTGCTCACAAAGGTGCGCCGCATCTGTGCGCATTTCAGGAAGTCCAGCACAGATGCTGCCACTCTCAGGGCAGCGCAGCGCCGCCTCCAACTGCCCGCTCACCGACTGTTGTGCGACGTGCCCACGAGGTGGAATTCAACATTAACCATGTTATCCAGAGTTTACCAGCAGCGCAGAGTGATTGTAGACTGCCAGATGTCAACTTCCACCAGAACTGGTAGTCAGGTCAGTCAGCTTCCTCAAGTCTACAATGAGGAGTGGACGTGGATGTCTGATATCTGTCAGGTGCTGAGTAACTTTGAGGAGTCAACACAGATGGTCAGTGGCGATGCCGCCATCATCAGCCTCACCATCCCGCTGCTTGGCCTGTTGAAAAACACTCTGGTCAGCATGAAGTCGGAAGCTTTGCGCTCGTCACAAGAGACGGGGGAAGAAGATTCCCTTGTTGATAGCCAAAGCACCCTTAGGTCTGTTTCTCAGTGCATATCGGAGGAGGTGGAGGAGGATGAGGAGGAAGAGGAGGAGAATGTTGGCGAGACAGAAGAGGGGACCATTGTTCAGTCCTTCACTGTTCAGCGTGTATGGGCAGAAGAAGAGGAGTTGGAGGAGTTGGAGGAGGAGGAAATGGGCAGTCAGGCCAGTGAGGGGAGTGAATTCTTGCGCGTTGGGGCACATATGGCAGATTTCATGCTAGGCTGCCTATCCCGTGACCCTCGCGTTCAAAGAATTTATTCCAGCACCGATTACTGGGTATTCACTCTCCTGGACCCACGGTACAAGCAAAATCTTTCCACTCTCATCCCTGGAGAGGAAAGGAGTGTGAGAATGCATGAATACCAGCAGGCCCTGGTGCACAAGCTGAAACAGTATTTCCCTTCTGACAGCGCTAGCGGCAGAGGGCGTACTTCTGCGGGACAAGTAGCAAGGGAGAGTAGGCGAGCAGGCAGCTTGTCCAGCACTGGCAGGGGTACGCTTTACAAGGCCTTTGCCAGTTTTATGTCACCCCAGCAACACACTGTCACCTGTCCCCAGTCTCGGCAGAGTAGGGCTGATCTTTACAGAAAGATGGTGAGGGAGTACGTAGCTGACCATACCATCGTCCTAAATGATCACACAGCTCCCTACAACTACTGGGTTTCAAAGCTGGACACGTGGCACGAACTGGCGCTGTACCCCTTGGAGGTTCTTGCCTGCCCTGCCGCTAACGTGTTGTCCGAGTGGGTTTTCAGTGCAGCTGGTGGCATCATCACCGATAAGCGTACACGCCTGTCGACTGACAGCGCTGACAGGCTGACGCTTATTAAGATGAATAAAGCCTGGATTTCTCATAATTTCCAATCTCCACCAGGTGAAGGAAGCTCAACCTGAATAATGTATGCACTCCTCCTCCTCATTTTCCTCCTTCTCCTCCTCTTTGTACACTAAAGCAGAGGAAACTGCCTATTTTTTGACAGGGCCCACTGGCTCTAGCTATAGTACTTTATGCATTTAATATTTCTGGAGGGCCACCTACCCGGTCCTCTGTTTTAAACAATTTTTGGGACTGCCACATACAGGCACTCAATCTATTCAATTTTTCTGGAGGGCCACCTACCTGCTCCTCTGGTTTGAAAACTTTTTTGGACTGCCACATACAGGCACTATCCAAATTAAATTGTCTCCATAGCAGCCTCCACACGTTGTCTCCATTGCTACCTCCAAAAGTCGTCCATATAGCTGCCTCCATACATCGTCCCCTTATCAAACGAGGTGTGTCAGGCAGAAATTTGGGTTGTTTTCATGGATTCCACATCAAAGTTGTTAACTTTGTCGCCACCCTGCTGTGTAATCCACAAAATATACTGCCAAACTTTTACCATTTACGGATATTATTTCAGCGCTTCTTGCGCATCTGTTTACATTCCCCTCACCCGCCATATCCCAAACTTATAAGAACGCTACTACACTTAACTTGGTAGAGGCTGGGACCGAGTCTGACCCTGGGGCTGGTCATATACTGCCGACGCCGAGGATTGCGGGGCCTACCTCGGTCCAGGTCTCAAAGGCCTACTATACCTCCTCCTCCTCCCACCCCTCCTCCACCTCCTCCGAATTACCATCCGTGGGCATGGCGCCATCAGTCGGTAGCTCTAGGCACAGCAGCAGTGCCGTCGCTAAGCGACAGCAGGCGGTGCTCAAACTGCTGAGCCTAGGCGATAAAAGGCACACCGCCCAAGAGCTATTACAGGGCATTCCACATCAAACTTGTTAACTTTGTCGCCACCCTGCTGTGTAATCCACAAAATATACTGGCAAACTTTTATCATTTACCGATATTATTTCAGCGCTTCTTGCGCATCTGTTTACATTCCCCTCACCCGCCATATCCTAAACTTATAAGAACGCTACCACACTTGATCTTATACAAAAGGTTCTTAGAAGTGCTGTTTGGGGAGTAGCCTAGAGACAGGGGCTTGGATTGGCGAAAGCTCGCCTGGCAGCGGAGCGCCAGCTCCATCCCAAGATCCAACTAACATAGTTTTAACTGCAGCACCTTTAATCTACTACTAGTTCACTGCCTCCATACATCGTCCCCTTATCAAACGAGCTGTGTCAGGCTGAATTTTCAGGTGTTTCACCACATACATAGTGGAACTCGGCGCGTCTGTCGCCGCCATGCTGGAGACCTGCAGTTGCAATCATAGAAGCGCAATATGGATGCCCCATACTGTCGCTCTTAATCATGGAAGTCCTCTCCATGGCTGCCTCCAAATGTCGTCCCCTTGTCAAACGAGCTGTGTCAGGCTCATTTTTCGGGTGTTTCACCAGATACGTTATGGAACTTGGTCACTATGTCGCCACCATGCTGTGTTATCGACTAAATATACCGTCAACCTTTTGTTCACAGAGGAAATAATTTCAGCGCTTCTTTTTCACCTCCTTTGGTTCCTCCCTGCCACCCATTGGTTTGAAGCCTGAGTCCATTTAGGGTATGTCGCCATGCCACTCTCTAGCCTGCCGCTGCTGCCGCTGCCTCTGCATGCCGTCCCCTATAGTGTCAGGGTCAATTATTGGATGTTTTAGATGCTATCTAGCTTCATTCTGTCACTCTGTCATGGCCATGCTGTTGCCCATAATTTTGGCATAATGGTGCGTGTAAGCAGCCTCAGAGGCATCCATGCATGCTGCCCCTGCTGTTTCCTGTCCATTTCCGTGGTGTTTCCATCCTTTTCTGAGGTTCCCAGGTGTTTGGCCAAGCTTCCCTGTGCAGAGCCTTGGTCCCCTTGAAAAATGCTTGAGTCTCCCATTGACTTCAATGGGGCTCGTTATTCGAGACGAGCACTCGAGCATCGGGAAAAGTTCGTCTCGAATAACGAGTACCCGAGCATTTTAGTGCTCGCTCATCTCTATACATGATCCATCACCATTTACCATCTATATGTACAGAGTCCATGGTACATGATCCATCACCATTTACCATCTATATGTACAGAGTCCATGGTACATGATCCATCACCAGCCGCCATCTATATTTGCAGAGTCCATGGTACATGATCCATCACCAGCCGCCATCTATATGTACAGAGTCCATGGTACATGATCTATCACCAGCCGCCATCTATATGTACAGAGTCCATGGTACATGATCCATCACCATTTACCATCTATATGTACAAAGTCCATGGTACATGATCCATCACCAGCCACCATCTATATGTACAGAATCCATGGTACTTGATCCATCACCAGCCATCATCTATATGTACAGAATCCATGGTACATGATCCATCACCAGCCGCCATCTATATGTACAGAGTCCATGGTACATGATCCATCACCAGCCGCCATCTATATGCACAGAGTCCATGGTACATGATCCATCACCAGCCGCCATCTATATGTACAGAGCCCATGGTGCATGATCCATCACCAGCCACAATCTATATGTACAGAGTCCATGGTACATGATCCATCACCAGCCGCCATCTATATGTACAGAGTCCATGGTACATGATTTATCACCAGCCACCATCTATATGTACAGACTCCATGGTACATGATCCATCACCAGCCGCCATCTATATGTACAAAGTCCATGGTACATGATCTATCACCAGCCGCCATCTATATGTACAGAGTCCATGGTACATGATCTATCACCAGCCGCCATCTATATGTACAGAGTCCATGGTACATGATCTATCACCAGCCGCCATCTATATGTGCAGAGTCCATGGTACGTGATCCATCACCAGCCACTAGAGATGAGCGAGCACTAAAATGCTCGAGTGCTCGTTATTCGAGACAAACTTTTCCAGATGCTCGAGTGCTCGTCTCGAATAACGAGCCCCATTGAAGTCAATGGGAGACTTGAGCATTTTTCAAAGGGACCATGGTTCGGGAATAAAATGTGTTAATTAATTGAAAAAGAATGTCTTCTGATAAGTTATCAGATGTATACAAACATCTGCAATCTATTCTTCACCGTTCCGCGCGTATATTATCTCCCGACAAGTTAGCAGATGTGAAGAACAGTGAAGAATAGAAAAAAAACAGTGACCACAGGATCATTTAAGTGAAAAACACAGTGAAGAATAGATTGCAGATGTTCAGCACATCTGCTTACTTTTTGGGAGATTTGATGTCCCGGGATCCGCTGCTCTTCTTTCACTGAAGTCTCCCCGATCTCCGTTCTGCTGCTCCCCGATGTCTCCGTTCTGCCGCCCCATGTCTCCGTTCTGCTGCTCCCCTATGTCTCCGTTCTGCTGCTCCCCCATGTCTCCGTTCTGCCGCCCCATGTCTCCCTTCTGCTGCTCCCCGATGTCTCCCTTCTGCTGCTCCCCGATGTCTCCCTTCTGCGGCTCCCCGATGTCTCCCTTCTGCTGCTCCCCGATGTCTCCCTTCTGCTGCTCCCCGATGTCTCCCTTCTGCTGCTCCCCGATGTCTCCCTTCTGCTGCTCCCCGATGTCTCCGTTCTGCTGCTCCCCGATGTCTCTGTGCTGCTCACTGTGTTCTTCAATGTGTTCTTCACACATATATATTGTTCTTCACATACTATTTTGTTCGCACCGTTCCGCGCGTATCTCCCGACAAGTAAGCAGATGTGCCGAACATCTGTAATCTATTCTTCACTGTGTTTTTCACTGTGTTTTTCACTTAAATGATCCTGTGGTCACTGTGTTCACTGTTTTTATTCTATTCTTCATTGTTCTTCACTGTGTTTTTTTAATTAAATGTTCGATCTCGAGCAGGAGAAATACTCGTCCGAGCAACGAGCCGTTTCGAGTACCTTAATACTCGAACGAGCATCAAGCTCGGACGAGTATACTCGCTCATCTCTACCAGCCACCATCTATATGTACAAAGTCCATGGTACATGATCTATCACCAGCCGCCATCTATATGTACAGAGTCCATGGTACATGATCCATCACCAGCCGCCATCTATATGTACAAAGTCCATGGTACATGATCTATCACCAGCCGCCATCTATATGTACAGAGTCCATGGTACATGATCTATCACCAGCCGCCATCTATATGTGCAGAGTCCATGGTACGTGATCCATCACCAGCCACCATCTATATGTACAAAGTCTATGGTACATGATCTATCACCAGCCGCCATCTATATGTACAGAGTCCATGGTACATGATCTATCACCAGCCGCCATCTATATGTACAGAGTCCATGGTACATGATCTATCACCAGCCGCCATCTATATGTGCAGAGTCCATGGTAAGTGATCCATCACCAGCCACCATCTATATGTACAAAGTCTATGGTACATGATCTATCACCAGCTGCCATCTATATGTACAGAGTCCATGGTACATGATCTATCACCAGCCGCCATCTATATGTACAGAGTCCATGGTACATGATCTATCACCAGCCGCCATCTATATGTGCAGAGTCCATGGTACGTGATCCATCACCAGCCGTCATCTATATGTACAGAGTCCATGGTACATGATCTATCACCAGCCGCCATCTATATGTGCAGAGTCCATGGTACATGATCCATCACCATCCACCATCTATATGTACAGAGTCCATGGTACATGATCTATCACCAGCCGCCATCTATATGTGCAGAGTCCATGGTACGTGATCCATCACCAGCCACCATCTATATGTACAAAGTCTATGGTACATGATCTATCACCAGCCGCCATCTATATGTACAGAGTCCATGGTACATGATCTATCACCAGCCGCCATCTATATGTACAGAGTCCATGGTACATGATCTATCACCAGCCGCCATCTATATGTGCAGAGTCCATGGTACGTGATCCATCACCAGCCGTCATCTATATGTACAGAGTCCATGGTACATGATCTATCACCAGCCGCCATCTATATGTACAGAGTCCATGGTACATGATCTATCACCAGCCGCCATCTATATGTGCAGAGTCCATGGTACGTGATCCATCACCAGCCGTCATCTATATGTACAGAGTCCATGGTACATGATCTATCACCAGCCGCCATCTATATGTACAGAGTCCATGGTACATGATCTATCACCAGCCGCCATCTATATGTACAGAGTCCATGGTACATGATCCATCAGCAGCCTCCATCTATATGTACAGAGTCCATGGTACATGATCCATCAGCAGCCGCCATCTATATGTACAGAGTCCATGGTACATGATCCATCAGCAGCCGCCATCTATATGTACAGAGTCCATGGTACATGATCCATCCTCAGCCGCCATCTATATGTACAGAGTCCATGGTACACGATCCATCACCAGCCGCCATCTACATGTATATATTCCATGCTGTATGATCCATTACCTTTGCACATACATGTGTATAGAGTCCATAGTACAGGATACACCAGCCTCCATCCAAATGTATAGAGTCCATGGTACATGACATGCCGCATCTTCTTTCTATACGTTCAATGTTCTTGGGGTTAGATTTATCACTATCCGACATCTATATCTGTAATCCATGGTAACTCAGCTGACTGGTACCTGCCACTTCTGGGTCCTCACCTCCTCCCCTTGAGCATTCTACTCTGGGTCCTAAAACCGGCTTACACAACAAACTCCAGGTGTTAGGACACGGAGCGGAGCAGCAGATTGCGGGATGTAACTTGAAGCAACACATGGTGAATATCTAAAACAAGTCCTAGGACATTTTTCCTTTATTATCGTGGATGTCTTATTAGGAAGGGCACCTGTTACATGTCTCAGAGCCCTTCAGGTTTCTTATCATGGATAATATATCTACATTAACGTCCAGTCCAGATACAGAAGACGCGTGAGCCCTGAGCTTTACTAACATCATACTTGATTGTCCTGCCCGAATTTGCTGGAGGTAACTGTGCAGCCGTCTCTAACCAGGATAAGTGCACATTATAGACTAACGAAGACGACTATTGAATTAGTTCTTAACCAATAAGGCGATGAGGTACAAAACAGAAAGTGGAATAGTAAAGTTAAAAGACAAAGGCCCACATTTCTCAAAAACAGTGTAAACTGCACTAGGTACAATGTCCTTTGTATAGTGCAGGGGGTGCGCAGTCCGACTGTGCACTAAAATGCCCCTTTAGGTGCAAAATTTGGTGTCACATCGGGGATAGAGCAGCCGCAACACAAATGTGTGGACACTTTATAAATACCTGTGCAAGTCTGTACTGAAATGAATGTGGAAAAAACTGGGGAAGGGACTTCAATAAATGGGGCCAATATCTCACAACAAGACAAGAAGCCAAAAAACAAGATCTTATTCCAGCAGGTGAACGGATCCGCAGAACCCAAACAGCAACCAATGAGCAGAAGGAATCAGTCCAGGAAGTCCAAGGCTTTAGAGTTACAGTTACTGAACTTATTTCGAATTCTCCAGTTATTACAGAGATAGTTCCATGTAATGTGCACATCTACATATTATAGACCAGGAGAAACTTTACCAGGAGCGACGGGTGTGGGAAATGGGAAACTTCAGATGATCGGCCACAAAGCTCCAAATTCATGTGATGTTCCAGATTGTGGATGTGACCAGAACCTTCTATTATTATTAGGTTTTATATGATAGAAGATTATATTGTGTTTATTATATTGTGTTTATTATATTGTGTTGTGTTATATTACATTATATGGATAATATTATTATGTAACATATGATATTGTATTACACTGTGTAGTATTGGATTGTATAGCACATTTCCCACAATGCCTTGCAGTCAGATACATGACAGTCAGTGCCGATCCATCATTCATCCATTTTCCTCCTGGAACAGATGAGTTAAGAGAAAATTCAGCCTCCAATTCCCAATGTGCAGGAAGTTTCTGGTAGTAAATAGCGAGAAGTTTGTCTTTGTTCTCTGGAGTCTGATCTCAGGGATAATCTGGTTCCTGCTCTGTAATTATGATGGTGAATGAGGCGTCCGGCCAGGGAATTGTACATGTGGGCGGCACCGGGACTGAGATGTGAGGAGGGGGGCGCTCCGCTCATCCACAGGTTATTACTAGAAGCTTTATTCATCGTCCTGTGTAATTATGTATCAGGTGTAAGGGAGGGGGCGGAGCCAGAGAGCAAAGTCACCTGTCACCTGTTATACGGAACCCGGCTATGTGTAATACAATGTATCAGGTGTGAGGGAGGGGGAGAGCAGGGACAGATGAGGCTGCAATGTATAATACAAGGAGCTCATAGGTGATAGCATAATACATGACATACAGTAATACACATAGAGGGCTATATACTAAGGGATATAATACATGATATACAGTAATACACATAGAGGGCTATATACTAAGGGATATAATACATGATATACAGTAATACACATAGAGGACTATATACTAAGGGATATAATACATGATATACAGTAATACACATAGAGGACTATATACTAAGGGATATAATACATGATATACAGTAATACACATAGAGGACTATATACTAAGGGGTATAATACATGATATACAGTAATACACATAGAGGACTATATACTAAGGGATATAATACATGATATACAGTAATACACATAGAGGAGTATATACTAAGGGATATAATACATGATATACAGTAATACACATAGAGGACTATATACTAAGGGATATAATACATGATATACAGTAATACACATAGAGGGCTATATACTAAGGGATATAATACATGATATACAGTAATACACATAGAGGACTATATACTAAGGGATATAATACATGATATACAGTAATACACATAGAGGGCTATATACTAAGGGATATAATACATGATATACAGTAATACACATAGAGGACTATATACTAAGGGATATAATACATGATATACAGTAATATACATAGAGGACTATATACTAAGGGATATAATACATGATATACAGTAATATACATAGAGGAGTATAAACTAAGGGATATAATACATGATATACAGTAATACACATAGAGGACTATATACTAAGGGATATAATACATGATATACAGTAATACACATAGAGGACTATATACTAAGGGATATAATACATGATATACAGTAATACACATAGAGGACTATATACTAAGGGATATAATACATGATATACAGTAATACACATAGAGGAGTATATACTAAGGGATATAATACATGATATACAGTAATACACATAGAGGACTATATACTAAGGGGTATAATACATGATATACAGTAATACACATAGAGGACTATATACTAAGGGATATAATACATGATATACAGTAATACACATAGGGGACTATATACTAAGGGATATAATACATGATATACAGTAATACACATAGAGGACTATATACTAAGGGATATAATACATGATATACAGTAATACACATAGGGGACTATATACTAAGGGATATAATACATGATATACAGTAATACACATAGAGGATTATATACTAAGGGATATAATACATGATATACAGTAATATACATAGAGGACTATATACTAAGGGATATAATACATGATATACAGTAATACACATAGAGGACTTTATACTAAGGGGTATAATACATGATATACAGTAATACACATAGAGGACTATATACTAAGGGATATAATACATGATATACAGTAATACACATAGAGGGCTATATACTAAGGGATATAATACATTATATACAGTAATACACATAGAGGACTATATACTAAGGGATATAATACATGATATACAGTAATACACATAGAGGACTATATACTAAGGGATATAATACATGATATACAGTAATACACATAGAGGACTATATACTAAGGGATATAATACATGATATACAGTAATACACATAGAGGGCTATATACTAAGGGGTATAATACATGATATACAGTAATACACATAGAGGACTATATACTAAGGGATATAATACATGATATACAGTAATACACATAGAGGACTATATACTAAGGGATATAATACATGATATACAGTAATACACATAGAGGGCTATATACTAAGGGATATAATACATGATATACAGTAATACACATAGAGGACTGTATACTAAGGGATATAATACATGATATACAGTAATACACATAGAGGACTATATACTAAGGGATATAATACATGATATACAGTAATACACATAGAGGACTATATACTAAGGGATATAATACATGATATACAGTAATACACATAGAGGGCTATATACTAAGGGATATAATACATGATATACAGTAATACACATAGAGGACTATATACTAAGGGGTATAATACATGATATACAGTAATACACATAGAGGACTATATACTAAGGGATATAATACATGATATACAGTAATACACATAGAGGACTATATACTAAGGGATATAATACATGATATACAGTAATACACATAGAGGGCTATATACTAAGGGATATAATACATGATATACAGTAATACACATAGAGGACTATATACTAAGGGGTATAATACATGATATACAGTAATACACATAGAGGGCTATATACTAAGGGATATAATACATGATATACAGTAATACACATAGAGGACTATATACTAAGGGATATAATACATGATATACAGTAATACACATAGAGGGCTATATACTAAGGGATATAATACATGATATACAGTAATACACATAGAGGACTATATACTAAGGGATATAATACATGATATACAGTAATACACATAGAGGACTATATACTAAGGGGTATAATACATGATATACAGTAATACACATAGAGGACTATATACTAAGGGATATAATACATGATATACAGTAATACACATAGAGGACTATATACTAAGGGGTATAATACATGATATACAGTAATACACATAGAGGACTATATACTAAGGGATATAATACATGATATACAGTAATACACATAGGGGACTATATACTAAGGGATATAATACATGATATACCGTAATACACATAGAGGGCTATATACTAAGGGATATAATACATGATATACAGTAATACACATAGAGGGCTATATACTAAGGGATATAATACATGATATACGGTAATACACATAGAGGGCTATATACTAAGGGATATAATACATGATATACAGTATTACACATAGAGGACTATATACTAAGGGGTATAATACATGATATACAGTAATACACATAGAGGACTATATACTAAGGGATATAATACATGATATACAGTAATACACATAGAGGGCTATATACTAAGGGATATAATACATGATATACGGTAATACACATAGAGGGCTATATACTAAGGGATATAATACATGATATACAGTATTACACATAGAGGGCTATATACTAAGGGATATAATACATGATATACAGTAATACACATAGAGGGCTATATACTAAGGGATATAATACATGATATACAGTAATACACATAGATGACTATATACTAAGGGATATAATACATGATATACAGTAATATACATAGAGGACTATATACTAAGGGATATAATACATGATATACAGTAATACACATAGAGGAGTATATACTAAGGGATATAATGCATGATATACAGTAATAGACATAGAGGACTATATACTAAGGGATATAATACATGATATACAGTAATACACATAGAGGGCTATATACTAAGGTATATAATTCTTGATATACAGTAATACACATAGAGGACTATATACTAAGGGATATAATACATGATATACAGTAATACACATAGAGGACTATATACTAAGGGATATAATACATGATATACAGTAATACACATAGAGGGCTATATACTAAGGGGTATAAAACATGATATACAGTAATACACATAGAGGACTATATACTAAGGGATATAATACATGATATACAGTAATACACATAGAGGACTATATACTAAGGGATATAATACATGATATACAGTAATACACATAGAGGACTATATACTAAGGGATATAATACATGATATACAGTAATACACATAGAGGACTATATACTAAGGGATATAATACATGATATACAGTAATACACATAGAGGGCTATATACTAAGGGATATAATACATGATATACAGTAATACACATAGAGGACTATATACTAAGGGATATAATACATGATATACAGTAATACACATAGAGGACTATATACTAAGGGATATAATACATGATATACAGTAATACACATAGAGGACTATATACTAAGGGATATAATACATGATATACAGTAATATACATAGAGGAGTATATACTAAGGGATATAATACATGATATACAGTAATACACATAGAGGACTATATACTAAGGGATATAATACATGATATACAGTAATACACATAGAGGACTATATACTAAGGGATATAATACATGATATACAGTAATATACATAGAGGAGTATATACTAAGGGATATAATACATGATATACAGTAATACACATAGAGGACTATATACTAAGGGGTATAATACATGATATACAGTAATACACATAGAGGGCTATATACTAAGGGATATAATACATGATATACAGTAATACACATAGATGGCTATATACTAAGGGATATAATACATGATATACAGTAATACACATAGAGGACTATATACTAAGGGATATAATACATGATATACAGTAATACACATAGAGGACTATATACTAAGGGGTATAATACATGATATACAGTAATACACATAGAGGGCTATATACTAAGGGATATAATACATAATATACAGTAATACACATAGAGGACTATATACTAAGGGGTATAATACATGATATACAGTAATACACATAGAGGACTATATACTAAGGAATATAATACATGATATACAGTAATACACATAGAGGACTATATACTAAGGAATATAATACATGATATACAGTAATACACATAGAGGACTATATACTAAGGGATATAATACATGATATACAGTAATACACATAGAGGACTATATACTAAGGGATATAATACATGATATACAGTAATACACATAGAGGACTATATACTAAGGGATATAATACATGATATACAGTAATACACATAGAGGACTATATACTAAGGGATATAATACATGATATACAGTAATACACATAGAGGACTATATACTAAGGGATATAATACATGATATACAATAATACACATAGAGGACTATATACTAAGGGGTATAATACATGATATACAGTAATACACATAGAGGAGTATATACTAAGGGATATAATGCATGATATACAGTAATAGACATAGAGGAGTATATACTAAGGGATATAATACATGATATACAGTAATACACATAGAGGGCTATATACTAAGGGATATAATACATGATATACAGTAATACACATAGAGGACTATATACTAAGGGATATAATACATGATATACAGTAATACACATAGAGGACTATATACTAAGGGATATAATACATGATATACAGTAATACACATAGAGGACTATATACTAAGGGATATAATACATGATATACAGTAATACACATAGAGGACTATATACTAAGGGATATAATACATGATATACAGTAATACACATAGAGGGCTATATACTAAGGGGTATAATACATGATATACAATAATACACATAGAGGACTATATACTAAGGGATATAATACATGATATACAGTAATACACATAGAGGGCTATATACTAAGGCATATAATACATGATATACAGTAATACACATAGAGGACTATATACTAAGGGGTATAATACATGATATACAGTAATACACATAGAGGATTATATACTAAGGGATATAATACATGATATACAGTAATATACATAGAGGACTATATACTAAGGGATATAATACATGATATACAGTAATACACATAGAGGACTATATACTAAGGGGTATAATACATGATATACAGTAATACACATAGAGGACTATATACTAAGGGATATAATACATGATATACAGTAATACACATAGAGGGCTATATACTAAGGGATATAATACATGATATACAGTAATACACATAGAGGACTATATACTAAGGGATATAATACATGATATACAGTAATACACATAGAGGACTATATACTAAGGGATATAATACATGATATACAGTAATACACATAGAGGACTATATACTAAGGGGTATAATACATGATATACAGTAATACACATAGAGGACTATATACTAAGGGATATAATACATGATATACAGTAATACACATAGAGGACTATATACTAAGGGATATAATACATGATATACAGTAATACACATAGAGGACTATATACTAAGGGATATAATACATGATATACAGTAATACACATAGAGGGCTATATACTAAGGGATATAATACATGATATACAGTAATACACATAGAGGACTATATACTAAGGGATATAATACATGATATACAGTAATACACATAGAGGACTATATACTAAGGGATATAATACATGATATACAGTAATACACATAGAGGACTATATACTAAGGGATATAATACATGATATACAGTAATACACATAGAGGACTATATACTAAGGGATATAATACATGATATACAGTAATACACATAGAGGACTATATACTAAGGGATATAATACATGATATACAGTAATACACATAGAGGACTATATACTAAGGGATATAATACATGATATACAGTAATATACATAGAGGAGTATATACTAAGGGATATAATACATGATATACAGTAATACACATAGAGGACTATATACTAAGGGGTATAATACATGATATACAGTAATACACATAGAGGGCTATATACTAAGGGATATAATACATGATATACAGTAATACACATAGATGGCTATATACTAAGGGATATAATACATGATATACAGTAATACACATAGAGGACTATATACTAAGGGATATAATACATGATATACAGTAATACACATAGAGGACTATATACTAAGGGGTATAATACATGATATACAGTAATACACATAGAGGGCTATATACTAAGGGATATAATACATAATATACAGTAATACACATAGAGGACTATATACTAAGGGGTATAATACATGATATACAGTAATACACATAGAGGACTATATACTAAGGAATATAATACATGATATACAGTAATACACATAGAGGACTATATACTAAGGAATATAATACATGATATACAGTAATACACATAGAGGATTATATACTAAGGGATATAATACATGATATACAGTAATATACATAGAGGACTATATACTAAGGGATATAATACATGATATACAGTAATACACATAGAGGACTATATACTAAGGGGTATAATACATGATATACAGTAATACACATAGAGGACTATATACTAAGGGATATAATACATGATATACAGTAATACACATAGAGGGCTATATACTAAGGGATATAATACATGATATACAGTAATACACATAGAGGACTATATACTAAGGGATATAATACATGATATACAGTAATACACATAGAGGACTATATACTAAGGGATATAATACATGATATACAGTAATACACATAGAGGACTATATACTAAGGGGTATAATACATGATATACAGTAATACACATAGAGGACTATATACTAAGGGATATAATACATGATATACAGTAATACACATAGAGGACTATATACTAAGGGATATAATACATGATATACAGTAATACACATAGAGGACTATATACTAAGGGATATAATACATGATATACAGTAATATACATAGAGGAGTATATACTAAGGGATATAATACATGATATACAGTAATACACATAGAGGACTATATACTAAGGGATATAATACATGATATACAGTAATACACATAGAGGACTATATACTAAGGGATATAATACATGATATACAGTAATATACATAGAGGAGTATATACTAAGGGATATAATACATGATATACAGTAATACACATAGAGGACTATATACTAAGGGGTATAATACATGATATACAGTAATACACATAGAGGGCTATATACTAAGGGATATAATACATGATATACAGTAATACACATAGATGGCTATATACTAAGGGATATAATACATGATATACAGTAATACACATAGAGGACTATATACTAAGGGATATAATACATGATATACAGTAATACACATAGAGGACTATATACTAAGGGGTATAATACATGATATACAGTAATACACATAGAGGGCTATATACTAAGGGATATAATACATAATATACAGTAATACACATAGAGGACTATATACTAAGGGGTATAATACATGATATACAGTAATACACATAGAGGACTATATACTAAGGAATATAATACATGATATACAGTAATACACATAGAGGACTATATACTAAGGAATATAATACATGATATACAGTAATACACATAGAGGACTATATACTAAGGGATATAATACATGATATACAGTAATACACATAGAGGACTATATACTAAGGGATATAATACATGATATACAGTAATACACATAGAGGACTATATACTAAGGGATATAATACATGATATACAGTAATACACATAGAGGACTATATACTAAGGGATATAATACATGATATACAGTAATACACATAGAGGACTATATACTAAGGGATATAATACATGATATACAATAATACACATAGAGGACTATATACTAAGGGGTATAATACATGATATACAGTAATACACATAGAGGAGTATATACTAAGGGATATAATGCATGATATACAGTAATAGACATAGAGGAGTATATACTAAGGGATATAATACATGATATACAGTAATACACATAGAGGGCTATATACTAAGGGATATAATACATGATATACAGTAATACACATAGAGGACTATATACTAAGGGATATAATACATGATATACAGTAATACACATAGAGGACTATATACTAAGGGATATAATACATGATATACAGTAATACACATAGAGGACTATATACTAAGGGATATAATACATGATATACAGTAATACACATAGAGGACTATATACTAAGGGATATAATACATGATATACAGTAATACACATAGAGGGCTATATACTAAGGGGTATAATACATGATATACAATAATACACATAGAGGACTATATACTAAGGGATATAATACATGATATACAGTAATACACATAGAGGGCTATATACTAAGGCATATAATACATGATATACAGTAATACACATAGAGGACTATATACTAAGGGGTATAATACATGATATACAGTAATACACATAGAGGATTATATACTAAGGGATATAATACATGATATACAGTAATATACATAGAGGACTATATACTAAGGGATATAATACATGATATACAGTAATACACATAGAGGACTATATACTAAGGGGTATAATACATGATATACAGTAATACACATAGAGGACTATATACTAAGGGATATAATACATGATATACAGTAATACACATAGAGGGCTATATACTAAGGGATATAATACATGATATACAGTAATACACATAGAGGACTATATACTAAGGGATATAATACATGATATACAGTAATACACATAGAGGACTATATACTAAGGGATATAATACATGATATACAGTAATACACATAGAGGACTATATACTAAGGGGTATAATACATGATATACAGTAATACACATAGAGGACTATATACTAAGGGATATAATACATGATATACAGTAATACACATAGAGGGCTATATACTAAGGGATATAATACATTATATACAGTAATACACATAGAGGACTATATACTAAGGGGTATAATACATGATATACAGTAATACACATAGAGGACTATATACTAAGGGATATAATACATGATATACAGTAATACACATAGAGGGCTATATACTAAGGGATATAATACATGATATACAGTAATACACATAGAGGGCTATATACTAAGGGATATAATACATGATATACAGTAATACACATAGAGGACTATATACTAAGGGGTATAATACATGATATACAGTAATACACATAGAGGACTATATACTAAGGGGTATAATACATGATATACAGTAATACACATAGAGGACTATATACTAAGGGATATAATACATGATATACAGTAATACACATAGAGGACTATATACTAAGGGATATAATACATGATATACAGTAATACACATAGAGGACTATATACTAAGGGATATAATACATGATATACAGTAATACACATAGAGGACTATATACTAAGGGATATAATACATGATATACAGTAATACACATAGAGGACTATATACTAAGGGATATAATACATGATATACAGTAATACACATAGAGGACTATATACTAAGGGATATAATACATGATATACAGTAATATACATAGAGGACTATATACTAAGGGATATAATACATGATATACAGTAATACACATAGAGGATTATATACTAAGGGATATAATGCATGATATACAGTAATACACATAGAGGACTATATACTAAGGGATATAATACATGATATACAGTAATACACATAGAGGGCTATATACTAAGGGATATAATACATGATATACAGTAATACACATAGAGGGCTATATACTAAGGGATATAATACATGATATACAGTAATACACATAGAGGACTATATACTAAGGGGTATAATACATGATATACAGTAATACACATAGAGGGCTATATACTAAGGGATATAATACATGATATACAGTAATACACATAGAGGACTATATACTAAGGGATATAATACATGATATACAGTAATACACATAGAGGACTATATACTAAGGGGTATAATACATGATATACAGTAATACACATAGAGGGCTATATACTAAGGGATATAATACATGATATACAGTAATACACATAGAGGACTATATACTAAGGGATATAATACATGATATACAGTAATACACATAGAGGACTATATACTAAGGGATATAATACATGATATACAGTAATACACATAGAGGACTATATACTAAGGGATATAATACATGATATACAGTAATACACATAGAGGACTATATACTAAGGGATATAATACATGATATACAGTAATACACATAGAGGACTATATACTAAGGGATATAATACATGATATACAGTAATATACATAGAGGACTATATACTAAGGGATATAATACATGATATACAGTAATACACATAGAGGAGTATATACTAAGGGATATAATGCATGATATACAGTAATAGACATAGAGGACTATATACTAAGGGATATAATACATGATATACAGTAATACACATAGAGGACTATATACTAAGGGATATAATACATGATATACAGTAATACACATAGAGGACTATATACTAAGGGATATAATACATGATATACAGTAATACACATACAGGACTATATACTAAGAGATATAATACATGATACACAGTAAATACACATAGAGGACTATATACTAAGGGATATAATACATGATATACAGTAATACACATAGAGGACTATATACTAAGGGATATAATACATGATATACAGTAATACACATAGAGGGCTATATACTAAGGGATATAATACATGATATACAGTAATACACATAGAGGACTATATACTAAGGGGTATAATACATGATATACAGTAATACACATAGAGGACTATATACTAAGGGATATAATACATGATATACAGTAATACACATAGAGGACTATATACTAAGGGATATAATACATGATATACAGTAATACACATAGAGGGCTATATACTAAGGGGTATAATACATGATATACAGTAATACACATAGAGGACTATATACTAAGGGATATAATACATGATATACAGTAATACACATAGAGGACTATATACTAAGGGATATAATACATGATATACAGTAATACACATAGAGGACTATATACTAAGGGATATAATACATGATATACAGTAATACACATAGAGGGCTATATACTAAGGGATATAATACATGATATACAGTAATACACATAGAGGGCTATATACTAAGGGATATAATACATGATATACAGTAATACACATAGAGGGCTATATACTAAGGGATATAATACATGATATACAGTAATACACATAGATGGCTATATACTAAGGGATATAATACATGATATACAGTAATACACATAGAGGACTATATACTAAGGGATATAATACATGATATACAGTAATACACATAGAGGACTATATACTAAGGGGTATAATACATGATATATAGTAATACACATAGAGGACTATATACTAAGGAATATAATACATGATATACAGTAATACACATAGAGGACTATATACTAAGGATTATAATACATGATATACAGTAATACACATAGAGGACTATATACTAAGGGATATAATACATGATATACAGTAATACACATATAGGACTATATACTAAGGGATATAATACATGATATACAGTAATACACATAGATGGCTATATACTAAGGGATATAATACATGATATACAGTAATACACATAGAGGACTATATACTAAGGGATATAATACATGATATACAGTAATACACATAGAGGACTATATACTAAGGGATATAATACATAATATACAGTAATACACATAGAGGACTATATACTAAGGGGTATAATACATGATATACAGTAATACACATAGAGGACTATATACTAAGGGATATAATACATGATATACAGTAATACACATAGAGGACTATATACTAAGGGATATAATACATGATATACAGTAATACACATAGAGGACTATATACTAAGGGATATAATACATGATATACAGTAATATACATAGAGGAGTATATACTAAGGGATATAATACATGATATACAGTAATACACATAGAGGGCTATATACTAAGGGATATAATACATGATATACAGTAATACACATAGATGGCTATATACTAAGGGATATAATACATGATATACAGTAATACACATAGAGGACTATATACTAAGGGATATAATACATGATATACAGTAATACACATAGAGGACTATATACTAAGGGGTATAATACATGATATACAGTAATACACATAGAGGGCTATATACTAAGGGATATAATACATAATATACAGTAATACACATAGAGGACTATATACTAAGGGGTATAATACATGATATACAGTAATACACATAGAGGACTATATACTAAGGAATATAATACATGATATACAGTAATACACATAGAGGACTATATACTAAGGAATATAATACATGATATACAGTAATACACATAGAGGACTATATACTAAGGGATATAATACATGATATACAGTAATACACATAGAGGACTATATACTAAGGGATATAATACATGATATACAGTAATACACATAGAGGACTATATACTAAGGGATATAATACATGATATACAGTAATACACATAGAGGACTATATACTAAGGGATATAATACATGATATACAGTAATACACATAGAGGACTATATACTAAGGGATATAATACATGATATACAGTAATACACATAGAGGACTATATACTAAGGGATATAATACATGATATACAGTAATACACATAGAGGACTATATACTAAGGGGTATAATACATGATATACAGTAATACACATAGAGGACTATATACTAAGGGATATAATACATGATATACAGTAATACACATAGAGGACTATATACTAAGGGATATAATACATGATATACAGTAATACACATAGAGGACTATATACTAAGGGATATAATACATGATATACAGTAATACACATAGAGGGCTATATACTAAGGGATATAATACATGATATACAGTAATACACATAGAGGACTATATACTAAGGGATATAATACATGATATACAGTAATACACATAGAGGACTATATACTAAGGGATATAATACATGATATACAGTAATACACATAGAGGACTATATACTAAGGGATATAATACATGATATACAGTAATATACATAGAGGAGTATATACTAAGGGATATAATACATGATATACAGTAATACACATAGAGGACTATATACTAAGGGATATAATACATGATATACAGTAATACACATAGAGGACTATATACTAAGGGATATAATACATGATATACAGTAATATACATAGAGGAGTATATACTAAGGGATATAATACATGATATACAGTAATACACATAGAGGACTATATACTAAGGGGTATAATACATGATATACAGTAATACACATAGAGGGCTATATACTAAGGGATATAATACATGATATACAGTAATACACATAGATGGCTATATACTAAGGGATATAATACATGATATACAGTAATACACATAGAGGACTATATACTAAGGGATATAATACATGATATACAGTAATACACATAGAGGACTATATACTAAGGGGTATAATACATGATATACAGTAATACACATAGAGGGCTATATACTAAGGGATATAATACATAATATACAGTAATACACATAGAGGACTATATACTAAGGGGTATAATACATGATATACAGTAATACACATAGAGGACTATATACTAAGGAATATAATACATGATATACAGTAATACACATAGAGGACTATATACTAAGGAATATAATACATGATATACAGTAATACACATAGAGGACTATATACTAAGGGATATAATACATGATATACAGTAATACACATAGAGGACTATATACTAAGGGATATAATACATGATATACAGTAATACACATAGAGGACTATATACTAAGGGATATAATACATGATATACAGTAATACACATAGAGGACTATATACTAAGGGATATAATACATGATATACAGTAATACACATAGAGGACTATATACTAAGGGATATAATACATGATATACAATAATACACATAGAGGACTATATACTAAGGGGTATAATACATGATATACAGTAATACACATAGAGGAGTATATACTAAGGGATATAATGCATGATATACAGTAATAGACATAGAGGAGTATATACTAAGGGATATAATACATGATATACAGTAATACACATAGAGGGCTATATACTAAGGGATATAATACATGATATACAGTAATACACATAGAGGACTATATACTAAGGGATATAATACATGATATACAGTAATACACATAGAGGACTATATACTAAGGGATATAATACATGATATACAGTAATACACATAGAGGACTATATACTAAGGGATATAATACATGATATACAGTAATACACATAGAGGACTATATACTAAGGGATATAATACATGATATACAGTAATACACATAGAGGGCTATATACTAAGGGGTATAATACATGATATACAATAATACACATAGAGGACTATATACTAAGGGATATAATACATGATATACAGTAATACACATAGAGGGCTATATACTAAGGCATATAATACATGATATACAGTAATACACATAGAGGACTATATACTAAGGGGTATAATACATGATATACAGTAATACACATAGAGGATTATATACTAAGGGATATAATACATGATATACAGTAATATACATAGAGGACTATATACTAAGGGATATAATACATGATATACAGTAATACACATAGAGGACTATATACTAAGGGGTATAATACATGATATACAGTAATACACATAGAGGACTATATACTAAGGGATATAATACATGATATACAGTAATACACATAGAGGGCTATATACTAAGGGATATAATACATGATATACAGTAATACACATAGAGGACTATATACTAAGGGATATAATACATGATATACAGTAATACACATAGAGGACTATATACTAAGGGATATAATACATGATATACAGTAATACACATAGAGGACTATATACTAAGGGGTATAATACATGATATACAGTAATACACATAGAGGACTATATACTAAGGGATATAATACATGATATACAGTAATACACATAGAGGGCTATATACTAAGGGATATAATACATTATATACAGTAATACACATAGAGGACTATATACTAAGGGGTATAATACATGATATACAGTAATACACATAGAGGACTATATACTAAGGGATATAATACATGATATACAGTAATACACATAGAGGGCTATATACTAAGGGATATAATACATGATATACAGTAATACACATAGAGGGCTATATACTAAGGGATATAATACATGATATACAGTAATACACATAGAGGACTATATACTAAGGGGTATAATACATGATATACAGTAATACACATAGAGGACTATATACTAAGGGGTATAATACATGATATACAGTAATACACATAGAGGACTATATACTAAGGGATATAATACATGATATACAGTAATACACATAGAGGACTATATACTAAGGGATATAATACATGATATACAGTAATACACATAGAGGGCTATATACTAAGGGGTATAATACATGATATACAGTAATACACATAGAGGACTATATACTAAGGGATATAATACATGATATACAGTAATACACATAGAGGACTATATACTAAGGGATATAATACATGATATACAGTAATACACATAGAGGACTATATACTAAGGGATATAATACATGATATACAGTAATACACATAGAGGGCTATATACTAAGGGATATAATACATGATATACAGTAATACACATAGAGGGCTATATACTAAGGGATATAATACATGATATACAGTAATACACATAGAGGGCTATATACTAAGGGATATAATACATGATATACAGTAATACACATAGATGGCTATATACTAAGGGATATAATACATGATATACAGTAATACACATAGAGGACTATATACTAAGGGATATAATACATGATATACAGTAATACACATAGAGGACTATATACTAAGGGGTATAATACATGATATATAGTAATACACATAGAGGACTATATACTAAGGAATATAATACATGATATACAGTAATACACATAGAGGACTATATACTAAGGAATATAATACATGATATACAGTAATACACATAGAGGACTATATACTAAGGGATATAATACATGATATACAGTAATACACATATAGGACTATATACTAAGGGATATAATACATGATATACAGTAATACACATAGATGGCTATATACTAAGGGATATAATACATGATATACAGTAATACACATAGAGGACTATATACTAAGGGATATAATACATGATATACAGTAATACACATAGAGGACTATATACTAAGGGATATAATACATAATATACAGTAATACACATAGAGGACTATATACTAAGGGGTATAATACATGATATACAGTAATACACATAGAGGACTATATACTAAGGGATATAATACATGATATACAGTAATACACATAGAGGACTATATACTAAGGGATATAATACATGATATACAGTAATACACATAGAGGACTATATACTAAGGGATATAATACATGATATACAGTAATATACATAGAGGAGTATATACTAAGGGATATAATACATGATATACAGTAATACACATAGAGGGCTATATACTAAGGGATATAATACATGATATACAGTAATACACATAGATGGCTATATACTAAGGGATATAATACATGATATACAGTAATACACATAGAGGACTATATACTAAGGGATATAATACATGATATACAGTAATACACATAGAGGACTATATACTAAGGGGTATAATACATGATATACAGTAATACACATAGAGGGCTATATACTAAGGGATATAATACATAATATACAGTAATACACATAGAGGACTATATACTAAGGGGTATAATACATGATATACAGTAATACACATAGAGGACTATATACTAAGGAATATAATACATGATATACAGTAATACACATAGAGGACTATATACTAAGGAATATAATACATGATATACAGTAATACACATAGAGGACTATATACTAAGGGATATAATACATGATATACAGTAATACACATAGAGGACTATATACTAAGGGATATAATACATGATATACAGTAATACACATAGAGGACTATATACTAAGGGATATAATACATGATATACAGTAATACACATAGAGGACTATATACTAAGGGATATAATACATGATATACAGTAATACACATAGAGGACTATATACTAAGGGATATAATACATGATATACAATAATACACATAGAGGACTATATACTAAGGGGTATAATACATGATATACAGTAATACACATAGAGGAGTATATACTAAGGGATATAATGCATGATATACAGTAATAGACATAGAGGAGTATATACTAAGGGATATAATACATGATATACAGTAATACACATAGAGGGCTATATACTAAGGGATATAATACATGATATACAGTAATACACATAGAGGACTATATACTAAGGGATATAATACATGATATACAGTAATACACATAGAGGACTATATACTAAGGGATATAATACATGATATACAGTAATACACATAGAGGACTATATACTAAGGGATATAATACATGATATACAGTAATACACATAGAGGACTATATACTAAGGGATATAATACATGATATACAGTAATACACATAGAGGGCTATATACTAAGGCATATAATACATGATATACAGTAATACACATAGAGGACTATATACTAAGGGGTATAATACATGATATACAGTAATACACATAGAGGACTATATACTAAGGGATATAATACATGATATACAGTAATACACATAGAGGGCTATATACTAAGGCATATAATACATGATATACAGTAATACACATAGAGGACTATATACTAAGGGGTATAATACATGATATACAATAATACACATAGAGGACTATATACTAAGGGATATAATACATGATATACAGTAATACACATAGAGGGCTATATACTAAGGCATATAATACATGATATACAGTAATACACATAGAGGACTATATACTAAGGGGTATAATACATGATATACAGTAATACACATAGAGGATTATATACTAAGGGATATAATACATGATATACAGTAATATACATAGAGGACTATATACTAAGGGATATAATACATGATATACAGTAATACACATAGAGGACTATATACTAAGGGGTATAATACATGATATACAGTAATACACATAGAGGACTATATACTAAGGGATATAATACATGATATACAGTAATACACATAGAGGGCTATATACTAAGGGATATAATACATGATATACAGTAATACACATAGAGGACTATATACTAAGGGATATAATACATGATATACAGTAATACACATAGAGGACTATATACTAAGGGATATAATACATGATATACAGTAATACACATAGAGGACTATATACTAAGGGGTATAATACATGATATACAGTAATACACATAGAGGACTATATACTAAGGGATATAATACATGATATACAGTAATACACATAGAGGGCTATATACTAAGGGATATAATACATTATATACAGTAATACACATAGAGGACTATATACTAAGGGGTATAATACATGATATACAGTAATACACATAGAGGACTATATACTAAGGGATATAATACATGATATACAGTAATACACATAGAGGGCTATATACTAAGGGATATAATACATGATATACAGTAATACACATAGAGGGCTATATACTAAGGGATATAATACATGATATACAGTAATACACATAGAGGACTATATACTAAGGGGTATAATACATGATATACAGTAATACACATAGAGGACTATATACTAAGGGGTATAATACATGATATACAGTAATACACATAGAGGACTATATACTAAGGGATATAATACATGATATACAGTAATACACATAGAGGACTATATACTAAGGGATATAATACATGATATACAGTAATACACATAGAGGACTATATACTAAGGGATATAATACATGATATACAGTAATACACATAGAGGACTATATACTAAGGGATATAATACATGATATACAGTAATACACATAGAGGACTATATACTAAGGGATATAATACATGATATACAGTAATACACATAGAGGACTATATACTAAGGGATATAATACATGATATACAGTAATATACATAGAGGACTATATACTAAGGGATATAATACATGATATACAGTAATACACATAGAGGAGTATATACTAAGGGATATAATGCATGATATACAGTAATACACATAGAGGACTATATACTAAGGGATATAATACATGATATACAGTAATACACATAGAGGGCTATATACTAAGGGATATAATACATGATATACAGTAATACACATAGAGGGCTATATACTAAGGGATATAATACATGATATACAGTAATACACATAGAGGACTATATACTAAGGGGTATAATACATGATATACAGTAATACACATAGAGGGCTATATACTAAGGGATATAATACATGATATACAGTAATACACATAGAGGACTATATACTAAGGGATATAATACATGATATACAGTAATACACATAGAGGACTATATACTAAGGGGTATAATACATGATATACAGTAATACACATAGAGGGCTATATACTAAGGGATATAATACATGATATACAGTAATACACATAGAGGACTATATACTAAGGGATATAATACATGATATACAGTAATACACATAGAGGACTATATACTAAGGGATATAATACATGATATACAGTAATACACATAGAGGACTATATACTAAGGGATATAATACATGATATACAGTAATACACATAGAGGACTATATACTAAGGGATATAATACATGATATACAGTAATACACATAGAGGACTATATACTAAGGGATATAATACATGATATACAGTAATATACATAGAGGACTATATACTAAGGGATATAATACATGATATACAGTAATACACATAGAGGAGTATATACTAAGGGATATAATGCATGATATACAGTAATAGACATAGAGGACTATATACTAAGGGATATAATACATGATATACAGTAATACACATAGAGGACTATATACTAAGGGATATAATACATGATATACAGTAATACACATAGAGGACTATATACTAAGGGATATAATACATGATATACAGTAATACACATAGAGGACTATATACTAAGGGGTATAATACATGATATACAGTAATACACATAGAGGACTATATACTAAGGGATATAATACATGATATACAGTAATACACATAGAGGACTATATACTAAGGGATATAATACATGATATACAGTAATACACATAGAGGGCTATATACTAAGGCATATAATACATGATATACAGTAATACACATACAGGACTATATACTAAGGGATATAATACATGATACACAGTAAATACACATAGAGGACTATATACTAAGGGATATAATACATGATATACAGTAATACACATAGAGGACTATATACTAAGGGATATAATACATGATATACAGTAATACACATAGAGGGCTATATACTAAGGGATATAATACATGATATACAGTAATACACATAGAGGACTATATACTAAGGGGTATAATACATGATATACAGTAATACACATAGAGGACTATATACTAAGGGATATAATACATGATATACAGTAATACACATAGAGGACTATATACTAAGGGATATAATACATGATATACAGTAATACACATAGAGGGCTATATACTAAGGGGTATAATACATGATATACAGTAATACACATAGAGGACTATATACTAAGGGATATAATACATGATATACAGTAATACACATAGAGGACTATATACTAAGGGATATAATACATGATATACAGTAATACACATAGAGGACTATATACTAAGGGATATAATACATGATATACAGTAATACACATAGAGGGCTATATACTAAGGGATATAATACATGATATACAGTAATACACATAGAGGGCTATATACTAAGGGATATAATACATGATATACAGTAATACACATAGAGGGCTATATACTAAGGGATATAATACATGATATACAGTAATACACATAGATGGCTATATACTAAGGGATATAATACATGATATACAGTAATACACATAGAGGACTATATACTAAGGGATATAATACATGATATACAGTAATACACATAGAGGACTATATACTAAGGGGTATAATACATGATATATAGTAATACACATAGAGGACTATATACTAAGGAATATAATACATGATATACAGTAATACACATAGAGGACTATATACTAAGGAATATAATACATGATATACAGTAATACACATAGAGGACTATATACTAAGGGATATAATACATGATATACAGTAATACACATATAGGACTATATACTAAGGGATATAATACATGATATACAGTAATACACATAGATGGCTATATACTAAGGGATATAATACATGATATACAGTAATACACATAGAGGGCTATATACTAAGGGATATAATACATGATATACAGTAATACACATAGAGGACTATATACTAAGGGATATAATACATGATATACAGTAATACACATAGAGGACTATATACTAAGGGATATAATACATAATATACAGTAATACACATAGAGGACTATATACTAAGGGGTATAATACATGATATATAGTAATACACATAGAGGACTATATACTAAGGAATATAATACATGATATACAGTAATACACATAGAGGACTATATACTAAGGAATATAATACATGATATACAGTAATACACATAGAGGACTATATACTAAGGGATATAATACATGATATACAGTAATACACATAGAGGACTATATACTAAGGGATATAATACATGATATACAGTAATACACATAGAGGACTATATACTAAGGGATATAATACATGATATACAGTAATACACATAGAGGACTATATACTAAGGGATATAATACATGATATACAGTAATACACATAGAGGACTATATACTAAGGGGTATAATACATGATATACAGTAATACACATAGAGGACTATATACTAAGGGATATAATACATGATATACAGTAATACACATAGAGGACTATATACTAAGGGATATAATACATGATATACAGTAATACACATAGAGGACTATATACTAAGGGATATAATACATGATATACAATAATACACATAGAGGACTATATACTAAGGGGTATAATACATGATATACAGTAATACACATAGAGGACTATATACTAAGGGATATAATACATGATATACAGTAATACACATAGAGGACTATATACTAAGGGATATAATACATGATATACAGTAATATATATAGAGGACTATATACTAAGGGATATAATACATGATATACAGTAATACACATAGAGGAGTATTTACTAAGGGATATAATGCATGATATACAGTAATAGACATAGAGGACTATATACTAAGGGATATAATACATGATATACAGTAATACACATAGAGGGCTATATACTAAGGGATATAATACATGATATACAGTAATACACATAGAGGGCTATATACTAAGGGATATAATACATGATATACAGTAATACACATAGAGGACTATATACTAAGGGATATAATACATGATATACAGTAATACACATAGAGGACTATATACTAAGGGATATAATACATGATATACAGTAATACACATAGAGGACTATATACTAAGGGATATAATACATGATATACAGTAATACACATAGAGGACTATATACTAAGGGATATAATACATGATATACAGTAATACACATAGAGGGCTATATACTAAGGGGTATAATACATGATATACAATAATACACATAGAGGACTATATACTAAGGGATATAATACATGATATACAGTAATACACATAGAGGGCTATATACTAAGGGATATAATACATGATATACAGTAATTCACATAGAGGGCTATATACTAAGGGACATAATACATGATATACAGTAATACTCATAGAGGGCTATATACTAAGGGATATATACATAATATACAGTAATACACATAGAGGTCTATATACTAAGGGGTATAATACATGATATACAGTAATACACATAGAGGACTATATACTAAGGGATATAATACATGATATACAGTAATACACATAGAGGACTATATACTAAGGGATATAATACATGATATACAGTAATACACATAGAGGACTATATACTAAGGGATATAATACATGATATACAGTAATACACATAGAGGTCTATATACTAAGGGATATAATACATGATATACAGTAATACACATAGAGGACTATATACTAAGGGATATAATACATGATATACAGTAATACACATAGAGGACTATATACTAAGGGGTATAATACATGATATACAGTAATACACATAGAGGACTATATACTAAGGGATATAATACATGATATACAGTAATACACATAGAGGACTATATACTAAGGGATATAATACATGATATACAGTAATACACATAGAGGGCTATATACTAAGGGGTATAATACATGATATACAATAATACACATAGAGGACTATATACTAAGGGATATAATACATGATATACAGTAATACACATAGAGGGCTATATACTAAGGCATATAATACATGATATACAGTAATACACATAGAGGACTATATACTAAGGGATATAATACATGATATACAGTAATACACATAGAGGACTATATACTAAGGGATATAATACATGATATACAGTAATACACATAGAGGGCTATATACTAAGGCATATAATACATGATATACAGTAATACACATAGAGGACTATATACTAAGGGATATAATACATGATATACAGTAATACACATAGAGGACTATATACTAAGGGATATAATACATGATATACAGTAATACACATAGAGGGCTATATACTAAGGGATATAATACATGATATACAGTAATTCACATAGAGGGCTATATACTAAGGGACATAATACATGATATACAGTAATACTCATAGAGGGCTATATACTAAGGGATATATACATAATATACAGTAATACACATAGAGGTCTATATACTAAGGGGTATAATACATGATATACAGTAATACACATAGAGGACTATATACTAAGGGATATAATACATGATATACAGTAATACACATAGAGGACTATATACTAAGGGATATAATACATGATATACAGTAATACACATAGAGGACTATATACTAAGGGATATAATACATGATATACAGTAATACACATAGAGGTCTATATACTAAGGGATATAATACATGATATACAGTAATACACATAGAGGACTATATACTAAGGGATATAATACATGATATACAGTAATACACATAGAGGACTATATACTAAGGGGTATAATACATGATATACAGTAATACACATAGAGGACTATATACTAAGGGATATAATACATGATATACAGTAATACACATAGAGGGCTATATACTAAGGGATATAATACATGATATACAGTAATACACATAGAGGGCTATATACTAAGGGATATAATACATGATATACAGTAATACACATAGAGGACTATATACTAAGGGATATAATACATGATATACAGTAATACACATAGAGGACTATATACTAAGGGATATAATACATGATATACAGTAATACACATAGAGAACTATATACTAAGGGGTATAATACATGATATACAGTAATACACATAGAGGACTATATACTAAGGGATATAATACATGATATACAGTAATACACATAGAGGACTATATACTAAGGGATATAATACATGATATACAGTAATACACATAGAGGACTAATATACTAAGGGGTATAATACATGATATACAGTAATATACATAGAGGACTATATACTAAGGGATATAATACATGATATACAGTAATACACATAGAGAACTATATACTAAGGGATATAATACATGATATACAGTAATACACATAGAGAACTATATACTAAGGGATATAATACATGATATACAGTAATACACATAGAGGACTATATACTAAGGGATATAATACATGATATACAGTAATACACATAGAGGACTATATATACTAAAGGATATAATACATGATATACAGTAATACACATAGAGGTCTATATACTAAGGGATATAATACATGATATACAGTAATACACATAGAGAACTATATACTAAGGGGTATAATACATGATATACAGTAATACACATAGAGGACTATATACTAAGGGATATAATACATGATATACAGTAATACACATAGAGGACTATATACTAAGGGATATAATACATGATATACAGTAATACACATAGAGGACTAATATACTAAGGGGTATAATACATGATATACAGTAATATACATAGAGGACTATATACTAAGGGATATAATACATGATATACAGTAATACACATAGAGAACTATATACTAAGGGATATAATACATGATATACAGTAATACACATAGAGGACTATATACTAAGGGATATAATACATGATATACAGTAATACACATAGAGGACTATATATACTAAGGGATATAATACATGATATACAGTAATACACATAGAGGGCTATATACTAAGGGATATAATACATGATATACAGTAATACACATAGAGGACTATATACTAAGGGATATAATACATGATATACAGTAATACACATAGAGGACTATATACTAAGGGATATAATACATGATATAGAGTAATACACATAGAGGGCTATATACACTAAGGGATATAATACATAATATACAGTAATATACATAGAGGGCTATATACTAAGGGATATAATTAGAGATGAGCGAACATGCTCGTCCGAGCTTGATGCTCGGTCGAGCATTAGGGTACTCGAAACTGCTCGTTGCTCGGACGAATACTTCGCCAGCTCGAGAAAATGGCAGCTCCCGCCGTTTTGCTTTTTGGCGGCCAGAAACAGAGCCAATCACAAGCCAGGAGACTCTGCACTCCACCCAGCATGACGTGGTACCCTTACACGTCGATAGCAGTGGTTGGCTGGCCAGATCAGGTGACCCTGGGATAGACTAGCCGCTGCCCGCGCTGCTCGGATCATTCTGTGTCTGGATGCCGCTAGGGAGAGAGCTGCTGCTGGTCAGGGAAAGCGTTAGGGTGTTCTATTAGCTTACTGTTAGGCAGGAGTGATTCTCAAAGAACCCAACAGCCCTTCTTAGGGCTACAATAACGTTCTACTTTTTTTATTTTAATTTGCATCTAGTACCATTTTGTGAGGAATTAGCAGGGGGACTTGCTACCGTTGTGTTTAGCTCTTAGTGGCACACATATCCATAGCAAAGACCGAAGTGGGAAAATTTAGTAGGGGTTGGATTTCAATTAGGCACTAACTCAGTGTCATCTCATCTGGCATAGTAGTGTGCTTTGATACTTGGCTAGAAAATAGCCATAGGAGAATAGAAAGAGCTTACTTACGCCTACAGTAGCGTTCTATATATTTGATTTCTGGTTGATCTGCTGGTGGCTGTACTTTCTGCAGTGCATGTACTAGCCAATTCTGAGCAATTTGTAGTGAGACTTGCGACCGCTGTGTTCTGCGCTTAGTGACGCACATATCCATAGCAAAGACCGAAGTGGGAAAATTTAGTAGGGGTTGGATTTCAATTAGGCACTAACTCAGTGTCATCTCATCTGGCATAGTAGTGTGCTTTGATACTTGGCTAGAAAATAGCCATAGGAGAATACAAAGAGCTTACTTACGCCTACAGTAGCGTTCTATATATTTGATTTCTGGTTGATCTGCTGGTGGCTGTACTTTCTGCAGTGCATGTACTAGCCAATTCTGAGCAATTTGTAGTGAGACTTGCGACTGCTGTGTTCTGCGCTTAGTGACGCACATATCCATAGCAAAGACCGAAGTGGGAAAATTTAGTAGGGGTTGGATTTCAATTAGGCACTAACTCAGTGTCATCTCATCTGGCATAGTAGTGTGCTTTGATACTTGGCTAGAAAATAGCCATAGCAATAGGATAGCATTGTTTGGTTTTAAAAACTCAAAAAAAAACAAAAAACACAAAAAAAAACAAAAAACACAAAAATAAACAAAAAACACAAAAAAAACCCAAAAAAAGTTAAAAAAAAAAAAAAAGTTATAACTCTCATTTTAAAAATGTTTAACCCGAGGGCTAGGGGTAGAGGACGAGGGCGGGGACGTGGGCGTCCAACTACTGCAGGGGTCAGAGGCCGTGGTCCTGGGCGGGGTGAGACACCACCTGCTGATGAGGGAGCAGGGGAACGCCGCAGAGCTACACTCCCTAGGTTCATGTCTGAAGTTACTGGGACTCGTGGTAGAGCACTGTTGAGGCCAGAACAGTGCGAACAGGTGATGTCGTGGATTGCTGACAATGCTTCGAGCAATTTGTCCACCACCAGTCAGTCTTCCACGCAGTCCACCCATGTCACCGAAATCGCCACTCCTCCAGCTCCTGCACCTCAGCCTCCTCCCCCCCAGTCTGCCCCCTCCCAGGAAAATTTGCCATTTGAACCGGCATACTCTGAGGAACTGTTTTCTGGACCCTTCCCACAGTCACAAACCACTTGTCCGGTTGCTGCTGAGCAATTTTCCGATGCCCAGGTTTTCCACCAGTCACAGTCTGTGGGTGATGATGACCTTCTTGACGTAGTGGAAGTGTGTAAAGAGGTGTCCGACGATGAGGAGACACGGTTGTCAGACAGTGGGGAAGTTGTTGTCAGGGCAGGAAGTCCGAGGGGGGAGCAGACTGAGGGCTCGGAGGATGATGAGGTGACAGACCCAAGCTGGGTTGAGAGGCCGGGTGAACACAGTGCTTCTGAGACGGAGGAGAGTCCTCGACCAGAACAGGTTGGAAGAGGCAGTGGTGGGGCCAGACGGAGAGGCAGGGCCAGAGCTGGTGCATCAGCGCCAAATGTGTCAACTAGTGAAGCTCCCGTGGCGAGGGCTCTTGCGGCGAGGGCTAGATCTTCAGAAGTCTGGAGGTTCTTTAAGGAAACACCGGATGACCGACGGACTGTGGTGTGCAACATTTGCCAAACCAGGCTCAGCAGGGGTTCCACCACTACTAGCTTAACTACCACCAGTATGCGCAGGCATATGAATGCTAAACACCCCACTCAGTGGCAACAAGCCCGTTCACCTCCGGCCGTGCACACCACTGCTCCTTCCCCTGTGTCAGCTGCTAGTCAGCCCCCTGCCCAGGACCCTGCCACAAAAACCCCATCGTCGCCTCCACGATCCTCCACAGCATCCACCAGCGTTCAGCTCTCCATACCCCAGACGCTGGAGCGGAAACGCAAATATAGTGCAACCCACCCGCACGCCCAAGCCCTTAATGTGCACATCTCCAGATTGCTTAGCCTGGAGATGCTGCCCTATAGGCTAGTAGAGACCGAGGCCTTTCGCAACCTCATGGCGGCGGCCGCCCCTCGGTATTCGGTCCCCAGCCGCCACTACTTTTCCCGATGTGCCGTCCCAGCCCTGCACCAGCACGTGTCAGACAACATCATCCGTGCCCTGACCAACGCCGTTTCTGACAAGGTCCACCTGACCACGGACACGTGGACGAGTGCTGCCGGGCAGGGCCACTATATATCGCTGACGGCACATTGGGTTAACTTGGTGGAGGCTGGGACCGAGTCTGACCCTGGGGCTGCTCATATACTGCCGACGCCGAGGATTGCGGGGCCTACCTCGGTCCAGGTGTTTCAGGCCTACTATGCCTCCTCCTCCTCCCACCCCTCCTCCACCTCCTCCTCTGAACTACAATCCGTGGGCACGGCGCCATCAGTCGGTAGCTCTAGGCACAGCAGCAGTGCCGTCGCTAAGCGACAGCAGGCGGTGCTCAAACTGCTGAGCCTAGGCGACAAAAGGCACACCGCCCAAGAGCTATTACAGGGCATCACGGCGCAGACTGATCTGTGGCTGGCACCGCTGAACCTCAAGCCGGGAATGGTTGTGTGTGACAACGGCCGTAACCTGGTGGCGGCTCTGCAACTCGGCAGACTGACACATGTGCCATGCCTGGCCCATGTGTTAAATCTGATAGTTCAGCGTTTCCTCAAGACATACCCCAATCTGTCTGATTTGCTCACGAAGGAGCATAGGATTTCCTCCTCCTCTGAACTACCATCCGTGGGCACGGCGCCATCAGTCGGTAGCTCTAGGCACAGCAGCAGTGCCGTCGCTAAGCGACAGCAGGCGGTGCTCAAACTGCTGAGCCTAGGCGACAAAAGGCACACCGCCCAAGAGCTATTACAGGGCATCACGGCGCAGACTGATCTGTGGCTGGCACCGCTGAACCTCAAGCCGGGAATGGTTGTGTGTGACAACGGCCGTAACCTGGTGGCGGCTCTGCAACTCGGCAGACTGACACATGTGCCATGCCTGGCCCATGTGTTAAATCTGATAGTTCAGCGTTTCCTCAAGACATACCCCAATCTGTCTGATTTGCTCACGAAGGTGCGCCGCATCTGTGCGCATTTCAGGAAGTCCAGCCCAGATGCTGCCACTCTCAGGGCAGCGCAGCGCCGCCTCCAACTGCCCGCTCACCGACTGTTGTGCGACGTGCCCACGAGGTGGAATTCAACACTGACCATGTTATCCAGAGTTTACCAGCAGCGCAGAGCGATTGTAGACTGCCAGATGTCAACTTCCACCAGAACTGGTAGTCAGGTCAGTCAGCTTCCTCAAGTCTACAATGAGGAGTGGACGTGGATGTCTGATATCTGTCAGGTGCTGAGTAACTTTGAGGAGTCAACACAGATGGTCAGTGGCGATACCGCCATCATCAGCCTCACCATCCCGCTGCTTGGCCTGTTGAAAAACTCTCTGGTCAGCATGAAGTCGGAAGCTTTGCGCTCGTCACAAGAGACGGGGGAAGAATATCCATAGCAAAGACCGAAGTGGGAAAATTTAGTAGGGGTTGGATTTCAATTAGGCACTAACTCAGTGTCATCTCATCTGGCATAGTAGTGTGCTTTGATACTTGGCTAGAAAATAGCCATAGCAATAGGATAGCATTGTTTGGTTTTAAAAACTCAAAAAAAAACAAAAAACACAAAAAAAAACAAAAAACACAAAAAAAACCCAAAAAAAGTTAAAAAAAAAAAAAAGTTATAACTCTCATTTTAAAAATGTTTAACCCGAGGGCTAGGGGTAGAGGACGAGGGCGGGGACGTGGGCGTCCAACTACTGCAGGGGTCAGAGGCCGTGGTCCTGGGCGGGGTGAGACACCACCTGCTGATGAGGGAGCAGGGGAACGCCGCAGAGCTACACTCCCTAGGTTCATGTCTGAAGTTACTGGGACTCGTGGTAGAGCACTGTTGAGGCCAGAACAGTGCGAACAGGTGATGTCGTGGATTGCTGACAATGCTTCGAGCAATTTGTCCACCACCAGTCAGTCTTCCACGCAGTCCACCCATGTCACCGAAATCGCCACTCCTCCAGCTCCTGCACCTCAGCCTCCTCCCCCCCAGTCTGCCCCCTCCCAGGAAAATTTGCCATTTGAACCGGCATACTCTGAGGAACTGTTTTCTGGACCCTTCCCACAGTCACAAACCACTTGTCCGGTTGCTGCTGAGCAATTTTCCGATGCCCAGGTTTTCCACCAGTCACAGTCTGTGGGTGATGATGACCTTCTTGACGTAGTGGAAGTGTGTAAAGAGGTGTCCGACGATGAGGAGACACGGTTGTCAGACAGTGGGGAAGTTGTTGTCAGGGCAGGAAGTCCGAGGGGGGAGCAGACTGAGGGCTCGGAGGATGATGAGGTGACAGACCCAAGCTGGGTTGAGAGGCCGGGTGAACACAGTGCTTCTGAGACGGAGGAGAGTCCTCGACCAGAACAGGTTGGAAGAGGCAGTGGTGGGGCCAGACGGAGAGGCAGGGCCAGAGCTGGTGCATCAGCGCCAAATGTGTCAACTAGTGAAGCTCCCGTGGCGAGGGCTCTTGCGGCGAGGGCTAGATCTTCAGAAGTCTGGAGGTTCTTTAAGGAAACACCGGATGACCGACGGACTGTGGTGTGCAACATTTGCCAAACCAGGCTCAGCAGGGGTTCCACCACTACTAGCTTAACTACCACCAGTATGCGCAGGCATATGAATGCTAAACACCCCACTCAGTGGCAACAAGCCCGTTCACCTCCGGCCGTGCACACCACTGCTCCTTCCCCTGTGTCAGCTGCTAGTCAGCCCCCTGCCCAGGACCCTGCCACAAAAACCCCATCGTCGCCTCCACGATCCTCCACAGCATCCACCAGCGTTCAGCTCTCCATACCCCAGACGCTGGAGCGGAAACGCAAATATAGTGCAACCCACCCGCACGCCCAAGCCCTTAATGTGCACATCTCCAGATTGCTTAGCCTGGAGATGCTGCCCTATAGGCTAGTAGAGACCGAGGCCTTTCGCAACCTCATGGCGGCGGCCGCCCCTCGGTATTCGGTCCCCAGCCGCCACTACTTTTCCCGATGTGCCGTCCCAGCCCTGCACCAGCACGTGTCAGACAACATCATCCGTGCCCTGACCAACGCCGTTTCTGACAAGGTCCACCTGACCACGGACACGTGGACGAGTGCTGCCGGGCAGGGCCACTATATATCGCTGACGGCACATTGGGTTAACTTGGTGGAGGCTGGGACCGAGTCTGACCCTGGGGCTGCTCATATACTGCCGACGCCGAGGATTGCGGGGCCTACCTCGGTCCAGGTGTTTCAGGCCTACTATGCCTCCTCCTCCTCCCACCCCTCCTCCACCTCCTCCTCTGAACTACCATCCGTGGGCACGGCGCCATCAGTCGGTAGCTCTAGGCACAGCAGCAGTGCCGTCGCTAAGCGACAGCAGGCGGTGCTCAAACTGCTGAGCCTAGGCGACAAAAGGCACACCGCCCAAGAGCTATTACAGGGCATCACGGCGCAGACTGATCTGTGGCTGGCACCGCTGAACCTCAAGCCGGGAATGGTTGTGTGTGACAACGGCCGTAACCTGGTGGCGGCTCTGCAACTCGGCAGACTGACACATGTGCCATGCCTGGCCCATGTGTTAAATCTGATAGTTCAGCGTTTCCTCAAGACATACCCCAATCTGTCTGATTTGCTCACGAAGGTGCGCCGCATCTGTGCGCATTTCAGGAAGTCCAGCCCAGATGCTGCCACTCTCAGGGCAGCGCAGCGCCGCCTCCAACTGCCCGCTCACCGACTGTTGTGCGACGTGCCCACGAGGTGGAATTCAACACTGACCATGTTATCCAGAGTTTACCAGCAGCGCAGAGCGATTGTAGACTGCCAGATGTCAACTTCCACCAGAACTGGTAGTCAGGTCAGTCAGCTTCCTCAAGTCTACAATGAGGAGTGGACGTGGATGTCTGATATCTGTCAGGTGCTGAGTAACTTTGAGGAGTCAACACAGATGGTCAGTGGCGATACCGCCATCATCAGCCTCACCATCCCGCTGCTTGGCCTGTTGAAAAACTCTCTGGTCAGCATGAAGTCGGAAGCTTTGCGCTCGTCACAAGAGACGGGGGAAGAATATTCCCTTGTTGATAGCCAAAGCACCCTGAGGTCTGTTTCTCAGCGCATATCGGAGGAGGTGGAGGTGGAGGAGGATGAGGAGGAAGAGGAGGAGAATGTTGGCGAGACACAAGAGGGGACCATTGTTGAGTCCTTCACTGTTCAGCGTGTATGGGCAGAAGAAGAGGAGTTGGAGGAGTTGGAGGAGGAGGAAATGGACAGTCAGGCCAGTGAGGGGAGTGAATTCTTACGCGTTGGTACTCTGGCGCATATGGCAGATTTCATGCTAGGCTGCCTATCCCGTGACCCTCGCGTTCAAAGAATTTATTCCAGCACCGATTACTGGGTGTTCACTCTCCTGGACCCACGGTACAAGCAAAATCTTCCCACTCTCATCCCTGCAGAGGAAAGGAGTGTGAGAATGCATGAATACCAGCAGGCCCTGGTGCACAAGCTGAAACAGTATTTCCCTTCTGACAGCGCTAGCGGCAGAGTGCGTAGTTCTGCGGGACAAGTAGCGAGGGAGAGTAGGCGAGCAGGCAGCTTGTCCAGCACTGGCAAGGGTACGCTTTACAAGGCTTTTGCCAGCTTTATGTCACCCCAGCAAGACACTGTCACCTGTCCCCAGTCTCGGCAGAGTAGGGCTGATCTTTACAGAAAGATGGTGAGGGAGTACGTAGCTGACCATACCATCGTCCTAAATGATCACACAGCTCCCTACTACTACTGGGTTTCAAAGCTGGACATGTGGCACGAACTGGCGCTGTACGCCTTGGAGGTTCTTGCCTGCCCTGCCGCTAGCGTCTTGTCCGAGCGGGTTTTCAGTGCAGCTGGTGGCATCATCACCGATAAGCGTACACGCCTGTCGACTGACAGCGCTGACAGGCTGACGCTTATTAAAATGAATAAAGGCTGGATTTCTCAGAATTTCCAATCTCCACCAGGTGAAGGAAGCTCAACCTGAATAATTGATCCACTCCTCCTCCTCCTCATTTTCCTCCTTCTCCTCCTCTTTGTACAGTAAAGCAGAGGAAAATGGCTATTTTTTGACAGGGCCCACTGGCTCTTGCTATAGTACTTCATGCATTTAATTTTTCTGGAGGGCCACCTACCCGGTCCTCTGTTTGAAACAATTTTTGTGAGTGCCACATACAGGCACTCAATCTATTCCATTTTTCTGGAGGGCCACCTACCCGGTCCTCTGTTTTAAAAAATTTTTGGGACTGCCACATACAGGCACTCAATCTATTCCATTTTACTGGAGGGCCACCTACCTGCTCCTCTGGTTTGAAAAATGTTTGGGACTGCCACATACAGGCACTCAATCTATTCCATTTTACTGGAGGGCCACCTACCTGCTCCTCTGGTTTGAAAAATGTTTGGGACTGCCACATACAGGCACTCAATCTATTCCATTTTACTGCAGGGCCACCTACCTGCTCCTCTGGTTTGAAACATTTTTGGGACTGCCACATACAGGCACTCAATCTATTCCATTTTACTGCAGGGCCACCTACCTGCTCCTCTGGTTTGAAACATTTTTGGGACTGCCACATACAGGCACTCAATCTATTCCATTTTACTGGAGGGCCACCTACCTTCTCCTCTGGTTTGAAAAATGTTTGGGACTGCCACATACAGGCACTCAATCTATTCCATTTTACTGGAGGGCCACCTACCTGCTCCTCTGGTTTGAAAAATGTTTGGGACTGCCACATACAGGCACTCAATCTATTCCATTTTACTGCAGGGCCACCTACCTGCTCCTCTGGTTTGAAACATTTTTGGGACTGCCACATACAGGCACTCAATCTATTCCATTTTACTGGAGGGCCACCTACCTGCTCCTCTGGTTTGAAAAATGTTTGGGACTGCCACATACAGGCACTCAATCTATTCCATTTTACTGCAGGGCCACCTACCTGCTCCTCTGGTTTGAAACATTTTTGGGACTGCCACATACAGGCACTCAATCTATTCCATTTTACTGGAGGGCCACCTACCTGCTCCTCTGGTTTGAAAAATGTTTGGGACTGCCACATACAGGCACTATCCAAATTAAATTGTCTCCATAGCAGCCTCCACACGTTGTCTCCATTGCTACCTCCAAAAGTCGTCCATATAGCTGCCTCCATACATCGTCCCTTTATCAAACGAGGTGTGTCAGGCAGAAATTTGGGTTGTTTTCATGGATTCCACATCAAAGTTGTTAACTTTGTCGCCACCCTGCTGTGTTATCCACAAAATATACTGGCAAACTTTTACCATTTAGGGATATTATTTCAGCGCTTCTTGCGCATCTGTTTACATTCCCCTCACCCGGCATATCCTAAACTTATAAGAACGCTACTACACTTGATCTTATACAAAAGGTTCTTAGAAGTGCTGTTTGGGGAGTAGCCTAGAGACAGGGGCTTGGATTGGCGAAAGCTCGCCTGGCAGCGGAGCGCCAGCTCCATGCGCATCATGCGCTTCTTGCGCATCTGTTTACATTCCCCTCACCCGCCATATCCCAAACTTATAAGAACGCTACTACACTTAACTTGGTGCAGGCTGGGACCGAGTCTGACCCTGGGGCTGGTCATATACTGCCGACGCAGAGAATTGCGGGGCCTACCTCGGTCCAGGTCTCAAAGGCCTACTATACCTCCTCCCACCCCTCCTCCACCTCCTCCTCCTCCGAATTACCATCCGTGGGCATGGCGCCATCAGTCGGTAGCTCTAGGCACAGCAGCAGTGCCGTCGCTAAGCGACAGCAGGCGGTGCTGAAACTGCTGAGCCTAGGCGATAAAAGGCACACCGCCCAAGAGCTATTACAGGGCATTCCACATCAAAGTTGTTAACTTTGTCGCCACCCTGCTGTGTAATCCACAAAATATACTTGCAAACTTTTACCATTTAGGGATATTATTTCAGCGCTTCTTGCGCATCTGTTTACATTCCCCTCACCCGCCATATCCTAAACTTATAAGAACGCTACTACACTTGATCTTATACAAAAGGTTCTTAGAAGTGCTGTTTGGGGAGTAGCCTAGAGACAGGGGCTTGGATTGGCGAAAGCTCGCCTGGCTGCAGAGCGCCAGCTCCATCCCAAGATCCAACTAACATAGTTGCAGCACCTTTAATCTACTACTAGTTCACTGCCTCCATAATAATAATAATAATAATCTTTATTTATATAGCGTCATCATATTCCGTAGCGCTTTACAAATCATAGGAAACAAATAGAAATGTAATGTAACAGAGCACAACATTTGTATGGAACAACAGGAGTGAGGTTCCTGCTCGCCAGAGCTTACGGTTTATGAAGATGATGGGGTAACACGAGGTAAAAGAATATTTAATGGTCAAGCCATTCTTCTTAGGGAATAGAAAAAAATATAATAAATGGAATTGCTGTCGCTTGAACCACTCAGCCGTCATCTTATATACCAGGTCCAGGGTGAATGGGACTGCAGAGAAGTCTGGTGCCTGTTGGTTGCTGGATAACAGATGGGAGGACGACACAGGACGGGTTAGTAGAAGAGTTAAAACTTCATGCAGTTAATGAGTGTTATAGGCTTGCCTAAAGAAATGGGTTTTAAGAGCACGTTTGAAACTTTGGAGGTTAGGTATTAGTCTGATAGTCCGGGGCAGAGCATTCCATAGAATTGGTGCAGCTCTAGAGAAGTCTTGGAGACGCGAGTGGGAGGTCCGCACTAGGGTAGAGGTTAATCTAAGATCACTGGCGGATCTAAGAGCACGGGTTGGGCGATAGACTGAGATAAGAGAGGAGAGGTAGGGGGGTGCAGCATTATACAGAGCTTTATGGATGAGGGTTATTATTATTTTAAACTGTATTCGAAAGGAGACTGGCAGCCAGTGCAGCGACTGGCATGAACTGTAAGCATACATGGTCCCCTTATCAAACGAGCTGTGTCAGGCAGAATTTTGGGTTGTTTTCATGGCTTCCATGTTAACTTTGTCGCCACCCTGCTGTGTAATCCACAAAATATACTAGCAAACTTTTATCATGTACCGATATTATTTGAGCGCTTCTTGCTCACCTCCTTTGGTTCCTCTCTGCCACCCATTGGTTTGAAGCCTGAGTCCATTTAGGGTATGTCGCCATGACACTCTCTAGCCTGCTGCCGCTGCCTCTGCATGCCGTCCCCTATAGTGTCAGGGTCAATTATTGGATGTTTTAGATGCTATCTAGCTTCATTCTGTCACTCTGTCATGGCCATGCTGTTGCCCATAATTTTGGCATAATGGTGCGATTAGGCAGCCTCAGAGGCATCCATGCATGCTGCCCCTGCTGTTTCCTGTCCATTTCCGTGGTGTTTCCATCCTTTTCTGAGGTTCCCAGGTGTTTGGCCAAGCTTCCCTGTGCAGAGCCTTGGTCCCCTTGAAAAATGCTCGAGTCTCCCATTGACTTCAATGGGGCTCGTTATTCGAGTCGAGCACTCGAGCATCGGGAAAAGTTCGTCTCGAATAACGAGTACCCGAGCATTTTAGTGTTCGCTCATCTCTAGATATAATACATGATATACAGTAATACACATAGAGGACTATATACTAAGGGATATAATACATGATATAGAGTAACATACATAGAGGACTATATACTAAGGGATATAATACATGATATACAGTAATACACATAGAGGGCTATATACTAAGGGATATAATACATGATATACAGTAATATACATACATGACTATATACTAAGGGATATAATACATGATATACAGTAATACACATAGAGGACTATATACTAAGGGATATAATACATGATATACAGTAATACACATAGAGGGCTATATACTAAGGGATATAATACATGATATACAGTAATACACATAGAGGACTATATACTAAGGGATATAATACATGATATACAGTAATACACATAGAGGGCTATATACTAAGGGATATAATACATGATATACAGTAATACACATAGAGGGCTATATACTAAGGGATATAATACATGATATACAGTAATACACATAGAGGGCTATATACTAAGGGATATAATACATGATATACAGTAATACACATAGAGGGCTATATACTAAGGATATAATACATGATATATAGTAATACACATAGAGGACTATATACTAAGGGATATAATACATGATATACAGTAATACACATAGAGGACTATATACTAAGGGATATAATACATGATATACAGTAATACACATAGAGGACTATATACTAAGGGATATAATACATGATATACAGTAATACACATAGAGGACTATATACTAAGGGACATAATACATGATATACAGTAATACACATAGAGGACTATATACTAAGGGATATAATACATGATATACAGTAATACACATAGAGGGCTATATACTAAGGGATATAATACATGATATACAGTAATACACATAGAGGACTATATACTAAGGGATATAATACATGATATACAGTAATACACATAGAGGGCTATATACTAAGGGATATAATACATGATATACAGTAATACACATAGAGGACTATATACTAAGGGATATAACACATGATATACAGTAATACACATAGAGGACTATATACTAAGGGATATAATACATGATATACAGTAATACACATAGAGGGCTATATACTAAGGGATATAATACATGATATACAGTAATACACATAGAGGACTATATACTAAGGGATATAATACATGATATACAGTAATACACATAGAGGGCTATATACTAAGGGATATAATACATGATATACAGTAATACACATAGAGGGCTATATACTAAGGGGTATAATACATGATATACAGTAATACACATAGAGGACTATATACTAAGGGATATAATACATGATATACAGTAATACACATAGAGGACTATATACTAAGGGATATAATACATGATATACAGTAATACATATAGAGGACTATATACTAAGGGATATAATACATGATATACAGTAATACACATAGAGGACTATATACTAAGGGATATAATACATGATATACAGTAATACACATAGAGGACTATATACTAAGGGATATAATACATGATATACAGTAATACACATAGAGGACTATATACTAAGGGATATAATACATGATATACAGTAATACACATAAAGGGCTATATACTAAGGGATATAATACATGATATACAGTAATACACATAGAGGACTATATACTAAGGGATATAATACATGATATACAGTAATACACATAGAGGACTATATACTAAGGGGTATAATACATGATATACAGTAATACACATAGATGACTATATACTAAGGGATATAATACATGATATACAGTAATACACATAGAGGACTATATACTAAGGGATATAATACATGATATACAGTAATACACATAGAGGACTATATACTAAGGGATATAATACATGATATACAGTAATACACATAAAGGGCTATATACTAAGGGATATAATACATGATATACAGTAATACACATAAAGGGCTATATACTAAGGGATATAATACATGATATACAGTAATACACATAAAGGGCTATATACTAAGGGATATAATACATGATATACAGTAATACACATAGAGGACTATATACTAAGGGATATAATACATGATATACAGTAATACACATAGAGGACTATATACTAAGGGATATAATACATGATATACAGTAATACACATAGAGGGCTATATACTAAGGGATATAATACATGATATACAGTAATACACATAGAGGGCTATATACTAAGGATATAATACATGATATATAGTAATACACATAGAGGACTATATACTAAGGGATATAATACATGATATACAGTAATACACATAGAGGGCTATATACTAAGGGATATAATACATGATATACAGTAATACACATAGAGGAGTATATACTAAGGGATATAATACATGATATACAGTAATACACATAGAGGGCTATATACTAAGGGATATAATACATGATATACAGTAATACACATAGAGGAGTATATACTAAGGGATATAATACATGATATACAGTAATACACATAGAGGACTATATACTAAGGGATATAATACATGATATACACTAATACACATAGAGGACTATATACTAAGGGATATAATACATGATATACAGTAATACACATAGAGGACTATATACTAAGGGATATAATACATGATATACAGTAATACACATAGAGGACTATATACTAAGGGGTATAATACATGATATACAGTAATGCACACAGAGGACTATATACTAATGGATATAATACATGATATACAGTAATACACATAGAGGACTATATACTAAGGGATATAATACATGATATACAGTAATACACATAGAGGACTATATACTAAGGGGTATAATACATGATATACAGTAATACACATAGAGGGCTATATACTAAGGGATATAATACATGATATACAGTAATACACATAGAGGACTATATACTAAGGGATATAATACATGATATACAGTAATATACATAGAGGGCTATATACTAAGGGATATAATACATGATATACAGTAATAGACATAGAGGACTATATACTAAGGGATATAATACATGATATACAGTAATACACATAGAGGACTATATACTAAGGGATATAATACATGATATACAGTAATACACATAGAGGACTATATACTAAGGGATATAATACATGATATACAGTAATACACATAGAGGGCTATATACTAAGGGATATAATACATGATATGCAGTAATACACATAGAGGACTATATACTAAGGGATATAATACATGATATACAGCAATACACATAGAGGGCTATATACTAAGGGGTATAATACATGATATACAGTAATACACATAGAGGACTATATACTAAGGGATATAATACATGATATACAGTAATACACATAGAGGACTATATACTAAGGGATATAATACATGATATACAGTAATACACATAGAGGACTATATACTAAGGGATATAATACATGATATACAGTAATACACATAGAGGGCTATATACTAAGGGATATAATACATGATATACAGTAATACACATAGAGGACTATATACTAAGGGATATAATACATGATATACAGTAATACACATAGAGGACTATATACTAAGGGATATAATACATGATATACAGTAATACACATAGAGGGCTATATACTAAGGGATATAATACATGATATACAGTAATACACATAGAGGGCTATATACTAAGGGATATAATACAAGATATACAGTAATACACATAGAGGACTATATACTAAGGGATAAAATACATGATATACAGTAATACACATAGAGGGCTATATACTAAGGGATATAATACATGATATACAGTAATACACATAGAGGTCTATATACTAAGGGATATATTACATGATATACAGTAATACACATAGAGGACTATATACTAAGGGATATAATACATGATATACAGTAATACACATAGAGGGCTATATACTAAGGGATATAATACATGATATACAGTAATACACATAGAGGGCTATATACTAAGGGATATAATACATGATATACAGTAATACACATAGAGGACTATATACTAAGGGATATAATACATGATATACAGTAATACACATAGAGGACTATATACTAAGGGGTATAATACATGATATACAGTAATACACATAGAGGGCTATATACTAAGGGGTATAATACATGATATACAGTAATACACATAGAGGGCTATATACTAAGGGATATAATACATGATATACAGTAATATACATAGAGAGCTATATACTAAGGGATATAATACATGATATACAGTGATACACATAGAGGGCTATATACTAAGGGATATAATACATGATATACAGTAATATACATAGAGAGCTATATACTAAGGGGTATGATACATGATATACAGTGATACACATAGAGGGCTATATACTAAGGGATATAATACATGATATACAGTAATACACATAGAGGACTATATACTAAGGGATATAATACATGATATACAGTAATACACATAGAGGGCTATATACTAAGGGATATAATACATGATATACAGTAATACACATAGAGGGCTATATACTAAGGGATATAATACATGATATACAGTAATACACATAGAGGACTATATACTAAGGGATATAATACATGATATACAGTAATACACATAGAGGACTATATACTAAGGGATATAATACATGATATACAGTAATACACATAGAGGACTATATACTAAGGGATATAACACATGATATACAGTAATACACATAGAGGACTATATACTAAGGGATATAATACATGATATACAGTAATACACATAGAGGACTATATACTAAGGGATATAATACATGATATACAGTAATACACATAGAGGACTATATACTAAGGGATATAATACATGATATACAGTAATACACATAGAGGACTATATACTAAGGGATATAATACATGATATACAGTAATACACATAGAGGACTATATACTAAGGGGTATAATACATGATATACAGTAATACACATAGAGGGCTATATACTAAGGGATATAATACATGATATACAGTAATACACATAAAGGGCTATATACTAAGGGATATAATACATGATATACAGTAATACACATAAAGGGCTATATACTAAGGGATATAATACATGATATACAGTAATACACATAAAGGGCTATATACTAAGGGATATAATACATGATATACAGTAATACACATAAAGGGCTTTATACTAAGGGGTATAATACATTATATACAGTAATACACATAGAGGGCTATATACTAAGGGATATAATACATGATATACAGTAATACACATAGAGGACTATATACTAAGGGGTATAATACATGATATACAGTAATACACATAGAGGGCTATATACTAAGGGATATAATACATGATATACAGTAATACACATAGAGGGCTATATACTAAGGGATATAATACATGATATACAGTAATACACATAGAGGACTATATACTAAGGGATATAATACATGATATACAGTAATACACATAGAGGACTATATACTAAGGGATATAATACATGATATATAGTAATACACATAGAGGACTATATACTAAGGGATATAATACATGATATACAGTAATACACATAGAGGGCTATATACTAAGGGGTATAATACATGATATACAGTAATACACATAGAGGACTATATACTAAGGGATATAATACATGATATACAGTAATACACATAGAGGACTATATACTCAGGGATATAATACATGATATACAGTAATACACATAGAGGGCTATATACTAAGGGATATAATACATGATATACAGTAATACACATAGAGGACTATATACTAAGGGATATAATACATGATATACAGTAATACACATAAAGGGCTATATACTAAGGGATATAATACATGATATATAGTAATACACATAGAGGACTATATACTAAGGGATATAATACATGATATACAGTAATACACATAGAGGACTATATACTAAGGGGTATAATACATGATATACAGTAATACACATAGAGGACTATATACTAAGGGATATAATACATGATATACAGTAATACACATAGAGGACTATATACTAAGGGATATAATACATGATATATAGTAATACACATAGAGGACTATATACTAAGGGATATAATACATGATATACAGTAATACACATAGAGGACTATATACTAAGGGATATAATACATGATATACAGTAATACACATAGAGGACTATATACTAAGGGATATAATACATGATATACAGTAATACACATAGAGGACTATATACTAAGGGATATAATACATGATATATAGTAATACACATAGAGGACTATATACTAAGGGGTATAATACATGATATACAGTAATACACATAGAGGACTATATACTAAGGGATATAATACATGATATACAGTAATACACATAGAGGACTATATACTAAGGGGTATAATACATGATATACAGTAATACACATAGAGGACTATATACTAAGGGATATAATACATGATATACAGTAATGCACATAAAGGGCTATATACTAAGGGATATAATACATGATATACAGTAATACACATAGAGGACTATATACTAAGGTGTATAATACATGATATACAGTAATACACATAGAGGACTATATACTAAGGGGTATAATACATGATATACAGTAATACACATAGAGGGCTATATACTAAGGGATATAATACATGATATACAGTAATACACATAGAGGGCTATATACTAAGGGGTATAATACATGATATACAGTAATACACATAGAGGACTATATACTAAGGGATATAATACATGATATACAGTAATACACATAGAGGACTATATACTAAGGGGTATAATACATGATATACAGTAATTCACATAGAGGACTATATACTAAGGGATATAATACATGATATACAGTAATACACATAGAGGACTATATACTAAGGGATATAATACATGATATACAGTAATACACATAGAGGACTATATACTAAGGGGTATAATACATGATATACAGTAATACACATAGAGGACTATATACTAAGGGATATAATACATGATATACAGTAATACACATAGAGGGCTATATACTAAGGGATATAATACATGATATACAGTAATACACATAGAGGGCTATATACTAAGGGATATAATACAGGATATACAGTAATACACATAGAGGACTATATACTAAGGTATATAATACATGATATACAGTAATACACATAGAGGACTATATACTAAGGGATATAATACATGATATACAGTAATTCACATAGAGGACTATATACTAAGGGATATAATACATGATATACAGTAATACACATAGAGGACTATATACTAAGGGATATAATACATGATATACAGTAATACACATAGAGGACTATATACTAAGGGATATAATACATGATATACAGTAATACACATAGAGGACTATATACTAAGGGGTATAATACATGATATACAGTAATACACATAGGGGACTATATACTAAGGGATATAATACATGATATACAGTAATACACATAGAGGACTATATACTAAGGGATATAATACATGATATACAGTAATACACATAGAGGACTATATACTAAGGGAGATAATACATGATATACAGTAATACACATAGAGGGCTATATACTAAGGGATATAATACATGATATACAGTAATACACATAGAGGACTATATACTAAGGGATATAATACATGATATACAGTAATACACATAGAGGACTATATACTAAGGGATATAATACATGATATACAGTAATACACATAGAGGACTATATACTAAGGGATATAATACATGATATACAGTAATACACATAGAGGACTATATACTAAGGGATATAATACATGATATACAGTAATACACATAGAGGGCTATATGCTAAGGGGTATAATACATGATATACAGTAATACACATAGAGGACTATATACTAAGGGATATAATACATGATATACAGTAACACACATAGAGGACTATATACTAAGGGATATAATACATGGTATACAGTAATACACATAGAGGACTATATACTAAGGGATATAATACATGATATACAATAATACACATAGAGGACTATATACTAAGGGGTATAATACATGATATACAGTAATACACATAGAGGACTATATACTAAGGGATATAATACATGATATACAGTAATACACATAGAGGGCTATATACTAAGGGATATAATACATGATATACAGTAATACACATACAGGACTATATACTAAGGGATATAATACATGATATACAGTAATACACATAGAGGACTATATACTAAGGGATATAATACATGATATACAGTAATACACATACAGGACTATATACTAAGGGATATAATACATGATATACAGTAATACACATAGAGGGCTATATACTAAGGGATATAATACATAATATACAGGAATACACTTAGAGAACTATATACTAAGGGATATAATACATGATATACAGTAATACACATAGAGGACTATATACTAAGGGATATAATACATGATATACAGTAATACACATAGAGGACTATATACTAAGGGATATAATACATGATATACAGTAATACACATAGAGGACTGTATACTAAGGGAGATAATACATGATATACAGTAATACACATAGAGGACTATATACTAAGGGATATAATACATGATATACAGTAATACACATAGAGTGCTATATACTAAGGGATATAATACATGATATACAGTAATACACATAGAGGACTATATACTAAGGGATATAATACATGATATACAGTAATACACATAGAGGGCTATATACTAAGGGATATAATACATGATATACAGTAATACACATACAGGACTATATACTAAGGGATATAATACATGATATACAGTAATACACATAGAGGGCTATATACTAAGGGATATAATACATGATATACAGGAATACACATAGAGGACTATATACTAAGGGATATAATACATGATATACAGTAATACACATAGAGGACTATATACTAAGGGATATAATACATGATATACAGTAATACACATAGAGAACTATATACTAAGGGATATAATACATGATATACAGTAATACACATAGAGGGCTATATACTAAGGGATATAATACATGATATACAGTAATACACATAGAGGACTATATACTAAGGGATATAATACATGATATACAGTAATACACATAGAGGACTATATACTAAGGGATATAATACATGATATACAGTAATACACATAGAGGACTATATACTAAGGGATATAATACATGATATACAGTAATACACATACAGGACTATATACTAAGGGATATAATACATGATATACAGTAATACACATAGAGGGCTATATACTAAGGGATATAATACATGATATACAGTAATACACATAGAGGACTATATACTAAGGGATATAATACATGATATACAGTAATACACATACAGGACTATATACTAAGGGATATAATACATGATATACAGTAATACACATAGAGGGCTATATACTAAGGGATATAATACATGATATACAGTAATACACATAGAGGACTATATACTAAGGGATATAATACATGATATACAGTAATACACATAGAGGACTATATACTAAGGGATATAATACATGATATACAGTAATACACATAGAGGACTATATACTAAGGGATATAATACATGATATACAGTAATACACATAGAGGACTATATACTAAGGGATATAATACATGATATACAGTAATACACATAGAGGACTATATACTAAGGGATATAATACATGATATACAGTAATACACATAGAGGGCTATATACTAAGGGATATAATACATGATATACAGTAATACACATACAGGACTATATACTAAGGGATATAATACATGATATACAGTAATACACATACAGGACTATATACTAAGGGATATAATACATGATATACAGGAATACACATAGAGGGCTATATACTAAGGGATATAATACATGATATACAGTAATACACATAGAGGACTATATACTAAGGGGTATAATACATGATATACAGTAATACACATAGAGAACTATATACTAAGGGATATAATACATGATATACAGTAATACACATAGAGGACTATATACTAAGGGATATAATACATGATATACAGTAATACACATAGAGGGCTATATACTAAGGGATATAATACATGATATACAGTAATACACATAGAGGACTATATACTAAGGGATATAATACATGATATACAGTAATACACATAGAGGGCTATATACTAAGGGATATAATACATAATATACAGTAATATACATAGAGGACTATATACTAAGGGATATATTACATGATATACAGTAATACACATAGAGGGCTATATACTAAGGGGTATAATACATGATATACAGTAATACACATAGAGGACTATATACTAAGGGATATAATACATGATATACAGTAATACACATAGAGGACAATATACTAAGGGATATAATACATGATATACAGTAATACACATAGAGGACTATATACTAAGGGATATAATACATGATATACAGTAATACACATAGAGGACTATATACTAAGGGGTATAATACATGATATACAGTAATACACATAGAGGGCTATATACTAAGGGATATAATACATGATATACAGTAATACACATAGAGGACTATATACTAAGGGATATAATACATGATATACAGTAACACACATAGAGGACTATATACTAAGGGATATAATACATGGTATACAGTAATACACATAGAGGACTATATACTAAGGGATATAATACATGATATACAATAATACACATAGAGGACTATATACTAAGGGGTATAATACATGATATACAGTAATACACATAGAGGACTATATACTAAGGGATATAATACATGATATACAGTAATACACATAGAGGACTATATACTAAGGGATATAATACATGATATACAGTAATACACATAGAGGGCTATATACTAAGGGATATAATACATGATATACAGTAATACACATAGAGAACTATATACTAAGGGATATAATACATGATATACAGTAATACACATAGAGGACTATATACTAAGGGATATAATACATGATATACAGTAATACACATAGAGGACTATATACTAAGGGATATAATACATGATATACAGTAATACACATAGAGGACTATATACTAAGAGATATAATACATGATATACAGTAATATACATAGAGGACTATATACTAAGGGCTTTAATACATGATATACAGTAATACACATAGAGGACTATATACTAAGGGATATAATACATGATATACAGTAATACACATAGAGGACTATATACTAAGGGATATAATACATGATATACAGTAATACACATAGAGGACTATATACTAAGGGATATAATACATGATATACAGTAATACACATAGAGGACTATATACTAAGGGATATAATACATGATATACAGTAATACACATAGAGGACTATATACTAAGGGATATAATACATGATATACAGTATTACACATAGAGGACTATATACTAAGGGATATAATACATGATATACAGTAATACACATAGAGGACTATATACTAAGGGATATAATACAGGATATACAGTAATACACATAGAGGGCTATATACTAAGGGATATAATACATGATATACAGTAATACACATAGAGAACTATATACTAAGGGATATAATACATGATATACAGTAATACACACAGAGAACTATATACTAAGGGATATAATACATGATATACAGTAATACACATAGAGGGCTATATACTAAGGGATATAATACATGATATACAGTAATACACATAGAGGACTATATACTAAGGGATATAATACATGATATACAGTAATACACATAGAGGGCTATATACTAAGGGATATAATACAGAATATACAGTAATACACATAGAGGACTATATACTAAGGGGTATAATACATGATATACAGTAATACACATAGAGGACTATATACTAAGGGATATAATACATGATATACAGTAATACACATAGAGGACTATATACTAAGGGATATAATACATGATATACAGTAATACACATAGAGGACTATATACTAAGGGATATAATACATGATATACAGTATTACACATAGAGGACTATATACTAAGGGGTATAATACATGATATATAGTAATACACATAGAGGACTATATACTAAGGGGTATAATACATGATATACAGTAATACACATAGAGGACTATATACTAAGGGGTATAATACATGATATACAGTAATATACATAGAGGGCTATATACTAAGGGATATAATACATGATATACAGTAATACACATAGAGGGCTATATACTAAGGGATATAATACATGATATACAGTAATACATATAGAGGACTATATACTAAGGGATATAATACCTGATATACAGTAATACACATAGAGGACTATATACTAAGGGATATAATACATGATATACAGTAATACACATAGAGGGCTATATACTAAGGGATATAATACATGATATACATTAATACACATAGAGGACTATATACTAAGGGATATAATACATGATATACAGTAATACACATAGAGGACTATATACTAAGGGATATAATACATGATATACAGTAATACACATAGAGGGCTATATACTAAGGGATATAATACATGATATACAGTAATACACATAGAGGACTATATACTAAGGGATATAATACATGATATACAGTAATACACATAGAGGACTATATACTAAGGGATATAATACATGATATACAGTAATACACATAGAGGGCTATATACTAAGGGATATAATACATGGTATACAGTAATACACATTGAGGACTATATACTAAGGGATATACTACATGATATACAGTAATACACATAGAGGACTATATACTAAGGGATATAATACATGATATACAGTAATACACATAGAGGACTATATACTAAGGGATATAATACATGATATACAGTAATACACATAGAGGACTATATACTAAGGGATATAATACATGATATACAGTAATACACATAGAGGGCTATATACTAAGGGATATAATACATGATATACAGTAATACACATAGAGGGCTATATACTAAGGGATATAATACATGATATACAGTAATACACATAGAGGACTATATACTAAGGGATATAATACATGATATACAGTAATACACATAGAGGGCTATATACTAAGGGATATAATACATGATATACAGTAATACACATAGAGAGCTATACACTAAGGGATATAAAACATGATGTACAGTAATACACATAGAGGGCTATATACTAAGGGATATAATACATGATATACAGTAATACACATAGAGGGCTATATACTAAGGGATATAATACATGATATACAGTAATACACATAGAGGACTATATACTAAGGGATATAATACATGATATACAGTAATACACATAGAGGACTATATACTAAGGGATATAATACATGATATACAGTAATACACATAGAGGACTATATACTAAGGGATATAATACATGATATACAGTAATACACATAGAGGACTATATACTAAGGGATATAATACATGATATACAGTAATACACATAGAGGACTATATACTAAGGGATATAATACATGATATACAGTAATACACATAGAGGACTATATACTAAGGGATATAATACATGATATACAGTAATACACATAGAGGACTATATACTAAGGGATATAATACATGATATATAGTAATACACATAGAGGGCTATATACTAAGGGATATAATACATGATATATAGTAATACACATAGAGGACTATATACTAAGGGATATAATACATGATATACAGTAATACACATAGAGGGCTATATACTAAGGGATATAATACATGATATACAGTAATACACATAGAGGACTATATACTAAGGGATATAATACATGATATACAGTAATACACATAGAGGGCTATATACTAAGGGATATAATACATGATATATAGTAATACACATAGAGGACTATATACTAAGGGATATAATACATGATATACAGTAATACACATAGAGGACTATATACTAAGGGATATAATACATGATATACAGTAATACACATAGAGGACTATATACTAAGGGATATAATACATGATATACAGTAATACACATAGAGGACTATATACTAAGGGATATAATACATGATATATAGTAATACACATAGAGGACTATATACTAAGGGATATAATACATGATATACAGTAATACACATAGAGGACTATATACTAAGGGATATAATACATGATATACAGTAATACACATAGAGGACTATATACTAAGGGATATAATACATGATATACAGTAATACACATAGAGGACTATATACTAAGGGATATAATACATGATATACAGTAATACACATAGAAGTCTATATACTAAGGGACATAATTAGAGATGAGCTCGTTCGAGCATGAGCGTACTCGAAACTGCTCGTTGCTCGGACGAATATATTTAGCCAGCTCGAGAAAATGGCATCTCCCGCCGTTTTGCTTTTTGGCGGCCAGAAACAGAGCCAATCACAAGCCAGGAGACTCTGCACTCCACCCAGCATGACGTGGTACCCTTACACGTCGATAGCAGTGGTTGGCTGGCCAGATCAGGTGACCCTGGAATAGACTAGCCGCTGCCCGCGCTGCTCGGATCATTCTCTGTCTGGATGCCGCTAGGGAGAGAGCTGCTGCTGGTCAGGGAAAGCGTTAGGGTGTTATATTAGCTTACTGTTAGGCAGGAGTGAGTCTACAAGAACCCAACAGCCCTTGTTAGGGCTAGAAAATATATTTTTTTCTTTGCTTGTGGCTGGGCTTGCTGGCACTAGAAGTGCAGCTAGTACCATATTGTGAGTAATTTGCAGGGAGACTTGGGACCGTTGTGTTTAGCTTTTAGTGACACACATATCCATCTCAAACACCTAAGTGGGACAATTTTTTTAGGGGTTTGATTGAATTAGGCACAGCCTGATGATTTTTCTTTTTTACTTTTATTTTTTTTTTACTAAAAGTCATCAGGCACAGCACAAAATCCAGTTGTGTGCTGTCAGTGTAGGTTAGAAACTACCCATAGAAATCATCATCACCTTCTGTGGTTGCTGTGTGATTTCTTCTGATTGTTTTGTTAAAAAAAAACACAAAAAAAATTTACAATTAACACTTTAATTTTGAAAATGTTGAATCCGAGGGCTAGGGGTAGGGATAGAGGGCGTGGGAGTCCAAACACCGCAGGGGTCAGAGGCCGTGGTCCTGGGCGGGGTGAGACACCACCTGCTGATGAGGGAGCAGGGGAACGCCACAGAGCTACACTCCCTAGCTTCATGTCTCAAGTTACTGGGACTCGTGGTAGAGCACTGTTGAGGCCATAATAGTGCGAACAGGTGATGTCGTGGATTGCGGACAATGCTTCTAGCCATTTGTCCACCAGTCAGTCTTCCACGCAGTCCACCCATGTCACCGAAATCAGCACTCCTCCAGCTCCTCCACCTCAGCCTCCTTCCCCCCAGTCTGCCCCCTCCCAGGAAAATTTGGCATTTGAACCGGCATACTCTGAGGAACTGTTTTCTGGACCCTTCCCAGAGTCACAAACCACTTGTCCGGTTGCTGCTGAGCAATTTCCCGATGCCCAGGTTTTCCACCGGTCTGTGGGTGATGATGACATTGTTGACGTAGTGGAAGAAGTGTGTAAAGAGGTGTCGGATGATGAGGAGACACCGTTGTCAGACAGTGGTGAAGTTGTTGTCAGGGCAGTAAATCCGAGGGTGGGAGCAGACTGAGGGATCGGAGGAGGATGAGGTGACAGACCCAAGCTGGGTTGATAGGCCGGGTGAACACAGTGCTTCTGAGACGGAGGCAAGTCCTCGATGAGAACAGGTTGGAAGAGGCAGTGGTGGGGCCAGACGGAGAGGCAGGGCCAGAGCTGGTGCATCAGCGCCAAATGTTTCACGTAGTGAAGCTCCCGTGGCGGGGGCTAGATTTTCTGGAGGTTCTTTAAAGAAACACCGGATGACCAACGGATTGTGGTGTGCTACCTGTGCCACACCAGGATCAGCAGGGGTTCCACCAATACCAGCTTAACCACCACCAGTATGCAAAGGCATATGAATGCTAAACACCTCACTCAATGGAACCAAGGCTGTTCACCTCCGGCCGGGCACACCACTGCTCCTTCCCCTGTGTCATCTGCTAGTCAGACCCCTGCCCAGGACCACGGCCCAAACACCTCCCAAGCGAAAACCCCTCCACGAGCATCCACCAATGTCTCCATGCGCAGCGTTCAGCTGTCTATACCCAAGACGCTGAACCGCAAGAGGAAATACAGTGCAACCCACCAACACGCCCAAGCCCTCAACGTCCACATCTCCAAATGACTCAGCCTGGAGATGCTGCCCTATAGGCTGGTAGAGACCGAGGCCCTTCACAACCTCATGGCGGTGGCCACCCTTCGGTATTCGGTCCCCAGCTGCCACTACTTTTCCCGATGTGCCGTCCCAGCCCTGCACCAGCACGTGTCAGACAACATCATCCGTGCCACGGACACGTGGACGAGTGTTGCCGGGCAGGGCCATTATATATCGCTGACGGCACATTGGGTTAACTTGGTGGAGGCTGGGACCGAGTCTGACCCTGGGGCTGGTCATATACTGCCGACGCCGAGGATTGCGCGGCCTACCTTGTTCCAGGTCTCTCAGGCCTACTATGCCTCCTCCCACTCCTCCTCCACCTCCTCCTCCGAATTACCATCCTTGGGCATGGCGCCATCAGTCCGTAGCTCTAGGCACAGCAGCAGTGCCGTCGCTAAGCGACAGCTGGTGGTGCTCAAACTGCTGAGTCTAGGCGATAAAAGGCACACCGCCCAAGAGCTATTACAGGGCATCACGGTGCAGACTGATCTGTGCCTGGCACCGCTGAACATGAAGCCAGGCATGGTTGTGTGTGACAACGGCCGTAACCTTGTAGTGGCTCTGCAACTCGGCAGACTGACACGTGTGCCATGCCTGGCCCATGTGTTAAATCTCATAGTTCAGCGTTTCCTCAAGACATACCCCAATCTGTCTGATTTGCTCACGAAGGTGCGCCGTATCTGTGCACATTTCAGGAAGTCCAGCACAGATGCTGCCACTCTCAGGGCAGCGCAGCGCTGCCTACAACTGCCCGCTCACCAACTGTTGTGCGACGTGCCCACGAGGTGGAATTCAACATTAACCATGTTATCCAGAGTTTACCAGAAGCGCAGAGCGATTGTAGACTGCCAGATGTCAACTTCCACCAGAACTGGTAGTCAGGTCAGTCAGCTTCCTCAAGTCTACAATGAGGAGTGGACGTGGATGTCTGATATATGTCAGATGCTAAGTAACTTTGAGGAGTCAACACAGATGGTCAGTGGTGATGCCGCCATCATGAGCCTTACCATCCCGCTGCTTGGCCTGTTGAAAAACTCTCTGGTCAGCATGAAGTCGGAAGCTTTGCGCTCGTCACAAGAGACGAGGGAAGAAGATTCCCTTTTTGAAAAGCCAAAGCACCCTCAGGTCTGTTTCTCAGCGCATATCGGAGGAGGTGGAGGAGGATGAGGAGGAAGAGGAGGAGAATGTTGGGAGCATTGCTCAGTGCTTCACTGTTCAGCGTGTATGGGCAGAAGAAGAGGAGTTGGAGGAGGAGGAAATGGAGAGTCAGGCCAGTGAGGGGAGTGACTTCTTGCGAGTTGGTACTCTGGCGCATATGGCAGATTTCATGCTAGGCTGCCCGTGATCCCGTGACCCTCGCGTTCAAAGAATTTATTCCAGCACCGATTACTGGGTATTTACTCTCCTGGACCCAAGGTACAAGCAAAATCTTTCCACTCTCATCCCTGTAGAGGAAAGGAGTGTGAGAATGCATGAATACCAGCAGGCCCTGGTGCACAAGCTGAAACAGTATTTCCCTTCTGACAGCGCTAGCGGCAGAGGGCGTACTTCTGCGGGACAAGTAGCGAGGGAGAGTAGGCGAGCAGGCAGCTTTTCCAGCACTGGCAGTGGTACGCTTTACAAGGCCTTTGCCAGTTTAATGTCACCCCAGCAAGACACTGTCACCTGTCCCCAGTCTCGGCTGAGTAGGGCTGATTTTTACAGAAAGATGGTGAGGGAGTACGTAGCTGACCATACCATCGTCCTAAATGATCACACAGCTCCCTACAACTACTGGGTTTCAAAGCTGGACATGTGGCACGACCTGGCACTGTACGCCTTGGAGGTTCTTGCCTGCCCTGCCGCTAGCGTGTTGTCTGAGCGTGTTTTCAGTGCAGCTGGTGGCATCATCACCGATAAGCGTACACGCCTGTCGACTGACAGCGCTGACAGGCTGACGCTTATCAAGATGAATAAAGCCTGGATTTCTCAGGATTTCCATTCTCCACCAGTTGAAGGAAGCTCAACCTGAATAATTTATGCACTCCTCCTCCTCATTTTCCTCCTTCTCCTCCTCTTTGTACAATAAAGCAGAGGAAACTGGCTATTTTTTGCCTGGCTCTAGCTATTGTACTCTATGTATTTAATTTTTCTGGAGGGCCACCTACCCGGTCCTCTGTTTTAAACAATTTTTGGCAGTGCCACATACAGGCACTCAATCTATTTAATTTTTCTGGAGGACCACCTACCTGCTCCTCTGGTTTGAAAACTTTTTTGGACTGCCGCATACAGACACTATCCAAATTTAATTGTCTCCATAGCAGTCTCCACACGTCGTCTTTATAGCTGCCTCCACACATTGTCTCCATTGCTACCTACACATATCATCTCCATAGCTGCCTCCCAAAGTCGTCCATATAGCTGCCTCCATACATCGTCCCCTTATCAAACGAGCTGTGTCAGGCAGAATTTTGGGTTGTTTTCATGGCTTCCACATCAAACTTGTTAACTTTGTCGCCACCCTGCTGCCTAATCCATAAAATGTACTGGCAAACTTTTATCTTCGATCAATGTTATTTCAGCGCTTCTTGCGCATCTGTTTACATTCCCCTCCCCTACCATAACCAGGACAATTACTTATGAGAACACTACTACACTTGATCTTATACAAAAGGTTCTTAGAAGTGCTGTTTGTAGCACCCGCCTGCTTTGAAAATTATAATTTTTTTTTTAAAGTAAACGCTTCTGACCCCCATGCCCATTTTGGGTGGGGAGGAGCCGAGAGGCAGGGGCTTGGACAGGCGAAAGCTCGCCTGGCAGCGGAGCGCCAGCTCCATCCCAAGATCCAACTAACATAGTTTTAACTGCAGCACCTTTAATCTACTACTAGTTCACTGCCTCCATACATGGTCCCCTTATCAAACAAGCTGTGTCAGGCAGAATTTTTGGGTGTTTCACCAGATACATAATGGAACTCGGCCCATCTGTCGCCGCCATGCGGGGGACCTGGAGTTTCAATCATAGCAGTGCAATATGGATGCCCCATACTGTCACTCTTAACCCCTTAGAGCTCCGCGCCATAGCTGTACTGCACAGCTTCCCACTATTAGCGCTCAGCGCAGTACAGCTACTGCGCGAGCGCATAGGATTATAGAATTGTCACCACGTCGTGAGACGTGGTGACATCGGGATGAGATTTGGGTAACAGAGGCAGGAGGAGTTCCTGTCTCCGTCACCTGACCAATCAAATCGGTCCCGCCCGCTGATCGCCGTGATTGGCCAGTCAAACCTGACTGGCCAATTACAGTGATTTTGGGCTAAAAAACGTGGTTTTAGCCCCTTCCTCTTCCTCCAGCGGCACCATTTTGGTTTGGTATCGCTGGAGAGAGGAAAGAGCGTTACTGTGTGCACCAAAATACACCTTTACACTATAATTAGTGTTCTGATCCTTATCTGATCCCTATTGTTCCCTACAAATCCCTATCCCTATCTGTTTTTTCCTGTGTCCTGTGTGTTCCCTGTGTGATCCCACGTGTCTTCCGTTTTTCCCTGTCTGTCCCTTCTGAACCCAGTGCGCTGTGTTAGCGCTGTTCTGCACTGGACGCACTTTTCAGTGCGCCGTATGAATAGCGCTGCACAGAATCTTTAGCAGTAGTTAGTTTGTCTTAGTAACCCGAAGTTACTTAGCATCTGACATATAGGTGCATTTGTAGCGCCTTTTTGCGCGGTGCACATAGGTTTTTTTTCGGTGCCTGGTAATATTTTTTTCCAGAGCGCCGTAGGTGTACCCGTAGTTGGGTGCACTTAGCTATTTTTTTGTGTGTGGTATCTGTGCGGCTTGTCCGTGTAGTTTGGTGCACATTATTTTTTTTGTGTGCTATCTGTGCGGCTTGTCCGTGTAGTTTAGTGCACATTATTTTTTGTGTGTGCTATCTGTGCGGCTTGTCCGTGTAGTTTAGTGCACATTATTTTTTGTGTGTGGTATCTGTGCGGCTTGTCCGTGTAGTTTAGTGCACATTATTTTTTGTGTGTGCTATCTGTGCGGCTTGTCCGTGTAGTTTAGTGCGCATTATTTTTTGTGTGTGGTATCTGTGTGGCTTGTCCGTGTAGTTTAGTGCACATTATTTTTTGTGTGTGCTATCTGTGCGGCTTGTCCGTGTGGTTTAGTGCGCATTATTTTTTGTGTGTGCTATCTGTGCGGCTTGTCCGTGTGGTTTAGTGCGCATTATTTTTTGTGTGTGCTATCTGTGCGGCTTGTCCGGGTAGTTTAGTGCACATTATTTTTTGTGTGTGCTATCTGTGCGGCTTGTCCGTGTAGTTTAGTGCACATTATTTTTTGTGTGTGGTATCTGTGCGGCTTGTCCGGGTAGTTTAGTGCACATTATTTTTTGTGTGTGCCATCTGTGCGGCTTGTCCGTGTAGTTTAGTGCACATTATTTTTTGTGTGTGCCATCTGTGCGGCTTGTCCGTGTAGTTTAGTGCACATTATTTTTTGTGTGTGCTATCTGTGTGGCTTGTCCGTGTCGTTTAGTGCACATTATTTTTTGTGTGTGCTATCTGTGCGGCTTGTCCGTGTGGTTTAGTGCGCATTATTTTTTGTGTGTGCTATCTGTGCGGCTTGTCCGGGTAGTTTAGTGCACATTATTTTTTGTGTGTGCTATCTGTGTGGCTTGTCCGTGTGGTTTAGTGCGCATTATTTTTTGTGTGTGCTATCTGTGCGGCTTGTCCGTGTAGTTTAGTGCACATTGTTTTTTGTGTGTGCTATCTGTGCGGCTTGTCCGTGTAGTTTGGTGCGCATTATCTTTTTTTTTTGTGTGCCTGCTAGACGGTTTATTCGTGTAGTTTGGTGCACATTATCTAATTTTTCTAGTTCTCTATTTTTTTTGTGTGCAATGTCTCAAAAGACGTACACCGTGTTGGAGTCAGCTAGTGGGGATGAGGTCCCCTTTTACCTATCATCATCCTCCTGCTCATCTTCCAGTGACCTGGAAGGACCCCCAAGAAGGCGGCGTAGGGTTCCAGGGACTTCTGCGATTGAAGTGCCTGGGACTTCTGCAGGAGAAGTGTCTGGGACTTCTGCAGGAGAAGTTTCTGGGACTTCTGCAGGAGAAGCGTCTGGGGCTTCCACTGACCCCACATGGGTAGCCCCAGATAATTATACCCCTCAGGTCTCTGACTTTTTGGGCCATCCTGGAATTAATTTTGACACGACAGGGCTCAGAGCTGTGGACTTTTTTAAGTTTTTTTTTGATGAGGAGCTGCTGAATGTTATTATATTTCAGACAAATCTCTACGCTGCACAGCATATTGCCCAAAACCCCACGTCCTTTTATGCACAACCCTACAGGTGGGCCCGTGTCACTGCAGCAGAGATGCACAAGTATTGGGGCATAATACTCCTTATGGGGATAGTAAAGAAGCCATCGATCAGGGACTCCTGCAGTGCAGACATTCTGTACCACACCCCCATGTTCCGCATGGCAATGAGCAGGATGCGCTTTGAAGCCATCCATAAGTTTTTGCACTACACTGACAACACACAGTGCCCACCCAGAAGTGACCCCAGTTATGATCGGTTATTTAAGGTCAGGCCCATATTAGATCATTTTAGTGCCAAGTTTGCCCAGGCATATACCCCCGCCAAACATGTGAGCATAGATGAGTCCCTGGTACAATTCTAAGGGAGACTTCAATTCCGCCAGTACCTGCCCAATAAGAGGGCAAGGTATGGTGTGAAGATGTATAAGCTGTGCGAAAGTTCATCAGGGTACACATACAAGTTCAGGGTACATGAAGGGAAGGACTCCACTATAGTGCCCCTAGAATGCCCCCCCCGCCTTCCTGGGTGTTACAGGGAAGATAGTGTGGGATTTGGTGCACCCACTGCTGGACCAGGTCACTGTACGCAGAAATCAGAGAGGTCTCCCTAAGTCGCTGCTTGGGCAAAAACTTAAAAGGCACGAAAGCAGGGCACTATGCAGCGACTCTGTATTGTGTGTTAAGTACAAGGACAAGAGAGAGGTCCTTGTATTAACCACAATACATGAGCACACCACCACCCCTGTCCCAGTACGAGGTGCCAGTACAGAAACCCCCAATCCGGACTGTATTTTAGATTATAATAAATACATGGGAGGGGTGGACTTGTCTGACCAGGTGCTTCAGCCGTACAATGCCATGCGGAAGTCGAGGGTGTGGTACAAGAAGCTGGCCGTGCACATCATGCAGATGGCATTGTATAATGCTTATGTGCTGCATCGATATGCTGGCCAGAGGGGAACTTTCCTGGAATTTCAAGAGGTGGTAATAAAGTACTTTCTTTTTGGAGACCAGGAAGGGGGGAGTGCTAGCACATCTGGAAGTGAGGCCACATCACGTATTGTACCAGGGCAGCACTTTCCAGGAGTAGTTCCCCAAACAGCCAGCAAGGGAAGGTCACAAAAGAGGTGCAGGGTGTGCTCCAAAAATGGCATTCGGAAGGACACAATTCATCACTGTGAGACATGCCCAGAAAAACCAGGGTTATGTATGAAAGATTGCTTCCGAATTTATCATACATCCCTGGATTTTTAGAGTACCCTGTTGTTACCCTGACGCACAGCTTATACATCATGCCGCACCTTCCCTTCTAAGCCCTGCCATGTGCCCAGCCTGTAGATTACTGCCCCGTATGCTTTACCCGGGAAAACAGGATGAGGGTAATGATAATAAGATACAGAGGTATTTTAATTAGTCATAGGTCTAGGACTTAGGGGATCTCCTTATCCTCCAGAAAGACGCATCTATGAACAGTGTCCTATAAATCGACCATTAGAAACCGTTTTTGATTTTATCAGGTTTTACTTCTTTCAGATATGTACATGTATTTACATCAATTCATTTTCTTAAGTCTTCTTATATACAACAAAGTTTTTTTCTCGGCTAGTAAATATACATCCTTGTGAGTGTGCTGTCACTTAAAATATAGAAAAGTTCACCTTGTTTGGCGTTCTGGCAGTTTTTCACAGCACTCACGTGTTCGAAGGCCCCAGGGCTGAGACGACCATGAATTGATGTAAATACATGTACATATCTGAAAGAAGTAAAGTCTGATAAAATCAAAAACGGTTTCTAATGGTCGATTTATAGGACTCTGTTCATAGATTACCCGGGAAAACATGCATCATGATTTTTAGGGTGTTTGTCTCCCATGGCAGCAGCTGGGCACAAAATGACATAATGGATATTTTTTACTATGCACTATCCATTTTGCACTTTTTCAGGGGTCCACCTGTGGGGTTAAAATGCTAACTATACCCCTAGATTAATTCATGGAGGGGTGTAGTTTCCAAAATAGGGTCAGTTCTTAGGGGTTTCTACTGTACTGGCCCCTATTGGCATCTACAAATCTTTCATGATGCCAAAAAGAAAAAAAAAAATGTACAATGTCTGTGCTCCAACAAGTTATTCCCTTATGAGCCCTGCCGTGTATCCATCCTACAGATTATTGCCTCCTATGGGTATTGCCCTAACCGGGGTAACCCGCAGAATGATTTTTGATGTGTTTTTCCCCAGTGGCATGAGTTGGGCAAAATACTTTTGTCACTTCAATGGCATATTTGATAAATTGCAATACAATTGTTTCTCTGCACTACTCATTTTGTATTACATTTGAGCCAGCACCTTAGGGGTTAAATGCTCATACAAGCCTACATACATTTTTTGAGGGTTGCCCTCTCCAAAATGGGTTCACTGGGGGTTTCTATTGTACTGGTACCTCGGGGGTACCCCCCATTACCAATCTAGTGAAAACGAAGCTTGAAAACCTAAATTGTGCTTCTTTCTTCCTGACCCCTGCCGTGTGCCCAGCCTGTAAATTATTGGCACATGTGTGGTATTGCCGCACTCGGGACAACCCGCAGAATGATTTTTGGGGTGTTTGTCTAAAGTGGCATGGGTTGGGCACAGTACATGAGGCACTAAAATGACATTTTTGAGATAAAAACGCAATTTTTACTCTGCACCATTTACTTTGCATTCAATTTTGACCAGCGTGTTGGGGTTAAAATGCTCACCACGACCACCGATAAATTTTTTGAGGGGTCTAGTTTCCGAAATGGTGAAATTTTTTGGGGTTTTCTATTGTACTTTTACTTCAGGGGCTCTTCAATTACACTGTGGCACCACAAAATATTTGCAGCCAAATTGGCCTTCCAAATTCCCAATGGTACAAACTCTGTTCTGGACATCGCTGTGCGGGGAAACAGCAGCTGACATCCACATGTCTGGTATTGCCGTACTCGGAAGAAGCAGGGCAAAAAATAAGGGATATATATTTACCTCAAATTCCTTCTCAATGTATCCATTTTAGGGCTAAATTAGAAATTGAAATTTCAAAATTTCCAATCTATTTTCATATGGTTCCGGAAAAAGAATTAAAGGGTTAACAGACTTCTTAAATGCTGATTGAATAGGTTGAGATGTTAGGTTCATAAAATGGTGTTACTTGTGGGGGTGTATAGTACAGAAGCCTTTATAGGGCACTTCCAAACTGAATTGATCACCAAAAAGTTCGCATTTTTCAAATTTCCAGAAAATCTGAGAAGTTGCTACTAAAACTTCAAACCTTCTCACATCCATAAAAAAAATGGAAACGTAAAACAAATAATGGATATAAAAAGAAGACCAATGGCAAAAGGTTTCTATAAAAAAAATTTGTGGTATCACTTTTTGTCTAAAAAGTATAACAAATTTTTCCAAAATTTTTCAATTTTTACCCCCCAAAAAAGGAACAGATCACCGAAATGACACTACTAACATAAACTACAATGTCTCACGAGAAAACTGTCTCAAAATCACAGAGATATCTTAAAGCGTTGAAAAGTTATTACCAGAGAAGAGCGAACATACTCGTCCGAGCTAGATGCTCGTTCGAGCATTAGCGTACTCGAAACTGCTCGTTGCTCGGACGAATACTTCGCCAGCTCGAGAAAATGGCAGCTCCCGCCGTTTTGATTTTTGGCGGCCAGAAACAGAGCCAATCACAAGCCAGGAGACTCTGCACTCCACCCAGCATGACGTGGTACCCTTACACGTCGATAGCAGTGGTTGGCTGGCCAGATCAGGTGACCCTGGGATATACTAGCCCCTGCCCGCGCTGCTCGGATCATTCTGTGTCTGGATGCCGCTATGGAGAGAGCTGCTGCTGGTCAGGGAAAGCGTTAGGGTGTTCTATTAGCAAACTGTTATGCAGGAGTGAGTCTACAAGAACCCAACAGCCCTTGTTAGGGCTACAATAGCGTTATATATTTTATTTTTTTTGTTTGCTTGTGGCTGGGCTTGCTGGTATTAGTAGTGCATCTACTACCATATTGTGAGGAATTAGCAGGGGGACTTGCTACCGTTGTGTTTAGCTCTTAGCGACGCACATATCCATCTCAAACACCAAAGTGGGACAATTTGATAGGGGTTTGATTTCAGTTAGGCAGAGTCTGCCATTTTCTTTTTATTTTACGTTTATTTTTTGATAACTCAGCGTCATCTCATCTGGCATAGTAGTGTGCTTTCATAGTTGGCTAGAAAATAGCCATAGCAATAGGATAGCATCGTTTGGTTTTAAAAACAAAAAAACACAAAAAAACCCCAAAAAAACACAAAAAAAAAATAAAAAAAAATTACAGTTATAACTTTCATTTTCAAAATGTTTAACCCGAGGGCTAGGGGTAGAGGACGAGGGCGAGGACGTGGGCGTCCAATTACTGCAGGGGTCAGAGGCCGTGGTCCTGGGCGAGGTGAGACACCACCTGCTGATGGGGGAGCAGGGGAACGCCGCAGAGCTACACTCCCTAGGTTCATGTCTGAAGTTACTGGGACTCGTGGTAGAGCACTGTTGAGGCCAGAACAGTGCGAACAGGTGATGTCGTGGATTGCCGAAAATGCTTCTAGCAATTTGTCCACCAGTCAGTCTTCCACGCAGTCCACCCATGTCACCGAAATCGGCACTCCTCCAGCTCCTGCACCTCAGCCTCCTTCCCCCCAGTCTGCCCCCTCCCAGGAAAATTTGGCATTTGAACCGCCATACTCTGAGGAACTGTTTTCTGGACCCTTCCCAGAGTCACAAACCACTTGTCCGGTTGCTGCTGAGCAATTTTCCGATGCCCAGGTTTTACACCGGTCGCAGTCTGTGGGTCATGATGACCTTCTTGACATAGTGGAAGAAGTGTGTAAAGAGGTGTCCGACGATGAGGAGACACGGTTGTCAGACTGTGGTGAAGTTGTTGTCAGGGCAGGAAGTCCAAGGGGGAGCAGACTGAGGGATCGGAGGATGATGAGGTGACAGACCCAAGCTGGGTTGATAGGCCGGGTGAACACAGTGCTTCTGAGACGGAGGCGAGTCTTATAGCAGAACAGGTTGGAAGAGGCAGTGGTGGGGCCAGACGGAGAGGCAGGGCCAGAGCTGGTGCATCAGCGCCAAATGTTGCCCGTAGTCAAGCTCCCGTGGCGAGAGCTAGATTTTCATAAGTCTGGAGGTTCTTTAAAGAAACACCGGATGACCGACGGACTGTGGTGTGCAACCTTTGCCAAACCAGGATCAGCAGGGGTTCCACCACTACTAGCTTAACTACCACCAGTATGCGCAGGCATATGAATGCTAAACACCCCACTCAATGGCACCAAGCCCGTTCACCTCCGGCCGTGCACACCACTGCTCCTTCCCCTGTGTCATCTGCTAGACAGCCCCCTGCCCAGGACCACGGCCCAAACACCTCCCGTGCGAAAACCCCATCTTCGCCTCCACGATCCTCCACAGCATCCACCAGCGTTCAGCTCTCCATACCCCAGACGCTGGAGCGCAAAAGGAAGTATAGCGCAACCCACCCACACGCCCAAGCCCTCAACGTCCACATCTCCAAGTTGCTTAGCCTGGAGATGCTGCCCTATAGGCTGGTAGAGACTGAGGCCTTTCGAATCCTCATGGCAGCGGCCGACCCTCGGTATTTGGTCCCCAGCCGCCACTACTTTTCCTGATGTGCCGTCCCAGCCCTGCGCAAGCACGTGTCAGAGAACATCATCCGTGCCCTGACCAACGCCGTTTCTGACAAGGTCCACCTGACCACGGACACGTGGACGAGTGCTGTCGGGCTACTGGCAAACTTTTATCATTTACCGATATTATTTCAGCGCTTCTTGCGCATCTGTTTACATTCCCCTCACCCGCAATATCCCAAACTTATAAGAAGGCTACTACACTTGATCTTATACAAAAGGTTCTTAGAAGTGCTGTTTGGGGAGTAGCCTTGAGACAGGGGCTTGGATTGGCGAAAGCTCGCCTGGCAGCGGAGCGGCAGCTCCATCTCAAGATCCAACTAACATAGTTTTAACTGCAGCATCTTTAATCTACTACTAGTTCACTGCCTCCATACATGGTCCCCTTATCAAACGAGCTGTGTCAGTCAGAATTTTCAGGTGTTTCACCAGATACATAATGGAACTCGGCCTATCTGTCGCCGCCATGCTGGAGACCTGAAGTTTCAATCATAGAAGCAATATGGATGCCCCAGTAGTCACTCTTAATCATGGAAGTCGTCTCCATGGCTGCCTCCACATGTCGTCCCCTTATCAAACGAGCTGTGTCAGGCTCATTTTTCGGGTGTTTCACCAGATACGTTATGGAACTTGGTCACTATGTCGCCACCGTGCTGTGTTATCGACTAAATATACTGTCAACCTTTTGTTCACATAGGAAATCATTTCAGCGCTTCTTGCTCACCTCCTTTGGTGAAGCCTGAGTCCATTTAGGGTATGTCGCCATATATATATATATATATATATATATATATATATATAATATATATAGCATCCCCCCCCCTAGTATAAAATAATTATGGCCCCAAATAATACATATAGCATCCCCCCACCTAGTATAAAATAATTATGGCCCCAAATAATATATGTAGCATCCCCCCCCACCTAGTATAAAATAATTATGGCCCCATATGATATATAGCGTCGTTCCCCCCCCCCCCCCCAGTATTAAACGTTTTCTATCCCCATATAGTACCCCCCCCTCAAAGTATAACATGAAACCTCCCCATATTTAATTAAAGTACATGAAAAATAATAAAATCCTACTCACCTGCAGGCAGCTGCTCCCTCGGCGCGGCTCCGGTCTTCACGCGGCTCTTCTGTGAGTCGCGGCTCCGCACAGTGACACAGGCGCGTGACGTCATGACGCCTGTGTCACTGATTAGAACGGAGCAACGCAGCTGCCGGAAAGGCGATGCGTCGCTCCGCATATAAATCGCGCCTGTGTCTTAAAGAGACAGGCACGATTTATTGAGCTGGTGGGCCCGAATCGCCCACTTTAGAACGGCAAATTTCGCCGCCCTGTACAGGGACCCGCATTCTGCCGCCTGAGGCGAGATTTTCATCTCGCCTCATGGCAGATGCGGCCCTGGCTATAAATTTTCGCTTTTTCGTTATTGGGGCCATGTGCTGGCATTTTTTTTTTGCGGGATGAGATGCTTTTTCCAGTGTTGCCATTTTGGGGTTGGTATCACCTATTGTTGAAAATTTAGGAACTCGTTTTTGAGGGTATGAGTAGAAAAGCATCAATTCTGTACTGGATTTTTGACCTTTTTTTTTTCGTGTTCACCGTATAGCCTAATAATCCTGTTATCTTTATTCTATGGGTCGATACGATTATGGGGATACCAGACATGAATATATTTTCTTAAATTTTACTAAATTTGTCAAATAAAACCGTAATGTGGGAAAAAATCTGTCATTTTTGCATTGCCGTCTTCCAAGTGGCATAACATTTTTAATTTTTTGACTTGGGAGCTGGTTGATGGCTTGTTTTTTGCGGGACATGCTGTACTTTGCAGCAGTATCATTATGGAGTACATATGTTTTTTTGATCACTTTTGATGGCATTTTTTGTAAGATTGAATAGGTAAAAATGTTAATTTTTGGTGGGTTTTCAATAGTTTTTTTTAACGGCGTTCATCGTACAGGTTCAATAATGATTTACGTGTATGCTACGGGTTGTTTTAGATGCGGTGATACTATATATGTGGGTTTTTTTATGATTTAGACTTTTTTGGGGTTATATGTATCTTTATATGTTATGGGGCTTATGGGCATTTTTATTGATTTATTACTTTATTTTTTATTGAATAAATTTTTTTTTTACTTTTTCACTTTTTCCACCATGGGAAATGACCAAGCAATCATCTGATTGCTTGTTCATGATAATACTCTGCAATAATCATGTATTGCAGGGTATTATCAGTGTTAGCCTATGCACTTGCATAGGCTGGCACTATGCCAGTAAGATGACGTCACAGACGCCATGTTGCCGGCAGGGCCTGCAGGCTGTGCTGGGGACCAGATCGGACCCCAGCACTTCCATAGCAGCGATCGGACCCCCAGAAAACGGTTCAGGGGGGCCGATCGTGGGGGAAAGACCCCCAGAGGCATGTTAGATGCCGCGGTCGTGCTGACCGCGGCATTTAACGGGTTACACACTCGCGATCGGAGCCCACTCCGACCGCGGGTGTTACACTGGGGTGCCGGCTATTAGTTACAGCCGGCATCCCGTGTTTCCCGATGCTGGTTTGGCTCTGATCCAGAGCCAAACCGGCATAAGCGCCGTGGTGGATATAAGTCACTGAGTCACTGCGCCACGGAGCGTGAAGGGGTTAACCGATTGTCTGATTTATGTCACCGTGGTTTTTCATGCATTCTCTCATTTTTGTAAGATGTTTTGGGGATTTGAACTTTAGGTGCGATTTCTTAAATTTTCATAAAAAACACAAAATCACGCTTTTGCAGGACCTGCTTAGATTTCAAGTCACTTTAAGAGGCCTAAATAAAAGTAAAATCCCATAAATTAACCAATTATAGAAACTGCACCCCTTAATGTATGTAAAACAACTTTCATGAAGTTACTTAACCCTTTAATTATTTCACAGGGGATAAAAATAAATCGGATGCAATTTTGAAATTTAAATTTTTTTGGCTAAATTAATGTGTTTTTCAAAAAAATTTACCAATTCTCAGTGGATAAAATACCAAAATGCTCCCCAAAGTTTCTGAGTTTAACTATCCCCCATATGTGGTGGTTAACAGTTGTATGGGGACACGCTAGGGCATTGAAGGGAAGCTGCGCCATTTAGAGCAGATTATGCACTGTCACTTTTTATTGGCTATACAATCTTTATTTTTTTGGAATTTTGGACAAAAAAGGGCGATTTTTTTGCTACATTAGACATTTGCGACAAATACTTCATTTAAGTGGGTCATTAGCTCATTGATGAGATTTTATTAACTCTTAAATGTATGTAGGAAAAAAAAATCGTAAATTTTGGTTTCCTTTCTTCTTGTATTTTTTTGGGGCCATTCACCGTACCATAAAAATAACATAATGGGGGTCATTTACTAAGGGCCCGATTCGCGTTTTCCCGACGTGTTACCCAAATGTTTCTGATTTTGAACCAATTTTTCATGAATTGCCCCGGGTTTTCGGCGCATGCAATCGGATTGTGGTGGCGGCATACAAGCGATGGAAATCGGGGGCGTGGCAGAACGAAAACCCGACGGATTATGAACTACCTTCATAAATCCCGGCCGGACACAAATCCACCGCAGAGAACGTGCCGCTGGATCACGAATGGACCGGGTAAGTAAATCTGCCACATTGGGGCAGATTTACTTACCCGGTCCATTCGCGATCCAGTGAACGCGCCGGAATACACCAAGCTGGACCAAGTGAAGGTAAGTGCGTCCCAAGTGACACATTTGCAGTTTTTAAATGCAGCGTTTTTTCCGAATACGTCGAATTTTCATTCGGCCACGCCCCCCGATTTCCGTCGCACGCATGCGATCACAATCCAATCGCATGCGCCAAAAACCCGGGGCAATACAGGGGAAATCGGCGCAAATCGGAAATATTCGGGTAACACGTCGGGAAAATGCGAATCGGGCCCTTAGTAAATGACCCCCATTATCTTTATTCTGTGGATCACTATGATTTCGCTGATACATCATTTATACAGTTTTTTAAATATATTTTTACAATTTTACTGAAGAAAAACGAATACAGAGAAAATCTCATTTATTTTCGTATCGCCATCTTTTCGGAGATATAACGCTAATATTTTTTGGTTGACAGAGCTGGTTTAGGGCTTATTTTTTGTGTGCTGAGTTGTCCTTTTCAGTGACACCATTTTGGCGTACATAACTTTTTTGATCACTTTTTAGAAAATTTTTGTGATGGGATTTTATGAAAAATCTACATTTTTGGCGAGTTTTTCGGGTTTGGTTTTTATGGCACTCACCATGCGGGTCCAATAATGTTACTGAGTTATTGCACAGATTGTTACGGATGCGGCAATACCAAATATGTGTTTTTTTCTGGTGATTTTGTGATTTTTTACTTCTTTACTTAGATATGTATAGGGTATGTCTGATTTGTGTTTAGGGGACTTTAACTTTATTTAATTAATTATTTTTATTAATAAATGTTTATATCAAGGGTTTTTTAAATTTTTCTTTTACTTTACAGATTGGCTTGATCCTCTGATTGCTTGTTCAAGCTCTTCTTCACCTAATGCAGTATAATACAGATGAATTACATTGTATTATATAACACACTGAGCATGCTCTGGAAGAAGCCGCGCAGCCCCAGGGCACTGGCAGACCCCGTGGCTGGCAGGGGAGGATCAGACCCCTGGTAAGTACCGCAGGGGTGGGGGGGGGGGTCCGATTTGGCGCACGGGACCCTTGCACGCTGTGGTCACACGTGATTGCGGCATGTAAGGGGTTAATGCCCGCGATTGGAGGAAACTCGCGGGTACTAGCGACGCGGGCCAGCTGTAACATACAGCTGGCACCCCATGCTTCTGGTACCGGCTCCTTTCCAGCCAGCCAGTGCCAGAAGCATGATGTAATAATACTATTGTGGGGGGCTCTGCACAGTGGTGGAGCAGGTTTAAGACAATCTGATGAAACTTGAGGCATTGTTTTCAATGTTATTGACCAATGCCTTAAATGCATCAGGTCTCTCCTGGGAATACACACGCAGAATAGTTCAATTATTAGAATTTTTTAGATGTCCCTCACTGTTATCCTACTTGCCTATTCTCCCATGAACAGTGCTGGTTGGGTCCACTCATCACTACCCATTCCTTCTTCTAGGCCATGACATTTAAAGCATATTTTGTTCTTCATCCCCTCCATTTTTAGCCCTTAATATAATAGCCCATTATAATAGTAAAGCAATTTTTCTTCAACGAGATTCTTCTTCAGCTCAAAGTTTGGTCCAAAGTCTGGGTTCCGACCCAAATTTTGAACCCAACAAACCCACTCATCTGTATCCATCATAATTTAGATTCTTTGCATTTCACATGGTAAGAAGAGACTTCATTTCCAAAATGTCTCATGCAGAGTCAAAACTAATTTTTGAGTTTGAGTCCCTAGACCCCTGAAACTTAATGCAGGGATAGAAGGTTTTAATTTGAAGTAAGAAGGTTTATCCGGGGATCCAGGGCAGGTTCTGTAAATACTCCAATGGACGAAGCTAAGTGAATAAATATCTGCCCATCCCTGGAGGATCATGTCATTATACATGCGCTACTTAGGAAATAGATACATGGAAACGTGTTCAGTGGATTTTATAAGGAGGATCTCCTGTGCATCGTACCTGCCTCTATCTTTGTCCTAAGTAGCCCTACATTCATCTGTAATATATGAGCGGTAAAAACGGAGATCCTGACGCCATCATATCAAAATCTGGCACTTGGCTGCAGCAGAATCCGGTGGGTCGGCCGATGTAGACATAGTCTGTTCATGCACTACTAATCATCATATTCAGAATGTCAGGCAGATAGCAGCAGTAATCTCATCCTGCCTCCAGAGCTGTTAGTAATCTGCTGGGCAGACAACTATAACTTACTATAAATTATGCATCTACAACTTACAGCTGTAGGATACTGTACACAGCGCCTCATGAATATATAAGTACTGCTGGTCATACTATACTGATCTGCAACAAGTTACCTACATAAGAGCTGCTCTCTATACTATCAGTATAAACAAGGAAAAGTCAGCTCACGTGGACACAGTGGGGCAAATTCACATACCCGTCCCTGGCGCGTTCCCCAATGTGCATTGTCCGACCGGAATGCACTGGGCCGTGATTCACTAAGATCGTTCCCGATTTCCTCCATGTGTCGCTTCCTCGCTCAGGTCCGATGGAGTTCACCATCCTCTTCCTGGTGCATGTAAGTGCATTGGAAGTGACACAATTTTAATCTTAAATCCTGCACTAAGTCCGAATCAGTCTAATCGTCCGACGGCCCGTCCTCCTATTTCTGCTGCATGAAAGCCGGCGCCGCTGCACCAAAATCCGATCATGTGCCGCACAATCCTCTTCTAAATACCTGTCAAAGCGGCGCAAATCCCGAAAACCGTTGGGCAGTATGACGGAAATGCGGACGGATCTGCGGACCCTTAGTAAATAAGCCCCAGTGGGTTTAAAAGATAAATGCATACTCCAAAAAAAAAAATGATTCAGCTTCAGGTTCAATGTAGAAGATAAAAACTTGTATATTTTATTTTCAAATTCATTAAAATACTGTCCATAGAACATCCATCAAGAGGAAAAAGTACAAAGGTCTGCAGGCGAAGCCTACGCGTTTCAGTACAATGTCTTAATCATGGCTTAGTGTGAGAATCTGTGTGCCTTAGTGCGCCTCTCTGAAACAAGGGAAAATATTCCACAACCCTATCAGTCTTTCGCTGATGTGTTCAGCAAGTCTTGGGCAGAGAAGCTTCCACCCCATCGTCCCTGGGACTGTGCTATCGACTTGCTTCCAGGCGAAAACTTTCCATGAGGAAGGATTTACCATCTGTCTTTGCAGGAGAAAAAGGCTTTGTCTGATTACATCAAGGACAATCTCCAAAGTGGGTTTATTTGTCCATCTTCCTCTTTAGCAGGCACAGGATTCACTGTGGAAAAGAAGGATGGGGGTCTCCGACCCTGTATCTACTATCGCGGGCTGAATGAAATTACTATTAAAAAAATAAGTACCTGCTACCCCTCATTTCTGAACTTTTTGAGAGAATCCGTGGTGCTACTTTTTTTTACAAACTGGATTTACGGGGGGGCCTACAACCTCATCCATGGGAAGACGGCGAAGACACATCTCATCCAACCGGCAAGGTTAGTGGCAGCTGGGACAATCTGCTAGGCTGACTAATATTCCACTGTGTCACATGACTACAGACTACTGTATTAGACACAATTAAAAAGAAAAGTATTTATAATACCTCAAAAATCTGTAAAAATAGTTGACATCTTGTCTCTTCTTCAGACCTAGCGGAGTGAATGTTTTGAGGTGGAAGATCCAGTTTCTCACTTTTTATGGTTTCCACCTCTTTTAGGTTTATTTACCTTCTGGTTAGCAACCACTTTACAGGAATCGCAATTACCTGCATGTACATCGCGGAAGGGCTTTTTCTTTTTTCAGAAAGTAATTCTTTTCTTCTCCATATCAGGTGGTATGGTCGGTATATCGATGACCTCGGTATGGGGAGGCACCAGACAAGAAACTATATAAAAACCAACAGCAAAAGCATCAACTTTCTAGTCATTTCTTTGACAGAAGATAAAACCATAAACATCTCCCCATGTACCAAACCCACTGCTTGTAATGTGATACTCCGTGTAGTTATGTGCCCTCCGAAGCATGTTATTAAAAACATCCCTATAGGCAAACTCATTCGCATAAAAAGAAATTGCACAGACCCCAATGTTTTCTTTTTTTTCAATTAAGATTACATTCTGGCTCTATACATCGAGATGAGAGCCAAATATATACACATACTGACATCATAAAGGGTTATAATGTTATCTGTAGGTCTGCATAGAAACATTACACACATAACCGGTGCTGCAGGGGTATCAGAGCTTTTGCCGCCACCAATAAATGTTCTGGCTGCAGCTTGTAGTGGAGCCTGCACATCGGGAGAAATTGTAGGAGTGCTTCAGCACCCATGTTTTTTGTTTGTCTGTTAGGGTGAGGCCCAGCTCTTTCCCCATGCTGCTATGTACAGAGGTGGAGAGGGGAATTTGGAATTCAGTAAGTAATTCTGGATGTATCAGACCTTAGTTGTCCTAGATTCTCCTATTTCTATTGTTAGTTCTAAGAAATTGTTTTTTTTTGGCTGGCCATTTTTTATATATCGCACAGCGTTTATTAACCTTATGCCAAGCTTGCAAGACGTGTCTCGACACTCTATCAATATGATCCAGGTTTCTGTGCCACTGGGATTGGATCCATAGACCCCCCCCCATAAGCATTCTCCATTTGTGACCTAGCTGGAGGCAGTGAGGAGGTCTCCTCCCTAGCCCACCACGAGACTCCCCTTGCTGCATGAATTGCCCAGTAAAAAGATTTCACATCCTGTAGCCCCAGATCTCCCTCTCATTTCTAATGTGTCAACAGTGAGTGTGCAAGTCTAGGGCACTTCCATAGATAGGCAGAAAACATTTTATTAACTTCTGTGAAGAACCTACCAGGGGTGAATATGGGTAGCATCAGCAGAGGGTATAAGATCTTACGCTTTTAGCACATTTTTCCTACCCATCCATGAGATGTTCGGTAAATCATATTTCTCTAGTATCTGCTTAATGGTAGCCAGTAGTGGGGAAAAATTCTACTTATATAGAGACTTGGGTCACCCGAGACTTACTTGTTGGACTCCGACTGTCAGGGTAAAGGAGACAGGGGCTTAAAGTCCTTCACCACTGACGGGGATAGATGTTCAGGATCTTTGACTTGTTTATATTTATTTTAAAGTCAGCTTACAGCTCAAAGTGTTCACACAGCAGGGGTAAAGCCTCTTTAGGGTTAGAAACTAGAAATATGAGGTGGCCTGAAAATGCAGTTAGCTTATAGGTGCTGCCTCCTGTCACCACCCCCCTGACCTGAGAGTCTAGTCATATGTGCTGGTTAAGCGCTTCTATGCATAGTATGAAAAGTATAGGGGAGAGCGGCCACCCCTACCGATTTTTATGAGAAAGGACAGGGACAGTGTCCTATTCACTCTGATCTGAGCAGATGGTTAATTCTGAGTTACAGTAATGCTTGAAAACTGACACTGAATATACAGTTTAATCAAAATTAATAAGGGCACTGCTCTCCTGTCTGTAGTCCTGGGAATGCATGGTGGATGCTCTGCTCCTCTGCCGTGTCTAGGGTGACCTGGAGCAAGGATCGTGCATATTATATAGTACTCAGTAGTATCAGTGTCGTCCTCAGTAGACTATTATTGCTGCTTTTGTGGCAGAAGTAAAGGCAGTCAGATTTGTGGGGACCCCTAATCTTCTTAACTGGTGGGGGACTGGGCGCACTCTCTGGATATCCTACCTATAATCCATATTGCAAAAATCATTAAGATTTCTATTATATGCTATATTACTGAGGCTAATATTCTAGAGTCATTCCTTTCTTCTCCCCAGCAGATCCGTTTTTTTATTGTTTGCAGATCTAAATAAAATGATAAAACATTTTGGGAAAAACACACAACCTAAGAGTCCAGCACTGGAAGCCATTACTGCAAATATCTCCACAGCCACCATGTATTTCCCTCTGGTGCTCAGATAAGCGGGGATCATGGAGATCCAGACACTGCAGAACAGCAGCATGCTGAAGGTGATGTACTTGGCCTCATTAAAACTGTCCGGTAATGTCCTCACCATGAAAGCCAGAAGAAAGCTGCCCGCTGCCAGGAGCCCCATATAACCCAACATGGAGTAGAAGCAGATATCTGACCCCTCATTACACTGAATGATGATCTTCCCAGGAGAAGACTGAGTGTCCAGGTCCTGGAATGGGGGAGAAATAGACAACCAGATAACACAGATGACAACTTGTATGGAAGAACACAACAACACTATGGTGTAGGGCAGCTTCACACTCAGCCATCTTCTCCAGGGGCTTCCAGGCTTGGTGGACTTAAAAGCAACAAAAACAAGAACAGTCTTGGCGAGAAGTGAAGAGACGGCAACTGAGAAGAAAACTCCAAAACTGGTTTCACGTAATCTACAAGTGACATCACTGGGACGACCAAGAAACAAGAAGACCGAGAGGAAGCTGAGGAAGATGGAGACCAGGAGGAGGTAACTCAGGTTCCGGTTATTAGCTTTAACAATAGGAGTGTCCCGGTAGGAAATAAATATTGTGAATATGGAGCCGGTCACAAGACATCCGAAGAGCGAGAGACCGGAGAACACAGAAGCCATTGGGTCATTCTGGTAAGAGATGAATTCTGTTACTTTGGGGAGACATCGGTCTCTCTCCTCATTCGGCCATTCATCACTTTCACATTGTATACAGTTGTCGGCATCTGCAGGAATATTACAAAACATATTACAGGGTGATAATCTCTATCTGGGGAGGAGAATGACAGGTGCTGATATGGATTTGGAGATTGAGATACTTACAAGGGGATTTGGAAGTTTTAGGCATCGGTTTACAACCCAGAAAAAATAACTAAGATAAGTAGGTGATAAAAATAAGATGTAGAGAATACACAACATCTTTACCAAGGGGCAAAAGGGCCAATATCAGCAATTACCATTCCCTAAAAAAGAAAATACACAACAAAACACCAAAGATGAAGTAAACCGTGTAGTAAACCTTATTCTTACACATAAAATTATAAATAGAAAAAAGTACAAACTAAATGATGATACACATTCTAGTACTTCCTGTATTAGTAGCCCCTGTGTGTAGGGAAGATACATTATAGACGTATGAAACCCATTCTAAGGAATCAGTTATATCCAGAGAAAGTCGCCCAATAACATTGGAACATCACATCAGCAGTAAGAAGGCGACGTATGGACCAGGGCAGCAGTTGATCTCCAACACATCATTGACTGTGTAGTCTTATAGATTTTATCTGATTGCGATTGATATCTTTTCTATTACTATATACAGCAGTTACTTGTTGTTAGATGTATACAAAGAACAAGAGTTAGGAAAGGAATATTTGTTTAACTCGTACCAGACATGTGCGTCGGGCCCTGTGTATGGTAAAGCCCTCTCCATACAAGGTGGGAATAAGATGCATATTGGAGCAAACACCCACTATCATTGCTGTCACCAATCACAGGTGTTTAACACCTTAGAGCTCTGCGCCGTAGCTGTACTGCGCTGAGTCCCGCGATTAGCGCTCAGCGCAATACAGCTACGGCGCAGAGCCGATGCCGGTTCAGCGCTGCATAGCAGCCGAACCGGCATCGCTAGCCGCGGGATTTCAGCGGTAATCTACCGCTGACATCCCCGGCTAACACCCGCGGTCGGAGTGGGCTCCGATCACGGGTGTTTAACCCGTTAAATGCTGCGGTCAACGCGACCGCGGCATTTAACATGCCTTCTGGGGGTCTTTACCCCACGATCGGCCCCCCCGCACCGTTTTCGGGAGGGCCGATCGCTGTTTTGGCTCCTCTGGGGTCCGATCGGGACCCCAGAGAAGCCTGGAGGGTTTGCCTTTAAGATGGCGTCTGTGACGTCATCTTAAAGGCAAAGTGTCAGCCTATGCATCTGCATAGGCTGGCACTGATAATACCCTGCAATACATTAGTATTGCAGAGTATTATCAAGAACAAGCAATCAGATGATTGCTTGTTCATATCCCATGGTGGATCATGTAAAAAATGTACAAAATAATGTTTTTCAATAAAAAATTACTTTATAAATCACTAAAAATGCCCATAAGCCCCAAAACATATAAAGAGACATATAACGCTCAAAAAAGTCTAAATCATAACACAAACCCCACATATATAGTATCACCGCGTCCGTAACAATCCATAGAATAAAACTAAATAACTATTGAACCCATATGATGAACGCCGTAAAAAAAAAACCTCAAAAACCCGCCAAAAATTATGATTTTTACCTATTATATCCCACTAAAAATGCAATAAAAAGTGATCAACAAAACATATATACTCCAGAATGATATTGTTGCAAAGAACAACATGTCCCGCAAAAAACAAGCCATCAACCAGCTCTGTAGCCAAAAACGTAACAATGTTATGCCACTTGGAAGACGGCGATGCAAAAATGATAGATTTTTCCCACATTAGGGTTTTATTTGGCAAATTTAGTAAAACATAAGAAAAAATATTCATGTCTGGTATCCCCGTAATCGTATCGACCCATAGAATAAAGATAACAGGATTATTAGGATATACGGTGAACACGAAAAAAAAAAAAAGTAAAAAATCCAGTACAGAATTGATGCTTTTCTACTCATGACCTCAAAAAAAGTTCCAAAATTTTCAACAATAGGTGATACCAACCCCAAAATGGTAACACTGGAAAAAGCATCTCGTCCTGCAAAAAAAATGCCGTCACATGGCCCAAATAACGGAAAAGCGAAAATTTTATAGCCTTCAAAAGGGGGCAACCAGAAAACTAAAATCCTGGCAGCTGCAGGGTGCTCCTTCCCTTCTGCGCCTCGCTGTGCCCCCATAACACAAGTATGGTCCACATGTGGGGGGTCGCTGCACTCAGGAGAAATTGTAGAACAAATTTTATGGTGAGTTTTCTCTTTTTATCTTTTGGAAATGTGTAAATTTTAGGGCTAAATGAATGTATAACCGACAAAATTTGACCATTCTAAATTTCACCGCCATTTTGATTCAATTACTATGAAGATCTCAAGGGGTTAACAATCTTTGTAAATGCTGTTTCTGATAGTTTGAGGGGTGCAGATTTGAAAATGGGTTGGTTATATAGGGGGTTTTGTTGCTAAATATGTAAAATTTGATTTCAAACAGTATTTATCCCCAAAATAGTCAATTCCGAAAATACGGAAAATCGCTATTCGATTTGTAGGCCGCGTGACGTCAAAATAAATTATCTAGACATTTCAAAAATTATGAAAAATGTAAAGTAGACAAATGGGAAATGTTATTCTGCAAGTTATTTAGGTGGTAAATCTATCTGCCTGAAAAAGCGGTGATTTAGAATTTCGAAAATGACAAATTTTTCTAAAAATTCATCATTTTTTTCTTTTTTTTGTAAATAAACGCAAAACTTATCAGCCAAAATTTACCACTAAAATGAAGTACAACATGTGGGGAAAAAACAATCTCAGAATCGCTTTGATAAGTAACAGTGTTCAAAAGTTATTACCACAGGAAGAGACACTGGTCAAATTTCAAAAAAAAGTTGCGAGCCTTAACCTGCAAACAGGCTGCGTCCTTAAGGGGTTAAGGGAACTTCTCATCACAAAGGGCATTTTTCAGTGATGACGGGTTCCAAAAGCGTCTCATTGTTTACTTCATACAGTCCTGATGTGTTGCAGGGTTTTATAACTGTCAGCAATTGCATAGTGTGACGCAGAGACTGTAAGACGATGAGCTGAACTGTCAAGACGTGTGCAGCACCGAGCGTTAATTACCAGCGTTCTGTGCCGTACATGTAGGGTGCGAGGCGTGAAGGAGTTAACATTCCCCTACACAATGACATTGACACTATTAGATCTTCAGCATTGGACGTCCGTCAATATATCACTGTCCTATCTAGATGTATCGCAGCCCTGAGCATCAGACATGGAGGTAACTGCTGTATCACTATTCAGGTGGGGACTCCGACAGATTGTTGTATCTTCTGCAATTCTTTAGTGATTAGTGATGACTAGAGATGAGCGAGCACTAAAATGCTCGAGGGCTTGTTACTCGAGTCGAACTTTTTCCCATGCTCAAGTGCTCGTTTCGAATAACGAACCCCATTGAAGTCAATGGGAGACTCGAGCATTTTTCAAGGGGACCAAGGCTCTGCACAGGGAAGCTTGGCCAAACACCTGGGAACCTCAGAAAAGGATGGAAACACCACGGAAATGGACAGGAAACAGCAGAGGCAGCATGCATGGATGCCTCTGAGGCTGCTTAATCGCACCATTATGCCAAAATTATGGGCAACAGCATGGCCATGACAGAGTGACAGAATGAGGCTAGATAGCATCTAAAACATCCAATAATTGACCCTGACACTATAGGGCAGTGATTTTCAACCTGTGTGCCGTGGCACACTAGTGTTCCGCGACACATGGTCGGGTGTGCCGCGGGGAAATTTCCCCAAACTATGGTGGCACTTGTACTCTGGCCTCATGGCCATAGTACTTCTCATTGTACCCCTTTATATTGAAGTATATGAGCCACATAATAATCAGCACCATATACTAAAAACAGGGAGAAACTGAGAACTGTTGAGGAAGAGCTTCGTGTGTGTCTTTCCTCCATTCCTGCCAGGATATCCCTTTTGTGTTTATCGAAACAGGCCCAGGTTTCCCAATGAGTGAGTAAAATAAATTTAGAATCTATATTATTAACTATATGTATAATATGACTGTTTTAGTGTCATTTTGGTTGGTGGTGTGCCCCAGGATTTTCCAAGTATAAAAAGTGGGCTCAAAAAAGGTTGAAAATCACTGCTATAGGGGATGGCATGCGGAGGCAGCGGCAGCAGCGGCAGGCTAGAGAGTGGCATAGCGACATACCCCAAATGGACTCAGGCTTCAAACCAATTTAAAAAATTCCTTTTGGCGAGGATAACGTGTAGCACTGTACGTATCAGTATTTGGCCTGGTTATGGTGTCAGAGAAGAATCAAGGTGAGCAAGAAGCGCTGAAATGATTTCCTATGTGAACAAAAGGTTGACTGTATATTTAGTCGATAAAACAGCATGGCGGCAACACGGTGACCAAGTTCCATAACGTATCTGGTGAAACACCCAAAAAATGAGCCTGACACAGCTCGTTTGCTAAGGGAACGATGTATGGAGGCAGCTATGTGGACGACTTTTGGAGGCAGTTATGGAGACGACATGTGGAGGCTGCTATGGAGGCAACGTGTGGAGGGAGCTATGGAGACAACGTGTGGAGGCTGCTATGTAGATGACGTGTGGAGGCTGCTATGTAGATGACGTGTGGAGGCTGCTATGTAGATGACGTGTGGAGGTAATGGGGACGGTTATGGCACCCGAGGTGAACATAAGAAGGTGAGAAAAGAGGAGTGAAAAGATGGATTTTAGAGATAAAAGGTTATAGTAGTAGATTAAAGTTGCTGCAGTTAAAACGATGTTAGTTGGATCTTGGGATGGAGCTGGCAGTCCGCTGCCAGGCGAGCTTTTGCCTGACCAAGCCCCTGCCTCTCGGCTCCTTCCCACCCAAAATGGACCTGGGGGCCCGAAGCGTTTACTTTGAAAAAATTATCATTTTCAAAGCAGGCGGGGGCTACAAACAGCATTTCTAAAAACCTTTTGGGTAAGATCAAGTGTAGTACTGTTCTTATAAGTATTTGGCCTGGTTATGGCGGGAGAGGGTAACGTAAAGAGATGCACAAGTAGCGCTGAAATAATATCGGTCATTGATAAAAGTTTGGCGGTGTATTTTGTGGATAACACAGCAGGGTGGCGACAAAGTTAACAAGTTTGATGTGGAATCCGTTAAAACAACCCAAAATTCTGCCTAACACAGTTCGTTCGCTAAGGGGACGATGTATGGAGGCAGCTATGTGGACGACTTTTGGAGGCTGCTATGGAGACAACGGGGCAGATTTACTTACCCGGTCCGTTCGCGATCCAGCGGCGCGTTCTCTGCGGTGGATTCGGGTCTGGCCGGGATTCATTAAGGTAGTTCCTCCGCCGTCCACCAGGTGGCGCTGCTGCGCTGAAGAGCATCGGAACGCACTGGATTACACCGGCCTATCCTGGATGAAGGTAATTGCAAGCTCCGCGACACTTTTAGTTTTTTAAATGCAGCGTATCCGTCGGGTTTTTGTTCGGCCATGCCCCCGATTTCCGTCACGTGCATGCCAGCGCCGAAGCGCCAAAATCCGATCGCGTGCGCCAAAACCCCGGGGCAATACAGGGAAAATCGGCGCAAATCGGAAATATTCGGTTAACACGACGGGAAAACGTGAATCGTAAATGACCCCCAACGTGTGGAGGCAGCAATGGAGACAACGTGTGGAGGCAGCTATAAAGACGACGTGTGGAGGCTGCTATAATGACGATGTGTGGAGGCAGCTATAAAGACGAAGTGTGGAGGCTGCAATGGAGACAATTACATTTGGATAGTGCCTGTATGTGACAGTCCAAAAAAGTTTTCAAAACAAAGGAGCAGGTAGGTGGCCCTCCAGAAAAATTAAATACATAGAGTACTATAGCTATAGCCAGTTGGCCCTGGCAAAAAATAGCCAGTTGCCTCTGCTTTAGTGTAAAATAGGAGGAGATGGAGGAGAATGAGGAGGAGGAGTGCATACATGATAATCATTCAGGTTGAGCTGCTTTCACCTGGTTGAGAATGGAAATCATGAGAAATCCAGGCTTGATTCATCTTGATAAGCGCCAGCCTGTCAGCGCTGTCAGTCGACAGGCGTGTACGCTTATCGGTGATGATGCCACCAGCTGCACTGAAAACCCGCTCTGACAACACGCTAGCGGCAGGGCAGGCAAGAACCTCCAAGGTGTACAGCGCCAGTTTGGGCCAGATGTCCAGCTTTGAAACCCAGTAGTTGTGGGGAGCTGTGTGACCATTTAGGACGATGGAATGGTCAGCTACGTACTCCCTCACCATCTTTCTGTAAAGATCAGCCCTACTCTGCCGAGACTGGGGACAGGTGACAGTGTGTTGCTGGGGTGACATAAAACTGGCAAAGGCCTTGTAAAGCGTACCCCTGCCAGTGCTGGACAATCTGCCTGCTCGCCTACACTCCCTCGCTACTTGTCCCGCAGAAGAATGCCCTGTGCCGCTAGTAGTGTCAGATGGGAAATACTGTTTCAGCTTGTGCAACAGGGCCTGCTGGTATTCATGCATTCTCACACTCCTTTCCTCTACAGGGATGAGAGTAGAAAGATTTTGCTTGTACCGTGGGTCCAGGAGAGTGAATACCCAGTAATCGGTGCTGGAAAAAATTCTTTGAACGTGAGGGTCACGGGATAGGCAGCCTTGCATGAAATCTGCCATATGCGCCAGAGTCCCAACGCGCAAGAATTCACTCCCCTCACTTGCCTGACTGTCCATTTCCTCCTCCTCCTCCAACTCCTCTTCTTCTGCCCATACAGCTGAACAGTTAAGGACTGAGCAATGGTCCCCTCTTCTGTGTCGCCAACATTCTCCTCCTCTTCCTTCCTCATCCTCCTCCGATACGCACTGAGAAACAGACCGGAGGGTGCTCTGGCTATCAACAAGGGAATCTTCTTCCCCCATCTCTTGTGATGAGCGCAAAGCTTCCGACTTCATGCTGACCAGAGAGTTTTTCAACAGGCCAAGCAGCAGGATGGTAAGGCTGATGATGGCGGCATCTCCACTGATCATCTGTGTTGACTGACCTGACTACTAGTTTTGGTGGAAGTTGACATCTGGCAGTCTACAATCGCTCTGCGCTGCTGGTAAACTCTGGATAACATGGTTAATGTTGAATTCCACCTCGCGGGCACGTCACACAACAGTCAGTGAGCGGGCAGTTGGAGGAGGCGCTGCGCTGCCCTCAGGGTGGCAGCATCTGTGGTCGACTTTCTGAAATGAGTACAAATGCGGCGCACCTTCGTGAGCAAATCAGACAGATTGAGGTATGTCTTGAGGAACCACTGAACTATCAGATTTAACACATGTGCCAGGCATGGCACATGTGTCAGTCTGCCGAGTTGCAGATCCACCACCAGGTTACGGCAGTTGTCACACACAGCTATGCCTGGCTATAGGTTCAGCAGTGCCAGCCACAGATCAGTCTGCGCCATGATGCCCTGTAATAGCTCTTGGGTGGTGTGCCTTTTATTGCTTAGGCTTAGCAGTTTGAGCATTGCCTGCTGTCGCTTAGCGACGGCACTGCTGCTGCGCCTAGAGCTATCGACTGATGGCGCCATGCCCACGGATGGTAATTCGGAGGAGGAGGTGAAGGAGGGGTGGGAGTAGTAGGAGGCATAGTAGGCCTGAGAAACCGTGACCGATGTAGGCCCCGCAATCCTCGGTGTCGGCAGTATATGAGCGGCCCCAGCCTCCACCAAGTTAACCCAATGTGCCCTTAGTGACATATAGTGGCCCTGCCCGGCAGCATTCGTCCACGTGTCCGTGGTTAGGTGGAGCTTGTCAGAAACGGCATTGGTCAGGGCACGGATGATGTTGTCTGACACGTGCTGGTGCAGGACTGGGACGGCACATTGGGAAAAGTAGTGGCGGCTGGGGAACGGATACTAAGGGGCGGCCGCTGCCATAAGGTTGCGAAAGGCCTCGGTCTCTACCAGCCTATAGTGCAGCATCTCCTGGCTTAGTAATTTGGAGATGTGGATGTTGAGGGCTTGGGCGTGTGGGTGGAACTGTATTTCTTCTTGCGCTCCAGCATCTGGGGTATAGACAGCTGAACGCTGCGCATGGAGACATCAATGGACGCTGTGGAGGATCGTGGAGGCGAAGGTGTTGTTTTCGAGCGGGATGTGTTTGTGCCGGGGTCCTGGGCAGGGGGCTGACTAGCAGAGGCAGCAAATGACACAGGGAAGGAGCAGTGGTGGGCCCGGCCGGAGGTAAACGGCCTTCGTTCCATTGAGTGGGGTGTTTAGCATTCATATGCCTGCGCATACTGGTGGTGGTTAAGCTGGTAGTGGTGGAACCCCTGCTGATCCTGGTGTGGCACAGGTTGCACACCACAGTCCGTCGGTCATCCGGTGTTTCATTAAAGAACCTCCAGACTTCAGAAAATCTAGCCCTTGCCATGGGAGCTTTACTACGTGAAACATTTGGTGCTGATTCACAAGCTCTGGCCCTGCCTCTCCGTCTGGCCCCACCACTGCCTCTTCCAACCTGTTCTGCTATAAGACTCGCCTCCGTCTCAGAAGCACTGTGTTCACTCGGCCTATCAACCCAGCTTGGGTCTGTCACCTCATCATCCTCCGATCCCTCAGTCTGCTCCCCCCTCGGACTTCCTCCCCTGACAACAATTTCACCACTGTCTGACAACCGTGTCTCCTCATCGTCCGACACCTCTTTACACACTTCTTCCACTACGTCAACAATGTCATCATCACCCACAGACTGCGACCGGTGGAAAACCTGGGCATCGGGAAAGAGCTCAGCAGTATAGATGAGCGAGCACTAAAATGCTCGGGTGCTCGTTAATCGAGACAAACTTTTCCCGATGCTCGAGTGCTCGTCTCGAATAACGAACCCCATTGAAGTCAATGGGAGACTCAAGCATTTTTCAAGGGGACCAAGGGTCTGCACAGGGAAGCATGGCCAAACACCTGGGAACCTCAGAAAAGGATGGAAACACCACGGAAATGGACAGGAAACAGCAGGGGCAGCATGCATGGATGCCTTTGAGGCTGCTTAAACACACCATTATTTCAAAATTATGGGCAACAGCATGGCCATGAAAGAGTGACAGAATGAGGCTAGATAGCATCTTAAACATCCAATAATTGACCCTGACACTATAGGGGACGACATGCAGAGGCAGCGGCAGCAGCGGCAGGCTAGAGAGTGGCATGGTGACATACCCTAAATGGACTCAGGCTTCAAACCAATGGGTGGCAGAGAGGAACCAAAGGAGGTGAGCAAGAAGCGATGAAATGATTTCCTCTGTGAACAAAAGGTTGACGGTATATTTAGTCGATAAGACAGCATGGTGGCGACATAGTGACCAAGTTCCATAACGTATTTGGTGAAACACCCGAAAAATGCGCCTGACACAGCTCGTTTGATAAGGGGACGACATGTGGAGGCAGCCATGGAGACGACTTCCATGATTAAGAGTGACTACTGGGGCATCCATATTGCTTCTATGATTGAAATTTCAGGTCTCCAGCATGGTGACAGATGGGCCGAGTTCCATTATGTATCTGGTGAAACACCTGAAAATTCTGCCTGACACAGCTCGTTTGATAAGGGGATAATGTGCTGCATATCCTCTCGTGCTCCAGCGTCTGGGGTATAGACAGTTGAAAGTTGCACATGGAGACATTGGTGGACGTTGTGGAGGATCGTGGAGATGAAATGGACAGGAAACAGCTTTCGCCTGTCCAATCCCCTGTCTCTCGGCTCCTCCCCATCCAAAATGGGCCTGGGGGCCAGAAGCGTTTACTTTGAAAAAATTATAATTTTCAAAGCAGGCCGCGTCGTTTGAATATTTCACCTAGGAATAATGGAATAGCATAGTGATTCTATTTTCAATTGTTTTTTCGGAAATGGTTCCATGATTAAGAGCGACAGTATGGGGCATCCATTTTGCGCTGCTATGATTGCAACTTCAGTTCTCCAGCATGGCGGCGACAGATGGACTGAGTTCCACTATGTATCTGGTGAAACACCTGAAAATTCTGCCTGACACAGCTCGTTTGATAAGGGGACCATGTATGGAGGCAGTGAACTAGTAGTAGAGTAAAGGTGCTGCAGTTAAAACTATGTTAGTTGGATCTTGGGATGGAGCTGGCGCTCCACTGCCAGGCGAGCTTTCGCCTATCCAAGCCCCTGTCTCTCGGCTCCCCCCCAAACAACACCTCTAAGAACCTTTCGTATAAGATCAAGTGTAGAAGTGTTCTTATAAGTTTGGGTTATGGCGGGTGAGGGGAATGTAAACAGATGGGCAAGAAGCGCTGAAATAATATTGGTAAATGATAAAAGTTTGCCAGTATATTTTGGGATTACACAGCAGGGTGGCAACAATGTTAACAAGTTTGATGTGGAAGCCATGAAAACAACCCAAAATTCCTCCTGACATAGCTCGTTTGATAAGGGGACCATGTATGGAGGCAGCTATATGGACGATTTTGGAGGCAGCTATGGCGATGTGGAGGTAGCAATGGAGACAACGTGTGGAGGCAGCTAAAAAGACGACGTGTGGAGGCTGCTATGGAGACAATTTTATTTGGATAGTGCCTGTATGTGGCAGTCCAAAAAAGTTTTCAAACCAGAGGAGCAGGTAGGTGGTCCTTCAGAAAAATTAAATAGATTGAGTGCCTGTATGTGGCACTCCCAAAAATTGTTTAACCCCTTCCCGACATTTGACGTAATAGTACTGCATGGCGGGAGGTGCGTTCCCGCAAAATGCAGTATTATTACGTCAAGCTTCTGGCGCCGGCTCCTGAACGGAGCCGGCGCCAGAAGCTGCGGGTGTCGGCTATATATTATAGCCGACACCTGCCTCTAACACCCGCGATCGGAGATTTCTCCGATCGCGGGTGTTAACCCCTAACACGCCGCGGTCGCGCTGACCGCGGCGTGTCAGAGGCATTTAAATGTAATGTGAGGGGAATCGGACCCCCCCGCGGCGCTTACCGGGGGGGGGTCCGCTGCTCCGATCGCAGCCCCGGGACTGCCGGTGCCCGGGGCTGCGAGATCTTCATCCGGAAGCCGGGTCCTGCCTTCTGGCAGGACCCGGCTGTAAGACACTGGGCATGCGCAGCATGCTCAGTGTCTTACATTACACAGTGCAATACATCTGTATTGCACTGTGTAACCTGTAAAAAAGCTTGAACAAGTGATCAGAAGATCACTTTTTCAAGCTTAGATGTCATTAACTGTAAAAAAAAGTTAAAACAATAATTAAAGGTTTTTTAAAATAAAAATAAATAATAAAAGAAAGTGAAAGTCCCCCCAAACACCACATTTCCCTTTACACAAGTAATAAAGTATAAAATACACTAAATCACAAAAAAACCTCACTTATTTGGTATCGCCGCGTCCGCAACAATCTGTACAATAAATCCTAATCATAATTGGACCCTCTAGGTGAACGTGGTAAAAAAAAAAACCCAAAAACTTGCCAAAAATTAAAACTTTTTATCAAATTGCTTTACAAAAAATGTTCTAAAAAGTGATCCGAAAAAGTTACAAGTGCCAAAATGATACCACTGAAAAGAACAACTTGTCACGCAAAAAATAAGCTCACAACCAGCTCCGTCAACCAAAAAATACTATAGTTATGCCACTATAAAGATGGCAATACTAAAACAAATGCAATTTTTTCTATTCTAGTTTTCCTTCAATAAAATTGGACAAATAAAAATAAAACTATATAAATGAGGTATCACCGTAATCGTAGTGATCCGTAGAATAAAGATAATATATTATTGTTATGCTACAGCGAACACCCCCCCAAAAAATGCTAAAAATCCAAAATAAGAATTGATGATTTTATTTTCCTCCACACGAAAAAAGTTAATAAAATTGCTTTGATAAGCTAAACACCCTCTAAAATAAAGGTTTTTTTTACAGTGCATCGCGTCTCGCAAAAAATAAGCCCTTATTTGTCTAAATTGCTTAAAAAATAAAGATTGTATAGCCTATTCCCAACGCGCGTTGTAATAGAACGGTGCGGCGGGTAGTGACTTGCCAACACCGGTCAGACACAGTGATCGGGGTAAGACTGCGGCTGTTCCTGACAGCCATCCATCCTGCCCCATGGACCAGAAGGGTTACGTCCCCCCCACACACCCCCAGTTTATTATCGCTGCTATTGGCTCATCAATTCAGACGAGCCAATAGCAGCGAATTTACTTATGACGTCAGTAATACCGATCACCATGTCTGTAGACACGGTGATCGGGGCAGGGTGGTGGCTGTTCCTGACAGCCACCGATTTTACCTTGTGGTTCAGAGGGGTTTTGTTGCCCCCCTCTGTCCATGTTTGCCGCTATTGGCTGGTCGATTTGGTCCAGCTAAAAGCAGCAGTATTCGTCACAATGGGCATCGCTAGGGTAAATAAGAGCAACACTTGGCAATAATTTCCCTACGAAAAACGAAGATATGGTACAAAAGCGCTGGCCGTGTACATTGTACAGATTACGCTGTACAACTCTTATGTGCTGTTCCAATGTGCATGTCCTGCCGTATCATTTCTCCGTTTTCAAGAGGAAGATATTAGGAAACTAATATTGGGACAAGAAGGACGGGGCCCCTGTACCTCTGGTTTAGATGTTCCTGTATTTTGTCAGGGCAGCATTTTCACGGTAAATTCTGCTGCTTCTAAAGGAAGGACTCAGAAAAGAGTTTGTTCCAAAAGAGGAGTTAGGATGGACACTATATACTAAGGATGGACACTATATACTAAGGATGGACACTATATACTAAGGATGGACACTATATACTACTAAGAGACCTGCGACAACTCCAAGTGTGACAAAAGTTTAGATGGTCCCCTGGTCTATTCTACCTCCTTATACGCAACACATTCACAATTCACGCCCAACCTGTTGTGAATTCAGTAAAATGAATAATTTAACAACTGGTAGGTCACGTTGCTCCCTATACCCCTCCATTATTTCATAAGGGGCGCCACATAACTGGCACTGAACGTTCCAGAAATAATTGCAATTTCCATCTTGGACTCCATCGCACATCGTATTTGGAAACCACCTGTATGTTCAAATGCTCATTTCACGACGTGTATTACACTACACCACATATTACACCTTGCTAAATTCCCCAAGGGGTGTACATTCAACAATTAGGGTCACTTTTCGGGTTTTCCTCTGTTTTGGTACCACTACGTCTCTCCAAATGTATCCTGACACATGTGAAGGATTTCTTGCAAATTTGGCCTCTAAAAGACAAACATCCCTCTTTTCCTCTACTGTGCGCCCATAAAGCATTTTATATGCACATGTGGGGTACTTCTACACTCGGGAGAAATAGTTTTACACCTTTTTCGGGGTTATTTAATATATTATCCCTTGTGGCTTACAAAAATTAGGAGTAAAGTGACATTTATAGGAAAATTTTCACCTTTTTAATGTTTAGGGCCTAATTGGATCATTCACCTGTAGGGTCAAATACATATATTACACATTGCAAAATTCTCTAAGGGGTGTGTGTTCAAAAATTAGGGTCACTTTTCGGATTCTTATCTGTTTTATACCACTAGGGTTCTCCAAATGCATGTCAAACATTTCTGTCAAATTTGGCTTCTAAAAGGCAAACATTCCCCTTTTCTTTTACTGTGCGCCCATACAACATTTTATATACACATGTGAGGTACTTCTACACTCGAGAGAAATAGGTTTACACATTTTAAGGGGTTATTACATTTTTTTTATCCCTTGTGGCTATAAAAAATTAGGGGTACAATGACCTTTATAAGAAAATGTTCACCTTTGTCCTATTTAAGCCCTAATTAAATCAAACACCTATATGGACAAATACTCATATTACACCTTACTAAATTCTCTAAGGGGTGTGCTTTCCAAAATGGTGACACTTGTTGGGGTTCCCCTCTGTTTTGGTACCACTACGGCTCTCTAAATGCATCTTGACACATGTAAAGGATGTTTGTCAAATTTGGCTTCTAAAAGGCCAACGCCCCTCTTTCCCTTCTGAGCTTCACTGCGTACCCATACAACATTTTATTTGCATGTGTGGGGCAATTTTATACTCGGGAGAAATGCTAGTACACATTTTTTGGGGCTATTTTATCTTTAATGCCTTATGGGATACAAAAATTAGCCGTAAAAGTGACTTTTTGGGGAAAATGTTCATCTTTTTCCTTTTAGGGACCTAATTGAAGCAAACACCTGTGGGGGAAAATACACATATTACACCTTGCTAAATTCTCCAAAGGGTGCACTTTCCAAAATGGTGACATTTGTTGGGGTTCCCCTCATTTCTGGTACCACTAGGGCTCTCCAAATGCATCCTGACACATGTAATGGATGATTGTCAAATCTGGCTTCTAAAAGGCCAAAGCCCCTCCTTCCCTTCTGAGCCCTACTGTGCACCCATACAACACTTTATATGCAAAAGTGGTGCAGTTCTGTGCTTAGGAGAAATAGTTGTACACATTTATGGGGTTGTTTCATCTTTTATCCCTTGTGGCTTACAAAAATTTGGGGTAAAAGTGACTTTTTTGAGAATATTTTCACCTTTTTTCCCTTTTGGGGCCTAATTGAATCAAACACCTGTTTGGGCAAATACACAAATTACACGTTGCTAAACTCTCCAAGGGGTGTACTTTCCAGAATGGTGTCTCATGTTGGGGCTTTCCTCTGTTTTGGTACCATTAGGGCTCTCCAAATTCATCCTGACACATGAAAACTTTTTCAGCCATATTTGCCCTGCAAAAACGAAACAACGCTCTTTCCATTCCAAGTGCCCCCCTGTGCCCGTACAGCAGGGTACAGTGACAAAATGGGCATTGGCATGCTCAGGAGGAATTGCCCTAAACATGGTAAAATGCATTTTCCTTTTTAACCCATTGTGAAGGTGCAAATTTTAGTGTTCAATGAATCTATTGTAAGATAAAATTACATTTCTGTAATTTCACTTTCATTTATCTTTCACCCTCATGAAACGCTCAAAGGGTTAACAAAATTCCCAAAGGTTGTTATGAATATTTTGAGGGGTGTAGTTTCTAAAATGGTGTCATTTGTGGGGGTTTTCTATCATGTAGGCCTTATAAAGTCACTTCTAACTAAACTGACCCTCCAAAAGTAGGTTTTGATGATTTTCGTGAAAATCTGAAAAATTGCACCTAAAGTTATAAGCCTCCTAGCATCCTAAAAAAAGGAAAAGATGTTTGAAAAATGATGCCAAGTAAAAGCAGACATATGGAAAATGTTAGTTATCAAGTTATTTTAGTGATATGACTAACTTTCCAAAAAGTAGAAAATTTTGAATTTTGAAAACATTGTTTTTTTCAAAATTTTTGGCAAATTTCCATTTATTTCATAAATAAATACTAAACATATTGATTAAATTTCTCGACCAACATGAAGTACAATGTGTCACGAAAAAACAATCTCAAAATCAACTGGATATGTTAAAGCGTTCCAAAGTTATAACCACTTAAATAGACACATGTCAGATTTTAAAAAATGGGCCGTGTCAGGAAGGTGAAAAGTGGCTTCAGCGTTAAGGGGTTAAAACAGAGGACCGGGTAGGTGGCCCTCCAGAAAAATTAAATACATAGAGTACTATAGCTAGAGCCAGTTGGCCCTGGAAAAAAATAGCCAGTTTCCTCTGCTTTAGTGTACAAAGAGGAGGAGTAGTGGATACATTATTCAGTTTGAGCTTCTTTCACCTGGTGGAGAATGAAAATCCGGAGAAATCCAGGCTTTATTCATCTTGATAAGCGTCAGCCTGTCAGCGCTGTCAGTCGACAGGCGTGTACGCTTATCGATGATGATGCCACCAGCTGCACTGAAAACCTGCTCGGACAACACGCTAGCGGCAGGGCAGGCAAGAACCTCCAAGGTGTACAGCGCCAGTTCGTGCCACATGTCCAGCTTTGAAACCCAGTAGTTGTAGGGAGCTGTGTGATCATTTAGGACGATGGTATGGTCAGCTACGTACTCCCTCACCATCTTTCTGTAAAGATCAGCCCTACTCTGTCGAGACTGGGGACAGGTGACAGTGTCTTGCTGGGGTGACATAAAACTGGCAAAGGCCTTGTAAAGCGTACCCCTGCCAGTGCTGGACAAACTGCCTGCTCGCCTACTCTCCCTCGCTACTTGTCCCGCAGAACTACGCACTCTGCCGCTAGCGCTGTCAGAAGGGAAATACTGTTTCAGCTTGTGCACCAGGGCCTGCTGGTATTCATGCATTCTCACACTCCATTCCTCTCCAGGGATGAGAGTGGAAAGATTTTGCTTGTACCGTGGGTCCAGGAGAGTGAATACCCAGTAATCGGTGCTGGAATAAATTCTTTGAACGCGAGGGTCACGGGATAGGCAGCCTAGCATGAAATCTGCCATATGCGCCAGAGTACCAACGCGTAAGAATTCACTCCCCTCACTGGCCTGACTGTCCATTTCCTCCTCCTCCAACTCCTCTTCTTCTGCCCATACACGCTGAACAGTGAAGGACTGAACAATGGTCCCCTCTTCTGTCTCGCCAACATTCTCCTCCTCTTCCTCCGCATCCTCCTCCACCTCCTCCGATATGCGCTGAGAAACAGACCTGAGGGTGCTTTGGCTATCAACAAGGGAATCTTCTTCCCCCCTCTCTTGTGACGAACGCAAAGCTTCCGACTTCATGCTGACCAGAGAGTTTTTCAACAGACCAAGCAGCGGGATGGTGGGGCTGATGATGGCGGCATTGCCACTGACCATTTGTTTTGACTCCTCAAAGTTACTCAGCACCTGACAGATATCAGACATCCACGTCCACTCCTCATTGTAGACTTGAGGAAGCTGACTGACCTGACTACCAGTTCTGGTGGTAGTTGACTTTTGGCAGTCTACAATCGCTCTGCGCTGCTGGTAAACTCTGGATAAAATGGTTATTGTTGAATTCCACCTCGTGGGCACATCGCACAACAGTCGGTGAGCGGGCAGTTGGAGGCGGCGCTGCGCTGCCCTGAGAGTGGCAGCATCTGTGCTGGACTTCCTGAAATGCGCACAGATGCGGCGCACCTTCGTGAGCAAATCAGACAGATTGGGGTATGTCTTGAGGAAACGCTGAACTATGAGATTTAAAACATGGGCCAGGCATGGCACATGTGTCAGTCTGCCGAGTTGCAGAGCCGCCACCAGGTTACGGCCGTTGTCACACACAACCATGCCTGGCTTCAGGTTCAGCGGTGCCAGCCACAGATCAGTCTGCGCCGTGATGCCCTGTAATAGCTCTTGGGCAGTGTGCCTTTTATCGCCTAGGCTGCTGCTGTGCCTAGAGCTACCGACTGATGGCGCCATGCCCACGGATGGTAATTCGGAGGAGGAGGTGGAGGAGGGGTGGGAGGAGGAGGAGGTATAGTAGGCCATTGAGACCTGGACCGAGGTAGGCCCCGCAATCCTCGGTGTCGGCAGTATATGACCAGCCCCAGGGTCAGACTCGGTCCCAGCCTCCACCAAGTTAACCCAATGTGCCATCAGCGATATATAGTTGCCCTGCCCGGCAGCACTCGTCTACGTGTCCGTGGTCAGGTGGACCTTGTCAGAGACGGCATTGGTCAGGGCACGGATGATGTTGTCTGACACGTGCTTGTGCAGGGCTGGGACGGCACATCGGGAAAAGTAGTGGCGGCTGGGGACCGAATACCGAGGGGCGGCCGCCGCCATGAGGTTTCAAAAGGCCTCGGTCTCTACCTACCTATAGGGCAGCATCTCCAGGCTAAGCAGTTTGGAGATGTGGACGTTGAGGGCTTGGGCGTGTGGGTGGGTGGGTGGCACTATACTTCCTTTTGCGCTCCAGCGTCTGGGGTATGGAGAGCTGAACGCTGGTGGATGCTGTAGAGGATCATGGAGGCGAAGATGGGGTTTTCACACGGGAGGTGTTTGGTCCGGGGTCCTGGGCAGGGTTCTGACTAGCAGATGACACAGGGGAAGGAGCAGTGGTGTTCCCGGAAGGAGGTGATCGGGCTTGGTGACATTGAGTGGGGTGTTTAGCATTCATATGCCTGCGCATACTGGTGGTAGTTTAGCTAGTAGTGGTGGAACCCCTGCTGATCCTGGTTTGGCACAGGTTGCACACCACGGTCCGTCGGTCATCCGGTGTTTCTTTAAAGAACCTCCAGACTTCTGAAAATCTAGCCCTCGCCACGGGGGCTTTACTACGAGAAACATTTGGCGCTGATGCACCAGCTCTGGCCCTGCCTCTCCGTCTGGCCCCACCACTGCCTCTTCCAACCTGTTCTGCTATAGGACTCGCCTCCGTCTCAGAAGCACTGTGTTCACCTGGCCTATCAACCCAGCTTGGGTCTGTCACCTCATCATCCTCCGATCCCTCAGTCTGCTCCCCCCTCGGACTTCCTGCCCTGACAACAACTTCACCACTGTCTGACAACCGTGTCTCCTCATCGTCCGACACCTCTTTACACACTTCTTCCACTAAGACAATAATGTCATCATCACCCACAGACTGCGACCGGTGGAAAACCTGGGCATCGGAAAATAGCTCAGCAGCAACCGGACAAGTGGTTTGTGACTGTGGGAAGGGTCCAGAAAACAGTTCCTCAGAGTAGCCGGTTCAAATGCCAAATTTTGCTGGGAGGGGGAAGACTGGGGGGAAGGAGGTTGAGGTGGAGGAGCTGGCGGAGTGCTCACTTGGGTAACATGGGTGGACTGCGTGGAAGACTGACTGGTGGACAAATGGCTAAAAGTATTGTCCACAATCCACGACATCACCTGTTCGCACTGTTCTGGCCTCAACAGTGCTCTACCACGAGTCCCAGTAACTTCAGACATGAACCTAGGGAGTGTAGCTCTGCGGCGTTCCCCTGCTCCCTCATCAGCAGGTGGTGTCTCACCCGGCCCAGGACCACGGCCTCTGACCCCTGCAGTAATTGGATTCCCATGCCCTTATCCTCTTCCTCCACCCTTAGCACTCGGGTTCAACATTTTGCAAATAAAAGTGTCTTTTATAGACAAAAGAGAAATATAAACAGTAAAAAAAAAATTTTTATTTTTATTTATTTTTTTTTTGTTTTATGGAACAAAACGTGCAGAAGAAATCAGACAGCACAGCAACCTCAGAAGATGATTGCAATGGCTAGTTTCTAACCAACACTGACAGCACACAAAAGGATTTTGTGCTGTGACTTTCACTTTGGGGAAAAAAAAATCGTCAGACTGTGCCTAATTCTATCAAACCCCCAATAAATTGTCCCACTTAGCTGTTTGATATGTGTGTCACTAAGAGCCAAAATTAACGTTCGCAAGTCTCCCTGCAAAAATACTGCAGTAGCTGCACTACTAGTGCCCAGTCACAAGCAAATAAAAAAACAAAATTGTAGCCCTAACAAGGGCTGTTGGGTTCTTGTAGAATCACTCCTGCCTAACAGTAAGCTTATAGAACACCCTAACGCTATCCCTGTAGCCTGGGTGTACTGCAGAGTCTCATGGCTTGTGATTGGCTCTGTTTCTGGCCGCCAAAAATCCAAACGCCGCGAGATGCCATTTTCTCGAGCTGGTGAAATACTCGTCCGGGCAACGAGCAGTTGCGAGTACGCTAATGCTCGAACGAGCATCAAGCTCGGACGAGTATGCTCGCTCATCTCTAGTGATGAGCAGGTTTGTCGACATTCAGGGTCATAGAGTTCGGATATAATCCAGTGAAATATTTGGTTTGTGCACCTGAACTTGGCCCTGATCACAAACCCCAATAAAATCAATGGGGACCAGAGTATTAACACTCAAAAACACCCATAAAAGGGACCGGGAGCTGCAAAATGGGGGTAAAAACAGGGCAAGGGAAAGTACTTAAAATAATAACATTAGATAAAAAAATATTAATGAATAAAAAAAAATTATGAAACATAAAATGCTGATAATGTGGCTGTAGTAGAAGACAGTATGGGTAGTGATGAGTGGACCTGACCTGGACTGTGCCTGGGAGAGGAGGCAGCTAGAATGACAGTAAGAGGCCGCTAGAAATGGTGCAGAGTCATGTACTGCGGGTGTATTACCAAACCGTAATAGGTGATACTAAAAAACAAACAGAGAGAAGGAAGCACAACCTGGTGCAATATTACTCTTTACATAGCAGGGATATCAATAGTGAAAATTCATTAACCTTGTGGAGCTGTGCTTAATGGGCATCTACCACCAGGATGAAAGACTGTATGCAAATGAGCCTGAGGGGCTCCAGGCTCCATTAACACCTATGGAGCCTTTAGTGCTCCCATTGTTAGCTAATTACTTAAACGATCGGAATTCGGTCCTGGCTTTGGATTACCGGGTGGCGCCCCCAGAAGTGGTTTATTTTGTGGGACATACTGGTCTTGTTTGTCGCTCGATTTCAGTAAAGTGCTCTGTAACCCCTCAGTCTCCAATTCCTGTCTGCTCTCTAATACTTATCCCATAACAGCTATATTTAGTTGTAGGAGCTGCATATATTCATAAGGGGCTGTATATAGTTATAGGGGGGGCTGTATATAGTTATAGATGACAGTAAATTGTTGTAGGGAGGCAGTAAATATTTATAAGGGGCTTTATATAGTTATAGATGGCAGTAAATAGTTGTAGGGAGGCAGTATATATTTGTAAGGGGCTTTATATAGTTATGGGGAGGCTCTATATAGTTATAGAGCAGCTGCATATAGCCATAGAAGGCTATATATAGTTATAGGGGGCTATATATATTTCACGGTAGCTGTATATAGTTAAAGGGGGCTGTATATAGTTAAATGGAGGCTGTATAGAGTTATCGAGCGGCTGCATACAGTTATAGGAGGCTGTATCTAGTTATAGGGGAATGTACATAGTTAAAGGGAAGCTGTATACATTTCTAGGGAGCTGTTTATAGTTATTGGAGACTGTATTTAGATAAAGAGATGTTGTATATAGTAATAGGAGGCTGTATATAGTTATAAGGGATGGTTTATATTTATAGGGAGGCTGTATATAGTTATAGGATGTTTACAGTTTTGGGGGGCTGTATATAGTTACAGAAGGCTGTATATAGTAATAGGGAGGCTGTGTATAGTTAAAGGGGGCTGTATATTATTATAGGGAAGTTGTATATATTTCAAGGGAGCTGTATATAGTTATAGGGAGGCTGTATATAGTTTTAGGGAGGTTGTATATAGTTATATGGAGGTTGTATATAGTTATAGGGGGTTGTATATAGTTATAGGGGGTTGTATATAGTTATAGGGGGCTGTATATAGTTATAGGAGGCTGTATATAGTTAAAGGGAGGCTGTATATAGTTAAAGGGAGGCTGTATATAGTTTAGTGAGGTTGTATGTAGTTATATGGGGGCTGTATAGTTTATCAGAGAAGTTATATAGTTATAGAAATGCTGCATATATTTATAGGGGGCTGTATATAGGTATTATAGGAGGCTGTATATATTTCTAGGCAGCTGTATATAGTTATAGGGAGGTTGTATATAGTTGTAGGGGCTGTATATAGATATAGGGGGCTGTATATAGTTATTGGGGCCAGCATTTAGTTATATGGGGCTGTATATGGTTTATAGGAGGCATTATATAGTTGTAGGGAGGCTGCTTACAGTTATAGGGGGCTGTATATAGTTATTATAGGGTGGCTGAATACAGTTATAGGGGAGTCTGTACATAGTTATAGGGCAGGGCCGCATCTGCCGTGAGGCGGGATGAAAATTCCGCCTCAGGTGGCAGATGCAGAGCCCTGAAAGAAGCCGCGAAACAGGTGTGGGTGCTTTGGGCCCTCATCCGAATCACCCTCTAGCAGTAAGGACCTACCGCTGACTGCAGAATTACCAAGCGTATCCTCTGTGCCTGTAGACATGGAGACAAGAGCAGCCGCACGGTACTGGGTGGCAGTACAGACCTGTTTGTCTGCACTGCTCTATGGCATTACCAGTGCCATAGAAGAGCCGAGAGAAGAGGAAAGGACCTGTATTATTTTTTTACTTAACTGGGGGTGGAGGGGACATTTTATGGGGGAATGAATATTAATGTAAATAGGGGGTGGGCTGATGGGCTGCTGTATATAGCTTTACTGGGGTGGATTGGATATGGGATCTTAAATAAAAGAGGGGCATTTATGGGGAGGGCTGTTATAGGATACTGTATATAATTAAAGGGGTTTTCCCACGAAGACAAGTTAGGCCCTATCCGCGGGATAGGGCCTGGTTGCTGATCAGTGGGGGTCTCACTGCTGAGACCCTGCAGATTGCAAAAAACTTTCTTCTCCATTAATCTCTATGGAGCTGATGGAAATTGCAGAGCATCGCTCTCACTGATCTCCGTCAGCCTCATGAAGAATAACGGCGCAGAACGGTCATGCACAACCATCTGCTCCATTAATCTGACGGAGCGACGAGGGGTCCGACGGATCAGCACTGAGACCCCCACTGATCAGCAAGTTAGGCCCTATCCTGTGGAACTTTTCTTTGTCGGAAAACCCCTTCAAAGTTGGAAGTTCCATCTAAGGGGGGTACATTTTAAGTACGGGGGGCTGTATAACGGGTTCTGTATATAATTTAATTGGGGGCTATATATAAGTTCATTAGGGTGGTGTTTTATATATAAGTTAATTAGGGTGACACTATTAAATTATTAGGGGTCTGTATATTAAATTGTGTAGTTTGGGATATATAGTACTTAGGAGAATAGTGTTGTTATCCAGGTGACATATTGTAAGTGACTTTTGTATTTTACAGGTGCAGTAGTAGTTCTCTTGGACTTGGGTACCAAATCGGGATAAGTGATCGGCATTCTTATGCTGACTCCCTGGTTTGTACTGTACCAAGAACCGGTAAGGCTGTAAGCCCAAGTACCAACATGTTAGACGAGCATTGTTACCCTTCATTGTATTCAACCAAAATAAAGGATGATGGTCAGAAACTAACACAAATTCTTTACCCAATAGATAATAACGTAGACTTTCTATGGCCCATTTTATGGCTAAACATTCCTTTTCTATTGTAGAATAGTTTAGTTCTCTGGGGAACAGTTTTCTGCTAATATACAGAATTGGATGTTCTTCTCCATCCTGCATTTGGCAGAGAACAGCCCCGATACCCCTTTCTGAGGCATCAACCTGGACTTGAAATGGCAGAGTAAAATTTGGGTTATTTAATACAGGTGCACCACACAATTTCTCTTTTAAAGTATTAAATGCTTTTTCAGGTGTCCATTCCACAAGGTTCTTTTTTGTTTTCTTTGTAAGATCACTTAAAGGGGAGGCTAAATCAGAAAAATTTGGAATAAATCGGCGGTAATAGCCAGCCAGCCCTAAAAATGACCTCACTTCCTTCTTTGTTTTTGGAGTTGGGGCATCCTTTACAGCTGTGACTTTTGAAATTTCTGGGTTAATTTTCCCACCACCTAAATGTATCCAAGATAAGAGGTTTCTTTCTGAGCTATGGCACATTTTGCTGGATTGATTGTAAGTCCAGCTTTAGCCAAGGCTGAGATGACATTTTCCAATCAGAACTAAAGACAATGACATCATCAAGGTAAGCGGCACAGTATGAGGAGTGTGGTCTGATTACTGTATCCATTAGCCTTTGGAATGTAGCAGGGGCATTATGGAGGCCAAATGGCATACAGGTAAACTGAAACAAGCCCTGTGGGGTGGCAAAAGCTGCTTTTTCACGGGAATTACCTTCAAGTGGTATCTGCCAATAGCCCTTAGTCAGATCAAATGTAGATATATACTGGGCTTTTCCCAAGCTACTTATTAGGTCATCAATATGGGGCATAGGGTAGCTGTCAAATTTTGAGATCTGATTGAGTTTTCTAAAATCAATACAGAATCTAATGTCCCCATTTTTCTTGGGTACAACAACAATGGGGGAGCACCAAGGACTGCAGGATGGTTCAATGACCCCTAATTTTAGCATGTTTTGAACTTCCATGTCCATCACAGGCTTAAGTTTTTCAGGCACCCTGTAGGGTTTCTGACGTATTGGTTTGGCATCACCAGTGTCAATCACATGTTGGACTAACTTGGTGTGACCTGGTGTAGAGATAAAGGTGTGTTCATGCTTCTGCAACAAATGGTCTAAGTCTTTATTCTGGTCATCAGAAAGTTCACTTCCCCTCTGAATATCAGAGACATGAGAACTAACGGGAGACAGAATAGAATAAGCCTGATCAAGAAGATTTGGACGACATTCTGAAAGAATTGTACAGGCCACATTTGGTCTATCAACCCATTTTTTAAGTAGATTGGCATGGAAGATTTTCTTTTCCTGAACCCTGCCAGGCATAAAAATCTCATAATCTACTGGACCAGTTTGACGCAAGACCTCAAAGGGTCCCTGCCACCTTGCTAGCAATTTGTTATCAGATGTTGGCAGTAACAGTAGAACCTTATCCCCGGGTATTAAACATTTATCTTTAGCATTTTTGTCATACCATTGTTTCATGTGGGATTGTGCATCTGTGTAACATTGACCTTCACAAACTCTGCTAACTCAGCAAGTTTGTCCCTCATCGAGAGGACATACTCCACTAAGGTTTTTTGGTTTGGGCTAGGGTTTTCCCAGTGTTCTTTGATCACATCCAGTGGTCCCCTTGGTCTTCTACCATAGAGTAACTCAAAGGGAGAAAAACCAGTGGATGCCTGTGGAACCTCTCTATAGGCAAACAAAACATATGGGAGCAACTGATCCCATTGTTTTGGATATTGTACCACAAACTTGCAAAGCATTCTTTTAAGCGTCTGGTTGAAGCGCTCCACCAAGCCATCTGTTTGTGGATGATAGGGAGCAGCTCTTACTGCCTGGATTCCTAAAAGCTGATGGATTTGCTTCATTAAGTTGGACTGAAAATTTGAACCTTGGTCTGTTAGAATTGTGCGAGGAATACCCATCTGACTGAAACATCGTATGTAAGAAATTGAGAAATGGAACGGCACTCACCGCTTAGTCTTCTTCCAATGAAAATTTATTTGTGCATACTCACAACATGACACGAAGTGTAGTACAAGTCGAGGGGAGGGGAGGATGCAGGGACTCAAGACATAGCAGCTAGGACAGCTGTTTCGCGCTCTCGGCGCTTCATCTGGCTTGTTTGCTCAAACACATGTAAAACAAGCAGGCCTTTTAAACCCGATGACCACACCCCCCTGAGTAGGAAGTGGATTTCATTGGTTATTCACCAAGGTGGGCAAGTCCCAAAACTTATCACAACAAGTGCCTGTAAGTTCATTAATTAGTTACACCCCACACAGGTCAATGCACTTACCGGTGACTGAAGTGCGCCGAGGTACGTTCTCATCCAACTAACATCAGTGTGGATGGGGGCGTTCTGCGCACAGCCGCCCCGATTCTGACGCCGGCACGGCTGCTCGGCAACCGCGTCGTCATCGTCATGGGTCAGCTGTCACATAACACGTCCCCCCTTTGTGACGTCAGGGGAAAAACCATTAAGTCGGAGTTAGTTAGGAGTGCATTTAATCCCACCCCTGACAATTGGCTAGAAACGAGCACCCCGAGAGGCACTTCTCATGAATCTGTCACACTCTGTGCCCTCTACAGGCAACTGCACATTAGTGTGACCCAATCCCAGCTTGTGATTGTGTTGTCCTCCCTCTAGGACATCATTGTCCTCCTCAGCGCTGGTCAGACACTACTACTCCTACTACCATGTACCTGTTATATTGGAAATCTCTCCCTCTGAACATGGGGCACAGTCATAGCAGCAGGTGTGAATGGTGGATCCTTTCATTTTCCGGCTTCCAGGTAAACACGGACCTGAGCAGCGGGAGACTGGGATCTGAGGGGAAAGACAAGAAACTTAGTGTTGTTCTATACTGGATATACTGTTCAGTGCGCTGTGTTAGCGTTGTTCTATGCTGGATGCACTGTTCAGTGCGCTGTGTTAGCGTTGTTCTGTACTGGATGCACTGGTCAGTGCGCTGTGTTAGCGTTGTTCTGTACTGGATGCACTGTTCGGTGCGCTGTGTTAGTGTTGTTCTGTACTGGATGCACTGTTCAGTGTGCTGTGTTAGTGTTGTTCTGTACTGGATGCACTGCTCAGTGCGTTGTGTTAGCGTTGTTCTATACTGGATGCACTGTTCAGTGCGCTGTGTTAGCGTTGTTCTGTACTGGATGCACTGTTCAGTGCGCTGTGTTAGTGTTGTTCTATACTAGATGCACTGTTCAGTGCGCTGTGTTAGTGTTGTTCTGTACTGGATGCACTGCTCAGTGCGCTGTGTTAGCGTTGTTCTGTACTGGATGCACTGTTCGGTGCGCTGTGTTAGTGTTGTTCTGTACTGGATGCACTGTTCAGTGTGCTGTGTTAGCGTTGTTCTGTACTGGATGCACTGTTCAGTATGCTGTGTTAGTGTTGTTCTATACTGGATGCACTGTTCAGTGCGCTGTGTTAGTGTTGTTCTGTACTGGATGCACTGTTCAGTGCGCTGTGTTAGTGTTGTTCTATACTGGATGCACTGTTCAGTGCGCTGTGTTAGTGTTGTTCTGTACTGGATGCACTGTTCAGTGCGCTCTGTTAGCGTTGTTCTGTACTGGATGCACTGTTCAGTGCGCTGTGTTAGTGTTGCTCTATACTGGATGCACTGTTCAGTGCGCTGTGTTAGTGTTGTTCTATACTGGATGCACTGTTCAGTGCGCTGTGTTAGTGTTGTTCTATACTGGATGCACTGTTCAGTGCGCTGTGTTAGTGTTGTTCTATACTGGATGCACTGTTCAGTGCACTGTGTTAGTGTTGTTCTATACTGGATGCACTGTTCAGTGCGCTGTGTTAGCGTTGTTCTGTACTGGATGCACTGTTCAGTGCGCTGTGTTAGTGTTGTTCTGTACTGGATGCACTGTTCAGTGCACTGTGTTAGCGTTGTTCTATACTGGATGCACTGTTCAGTGCGCTGTGTTAGTGTTGTTCTGTACTGGATGCACTGTTCAGTGCACTGTGTTAGCGTTGTTCTGTACTGGATGCACTGTTCAGTGCACTGTGTTAGCGTTGTTCTATACTGGATGCCCTGCTCAGTGCTCTGTGTTAGTGTTGTTCTATACTGGATGCACTGTTCAGTGCGCTGTGTTAGTGTTGTACTATACTGGATGCACTGTTCAGTGCGCTGTGTTAGCGTTGTACTATACTGGATGCACTGTTCAGTGCGCTGTGTTAGCGTTGTTCTATACTGGATGCACTGTTCAGTGCGCTGTGTTAGCGTTGTTCTGTACTGGATGCACTGTTCAGTGCGCTGTGTTAGTGTTGTTCTATACTAGATGCACTGTTCAGTTCGCTGTGTTAGTGTTGTTCTATACTGGATGCACTGTTCAGTGCACTGTGTTAGTGTTGTTCTGTACTGGATGCACTGTTCAGTGCGCTGTGTTAGTGTTGTTCTGTACTGGATGCACTGTTCCGTGCGCTGTGTTAGCGTTGTTCTGTACTGGATGCACTGTTCAGTGCGCTGTGTTAGTGTTGTTCTGTACTGGATGCACTGTTCGGTGCGCTGTGTTAGCGCTGTTCTGTACTGGATGCACTGATCAGTGCGCTGTGTTAGTGTTGTTCTGTACTGGATGCACTGGTCAGTGCGCTGTGTTAGCGTTGTTCTGTACTGGATGCATTGGTCAGTGCGCTATGTTAGTGTTGTTCTGTACTGGATACACTGTTCAGTGCGCTGTGTTAGCGTTGTTCTATACTGGATGCACTGCTCAGTGCACTGTGTTAGCGTTGTTCTGTACTGGATGCCCTGTTCAGTGCGCTGTGTTAGCGTTGTTCTGTACTGGATGCACTGATCAGTGCGCTGTGTTAGCGTTGTTCTGTACTGGATGCACTGTTCAGTGCGCTGTGTTAGTGTTGTTCTGTACTGGATGCACTGTTCGGTGCGCTGTGTTAGCGCTGTTCTGTACTGGATGCACTGTTCAGTGCGCTGTGTTAGTGTTGTTCTGTACTGGATGCACTGTTCGGTGCGCTGTGTTAGCGCTGTTCTGTACTGGATGCACTGTTCAGTGCGCTGTGTTAGTGTTGTTCTGTACTGGATGCACTGTTCCGTGCGCTGTGTTAGCGTTGTTCTGTACTGGATGCACTGTTCAGTGCGCTGTGTTAGTGTTGTTCTGTACTGGATGCACTGTTCGGTGCGCTGTGTTAGCGCTGTTCTGTACTGGATGCACTGTTCAGTGCGCTGTGTTAGTGTTGTTCTATACTAGATGCACTGTTCAGTGCGCTGTGTTAGTGTTGTTCTGTACTGGATGCACTGCTCAGTGCGCTGTGTTAGCGTTGTTCTGTACTGGATGCACTGTTCGGTGCGCTGTGTTAGTGTTGTTCTGTACTGGATGCACTGTTCAGTGTGCTGTGTTAGCGTTGTTCTGTACTGGATGCACTGTTCAGTATGCTGTGTTAGTGTTGTTCTATACTGGATGCACTGTTCAGTGCGCTGTGTTAGTGTTGTTCTGTACTGGATGCACTGTTCAGTGCGCTGTGTTAGTGTTGTTCTATACTGGATGCACTGTTCAGTGCGCTGTGTTAGTGTTGTTCTGTACTGGATGCACTGTTCAGTGCGCTCTGTTAGCGTTGTTCTGTACTGGATGCACTGTTCAGTGCGCTGTGTTAGTGTTGCTCTATACTGGATGCACTGTTCAGTGCGCTGTGTTAGTGTTGTTCTATACTGGATGCACTGTTCAGTGCGCTGTGTTAGTGTTGTTCTATACTGGATGCACTGTTCAGTGCGCTGTGTTAGTGTTGTTCTATACTGGATGCACTGTTCAGTGCACTGTGTTAGTGTTGTTCTATACTGGATGCACTGTTCAGTGCGCTGTGTTAGCGTTGTTCTGTACTGGATGCACTGTTCAGTGCGCTGTGTTAGTGTTGTTCTGTACTGGATGCACTGTTCAGTGCACTGTGTTAGCGTTGTTCTATACTGGATGCACTGTTCAGTGCGCTGTGTTAGTGTTGTTCTGTACTGGATGCACTGTTCAGTGCACTGTGTTAGCGTTGTTCTGTACTGGATGCACTGTTCAGTGCACTGTGTTAGCGTTGTTCTATACTGGATGCCCTGCTCAGTGCTCTGTGTTAGTGTTGTTCTATACTGGATGCACTGTTCAGTGCGCTGTGTTAGTGTTGTACTATACTGGATGCACTGTTCAGTGCGCTGTGTTAGCGTTGTACTATACTGGATGCACTGTTCAGTGCGCTGTGTTAGCGTTGTTCTATACTGGATGCACTGTTCAGTGCGCTGTGTTAGCGTTGTTCTGTACTGGATGCACTGTTCAGTGCGCTGTGTTAGTGTTGTTCTATACTAGATGCACTGTTCAGTTCGCTGTGTTAGTGTTGTTCTATACTGGATGCACTGTTCAGTGCACTGTGTTAGTGTTGTTCTGTACTGGATGCACTGTTCAGTGCGCTGTGTTAGTGTTGTTCTGTACTGGATGCACTGTTCCGTGCGCTGTGTTAGCGTTGTTCTGTACTGGATGCACTGTTCAGTGCGCTGTGTTAGTGTTGTTCTGTACTGGATGCACTGTTCGGTGCGCTGTGTTAGCGCTGTTCTGTACTGGATGCACTGATCAGTGCGCTGTGTTAGTGTTGTTCTGTACTGGATGCACTGGTCAGTGCGCTGTGTTAGCGTTGTTCTGTACTGGATGCATTGGTCAGTGCGCTATGTTAGTGTTGTTCTGTACTGGATACACTGTTCAGTGCGCTGTGTTAGCGTTGTTCTATACTGGATGCACTGCTCAGTGCACTGTGTTAGCGTTGTTCTGTACTGGATGCCCTGTTCAGTGCGCTGTGTTAGCGTTGTTCTGTACTGGATGCACTGATCAGTGCGCTGTGTTAGTGTTGTTCTATACTGGATGCACTGTTCAGTGCGCTGTGTTAGCGTTGTTCTGTAATGGATGCCCTGTTCAGTGCGCTGTGTTAGCGTTGTTCTGTACTGGATGCACTGATCAGTGCGCTGTGTTAGTGTTGTTCTATACTGGATGCACTGTTCAGTGCGCTGTGTTAGCGTTGTTCTGTAATGGATGCCCTGTTCAGTGCGCTGTGTTAGCGTTGTTCTATACTGGATGCACTGTTCAGTGCGCTGTGTTAGCATTGTTCTGTACTGGATGCACTGTTCAGTGCGCTGTGTTAGCGTTGTTCTGTACTGGATGCACTGTTCAGTGCGCTGTGTTAGCATTGTTCTGTACTGGATGCACTGTTCAGTGCGCTGTGTTAGCGTTGTTCTGTACTGGATGCACTGTTCAGTGCACTGTGTTAGTGTTGTTCTGTACTGGATGCACTGTTCAGTGCACTGTGTTAGTGTTGTTCTGTACTGGATGCACTGTTCAGTGCACTGTGTTAGCGTTGTTCTGTACTGGATGCACTGTTCAGTGCGCTGTGTTAGCGTTGTTCTATACTGGATGTACTGCTCAGTGCGCTGTGTTAGCGTTGTTCTATACTGGATGCACTGTTCAGTGCACTGTGTAAGCGTTGTTCTATACTGGATGCACTGTTCAGTGCACTGTGTTAGCGTTGTTCTGTACTGGATGCACTGTTCAGTGCGCTGTGTTAGTGTTGTTCTGTACTGGATGCACTGTTCAGTGCACTGTGTTAGTGTTGTTCTGTACTGGATGCACTGTTCAGTGCGCTGTGTTAGTGTTGTTCTGTACTGGATGCACTGTTCAGTGCGCTGTGTTAGTGTTGTTCTCTACTGGATGCACTGTTCAGTGCGCTGTGTTAGCGTTGTTCTGTACTGGATGCACTGTTCAGTGCAATGTGTTAGAGTTGTTCTGTACTGGATGCACTTTTCAGTGTGCTGTGTTAGCGTTGTTCTGTACTGGATGCACTGTTCAGTGCAATGTGTTAGCGTTGTTCTATACTGGATGCACTGTTCAGTGCGCTGTGTTAGTGTTGTTCTGTAATGGATGCACTGTTCAGTGCACTGTGTTAGCGTTGTTCTATACTGGATGCACTGTACAGTGCGCTGTGTTAGCGTTGTACTATACTGGATGCACTGTTCAGTGGACTGTGTTAGTGTTGTTCTGTACTGGATGCACTGTTCAGTGCGCTGTGTTAGCGTTGTTCTGTACTGGATGCACTGTTCAGTGCGCTGTGTTAGCGTTGTTCTGTTCTGGATGCACTGGTCAGTGTGCTGTGTTAGCGTTGTACTATACTTGATGCACTGTTCAGTGCACTGTGTTAGTGTTGTTCTATACTGGATGCACTGTTCAGTGCACTGTGTTAGCGTTGTTCTGTACTGGATGCACTGATCAGTGCGCTGTGTTAGCGTTGTTCTATACTGGATGCACTGTTCAGTGCGCTGTGTTAGTGTTGTTCTGTACTGGATGCACTGTTCAGTGCGCTGTGTTAGTGTTGTTCTGTACTGGATGCACTGTTCAGTGCGCTGTGTTAGCGTTGTTCTATACTGGATGCACTGTTCAGTGCGCTGTGTTAGCATTGTTCTATACTGGATGCACTGTTCAGTGCGCTGTGTTAGCGTTGTTCTATACTGGATGCACTGTACAGTGCGCTGTGTTAGTGTTTTTCTATACTGGATGCACTGTTCAGTGCACTGTGTTAGCGTTGTTCTATACTGGATGCACTGTTCAGTGCGCTGTGTTAGCGTTGTTCTATACTGGATGCACTGTTCAGTGCGCTGTGTTAGCGTTGTTCTGTACTGGATGCACTGATCAGTGCGCTGTGTTAGTGTTGTTCTGTACTGAATGCACTGTTCAGTGCGCTGTGTTAGTGTTGTTCTATACTGGATGCACTGTTCAGTGCGCTGTGTTAGCGTTGTTCTATACTGGATGCACTGTTCAGTGCGCTGTGTTAGCATTGTTCTGTACTGGATGCACTGTTCAGTGCACTGTGTTAGCGTTGTTCTGTACTGGATGCCCTGTTCAGTGCGCTGTGTTAGCGTTGTTCTATACTGGATGCACTGTTCAGTGCACTGTGTTAGTGTTGTTCTATACTGCATGCACTGTTCAGTGCGCTGTGTTAGCATTGTTCTGTACTGGATGCACTGTTCAAGGCGCTGTGTTAGCGTTGTTCTGTACTGGATGCACTGTTCAGTGCGCTGTGTTAGCGTTGTTCTATACTGGATGCACTGTTCAGTGCACTGTGTTAGCGTTGTTCTGTACTGGATGCACTGTTCAGTGCACTGTGTTAGTGTTGTTCTGTACTGGATGCACTGTTCAGTGCACTGTGTTAGTGTTGTTCTGTACTGGATGCACTGTTCAGTGCGCTGTGTTAGCGTTGTTCTATACTGAATGTACTTGGCAGTGCTCTGTGTTAGCGTTGTTCTATACTGGATGCACTGTTCAGTGCGCTGTGTTAGCGTTGTTCTGTACTGTATGCACTGTTCAGTGCGCTGTGTTAGCGTTGTTCTATACTGGATGCACTGTTCAGTGCACTGTGTTAGCGTTGTTCTATACTGGATGCACTGTTCAGTGCACTGTGTTAGCGTTGTTCTGTACTGGATGCACTGTTCAGTGCGCTGTGTTAGCGTTGTTCTATACTGGATGCACTGTTCAGTGCGCTGTGTTAGCGTTGTTCTGTACTGGATGCACTGTTCAGTGCAATGTGTTAGAGTTGTTCTGTACTGGATGCACTGTTCAGTGCAATGTGTTAGTGTTGTTCTGTACTGGATGCACTGTTCAGTGTGCTGTGTTAGTGTTGTTCTGTACTGGATGCACTGTTCAGTGCGCTGTGTTAGCGTTGTTCTGTACTGGATGCACTGTTCAGTGAGCTGTGTTAGCGTTGTTCTGTACTGGATGCACTTTTCAGTGTGCTGTGTTAGCCTTGTTCTGTACTGGATGCACTGTTCAGTGCAATGTGTTAGCGTTGTTCTATACTGGATGCACTGTTCAGTGCGCTGTGTTAGCGTTGTTCTGTACTGGATGCACTGTTCAGTGCGCTGTGTTAGTGTTGTTCTATACTGGATGCACTGTTCAGTGCGCTGTGTTAGCGTTGTTCTTTACTGGATGCACTGTTCAGTGCGCTGTGTTAGCTCTGTTCTGTACTGGATGCACTGTTCAGTGCACTGTGTTAGTGTTGTTCTGTACTGTATGCACTATTTAGTGCGCTGTGTTAGTGTTGTTCTATACTGGTTGCACTGTTCAGTGCACTGTGTTAGCGTTGTTCTGTACTGGATGCCCTGTTCAGTGCACTGTGTTAGTGTTGTTCTGTACTGGATGCACTGTTCAGTGCGCTGTGTTAGTGTTGTTCTATACTGGATGCACTGTTCAGTGCGCTGTGTTAGCGTTGTTCTGTACTGGATGCACTGTTCAGTGCACTGTGTTAGTGTTGTTCTATACTGGATGCACTGTTCAGTGCACTGTGTTAGTGTTGTTCTATACTGGATGCACTGTTCAGTGTGCTGTGTTAGCGTTGTTCTGTACTGGATGCACTGTTCAGTGCGCTGTGTTAGTGTTGTTCTGTACTGGATGCACTGTTCAGTGCACTGTGTTAGCGTTGTTCTGTACTGGATGCACTGCTCAGTGCGCTGTGTTAGCGTTGTTCTATACTGGATGCACTGTACAGTGCGCTGTGTTAGCGTTGTACTATACTGGATGCACTGTTCAGTGCACTGTGTTAGTGTTGTTCTGTACTGGATGCACTGTTCAGTGCGCTGTGTTAGCGTTGTACTATACTGGATGCACTGTTCAGTGCACTGTGTTAGTGTTGTTCTATACTGGATGCACTGTTCAGTGCACTGTGTTAGCGTTGTTCTGTACTGGATGCACTGATCAGTGCGCTGTGTTAGCGTTGTTCTATACTGGATGCACTGTTCAGTGCGCTGTGTTAGTGTTGTTCTGTTCTGGATGCACTGTTCAGTGTGCTGTGTTAGTGTTGTTCTGTACTGGATGCACTGTTCAGTGCGCTGTGTTAGCGTTGTACTATACTGGATGCACTGTTCAGTGCACTGTGTTAGTGTTGTTCTATACTGGATGCACTGTTCAGTGCACTGTGTTAGCGTTGTTCTGTACTGGATGCACTGATCAGTGCGCTGTGTTAGTGTTGTTCTGTATTAGATGCACTGTTCAGTGCGCTGTGTTAGTGTTGTTCTATACTGGATGCACTGTTCAGTGCGCTGTGTTAGCGTTGTTCTATACTGGATGCACTGTTCAGTGCGCTGTGTTAGTGTTGTTCTGTTCTGGATGCACTGTTCAGTGTGCTGTGTTAGTGTTGTTCTGTACTGGATGCACTGTTCAGTGCGCTGTGTTAGTGTTGTTCTGTAATGGATGCCCTGTTCAGTGCGCTGTGTTAGTGTTGTTCTGTTCTGGATGCATTGTTCAGTGTGCTGTGTTAGTGTTGTTCTGTACTGGATGCACTGTTCAGTGCGCTGTGTTAGTGTTGTTCTGTACTGGATGCACTGTTCAGTGTGCTGTGTTAGTGTTTTTCTATACTGGATGCACTGTTCAGTGCGCTGTGTTATCGTTGTTCTATACTGGATGCACTGTTCAGTGCGCTGTGTTAGCGTTGTTCTGTACTGGATGCACTGATCAGTGCGCTGTGTTAGTGTTGTTCTGTACTGGATGCACTGTTCAGTGTGCTGTGTTAGCGTTGTTCTGTACTGAATGCACTGTTCAGTGCGCTGTGTTAGTGTTGTTCTGTACTGGATGCACTGTTCAGTGCGCTGTGTTAGCGTTGTTCTATACTGGATGCACTGGTCAGTGCGCTGTGTTAGCGTTGTTCTGTACTGGATGCACTGATCAGTGCGCTGTGTTAGTGTTGTTCTGTACTGGATGCACTGTTCAGTGTGCTGTGTTAGCGTTGTTCTGTACTGAATGCACTGTTCAGTGCGCTGTGTTAGCGTTGTTCTATACTGGATGCACTGATCAGTGCACTGTGTTAGTGTTGTTCTGTACTGGATGCACTGGTCAGTGCGCTGTGTTAGTGTTGTTCTGTACTGGATGCACTGTTCAGTGTGCTGTGTTAGCGTTGTTCTGTACTGAATGCACTGTTCAGTGCGCTGTGTTAGCGTTGTTCTGTACTGAATGCACTGTTCAGTGCGCTGTGTTAGTGTTGTTCTGTACTGGATGCACTGTTCAGTGCGCTGTGTTAGTGTTGTTCTATACTGGATGCACTGTTCAGTGCGCTGTGTTAGCGTTGTTCTATACTGGATGCACTGTTCAGTGCGCTGTGTTAGCGTTGTTCTATACTGGATGCACTGATCAGTGCACTGTGTTAGTGTTGTTCTGTACTGGATGCACTGGTCAGTGCGCTGTGTTAGTGTTGTTCTGTACTGGATGCACTGTTCAGTGCGCTGTGTTAGTGTTGTTCTATACTGGATGCACTGTTCAGTGCGCTGTGTTAGCGTTGTTCTATACTGGATGCACTGTTCAGTGCGCTGTGTTAGCATTGTTCTATACTGGATGCACTGTTCAGTGCGCTGTGTTAGCATTGTTCTATACTGGATGCACTGTTCAGTGCGCTGTGTTAGCATTGTTCTATACTGGATGCACTGGTCAGTGCGCTGTGTTAGTGTTGTTCTATACTGGATGCACTGTTCAGTGCGCTGTGTTAGTGTTGTTCTGTACTGGATGCACTATTCAGTGCGCTGTGTTAGCGTTGTTCTGTACTGGATGCACTGTTCAGTGCGCTGTGTTAGCGTTGTTCTATACTGGATGCACTGTTCAGTGCGCTGTGTTAGCGTTTTTCTGTACTGGATGCACTGTTCAGTGCGCTGTGTTAGCGTTGTTCTATACTGGATGCACTGCTCAGTTCTCTGTGTTAGCGTTGTTCTGTACTGGATGCACTGTTCAGTGCGCTGTGTTAGTGTTGTTCTATACTGGATGCACTGTTCAGTGCGCTGTGTTAGTGTTGTTCTGTCCTGGATGCACTGTTCAGTGCGCTGTGTTAGTGTTGTACTATACTGGATGCACTTGTCAGTGCGCTGTGTTAGCGTTGTTCTGTACTGGATGCACTGTTCAGTGCGCTATGTTAGTGTTGTACTATACTGGATGTACTGTTCAGTGCGCTGTGTTAGCATTGTTCTGTCCTGGATGCACTGTTCAGTGCGCTGTGTTAGTGTTGTTCTGTACTGGATGCACTGTTCAGTGCTCTGTGTTAGCGTTGTTCTTTACTGGATGCACTGTTCAGTGCGCTGTGTTAGTGTTGTTCTGTACTGGATGCACTGGTCAGTGCACTGTGTTAGCGTTGTTCTGTACTGGATGCACTGCTCAGTGCGCTGTGTTAGTGTTGTTCTATGCTGGATGCACTGGTCAGTGCGCTGTGTTAGCGTTGTTCTGTACTGGATGCACTGCTCAGTGTGCTGTGTTAGCGTCGTTCTGTACTGGATGCACTGTTTTTTGGCAGCCAGAAACAGAGCCAATCACAAGCCAGGAGACTCTGCACTCCACCCAGCATGACGTGGTACCCTTACACGTCGATAGCAGTGGTTGGCTGGCCTGATCAGGTGACCCTGGAATAGACTAGCCGCTGCCCGCGCTGCTCGGATCATTCTCTGTCTGGATGCCGCTAGGGAGAGAGCTGCTGCTGGTCAGGGAAAGCGTTAGGGTGTTATATTAGCTTACTGTTAGGCAGGAGTGATTCTACAAGAACCCAACAGTCCTTCTTAGGGCTACAATAACGTTTTATTTTACATTTTTTTGGTTTGCCTGTGGCTGGGCTTGCTGCCATTAGTAGTGCAGCTAGTACCATATTGTGAGGAATTTCAGTGAGACTTGGGACCGTTGTGTTTAGCTCTTAGTGACACACATATCCATCTCAAACACCCAAGTGGAACAATTTATTAGGGGTTTGATTGAATTAGGCACAGTCTGCTGATTTTTTTTTTTTACTTTTATTTTTTTTTTTATAACTCAAAGTCATCAGGCACAGCACAAAATCCAGTTTTGTGCTGTCAGTGTAGGTTAGAAACTAGCCATAGCAATAGGATAGCACAGTTTTGTAAAAAAAGAAAAAACACAAATAAAACAAAAAAAAAACAAAAAAATCCAAAAACATTTACAGTTAACACTTTAATTTTGAAAATGTTGAACCCGAGGGCTAGGGGTAGAGGACGAGGGCGTGGACGTGGGCGTCCAACTACTGCAGGGGTCAGAGGCCGTGGTCCTGGGCGGGGTGAGACACCACCTGCTGATGAGGGAGCAGGGGAACGCCGCAGAGCTACACTGTTGAGGCCAGAACAATGCGAACAGGTGATGTTGTGGATTGCGAACAATGCTTCCAGCCATTTGTCCACCAGTCAGTCGTCCACGCAGTCCACCCATGTCACCAAAATCAGCACTCCTCCAGCTCCTCCACCTCAGCCTCCTTCCCCCCAGTCTGCCCCCTCCCAGCAAAATTTGGCATTTGAACCGGCATACTCTGAGCAACTGTTTTCTGGACCCTTCCCAGAGTCACAAACCACTTGTCCGGTTGCTGCTGAGCTCTTTTCCGATGCCCAGGTTTTCCACCGCTCGCAGTCTATGAGTGATGATGACATTGTTGACGTAGTGGAAGAAGTGTGTAAAGAGGTGTCGGACGATGAGGAGACACGGTTGTCAGACAGTGGTGAAGTTGTTGTCAGGGCAGGAAGTCCGAGGGGGGAGCACACTGAGGGATCGGAGGATGATGAGGTGACAGACCCAAGCTGGGTTGATAGGCCGGGTGAACACTGTGCTTCTGAGACGGAGGTGAGTCCTCGGCGAGAACAGGTTGGAAGAGTGGTGGGGCCAGACGGAGAGGCAGGGCCAGAGCTGATGCATCAGCGCCAAATGTTTCACATAGTCAAGCTCCCGTGGCGAGGGCTAGATTTTCGGAATTCTGGAGGTTCTTTAAAGAAACACTGGATGACCGACGGACTGTGGTATTCAACCTGTGCCACATCAGGATCAGCAGGGGTTCCACCACTACTAGCTTAACCACCACCAGTATGCACAGGCATGTGAATGCTAAACACCCCATTCAATGGCACCAAGCCCGTTCACCTCCGGCCGGGCACACCACTGCTCCTTCCCCTGTGTCATCTGCTGCCTCTGCTAGTCAGCCCCCTGCCCAGGACCCCGGCCCAAACACCTCCCGTGCAAAAACCACATCTTCGCCTCCACGATCCTCCACAGCATCCACCAGTGTTCAGCTCTCCATACCCCAGACGCTGGAGCGCAAAAGGAAGTATAGTGCAACCCACCCACACGCCCAAGCCCTCAACGTCCACATCTCCAGATTACTCAGCCTGGAGATGCTGCCCTATAGGCTGGTAGAGACCGAGGCCTTTCGCAACCTCATGGCGGCAGCCGCCCCTCGGTATTCGGTCCCCAGCCGCCACTACTTTTCCCGATGTGCCATCCCAGCCCTGCACCAGCACCTGTCAGACAACATCATCAGTGCTCTGACCAACGCCGTTTCTGACAAGGTCCACCTGACCACGGACACGTGGACGAGTGCTGCCGGGCAAGGCCACTATATATCGCTGACAGCACATTGGGTTAACTTGGTGGAGGCTGGGACCGAGTCTGACCCTGGGGCTGGTCATATACTGCCGGCGCCGAGGATTGCGGGGCGTACCTCGGTCCAGGTCTCTCAGGCCTACTATGCCTCCTCCTCCTCCCACCCCTCCTCCACCTCCTCCTCCGAATTACCATCTGTGGGCATGGCGCCATCAGTCGGTAGCTCTAGGCACAGCAGCAGTGCCATCGCTAAGTGACAGCAGGCGGTGCTCAAACTGCTAGGCCTAGGCGATAAAAGGCACACCGCCCGAGAGCTATTACAGGACATCACTGTGCAGACTGATCTGTGGCTGGCACCGCTGAACCTGAGGCCAGGCATGGTTGTGTGTGACAACGGCCGTAACCTGGTGGCGGCTCTGCAACTCGGCAGACTGACACATGTGCCATGCCTGGCCCATGTGTTAAATCTCATAGTTCAGCGTTTCCTCAAGACATACCCCAATCTGTCTGATTTGCTCACGAAGGTGCGCCGCATCTGTGTGCAATTCAGGAAGTCCAGCACAGATGCTGCCACTCTCAGGGCAGCGCAGCGCCGCCTCCAACTGCCCGCTCACCGACTGTTGTGCGACATGCCCACGAGGTGGAATTCAACATTAACCATGTTATCCAGAGTTTACCAGCCGCGCAGAGCGATTGTAGACTGCCAGATGTCAACTTCCACCAGAACTGGTAGTCAGGTCAGTCAGCTTCCTCAAGTCTACAATGAGGAGTGGACGTGGATGTCTGATATCTGTCAGGTGCTGAGTAACTTTGAGGAGTCAACACAGATGGTCAGTGGCGATGCCGCCATCATCAGCCTCACCATCCCGCTGCTTGGCCTGTTGAAAAATTCTCTGGTCAGCATGAAGTCAGAAGCTTTGCGCTCGTCACAAGAGACGGGGGAAGAAGATTCCCTTGTTGATAGCCAAAGCACCCTCAGGTCTGTTTCTCAGCGCATATCGGAGGAGGTGGAGGAGGATGAGGAGGAAGAGGAGGAGAATGTTGGCAAGACAGAAGAGGGGACCATTGTTCAGTCCTTCACTGTTCAGTGTGTATGGGCAGAAGAAGAGGAGTTGGAGGAGTTGGAGGAGGAGGAGGAAATGGACAGTCAGGCCAGTGAGGGGAGTGAATTCCTGTGCGTTGGGACTCTGGCGCATATGGCAGATTTCATGCTAGGCTGTCCGTGATCCCGTGACCCTCGCGTTCAAAGAATTTATTCCAGCACCGATTACTGGGTATTCACTCTCCTGGACCCATGGTACAAGCAAAATCTTTCCACTCTCATCTCTGGAGAGGAAAGGAGTGTGAGAATGCATGAATACCAGCAGGCCCTGGTGCACAAGCTGAAACAGTATTTCCCTTCTGACAGCGCTAGCGGCAGAGGGCGTACTTCTTTCGGGACAAGTAGCGAGGGAGAGTAGGCGAGCAGGCAGTTTGTCCAGCATTGGCAGGGGTACGCTTTACAAGGCCTTTGCCAGTTTTATGTCACCCCAGCAAGACACTGTCACCTGTCCCCAGTCTCGACAGAGTAGGGCTGATCTTTACAGAAAGATGGTGAGGGAGTACGTAGCTGACCATACCATCGTCCTAAATGATCACACAGCTCCCTACAACTACTGGGTTTCAAGGCTGGACATGTGGCACGAACTGGCGCTGTACGCCTTGGAGGTTCTTGCCTGCCCTGCCGCTTGCGTCTTGTCCGAGCGGGTTTTCAGTGCAGCTGGTGGCATCATCATCGATAAGCGTACACACCTGTCGACTGACAGCGCTGACAGGCTGACGCTTATCAAGATGAATAAAGCCTGGATTTCACAGGATTTCCATTCTCCACCAGGTGAAGGAAGCTCAACCTGAATAATGTATGCACTCCTCCTCCTCCTCATTTTCCTCCTTCTCCTCCTTTTTGTACACTAAAGCAGAGGAAACTGGCTATTTTTTGCCAGGGCCAACTGGCTCTAGCTATAGTACTCAATGTATTTAATTTTTCTGGAGGACCACCTACCCGGTCCTCTGTTTTAAACAATTTTTGGGAGTGCCACATTCAGGCACTCAATCTATTTAATATTTCTGGAGGACCACCTACCTGCTCCTCTGGTTTGAAAACTTTTTTGGACTGCCACATACAGGCACTATCCAAATTAAATTGTCTCCATAGCAGCCTCCACATGTCGTCTTTTTAGCTGGCTCCACACGTTGTCTCCATTGCTACCTCCACACGTCATCGCCATAGCTGCCTCCAAAAGTCGTCCATATAGCTGCCTCCATACATGGTCCCCTTATCAAACGAGCTGTGTCAGGCAGAATTTTGGGTTGTTTTCATGGCTTCCACATCAAACTTGTTAACTTTGTCGCCACCCTGCTGTGTAATCCACAAAATATGCTGGCAAACTTTTATCATTTACCGATATTATTTCAGCGCTTCTTGCGCATCTGTTTACATTCCCCTCACCCACCTTAACCCAAACTTATAAGAACACTACTACACTTGATCTTATACAAAAGGTTTTCAGAAGTGCTTTTTGGGGAGTAGCCTGGAGACAGGGGCTTGGATTGGGGAAAACTCGCCTGGCAGCGGAGCGCCAGCTCCATCCCAAGATCCAACTAACATAGTTTTAACTGCAGCACCTTTAATCTACTACTAGTTCACTGCCTCCATACATAGATACGACACCTAAGCTTTCGGCTGGTATATACGACACCTGAGCTTTCGGCAGCTAGATACGACACCTGAGCTTTCGGCAGGTAGATACGACACCTGAGCTTTCGGCAGGTAGATACGACACCTGAGCTTTCGGCAGGTAGATACGACACCTGAGCTTTCGGCAGGTAGATAGGACACCTCAGCGTTTGGCAGGTAGATACGACACCTGAGTGTTCGGCATGTAGATACGACACCTGAGCTTTTGGCAAGTAGATACGACACCTGAGCTTTTGGCAGGTAGATACGACACCTGAGCTTTTGGCAGGTAGATACGACACCTAAGCTTTCGGCTGGTATATACGACACCTGAGCTTTCGGCAGGTAGATACGACACCTGAGCGTTCGGCATGTAGATACGACACCTGAGCTTTTGGCAGGTAGATACGACACCTGAGCTTTCGGCTGGTATATACGACACCTGAGCTTTCGGCTGGTAGATACGACACCTGAGCGTTCGGCAGGTAGATACGACACCTGAGCTTTCGGCAGGTAGATACGACACCTGAGCTTTCGGCATGTAGATACGACACCTGAACTTCCGGCAGGTAGATACGACACCTGAGCTTTCGGCAGGTAGATACGACACCTGAGCTTTCGGCAGGTAGGTAGGACACCTGAGCGTTCGGCAGGTAGATACGACACCTGAGCGTTCGGCTTACCTCGTCTCAGAAGTTGTTCAGCAGCTGAGGCCTGTTGTGAGGTTAAAAGAAGAAAAATACAGCTCACCAAATACAGATGATAATGTGGACTGGAGGTATGAAGGACATCGCATGGCAGAAAACACTGTGGCAGATTTACTTACCCGGCCCATTTGCGATCCAGCGGCGCGTTCTCTGCGCTGGATTCGGGTCCGGACGGGATTTATTAAGGTATTTCCTCCGCCGTCCACCAGGTGGCGCTGCGCTGAAAATCATCTGAACGCGCCGGAATGCACCGAGCTGGACCAGGTGAAGGTAAGCGCTTCCCAAGCGACACTCTTTCGGTTTTTAAATGCAGCGGTTTTTCTGAATACGTCGGGTTTTCGGTTTTCCCTGAGGTGCTTCTTCTTACCGGTGCTTTTAAGTGCGTGTCTTGTGACACAATTTTAAAGTTAAATCCCGTGCGTAGTCCGAATCCGTCGGGTTGTCCGACTGCCACGCCCCCCGATTTGCGTCGCATGAAAGTCGGCGCGATTGCGCCCAAATCTGATCGCGTGCGCTAAAAACCACTGTTAAATGCAGCGCAAAACGAAAATCGTTGGGAAATCTGACAAAAATGCGGTCCGCGGACCCTTGGTAAATAAGCCCCACTAAGTATGTAGAGTTGCAATTGACATATCTTTTTATCGAATGTTCAGATAAATTTGTGCATGACTGAAATGATAAGCCTTCTGTGTATGTACTTGCACATTCCACATCTATTGGCTCCACAAGGGAAGTTTCCTTTATGTTGCAGCCAAGTGTGAACAGGGGCTGATGTGGAGCTAAAGACAGTTGGAGACAATTTATTGCCTAAAGTGACTGCTCGCTTAGCTACAAACCTGCAACTATTACTCAGAATATGTGCAGTAATAGGAAAACGGTGGCGGATAATAGAAACTATCTTTTTATATTCAGTTCTATGGGGCACATTTACTTACCCGTCCCATTGACGCCGCCAATCCGGAATATCCGACGTGGATTCGGACCTGCCGATTCACTAAGATTGTGCGTCCAATATCCCGCATGTGTCGCTTCCCCGCTCAGGTCCCTGGAGTTCTCCTTCTTCTTCCTGGTGTACGTAAGTGCATTGTCCGTGTATAATGCGCTGTGTGTGGAGTCACAGGGATCCTGCCCCCGATATCCTGCATGTGTCACTTCCCTGCTCAGGTCCCCGGAGTTCACCTTCTTCTTCCTGGTGCATGTAAGTGCATTGTCCGTGTATAATGTGCTGTACAGGGAGTCACTAAGATCCTGCACCCGATATCCTGCATGTGTCGCTCCCCCGCTCAGGTCCCTGGAGTTCACCTTCTTCTTCCTGGTGCATGTAAGTGCATTGTCCGTGTATAATGTGCTGTGCGTGGAGTCACTATGATCCTGTGCCTGATATCCTGCATGTGTCGCTTCCCCGCTCAGGTCCCCGGAGTTCACCTCCTTCTTCCTGGTGCATGTAAGTGCATTGTCCGTGTATAATGCGCTGTGTGGGGAGTCACTAAGATCCTGCGCCCGATATCCTGCATGTGTCGCTTCCCCGCTCAGGTCCCTGGAGTTCACCTTCTTCTTTCTGGTGCATGTAAGTGCATTGTCCGTGTATAATGCGCTGTGCGGGGTGTCACTAAGATCCTGCACCTGATATCCTGCATGTGTCGCTTCCCCGCTCAGGTCCCTGGAGTTCACCTTCTTCTTCCTGGTGCATGTAAGTGCATTGTCCGTGTATAATGCGCTGTGCGGGGTGTCACTAAGATCCTGCACCCGATATCCTGCATGTGTCGCTTCCCCGCTCAGGTCCCTGGAGTTCACCTTCTTCTTCCTGGAGCATGTAAGTGCTGATCTTGCGACAAAATTTATTTTTTAAATTCAGCGGTTTGTCCGAATCAGCCGGGTTGTCCGACGTCCACCCCCCTCCGATTTGTGTTGAATTAAAGCCGGCGTCGATGCGCCACAATACGATCGCGTGCACCAAAAACCCCTGTGCAAATCTGCAAAATTTGTGAAACCCGACGGAAATGCGTCCGACGGACCCTTAGTAAATGTGCCCCTATATGTGGTGCTGAATACAACTGCTTTGTTATGGTTCTCAATAGTAGATTCTGAAATTATAGTAGAGGCTTTGGTATTGCCAAATAAGAGATCTTCATCTTCGCGAGACTTACACAAGACAATAGATTTGGCCCTTTTTATGATGAGTTTACAGTAACCTCGGATTTGTAGTCTGGTGTGGATATGTTTATACTGGAGTGTATAGGGGGGGAGCTACAGGACCGTTCAGTATGATTGTATTCACCGATTGGTACGTTTTTAGTGGTTGGGTTTTTTGTGGCAGCTTGAAGCATGCAGAGTAGAATCGCCAGCTGTCGGTTTTCTGTATAAAGATGTAACAATTTGGTTAATGTTGTGAGGTTGCACAATGATGGCGGCTGCAGTTGGTGAATGCAGACCTGCAGATGGCGCACAGCCTGGTGCTCACAATCGTCACATCGCTCAGGAGATGCGGAAGTAGCCAAATATTAGTAACGTACAATGCTTTGCCACCTGCAAAAGCGATATCTGCACAGTGGCTGATTACAGCGAATCATACCCAGTAACATGCAGTTATTTCTATACAGCAGGCGATAACAGGGTATAACACTGTATAATATGCAGGGTATAACATATCACAGGTGTATTATGGACCCGCGGCGCCTGGTATACAGCCTGGAACATACTCACTGATAGCATGTGCTCTCTACATCCAGATACATGAATGGTTGATATCAGGAGCAGCGCTGCAGGAGAGATGCAGGAGGATCTCATGTGCCAGAGATGGCAGGTGGGTACATACAACAACCTGCAAGACAAGAAAGCTGTACAAGCTCTTCCTGGACAAGCACCAGCATGTGCAATGGTATACAGCCCAGGTAGGTGCTCAACCTTACACCTGCACCAAACAGCTCCAAACCAGCAACTATACTGACAACACCTGTGTCGTCAGCAGACATGGGGTACACATACCCAAGACAGGGCGCCCAAGCTGGCGAGAGGAGCGCAACCGAAAACGTTATGTACACAGCAGGACTGCTCCATAGTCATTATACTGAGTGACACTTACCCCGGATATGAGGAGGTGATCCTCCAGGGGACTCAGTCCCACTTGCATCACGTAAGCCCGAGGCTCTAGTAACCATAATGCCATGAGGTGCACGAGAGCAGCTACAGAGGCAAGAGGTGCTAAGAAGCAACCAGGCCGCACCGAGCCTCCAGGCTTCATGAGGTGTACGGTGGCCGTTCAGGTAAGTGACCTGCGGAGCAGGGAGCCAGGAGACAGTCACAAGACGTATGTCAGCCCTTACACTGCAGGACACACAGAGGTGACCTGACTCTTCTATAATGAACCTAAAGAGAAAAACCTAACTACAAGGGCTGTGTGTGCCCCGTCCTATAGGTGGAGTCAGCCAAGGCATTCATTGATTTATTGTCTACTACTGCTTGTTACCTGTTCTCTTCTGGTTGTACCTAGGGGAAGAATCCCATATGTGCTGCCCAACGGACTATAAGGAAATATGTGTTTCTCTATTACAGACACAATACCTGGACCTCGTCCGGCTCATAGGATCTGCAGTTAGAGGTCTTTAGCACTAACTCAGGTTTTGATGAGCAGGAGATCCCTGTGGTCATCGCTAATATGGTATCTACTCTCTTCCCTATATAAAACTATCACTTCTATATGTAACCTGCAGTATATGAGGATCAACAGCAAACCAAAGCTTTACACATTCATATACATATAATGTAAGGCTACTTACCTCCTGTGTGTGTCTCCAGGTTATAGACTGGGGATTTATGTAAAGCTTCTGACCACTGACAGCCCATGGGGTAAAATTTCCTACTTCACCGTCCCCTGTGGCATCATCTACAAACATCTTATTCATGATCTTATATGGATGTAGCGCTTCCCCCTGGTCAGTAAAGTAATATGAAGGAGACATTGGGTCCCGGGAATTCTTCATCCTCTGTATGTAGCGCTGTAACTTCCCTGTGTATTGTACAAGTCCAGTTATTGGGTTTTCTTTATATTTGTCTTTTATATGTAAGAACATTTCATGTAGAGACTTTGCCAGGATTTCTACTGCCTCATACAATCGTGGGGTCGCCCCGGAGGAGAGGAGGGTCCTCAGATTTGGGGAACTATAGGGATACAACCTAATTTTTCCACTTATGTTATTGTAGATCGAAATAAAGTAATTATATTTTTTGTTTTCTGCTATAAAATCTAATATTTTCCAGTAGTCTTCATCCTGAGATATTTCGGGTAATTTCTTGTAATTTTTAAAAAAATCTTCCTCTGCTACAAAAGGCTGTGATGAGAAGTCCACCGCTAGACTCACATTCAGAGTGTCATACGCAAACTTCAGAAGGACAGGACTGGAGACCCAGGATGGGGGGAGGATGAGGGTTTTGTTCACTAATACAAGTTGATGGTTTTGTAGTAAACTAATTCCAACATAAGACATGGTCCCACACATTATAATGACACTGACTTGTGGATTGCTTATAATATGTGAAATCTCATCTGTATATTCATAATCAAAGTCAGAATTCGCACTAGTAATTTTTATGGTGAAGGCGGCACAGATCCCGTTCTCTCTCATGTACTTTGTCAGTATCTGCAGTTCTCTCTCTCCGTTATCATCATCTGATACTAAAATCCCGACCCAGGTCCAGCCAAAATACTTCAACAGCTCAATGATCACCATATTGTGGGTGTGGCTACTTTGGACTGTTCGGAAAACATGTGGATAGAGGAGTCTATCAGATAACGAGGGGTCGCTGGCTCCATAGCTGATCTACAAGACACAAAACAACAATCATTCTGGACAGATTTCTATCTGATATGAACTAAATATCAAAAACTTTTTTACCCAAAGAAAGTGGGAAGAAATAATGAATTACTCGTTTAATTATTGGTGAACTGTGGTGTAATTGTCACGGGTGGTCCCGCGATCCCCGTCGCGGATCGCGGGCTCACCCGTGCTGTCGGTCCCCCGCCAGCGCGCCGCAAGCGCTACTTACGGGTCCCGGCTCCTGCCCCGCCGGCATCGGCTCCGTCTGAGGCTGCTCCGTCCCCTTCGGCTGTGCGCGCGCGTCCCCGACAGCTAGGGCGCGCGCACGGCAAGTTCTGCAAATTTAAAGGGCCAGCGCGCCACTAATTGGCGCTGGTCCTTTCCCTTTAAACTATTTAACCCTGCCTCTTCCTGTTACCCTTGCCGTATCTTTGTGCCTTGCGCCCTAGAGAAAGCTGTATTTGATGCCTTGTGCGGTTCTTGAGATTTCCTGTTGTGACCCCGGTTCCGTTTCTGACTACGCTCCTTTGCTGCCTGCCCTGACCTGTTGCTACGACTCTGACTACGAACCTTTGCTGCCCGTCCTGACCTCCTGCCTGACCCCGACTACGAGATTGCCTGCCGATTCTGTACCTCAACCTTGGCTGCCACTGCAGACAAGTCACGCCTTTGGAACGACCTGGTGGTACTACGCCGCAGCAAGTCCAACCCGCTTTGCGGCGGGCTCTGGTGAAAACCGGGTGCCACTTAGACTCCGGTCCCAGGTAGTGGCTTGTGCCATAGTCCGCAGTGGTTCAGAGGATCCACAACCTCTAAGCCTGACAGTAAGATCCGGCCATGGATCCCGCTGAGGTGCCGCTTCCTACTCAGCCGACTCTGGCTGCCATCGTGGGTCAGCAATCCCGAGAGATTGTTGTTCAACGCCAACAGCTGGAACAGGTTTCCGCCATGCTGCAGCAGCTGCTGGCCACCCAGCAGCAACAACAGCTTCCTGAGGACGACCCAGTGGCTCCCGCTACCCCGGCTTCTCTTCCCGCCGCTGAACCGAGGCTACGGCTGTCTATGCCCGGGAAGTATGATGGTGATCCCAAGTCTTGCAGGGGCTTCATAACCCAGTGCTCCATGCATTTCGAGTTGATGACGTCTCAATTCTTCACGGAACGATCCAAGGTGGCCTTCATCGTCAGCCTTCTCTCCGGTAAGGCCCTGGCCTGGGCTACTCCTCTCTCGGACAGAGGCGACCCGGTCACAGACAATCTCACTGCATTTCTGGCGGAGTTCCGGTCCGTTTTTGAGGAACCTGCATGGGCCTCTTCTGCTGAGACTGCGCTGTTGAATCTCCGCCAGGGGGGCTCATCCGTGGGAGAATATGCGGTCCAGTTCCGTACCTTGGCCACGGAACTCTCCTGGAACGATGCGGCCCTGTCCGCAACCTTCAAGAAGGGACTTGCCCCTCATATTAAAGACGCTCTGGCCGCTCGGGATCTGCCGTCTACCCTGGGTGGTCTTATCACCTTAGCCACCCAGATTGACGTGCGATTTAGAGAGCGTGCCGAGGAATTACGCCTAGAGCAACCGCAAGTTTGCCCACGACGATTTCGTCACCTGGCTCCTGCTTTTCAAAGACCGCTCCAGCCCCCTGATGTACCACCCGTGGAGGAGCCAATGGAGGTGGACAGGCTCAGACTCTCTTCCCAGGAGCGTATCAGAAGGCGTCAGGGAAACCTCTGCTTCTACTGTGCCAGTCCTGGACACTTCCTGGGGTCTTGCCCTATCCGTCCCCAACCTTCGGGAAATGCCAGCACCTAGGGTTCTTGGGAGAAGCGTCCCTAGGTGTGAGCAAAGCTTCTCCACGTTTGATGATTCCGGTGCTTCTCAGCGTGGGCACTGGCACCCAGATTCAGGTCTCTGCCTTCTTGGACTCAGGCTCCGCGGGGAAATTCGTGGATGCCGCCTTGGTCTCCCGGTATCACCTTCCTGTGGTCCGTCTTGAAAGGCCGTTGGTCATCTCCTCCGTCAGTGGACAAATCCTTTCTGACCCAGTCCACTACCGCACCAAGCCACTGTCCGTGCAAGTCGGTGTGCTGCACAAGGATTGGTTGCAGTTCCACGCACCCGTTCTTGACTGGAAGACGGGGGAGATCATTCGGTGGGGACCCGACTGCCAATCTCGCTGTGTGGATTTGCCTCGTCCTGTGCCTGTTCTGGCTTCTTCTGTGTCCCTTAAGGCCCTGGAGGGTCTTCCGGCATGTTATAAGGACTTTCGTGATGTCTTCTCAAAGAAGCAAGCTGAGACGTTGCCACCTCACCGTCCCTACGATTGTCCTGTGGATCTGTTGCCGGGCACTTCTCCCCCACTGGGGTCGTGTGTATCCGCTTTCTGTACCAGAAACCACAGCCATGTCGGACTATATCCAAGAAAATCTGCAGAGGGGATTTATTCGCAAGTCTTCCTCTCCGGCTGGTGCAGGTTTTTTCTTTGTGACCAAAAAGGACGGGTCACTCCGACCATGCATAGACTACCGCGGTCTTAACAAAATCACGGTTAAGAACCGTTATCCGTTGCCATTGGTCACTGAATTGTTTGACCGCCTTCGTGGAGCCAAGATCTTCTCCAAATTGGATCTTCGTGGGGCTTACAACCTCATTCGCATCCGCCAAGGGGATGAATGGAAGACCGCTTTTAATACCCGTGATAGACACTTTGAATATCTGGTGATGCCGTTCGGACTCTGTAATGCACCAGCCGTCTTTCAGGAGTTCGTGAATGACATCTTTAGAGACTTGCTTTATGTCTGTGTGGTGGTCTATCTGGACGATATCCTCGTGTTTTCTCCGGACCTTGAGACCCACCAAGTCCAAGTACGGCAAGTACTCAGTCGATTAAGGACCAATCGTCTCTATGCCAAGCTCGAGAAGTGTCTGTTCCATCAGCAGAGTATTCCATTTCTCGGCTATGTCATCTCGGACAAAGGCCTTCGTATGGATCCTGCCAAGCTGTCGGCGGTTCTTCAGTGGCCTCGCCCAGTGGGACTGCGCGCTATACAGCGATTTCTGGGCTTTGCGAATTATTACCGCCAGTTCATCCCACGTTTTTCCTCGCTGGTGTCTCCAATTGTGGCGCTTACCAAGAAGGGTGCCAATCCCCGACTCTGGCCTTCGGCAGCTGAGGAGGCCTTTAAGAACTTAAAATCTTTGTTTGCCTCGGCTCCAGTCCTGGTGCGTCCCGACACGGAAAAGCCTTTTCATCTGGAAGTGGATGCCTCCTCAGTAGGGGCCGGAGCAGTACTTACGCAGAAGGGTCCCAAAGGCCGCACAGTCACCTGTGGATTCTTCTCCAAGTCTTTTTTCTCCGCAGAGAGGAATTACGGGATAGGAGATCGAGAATTATTGGCGATCAAGCTTGCCCTAGAAGAGTGGCGTTATCTCCTGGAGGGAGCTCGGTTTCCGGTCAGCATCTATACAGACCACAAAAACCTCCTCTATCTCCAGACTGCTCAGCGACTCAACCCACGCCAAGCTCGTTGGTCACTCTTCTTCGCCCGGTTCGATTTTCTCATTTATTTTCATCCGGCCGAGAAGAACATCAAGGCAGACACCCTTTCTCGTGCTTCGGATGTCGTTGGGGAAGAACCGGTTCCTCGCCATGTTATCTCTCCTGACCGACTTGTACTGGCCGCGCCAGTGGATCTTCGTCTCTTACCTCCTGGCAAGACATATGTACGACCTGCGCTACGGAGGAGAATTCTGTCTTAGGGACATTGCTCTCGTGTGGCTGGGCATCCTGGGGTGCAGCGTTCTATCGCCCTCATTACCCGATTCTACTGGTGGCCAGACCTGGCCAGGGATGTCCGGGATTTTGTGGGTGCCTGTACTTCCTGTGCCCGGAATAAGCCTTCACGTCTTAAGCCTGCTGGTCTTCTTCTGCCGTTGCCGATACCCAGCTGACCATGGACTCATATTGCTATGGATTTCATCACGGATCTACCTTCTTCTTCAGGCAATACCGTCATCTGGGTGGTGATTGACCGGTTCTCTAAGATGGCCCATTTTATTCCTCTGCCAGGTTTGCCAGCTGCTCCATGTCTTGCCGACCAGTTCTTTCACCACATCTTCCGACTCCATGGACTTCCACGACACATAGTCTCTGACCGTGGAGTACAGTTTGTCTCAAAATTTTGGCGTTCTCTCTGTAACCAACTACAGGTAAAGTTGGACTTCTCTTCCGCTTATCATCCCCAGTCGAACGGGCAGGTGGAGAGAGTTAACCAGACTTTGGGATGCTATCTACGCCACTTTGTTTCTGCCCGTCAGGACGATTGGTCCCAACTGTTGCCTTGGGCGGAGTTCTCCTATAACTCCTTGGACTCTGCATCAGCGGGCTCCGCTCCATTTTTTATCAACTATGGACTCCATCCTCGCCCGCCTCTACCTCTACCCGTGGCTTCTGATGTTCCTGCTGTTGAGGAGTTGGTACAGGACTTAAAAACCATCTGGGAGCAGACCCGCCTTTCCTTGTTACAGGCTTCGACTCAAACAACAATTCAAGCCGATAAGAGACGCAGGCCTCCCCCCTTCTTCTCTCCTGGTGACAAGGTTTGGCTGTCCTCCAAATACGTCCGGCTTAAAATTCCTGGCTACAAGCTCGGTCCTCGTTTCCTGGGTCCCTTCCAGGTGATGCATCGCATCAATCCAGTCTCATATAAGCTGCGCCTTCCTCCCACCATGCGCATCCCGAACTCCTTCCATGTCTCTCTGCTCAAGCCTGTCATCTTGAACCGCTTTTCCCGACAGCTGTCTCCTCCTGCTCCGGTGGCCGACTCTTCTGACATTTATGAGGTAAAGGAGATCCTTGATGCCAAGACTATAAGGGGTAAGCGGTTCTTCTTGGTTGACTGGAAGGGGTTCGGGCCGGAGGAGAGATCCTGGGAGCCCAAGGACAATATCCTGGACCAGGACCTCCTGCAGAGATTCCTCAAGCCCAGAAAAAGGGGGAGGCCGAAGGGGGGGGGGGTACTGTCACGGGTGGTCCCGCGATCACCGTCGCGGATCGCGGGCTCACCCGTGCTGTCAGTCCCCCGCCAGCGCGCCGCAAGCGCTACTTACGGGTCCCGGCTCCTGCCCCGCCGACATCGGCTCCGTCTGAGGCTGCTCTGTCCCCTTCGGCTGTGCGCGCGCGTCCCCGACAGCTAGGGCGCGCGCGCGGCAAGTTCTGCAAATTTTAAGGGCCAGCGCGCCACTAAATGGCGCTGGTCCTTTCCCTTTAAACTATTTAACCCTGCCTCTTCCTGTTACCCTTGCCGGATCTTTGTGCCTTGCGCCCTAGAGAAAGCTGTATTTGATGCCTTGTGCTGTTCTTGAGATTTCCTGTTGTGACCCCGGTTCCGTTTCTGACTACGCTCCTTTGCCGCCTGCCCTGAACTGTTGCTACGACTCTGACTACGAACCTGTGCTGCCCGTCCTGACCTCCTGCCTGACCCCGACTACGAGATTGCCTGCCGATTCTGTACCTCGACCTTGGCTGCCACAAGTCACGCCTGTGGAACGACCTGGTGGTACCACGCCGCAGCAAGTCCAACCCGCATTGCGGCGGGCTCTGGTGAAAACCGGGTGCCACTTAGACTCCGGTCCCAGGTAGTGGCTTGTGCCATCGTCCGCAGTGGTTCAGAGGATCCACAACCTCTAAGCCTGACAGTAATAAGTCTCTAGAAAATGTCTGGAAGAGTTTATTGCAGTGGGGAATAGTACAGGCATTGATAGCATTTGACCCCAGACCTGGTCTTTCCAAACTTTAAAGGACCCAGGAACTGGAGCCCAAACACACATCATGATTCGGAAATCTGGGTTAGTGTGCAGAAAAGTATGCAAAGCAGACATTCAAACCGCTTCCAACCCCTTAGCAACCATAGCCATGTCCTCTGTCGTATTGCCTGTGATTGGCTGGGCTGGACATGTGACACTGCACTATAAGATGCCATTACATACAGAAAACATCTAGGGAGAGCTTGCGACTTGTCAGCTTGGCAGGGACTTATTAAACAGCATCAATTGCCCTGATGTATGGCACTGTATAGCGCTGTAATGTATAGAAGAAGCTGCTCTTAGTAGGAACAGGTGAAAATCTGAAATAATTGCCCCTGTAAGGAAACTCTGAAGAATTGCATCAGTCCAGGGATATTCCTACTGATTCTGAGGATTCTACAGCAATACTAACAAAGACCAGAAAGGATTATTTTCATTTACTGCATCAGCCAAAAAGAGCGGCCCTTTATAGTTTTTAAAGTTTGTCCTGTTGGAGAATATTGCGCTTTTGTACATATTTCATGTCAGGGTTCGGGGTCATTGGACCCCCTGGACCACTGCGAGAGATGGTACTAGCCGACACCTGGGACCGAAATCTAAGTGACACCTGGTCTTCACCAGAGCCTTTCTGCAAAGCGGGATGGTCTTTCTGCGGCAGGGTGCCACCAGGTCGTTCCACAGGTGCTACTAGCCCGCGGTGGCCGCAAAGGTCGCAGTACAGAATTGTAATCCAGGCTCAACGTCAGGCACAGGCACGAACTCAGGGCAGGTGGCAGAGATGCAGAAGTCAGAGGTCAAGTCTGAGGTAACAACAGGAATGCAGGCAAGGCAGGCAAGGAAAAGGTACTCACAAGAAGCTTTCAGTAAGGCAAATGAGCTCACAGATCCGGCAGGGAATCCTGGGAACAGCCGGCCTCTTAAGGAAATCCGGGGGTGCCAGCGCAAATCAGCGGTGCGCTGGCCCTTTAAACCTATGAGTGCCGGTGGGCGCGGCCTAGCCGGGAGAAGAACAGGATCGCGGAGAGGTAAGAGCGGGCCAGTGACCGGGGGCAGTGCTGCAAAGAAGAGGGGCACGGGTGTGGTGACTGAGAATAGTGCACACTAATACATGAAGCAGAAAAGTGTGGTCAGTGAAGAGTGTACAATATTGAGTTGCATCCCGAATACAGAGAGGATGTGTTGTTATGCAATGATTCCTCTCGGATGTGGCGTAAACTCCACTACGAAGATCCCAAGAAGAAGGTTTAATATGATGCTGATGAGGACAAGCATAAATGTCTTTGTTGCTGTATCCAGGGTCGGACTGGGGTACCTGGGGCCCACCAGTGAAATTGATTTTGGGGGCCCACCTACTACTACATAGAATTATTCTGCATTAAGGGAATTTGTAAGCACTAGCGGGGCCAGTGAAATAAAGGATAAGCTAATCCCTTTCTCCCTCCCTCTCTGCTAATGCTAGGCTCTTGGTTTGTGTACAGGGGCTGCAGTGTAGATGTTACCTCAGGGCATTAATATTAGGGATAGTATAAGAGTTACCCCTGGTTTCCAGGGCTTTCTTGCTGGTGACTGGGCTGTGGTTAGGGATGTAAGTGTTCGCACTGCACACCAACCTTCCATGAAACTGATGACAATAACCCTACTCTGGCGTCCTGCACCACATAGACAAGTCACAAATGGCTCTCTGAACCTATAGATATAACAGTACATACTCTGAGAGCTGTCTCACAATAGAAGGTAAGTTAGTGACTACAATACTGATCTGAAACATGAAGAAGTAGGATCTTGTACCTCACAGGTGACATGTCTTCTCCTTCACATCCAGAATCATCGTAAAATCTGGTTGCAGCATTTTCTGGCAGATGTGTTCAGCTGTGGGAAGAAAATACCCCTCACTGCACCCCTAAAAATACCACAGTTAATTACAGTATAATATCACCTGGATAAAACAATGTCCCACACTGTACTTCTAAAGAATCTACATAAGAAACCCCTCTGTGCCCCAGCATATCAAAAATTACATATATATACTATATACTACTGGGGGCTGGCTATATAATACTGGGGTCTGACTATATAATACTGGGGGCTGGCTATATACTACCGGGGGCTGGGTGGCTATATACTACTGGGGGCTGGCAGGCTATATACCACTGGGGGCTGGCAGGCTATATACTACTGGGGGCTGGCTGGCTATATACTACATGGGGCTGGCTATATACTAGTGGGGTCTGGTTATATACTATAGGGGGTTGGCTTTATGCTACTGGTGGCTGGCTGGCTATATACTACTGGGGCTGGCAGGCTATATACCACTGGGGGCTTGCTGGCTATATACTACTGGGGGCGGCAGGCTGTATACTACAGGGGACTGGCAGGCTGTATACTACCGGGGACTGGCAGGCTGTATACTACAGGGGGCTGGCAGGCTGTATACTACAGGGGGCTGGCAGGCTATATACTAGAGGGGGCTGGCAGGCTATATACTACAGGGGGCTGGCATGCTATATACTAGAGGGGGCTGGCAGGCCCCTCATACACATTGCCACCACCCCTCCAGATTCTATTAAGGCCCCCATACACATTTCTTTCCCCGCCCCCATATACATTTTTTACCCCCCTCATACCCATTTCTTCCCCCAACCCCCCATACACATTTCTTACCCCCCACCCCCCATACACATTTCTTATACACATCCCCACCACCCATACACATTTATTCCCCCATGCACATTATTCACCCACATACACATTATTTCCCCCAACCATACACATTTCTCCTCCCGCCCAACAACCCCCCCACACCCTACACACTCTTTTGCCAATAGTTTAAAAAAAAAAATTACTCACCTCATCCTGTCGCTGCTGCCGTGGGAGAGATGCGCGTCCTCATAATGATGTCGTGACCTGCTGTGACGCCATGGCGCGGCCTTGCAATGATGTCTTACAGTGGAAAGCATCCTGCCGCGTTGCACTGACAGCTGTGGCTGCAGTGATAGTACTCGAGCGCCCATTGCGGCCACATCGAGTACTATTTCAGCTACTGGCAGGGGCCTCCGATGGATATGAACAGAGGCCCCTGCCATAGTGCAAGGTGTCAGGGCCCACCGGGAGATTCACTGGCACCCCGGCAGGCCAGACCGACCCTGGTTGTATCCAAAAGTTTTAAGATACTGGAAAAGTTCCTAATACTTCTTCTTGTTTTCCCAGGCCTATGACAACCCCTGAGCTAGAGATTCTCAGTAAATCAATGGCGTAGCTTGCATGTTGCTCCATCATTAGTAAAACAGATTTGGCCCTTGAATAGTGGTCTTCCTCCATTGAGATCTTATCAAAACTCCACGGAATATAATCCTAACATTTTCAGAGAAACTGTAATGAATGATGCATGTGGTGTGTGTAATCTGGAGGGATCTGTAACTGCCACTGAGAAATAATTGTCACATGGGAATTCCACCACTAGTGCATTCCCTTACAACATAAAACAACAAAACAGACCTCACAGATGTGCGATTCAAGAAGAATTCGATATAACAAGTTACATAGGCGTGTCAGGTCAGGTTAAGGAAATATGCAAATGCCTACACATGGGGGGGAAAAGGCTGCTGTCCGGTATATTGCTCAATCATGTGCCAGCAGGCAACCTAATGACTAATCCTAACTAGAGATGAGCGAGTATACTCGTCCTAGTATACTGCTCGGTGGAGTATTAGCATACTCGGACCGGCTCGTTACTCGTCCGAATATACTGCTCGGTGGAGTATTAGCATACTCGGACCGGCTTGTTACTCGGACCAGTATACTGCTCAGTGGAGTATTAGCATACTCGGACCGGCTCGATACTCGTCCTAGTATACTGCTCGGTGGAGTATTAGCATACTCGGACCGGCTCGTTACTCGTCCGAGTATACTGCTTGGTGGAGTATTAGCATACTCGGACCGGCTCGTTACTCGTCCTAGTATACTGCTCGGTGGAGTATTAGCATACTCGGACCGGCTCGTTACTCGGACCAGTATACTGCTCGGTGGATTATTAGCATACTCGGACCGGCTCGTTACTCGTCCGAGTATACTGCTCGGTGGAGTATTAGCATACTCGGACCGACTCGTTACTCAGACCAGTATACTGCTTGGTGGAGTATTAGCATACTCGGATCGGCTCATTACTCGTCCGAGTATACTGCTCGGTGGAGTATTAGCATACTCGGACCGGCTCGTTACTCGGACCAGTATACTGCTCGGTGGAGTATTAGCATACTCGGACCGGCTCATTACTCGTCCTAGTATACTGCTCGGTGGAGTATTAGCATACTCGGACCGGCTCGTTACTCGTCCGAGTATACTGCTCGGTGGAGTATTAGCATACTCGGACCGGCTCGTTACTCAGACCAGTATACTGCTCGGTGGATTATTAGCATACTCGGACCGGCTCGTTACTCGTCCTAGTATACTGCTCGGTGGAGTATTAGCATACTCGGATCGGCTCATTACTCGTCCTAGTATACTGCTCGGTGGAGTATTAGCATACTCGGACCGGCTCGTTACTCGTCCTAGTATACTGCTCGGTGGAGTATTAGCATACTCGGATCGGCTCATTACTCGTCCTAGTATACTGCTCGGTGGAGTATTAGCATACTCGGACCGGCTCGTTACTCGGACCAGTATCACGCCGGCTCGACATGGAGCATTAAATTAATAAAATAAAGTGAAGAAAAGTATTTTTATTGCAAAATAAAATATTCCAGATGTTTCCTGATATTTTTGCTTGTAAGAACACATTGAAATAACACTATTCTTCACTTTCCAGGTGTGCGCGCGTGTCTCCCGATAAGTTCGGAGATGTTCGGAACATCTGGAATGTGAAGAATAGTGTTCTTTCAATGTGTTCTGCACTTTAATGGTCCTGTATTCACTGTTTTTAATGTTTTAATTATATTCTTCACTTTGCAGATGTGCGCGCGTATATCCGAACACGCAAGAACACCTGCAATGTGAAGAATAGAATAAAAACTGTGAAAACAGTGAACACAGGACCATATAAGAGCAGAACACATTGAAAGAACAATACTCTTCACATTCCAGATGTTCCGAACATCTCCGAACCTAGCGGGAGACACGCGCGCACACCTGGAAAGTGAAGAATAGTGTTATTTCAATGTGTTCTAACAAGTAAAACATCAGGAAACATCTGGAATATTTTATTCTGCACTGTTCTTTTAATGATCTATTTTATTTAAAAAATGCTCGGGTCTCCCATTGACTTTAATAAGGCTCATTATTCGAGACGAGCACTCGAGCATCGGGAAAAGTTCGTCTCGAATAACGGGCACCCGAGCATTTTAGTGCTCGCTCATCTATAATCCTAACAATAAATTTCTGCGCAATAGTGTGATTATTACAGGGCTCTCAATGAGAGAAGTTGGGGGTGTGGAAGTGGAGGTTGCAGTGGCCCAGGGACGAGAGGTAAGCGCCTACCCACACTTTGGACGCCGGCCCACCATAGTGATCAGCGGTGAGCATCTTTAGACGCACACATCACTAATCACTGGACGCAGGCAGTGATACTACCACTGCCTGCATCCATTGTCTGGCCCAGGAGCTGACGCCGCTGCTTAGGGGAGGCACCTGGGTCATAGAGAGGATGTGGCCTAAGCAATGACGTCAGTGCCTGGGACAGAAGGGCCTGGAAGCGTGGAGGAGGCAGCTGCAGGCAGGTGAGTATTTTTTTTTCTTTTTTCAACTGTGGGCTTATATACTGCTGGGCTTGTGAGGGGGCCACTATATACTGCTGGGCTTGTGTGGGGGCCACTATATACAGCTGGGGATACTATATACTGCTGGCCCACATGTGGAGTGGCACATGTTGGGGCCACTATCCACTATATACTGCTGGGGCATGTGTGGGGGCTACTATATACTGCTGGGGATACTATATACTGCTGGGGCATGTGTGGGGGCCACTATATACTGCTGGGGCATGTGTGGGGGTCACTATATACTGCTGGGGCATGTGTGGGGTCACTATATACTGCTGGGGCATGTGTGGGGGCCACTATATACTGCTGGGGCATGTGTGGGGGTCACTATATACTGCTGGGGCATGTGTGGGGTCCACTATATACTGCTGGGGCATGTGTGGGGGCTACTATATACTGCTGGGGATACTATATACTGCTGGGGCATGTGTGGGGGCCACTATATACTGCTGGGGCATGTGTGGGGGCCACTATATACTGCTGGGGCATGTGTGTGGGCTACTATATACTGCTGGGGATACTATATACTGCTGGGGCATGTGTGGGGGCTACTATATACTGCTGGGGCATGTGTGGGGGCTACTATATACTGCTGGGGATACTATATACTGCTGGGGCATGTGTGGGGGCTACTATATACTGCTGGGGCATGTGTGGGGGCCACTATATACTGCTGGGGATACTATATACTGCTGGGGCATGTGTGGGGGCTACTATATACTGCTGGGGCATGTGTGGGGGCTACTATATACTGCTGGGGCATGTGTGGGGGATACTATATACTGCTGGGGCATGTGTGGGGGCTACTATATACTGCTGGGGATACTATATACTGCTGGGGCATGTGTGGGGGCTACTATATACTGCTGGGGATACTATATACTGCTGGGGCATGTGTGAATGCTATTTGAATGTCTTTTTACGATAATGGATGCCAAGGAAATCTTAATTTTGAATGTGTAAGATTAGGGCAATTACTACTTTGTTGAACTATATGACAATTGGCGTCTATTGAAGTGTCCGGCAGCTTTTTATGACATCCTGGAGTTTTTCAGCCTGATAAACTCTGACCTGAAGACTTCAAAGGACACGTGGTCAACAAAGAACTGTTTAAATATTCCTGGACTCTCCTCTCCTCTCCTCATTAACACTTTGTCCAATCCTGAATTATCCTGTGGACTTATTAATGAATGGGAGGTTCTGAAACCTGAGCTAAACAGAGATCTCATAAAACAATACGAGATACAGGAAATAGGGTTCACTCTATGGGGGCTGCCGGACAAGCTGGGGGGGGGGGGGTTCCATATTTCTCTTACCTCCCGGGATTCAGGAATTTCTTTAAATTGTAAGTTTCTGTTATTTTTCTCCCATTTTATTTTATAACTGTTTTGCCTTGTGTGTGTCATTTTATTTTGTAACATCATTTTGTTTTTAACATCTTTTTTGATGCACTGAACACCTTTTTATAATTAAAGCCCTTACTTTAATTTTGGTCCCTGTATGCTCTGAGAACTCTTATCCTTGTAAAGTGTGGTTAGCTTTGTGTCTGTTAGAGAGCTGAGTGTGCATGTCTAGTGGTGTAACAAGGTGACTGCTAGAGAGCTGAGCGTGCATGTCTAGTGGTGTAACAAGGTGACTGGTAGAGAGCTGAGTGTTCATCTCTAGTGGTGTAACAAGGTGACTGCTAGAGAGCTGAGTGTGCATGTCTAGTGGTGTAACAAGGTGTCTGCTAGAGTGCTGAGCGTGCCTGCCTAGTGGTGTAACAAGGTGTCTGCTAGAGAGCTGAGTGTTCATGTCTAGTGGTGTAACAAGGTGACTGCTAGAGAGCTGAGTGTTCATGTCTAATGGTGTAACAAGGTGTCTGCTAGAGTGCTGAGTGTGCCTGTCTAGTGGTGTAACAAGGTGTCTGCTAGAGTGCTGAGCGTGCCTGCCTACTGGTGTAACAAGGTGTCTGCTAGAGAGCTGAGTGTTCATGTCTAGTGGTGTAACAAGGTGTCTGCTAGAGAGCGGAGTGTTCATGTCTAGTAGTGTAACAAGGTGACTGCTAGAGAGCTGAGTGTGCATGTCTAGTGGTGTGACAAGGTGACTGCTAGAGAGCTGAGTGTGCCTGTCTAGTGGTGTAACAAGGTGTCTGCTAGAGTGCTGAGCGTGCCTGCCTAGTGGTGTAACAAGGTGTCTGCTAGAGAGCTGAGTGTTCATGTCTAATGGTGTAACAAGGTGTCTGCTAGAGAGCGGAGTGTTCATGTCTAGTGGTGTAACAAGGTGACTGCTAGAGAGCTGAGTGTGCATGTCTAGTGGTGTGACAAGGTGACTGCTAGAGAGCTGAGTGTGCATGTCTAGTGGTGTAACAAGGTGACTACTAGAGAGCTGAGCGTGCATGTCTAGTGGTGTAACAAGGTGACTGCTAGAGAGCTGAGTGTGCCTGTCTAGTGGTGTAACAAGGTGACTGCTAGAGTGCTGAGTGTGCATGTCTAGTAGTGTAACAAGGTGACTGCTAGAGAGCTGAGTGTGCATGTCTAGTGGTGTAACAAGGTGACTGCTAGAGAGCTGAGTGTGCATGTCTAGTGGTGTAACAAGGTGACTGCTAGAGAGCTGAGTGTTCATGTCTAATGGTGTAACAAGGTGTCTGCTAGAGTGCTGAGTGTGCCTGTCTAGTGGTGTAACAAGGTGACTGCTAGAGAAGCAAGAGTGGATGTAGAGTGGGATACTTATTGGTCCTGGTATAAATGTAATAAGTGGTGGCAGCGGGTCTTGTGCTGGAGTGCTGAAGCTGTATGTGGTGTGATTTATGCTCAATTTGTGTCCTGAGTGAAAGGTGAACGCAAGTTTGATTAGGCTAAATTAACTGTTACAGTCGCACCCCAAGTCACGTGACGAGGCAGCAGCGTCCTCGCCGTGACAACAGATATTTGCTATAGGATCATCGGTTAGTTAGTAGTGGTAACTCATAATGTTTCACATTAAGGCATGAAGTTATACTACTGCCCGATTTCCTTTAGTGTGTAGCCAATTGTACCTTTTATGTATCACTATTTTGTGGATATTAACATTGAATTTATTTTGATATGTTTATAGTGTTTCTAGGAGGAGGGGTATAATTAGCTTGTGTAGAGGTGTGGTGGACATGTCTGAGGAAGGGGGGGGGTCCCCCAAAATCCTGTAATGTGTCTAGATAAGTGAGCAGTCTTTGCTCCAGGTCAAGCCATGTGAGTTCTATCTCTTCATGAATTCATGTGTCAAAGCTCGGGGTTAGTGAACCCGATGGACCACTGCAGACGATGACTCAAGCCGAAGCCTGGGACCGGAATCTAAGTGGCACCCGGTCTTCATCAGAATGGCCGCAAAGCAGGATGGTCTTGCTGTGGCGAAGTGCCACTAGATCGTCCCACAGGCGTGATTTGTCCCCGATGGCAGCCAAGGTCGAGGTACAGGAACAGCAGGCAATCTCGTAGTCAGGGACAGGTAGATGGTCAAGGAATTCGGAAAAGATGCAAAGTCAGGGACGGAGCAGAAGGTCAAGGCTGGCAGCGAAGGAGCAAGGTCAGGGTCAGGTCCGAGGTCACAACGGGAGGTCAATACATGGGAATTACTCACAAGAAACAGCTTTCTCAATGGCATTAGCACAAAGATCCGGCAGGGTGTGCAGGAAGAGGCAGGCTTAAATAGTCTTCTGAAAATGGCCAGCCCCAATTAGCAGCACGCTGGCCCTTTAAATTTACTAAAGCCAGATCATGCGCGCCCTAGGAGTCGTGACTAAGGAAATGACTGCTTGAGGGGAACCACCGGAATGTGATGCCGGGAGACCAGTGTGGCATCCACAAAGTTCTCCGCAGAAATGGAGTTCAAGAAAGCTGAGACCTTAATCGAAGTGCGGGTGCCGAGACTGAGGAGCACCGGAATAGTCAGGCGTGGAGAAGCTTTGCTCACACCTAGGGACGCTTTTCCTAAGAACCCTAGGTGCTGGCGTTTCCTGGACGTTAGGGGTGGAGTGGAAAGCCCCAATAAAGTGCTTCGGACAGGCACAATAAAGGCAGAGGTTCTCCTGACGTCGCCTGGAACACTCCTGGAGGGAGAGTCGGGCTCTGTTCACTGCAGACAGTGCGGCCGGAGGCTGGAGCGTCCTTTGAAAGGCAGGAGCCAGGCGAGAAAGACGTCGAGGTAGGGCTTGTGGAAACTCGTGACGTAACTCCTCATCACGTTCCATGAACCGCACATCAATCCGGGTGGCTAGTGTGATACGACCACACAGAGTAGATGGCAGGTCAAGAGCGGCCAATGCGTTCTTGACTTGAGGTGATAGTCCCTTAAATATTGCAGACAGGGCCGCATCATTCCAGGAGAGTGCAAAGGCCAGGGTACAGAACTGCACAGCATACTCTCCTACGGACAAGTCCCCTTGGCGCAGGTTTTACAGCGCAGTTTCAGCTGAGGAAGCTCATGCGGGCTCTTCAAACACGGTCTGTAATTCCGCCAGAAATGCCGTGTGAGTAGCCGTGACTGGATCGCCTCTGTCCCATGACAATGAATGCCACTTTGGAGCGTTCAGTGGCAAACTTTGATGCCATAAGTTCGATGTGCAAGGAGCATTGAGCAATGAAGCCCCTGCACAGCTTGGGGTCCCTATCATACTTAACAGGCATGGAGAGTCTAAGCCTTGGTTAAAGGGGTTATCAGGGTTTAAAAAATTTCTTATGGCCGGGCTGGGGAAGGCTATTTAAACGCAATAAACGTGTACTTACCTCGTCCGGCGCTGCCGATGTCCCGCGCCAATGCCCCTGCCGATGCCCCTGCCGATGTCTTCTCTGTGCGCCAGTTTCATTACAAGTGCGCACAGGGAGCTTCTGGCCGTCCGGAAGCTCCCATGCCCACCATCTCCCAGCGCTTACAACGCTGAGAGATAGGGACGGATGGGAGGAGCCGTCCACATCGCGGACCGGAAGCTCCCTGTGCGCGGCTTCCGTGCCCCTGTAAACAAACAGGGGCACGGATCGAAGGGACCGCGGCGCGGGACATCAGCCGCGCCAGACGAGGTAAGTACATGTTTATTATATTTAACTAGCCTTTCCCAGCCCGGCCATAAGAAATTTTTTAAACCCGGATAACCCCTTTAAGCAGCAGGTAGACAAGCCGGGGTAGCAGAAGAAGTTGCTGGAGCAGTCACATGGCGGTAACTTGACCCAGCTTTTCTCCTTGCGAAGCAATCTGCTGGGACTGCTGGACCACAACACTAGTAAGATCAGCCAATCTTGAAGGCGGCACCTTGGCAGGGTTCCTGGCCGGATCTTACTGTCAAGGCTCGGGGTTATTGAACACCCTTAACCACCGCGGACAACGCCTGGGATCGGAATCTAAGTGTCACCCAGGCTTCACCAGAGCCTACCGCAAAGCAGGATGGTCTTTGTGCGGCGAGGTGCCACCAGGTCGCTCCACAGGCGACTTGTCCATGATGGCAGCCAAGGTCAAGGTACAGGAACGGCAGGCAATCTCATAGATGCAAAGTCGGGGACGGAGCAGAAGGTCAAGTCTGGCAGCGGAGGAGCGAGGTCAGAGTCAGGTCTGAGGTCACAACGGGTGGTCAATACACGGGAATTACTCACAAGAAACAGCTTTCTCAATGGCATTAGCACAAAGATCCAGCAGGGTGTGCAGGAAGAGGCAGGCTTAAATAGTCTTCTGAAAATGGCCAGCCCCAATTAGCGCCCTATAAATTTACTGAAGCCGGCGCGCGCCCTAGGAGTCGGGAACTCGCATGGCCGAGGGAGTCGAGATAGGAGACAGGTAAAAAGCGAGGGCGACGCACCAGCGGGAGAAGAGAGGCATGGGTGAGTCCCCGACCCGGAATATGGGTCCCGGGAACACCGGTGACATCATGTTTACACTAAAGTCGTTGCCGTTTCACAAAAGAAATTTACTGAGGGAATTTTCTGAAGTATTTATACTCACATGGACTATGGTCTGCAAGCTATATTATTTTGTACGTCATTATAAGGGCGATGTTGTTTATGTGAATGAAGGTGTTATATACGGGAAACTATGAAGTAAAAGGATGAATATATTTTGAATAAGTTTCATCGTCATTTATTGGACACTGTTCAACTATGCAGCTTCCTGTAAACATACACAGGTAGAGAATCTGTGTGAAGTCCTCAAAATGTTTTTCTTCTCTGACCCTTTTCCCATTTACCTATGAACGTTTGGGTGTCCAAGGGTTTGAGGGAAACAAAGGCTTTATGAAGGCAGGGCACCTGCCTCAGGTTCTCCATCAATGGAGTGAGAAGTTCTTCAAAGTCTGTGAGGTTTGACTTTTTCATTTTTCTTTTCATATATATTTTTTTATTTTTTCATTTTCATGTGGTTCACTTTTTCATCACCTCATATCATCAGTTTCATTTATTTTTTGGTCACACTACTCTCTTGTCTTGCTCACAAGCATTGTTGTCAGGATTTGGGGTTTGTGAATCCCCTGGACCACCGCGGGAGGTGGTACCAGCCGACACCTGGGACCGGAGTCCAAGTGGCACCTGGTTTTCACCAGAGCCCGCCGCAAAGCGGGTTGGACTTGCTGCGGCAGAATACCACTTGGTCGTTCCACAGGTGCGACTGGCCCGCGGTGGCAGCCGAGGTCTAGGTACCCTAACAGGAGACAGTCTCGTGGTCGGGTCCAGGCACAGGGTCAAGGCAGGCGGCAGAGATGCAAGGTCAAGTCCAATCCGGGGTCAGCAACAGGAGGTCCAGGCAGAAATGGACGGGAACACAGGCACAGGAACACAGCAACATGGAGGAACACAGGAAGCACAGGACTCGGGAGCGGAGACACACAGGAACGCAGGGATACTCGCTTGGAAGCTTTCTCTAAGGCTATGAGGCACAAAGATCCGGGAGGGAATGATGGGAGACACAGGGTTAAATACAAAACAGGAAATGACCAGCGCCAATCACCTGCGCACTGGCCCTTTAAATCTTGAGGCAGAGACCTAGTCCGGACGGGAGCGGGAGCCAGGAGGGGTGAGCGTACAGGAGCGTGACCGGGGCAGCGGAGAGAGGCACGGGTGCACCCGCGATCCGTGGTATGGATCGCGGGGGTGCCCGTGACAATTGTCACCACACATCCCCCGAATCAGTCCACTTTTGTGCCTTCACTTTATATAAGAACTTTCATCAATTTTTGGTGACATAGTCGTTTCTTTTATTCAAGTCATTGTCACACACATCTTCTGTGTTAGTGTCCAAGTGTTTAGGGGCCTCAGTATTTGTTATGAATTTCATAATCCATTTATTATTCCAATCATCAGAAATATTACAGATAATTTTTATTATTTATTTATTTAATTATTTTTTTCACCAAATTTTATTTTGTGTTTTATTCTGCAACAATACGTGCATGAGCGTCAATTAGTTATATAATTTTAATTTAAATGATGTACTTCTCAGTTTTGCAATACATGCTGAACCAGGATGGAGCTGTATCCTTCAGTATACATGTACACATATGCTTTACCTTTCTTCAGGGCAGTCTTCCCTCTTCCAAGATGGCGCTCATGATGGAAGTGCATGTGTATTAATATTATTATTATTAATATCCTGAATATCCACATAGCACCACCCCTTGAGAAAGGCTCTGCACGCCGAAACATGTGTTGGGAAAGACACCAGGGGACACAAACCATTGTTGGTATGTGAATTATAGCTCTTCATTTACATGACACTTCTAGTGTTTATGGTTTTTGAGTCCTATAGTTTAGAGCTTTAGATATACTTTTTATTACGCACTTTATGAGCCTTCTGGGATCCATTTATCCTTTGCTGCTATATGATTTGGTGATATGATATCCCTGACTCTCTGACATGGTGCAGTCATATTGAGTAGATATAAAACCAGGTGGCTCATTCAGTCATTATTTTATACGTGATGTCTCTGTGAGCCGCTCTCTTTGTGGTCAGTCAATTAATTTTATGTATTGTAACTATTTAGAAACACGTCAACAAAGAGTATATATTTTATGTGAAAAGGATGAGGGGGTGACACAAGAGCTTACAGTCTATAAGGATGAGGGGGTGACATAAGAGGTTACAGCCTATGAGGATGAGGGGGTGACAGAAGAGCTTACAGTCTATGAGGATGAGGAGGTGACACAAGAGCATACAGTCTATAAGGATGAGGGGGTGACATAAGAGGTTACAGCCTATGAGGATGAGGGGGTGACACAAGAGCTTACAGTCTATGAGGATGAGGGGTGACACAAGAGCTTACAGTCTACGAGGATGAGGGGGGACACAAGAGCTTACAGTCTATGAGGATGAGGGGTGACACAAGAGCTTACAGTCTATGAGGATGAGGGGGTGACATAAGAGCTTACAGTCTATGAGGATGAGGGGGTGACATAAGAGCTTACAGTCTATGAGGATGAGGGGTGACACAAGAGCTTACAGTCTATGAGGATGAGGGGGTGACACAAGAATTTACAGTCTATGAGGATGAGGGGGTGACATAAGAGCTTATAGTCTATGAGGATGAGGGTGACACAAGAGCTTACAGTCTATGAGGATGAGGAGGTGACACAAGAGCTTACAGTCTATGAGGATGAGGGGTGACACAAGAGCTTACAGTCTACGAGGATGAGGGGGTGACATAAGAGCTTACAGTCTATGAGGATGAGGGGGTGACACAAGAACTTACAGTCTATGAGGATGAGGGGGTGACAAAAGAGCTTATAGTCTATGAGGATGAGGGTGACACAAGAGCTTACAGTCTATGAGGATGAGGGGGTGACATAAGAGGTTACAGCCTATGAGGATGAGGGGGTGACACAAGAGCTTACAGTCTATGAGGATGAGGGGTGACACAAGAGCTTACAGTCTACGAGGATGAGGGGGGACACAAGAGCTTACAGTCTACGAGGATGAGGGGGGACACAAGAGCTTACAGTCTATGAGGATGAGGGGGGACACAAGAGCTTACAGTCTATGAGGATGAGGGGGGACACAAGAGCTTACAGTCTATGAGGATGAGGGGTGACACAAGAGCTTACAGTCTATGAGGATGAGGGGGTGACATAAGAGCTTACAGTCTATGAGGATGAGGGGGTGACATAAGAGCTTACAGTCTATGAGGATGAGGGGTGACACAAGAGCTTACAGTCTATGAGGATGAGGGGGTGACACAAGAACTTACAGTCTATGAGGATGAGGGGGTGACATAAGAGCTTATAGTCTATGAGGATGAGGGTGACACAAGAGCTTACAGTCTATGAGGATGAGGAGGTGACACAAGAGCTTACAGTCTATGAGGATGAGGGGTGACACAAGAGCTTACAGTCTACGAGGATGAGGGGGTGACATAAGAGCTTACAGTCTATGAGGATGAGGGGGTGACATAAGAGCTTACAGTCTATGAGGATGAGGGGTGACACAAGAGCTTACAGTCTATGAGGATGAGGGGGTGACACAAGAACTTACAGTCTATGAGGATGAGGGGGTGACATAAGAGCTTATAGTCTATGAGGATGAGGGTGACACAAGAGCTTACAGTCTATGAGGATGAGGGGGTGACACAAGAGCTTACAGTCTATGAGGATGAGGGGGTGACACAAGAGCTTACAGTCTATGAGGATGAGGGGGTGACATAAGAGCTTACAGTCTATGAGGATGAGGGGGTGACATAAGAGCTTACAGTCTATGAGGATGAGGGGAGACACAAGAACATACAGTCTATAAGGATGAGGGGGTGACATAGGAGCTTACAGCCTATGAGGATGAGGGGGTGACACAAGAGCTTACAGTCTATGGGGATGAGGGGGTGACACAAGAGCTTACAGTCTATGGGGATGAGGGGGGACACAAGAGCTTACAGTCTATGAGGATGAGGGGGTGACACAAGAGCTTACAGTCTGAGGATGGGGGTGTGTGTGACAAAAGAGGTATAGGAGCTTGTATAATGGTCCAGACAATTTTTTACCTGAGAGCGTAAAGAGAATTATGTCTATACGTAAGGTGTTATAAAGGTTTATCACATATAACAATAAATACAGTACATACTCTTATTTCCTATCATGACTTGCCAAAAATAAAATTTATAGAAAATACAAAATAAAGACATTTTTATTAAAGAGACCGTCTAAAAAGACAGAAAAAAATAACTGGGGGAGTCCACAAAACAGAGATTTGTTGCATCTCACTCAGTGTATGAAGAGGTGATAATTAATAAGATTCGTTATCCTAAGAATACCAGGACCTGGGTATAAAGATCTACCAAGATATACGAGCCATAAAAGGAGCAAGTCAGTCATCAGGAGATGCCACTGGTTCTGAAATCCACATGAAGTCCATTAGGTTTAATGTATTGAATCTGAGTATATAGTGACGTTGGCTGATAGGGGCTTTAAAGTGTAGAGTGGATTCTGGGAAATACCATAAATTACATGGACGCTGTAATAAATAGTCACATGTCACAAAATGTTTGATCATAAATGTCTGGCCAGTCTGGGGGTGCACAAAGTTATCCCCCATCAATGTCATGGAACAATTCACGCATTGAAGACTGCGGGGAACTGCCTTTCTTTTGCTCTGATAAGTTTATCTTTAAGGCTGGGTGTCAAAATGAAAATAATGGGGAGTTGTTAAATTCCGCAATATTCAGAAACGCATCTGCCAAAATCTGCCATTTCATGATGATGGTTAGAATCTCAAACAATAGAAATTAAGGGAGCCAAGAGGAAAAGTGGTTAAATAACTGATAGGGTGAGCCAGGAGGACAGTATACTGGAACCACATGAAGGGAGAATGGGCATAAAAGCCTGGAAAGATGGGAAGGAGACAGAGGGTACAAGAGGAGTGACCTGAAAACTGCATTTTTGGAGAGAAGAGCATGACTACCCCTCCTCCCTGCCTTTTATCAGGTCTGGAGCAGTCAGGCATAGGACAAAGCAGCAGGGGAGGCAGAGTCATCCTGCTGGATCCATGGTTCAGTGAAACTAAATTAAAAACTGAAGTATTTTTTGAAGAATTTGCAAGTTTCGGGGCGTGGCTTGGCTGCTGAAGGAGATGGCCGTGTGAGTGAGGAGCTCCGTCTCAACTACCACTGAACAACGGCAATTAACAGCAGTAGATGACCCAAAATGCCCGGAAAACATCAAGGGCCACCTTTAAGCCACAGTACACGGAAAAGAGGAGGTAAAGACATGATGCATGGACAAATAGGACAGTATTTCCTGAGAGAGCCGCGGACTAGCAAAGATGACGCCGGGAAAAACAGACACGCGGCGGCTGCCGCGCTGAGCGACTTGGAGGAAGATTCCACATTCCACCGCCCGGCATCCCGTCTACCGAGACCAAGTAAGTCTCCCTCAAGCTTTGAGGTCCCAGAAAGGTGGAGCATAGGCTCCAAAACTCCGGGGTGCACGTTTTCATTATCCCCAGCACAAACGGAGGAAGACACAAGCATGCTTCCATTAACCCTGCAGGACACGGAGAGCTCACAAGCCTCAGGCACCTCAGCTCAAAGGTACCAAGAGGGATCAAGGTCCCCCACAGGCAGCCCAGCTAAACAAAAGGCTAAAACTGGGGACATAGAAACTGAGGAACACTCACAACAAATACAGCCTAATGTACCAGGGACACCTGACGTTTTTGCCAAATTTCAAACTACGAACAACACAGTCTCTGAAACGACATTAAAGGCAATGTTAGAAGCATTCAAATACTCTCTGCAAAGAGACCTTGCCTCACTCATCAAACCACTGCAAACGACAGTAGATGACTTAGGTGACAGAGTGTCGCACCTGGAAAATAAAATGGCAGATTTCACCTCTGCACACAACGAGTTGGTGGACTCACACAATACGTTAGATGATAAAGTGGAAGCACTACAAGCAAAAATGGTGGACTCTGAGGACCGAGACCGCCGGAATAATCTGAAAATAAGAGGCATTCCAGAGATGGTTTTGGGTACACATCTGCGCAAATATGTCCAGCAAATGGCCAAAACATTGATCCCAGAACTTTCAGAATATGAAATGTCAATTGATAGGGTACATAGAGTACCAAAACCTTCTTCATTATCTGAAAACATACCCAGGGATGTACTTGCAAGGTTTACTTTTTTTCAAACCAAAGAAAATCTGCTGAATCAAGCGAGGAAGCTACAGAAACTACCAGAGCCATATACAGATATCAAACTATTTGTGGACTTATCAGCAGCTACTTTACAGGCGAGAAGGAGATTAATGCCAGTCACCTCCATACTCAGAAAAAATGAGATCCAATATAGATGGGGTTTCCCCACAAAGATATTTATTAAGAGACAGAACAACATCGTGTCTATCACAGAAGTGGAAGAAGGCTTGAAAACACTGGAGGCCTGGGGGATGTCTACGGATCAAGACCCACGCACATCTCCAAACAAAAACCCATCAAAGATGGACCCTGAATGGCGCACAAAGAGGAAAACTTGAACTGTGCAGAAATCATCAAAAGGATAAGTAGGTGGTAGTATTTGAGATGGAACTGAGTCTCCAATCCCATATTTCCACTTGAGGTTACCCTGTTTAAAATCCTAAGTGTGGATCTCCACGGGTAGCATATCTGTACCGGTGAACATCCATACAGACCTTTTTCTATATGTTGTTATTATGTTATATGGTTATGTTAAAAATGGCATTAAGTGATATACTAAACAGACTATGGATAATTCCAATTAGATATCAGAAAGTAGACGTTTATCAGGTAATTTACAAACACTCCATGAGTTTTAAAAATGGGGACTAAAATCTTGTCTATGAATATGAAAGGCTTAAATAGCCCGTATAAGAGATCTCTATTATGGAGAGAAGGTAACAGACATAAAGCGGATATTGTTTGTGCCCAAGAGACACATATCAGAGCACAAAACCCTCCTAAGATAAATCACCCAGCCTTCCCCACAGTTTTAATGTCCACATATAACAAAAAAAAAAGAGGGGTGATGATCGCTTTTAAAAATACACTAGCGGTGACAATAAATTACCAGGAGATAGACCCAAACAGCAGATTCATCATAGTAGTATGCACACTCAACAATGTGCAATATACATTGGTAAATCTATATGCTCCTAATAGTAAACAAAGAGGATTTATACTAAAACTATGGAAAAAAATAAGGAAAGTCAAATCTGGGGCATTAATTATATGTGGTGATTTCAACACAATTAATCACCCCCAATTAGATACTAACTCTAAGGCAAAACCCAGAGCTTTTACCCTTGACTCCTTTTTATGGCAAGAAGACCTGTATGACATATGGAGGATTCAACACTCCTGTGAAAAAGATTACACATTTTACTCTGCTAGATATGACTCATACTCGAGAATCGATATGTTTCTAATTGATAGGAATCTCATAGAAAACGTGATCTCATCAGAAATAGGATCCATACAGTGGTCCGACCACGCACCGATCACAATCACTATTAAAGATGCCTTTGCGATCCAAAATGACTATATTTGGAGAGCTAATTTATCTCTCCTATCTCAGGAAAAATATGCTATGCAGATAGAAAATGTACTAAATGAGTTCTGACACTGACGCTGACATTTGTTCCACTTGGATAAGTCATAAAATGTTTGTTAGGGAGGAGCTTAAGAGAATAAATAATCGGGTCAAGAAGGAAAGAGAGAGAGAAGTAAACAAAGTTATGAACAAAATAAATTATCTAGAAAACCAGCATAAAAAACATCCCACTACTGCTACTCAACAAGCTTTAAGGTCAGAAAGAGATAGTCTACGCAACCTACTCCTGCATAAATTTGCATATTCACTACAGAAACTTAAATTGAAACATTATTCCCAAGGCCAAAAAGCCGGCTCAGTTTTAGCAAATATGCTAAAAAAAAGAATGAACAAATCCAAAATAGCCTATATCATACACCCCACAACTGGGGAAAAAATTATGACACCACGAAGAATCGCAAATGAATTTAAAGAATATTATGCCAGGCTGTATAACCTAATAGAGGACAGAAACACTCCACAACCCACTAATGAGGGAATACTAAAATTCTTAGACAATATCCCCCTGCCACGAATTGCAGAACAACAACTAACAATTTTAAACAGAGAAATCACTTTGGAAGAAGTAGAAGATAGCATTAAAAAAACCCCTAAAGATAAAGCGCCGAGTCCGGACGGCCTACCAGGCGGGTATTATAAAAAATTTAAGAAGATATTATCCCCATATCTCCTAAAAGTATATAAAGCAGCAAATGAGAGAGGGAGGTTTCCTAAGGAAATGCTTACTGCCCACATTGTAACTCTACCAAAACCAGGGAAACCACCTACAGTTCCCTCCAACTTTAGACCCATATCCTTACTAAATTGCGACGTTAAACTGTATGCCTCAATAATTGCCAATAGGCTTAAGGAAGTGTTACCAGAAATAATCAAAGCAGATCAAACAGGATTTACTCCAGGAAGACAAGCCCCTGACAATACACGTAGAGTACTGAATTTGCTACAGCATTGTGAGGCAAATAAGCTCTCATCATTATTTATTACAATAGACGCCGAAAAGGCGTGCGATAGGATTAATTGGACATACGCCTTTTCAGTTTTAGAAAAATTTGGGATTACAGCAAGGATACAGCAAGCGATTAGAGCATTATATTCCACCCCAAACGCAAAAGTCTTTACAAATGGTGTCCTCTCACAGGAGTTTTCATTAACCAATGGAACGAGACAGGGATGCCCCTATCCCCAATTTTCTTTATCCTGTCAATAGAGCCCTTGGCCCAAGCCATTAGACTAAAAGAAAAAATCACAGGGATCCAAATAGGAGAGGAAAAGTACAAAATCGCATTATTCGCGGATGATATCCTCATAAATTTATCTAACCCTGAAACATCTGTACCACCGTTAATGGAAAGATTTGAAGAATTTAGTAGGATATCATATTATAAAGTTAATAATAACAAATCTCAGGTCCTGCCTTTAACCCCTTAAGGACGGAGGGTTTTTCGCCTCATTTCTCGCTCTCCAACTTCAAAAATCCATAACTTTTTCATTTTTCCGTGTACAGACCTGTGTGAGGGCTTATTTTGTGCGTAACAAATTTTACTTTCCCGTAATGTTATTTATTTTAACATGCCGTGTACTGCGAAGCTGAAAAAAAATTCCAAATGTGGAAAAATTTTAAAAAAAACGCACGTGCGTCACGTTCTTGTGGGCTCAGTTTTTACGACTTTCACTCTTTGCTCCAAATAACATGCCTACTTTATTCTTTGGTTTGGTGCGATCGCGGTGATACCAAATTTATACAGGTTTTATTGTGTTTTAATACATTTTCAAAAATTAAACGAATGTGTACAAAAAAGAAAAAAAAATTTTTGCCATCTTCTGACGCTAATAACTTTTTCATACTTTGGTGCACGGAGATGTGTGAGGTGTCATTTTCTGAGAAATGAGGCGACGTTTTCATTGCTACCGTTTTGAGGTCTGTGCAATATTTTGATCATTTTTTATTTCATTTTTTATGTTATGTAAAAAGGTGTAAAAGTCGCATTTCGGACATTTGGGCGCCATTTCCCGCCTCGGAGGTCACCGCCGGCCGTAACCGTTTTTATATTTTGATAGATCGGGCATTTTGGGACGCGGCGATACCTAATATGTCTGTGATTTTTACTGTTTGTTATGTTTTATATCCGTTCTAAGGAAAGGGGGGTGATTTGAACTTTTAATATTTTATTAATTTTTTTTATTTTTTAAACTTTTTTTTTCTTTTTTTTTCACTATCTTTTAGACCATCTAGGGTACATTAACCCTAGATGGTCAGATCGCTGCTACCATATACTGTAATACTTCTGTATTGCAATATATGGCATTTTTGCAGCACATTCAGTGCCAGTGGCTCATTGTAATGAATATGCAGCTGCCAGATAGCCTCGTGTCAAAAGAAGACACGAGGCTACCATGGCAACTGATCGCCGCCCCCCGATGACGTTCGGGGGCGTGGCGATCGAAAAAAAGATGGCGGCGCCCACGCGCCGCCATCTTTTAAACGCCGCCGGCGACTTTGCCGGCGGCGTTTAGGGGGTTAATAGCCGCGATCGGTGCAAGCACCGACCGCGGTTATTAGCGGTGGGGGTTTTGTGCAAAATGCAAAAACCCCCACCTCTGTATGAAGAGGACTCAGCCCGTGAGCCCTCTTCATACATCCCTTATACCTCTGCGCCGTAGACAAAAATATACTTTAGATTGGCAAACCTCCAAAATACAGTACCTAGGGGTACAGATTTCATCCCCATTCAAAGACACTTACCACAATAACTTTCCTACCTTATTAGCTACAGTAGAGAGAGAATTAAAAGAATACTCCAATCATATCCTCTCATGGTTTGGGCGTATTGCCACATTTAAAATGATGGTCCTACCGAAATTTTTATATTTATTTAGGACTCTACCAATAGATATACCAAAAATATTTTTCCAAAAATTACAGGGCATGATTAGTAAGTTTGTGTGGGCAAATAAAAAACCAAGAATAGCTATAGATATATTACAAAAGCAAAAATCAGCGGGGGGCCTTGGCCTACCAAACATGAAAGATTATTATATTGCAGCTCAATTAGATAGCTCTTTACACTGGTGGGATTCCTCAGAAGATAAAACCTGGCACAACATAGAAAAGCAGGTACAGGGTAATAAATCCTTAAGAGCACTTATAATGCAACAGATAGCGGACAACAAAAAGATAACAACAAAATCCCCTATAATAAATACAACCCTGCAGGCTTGGTCAAGACTAATTAGTCAACCCGGTAATAAGACCAAACTCCCCTTGAACAGCATTCCTTTGGATTTCCTAGAGGAGAGAGTTCAAGGATTAGACCTGAGAATATGGAAAACAAACGGAATAACTAATGTGCGGCATTTAATGGAGCAGGATGTAGTGTACCCCTTCTCCGAAATTCAAAAAAAGTACAATATCCCCCATAGAGAGTTTTATAAGTTCTTACAAATAAGAAGCCTCTTGAACGGAGGTATCTGTAACTCATTGGAAGTAGGAAAAGAAATTGTACAATACCTCACAACAACCAATAAGAAAGTCAAAGGAATTTCTTTCTTTTATAACCAATTAAACCAGAAAGTATATATGAAAAAACTTCCACATATGTGTAAGTGGGAGGAAGACCTTAATAAAGAGTACACAACACAGCAATGGCAAAATGCTCTCTCATTAGTGCAGAAAGTCCTGAGATGCACATCACACCAAGAGACAATGGTGAAAACTAGAATGAGATGGTACTTTACCCCCTCAAAACTAAACCGAATTTTCCCAAATGTGACCTCAAGTTGCTGGCGTAAATGCAATAATAAAGGTACTCTCCTGCATACTCTGTGGTCTTGTCCATCAATTCAACAATTATGGAAGGCTAGTGAATGTATAATAGGAAAGATAATAGATAAACACTTAACTCTAAGGGCCTCCCAAGCACTTCTACTAATGGAGATGGATGACATCCCTACTAAATTTAGAACGGTGGTAATTCACATCCTGATGGCCACTAAGCTTACAATAACTAGAGCATGGAAAACGCCCGATTCACCACATATACAAGAGGTAATAAATCAGGTCAATACAAACTGTGCATATGAGAGAGCAATAGCATTGCAAAATGGTCGCCTTCCTCAATTTACAAGTTACTGGGACTGTTGGTTAAAAAGCCAATATTACAGATCATAACTGTTAAGGTAAATTGGATTAGCCATACGCAGGAAAAAAACAAAAGTAATGTGGAAAACACACTGATGCCATAATTTTGTGTTAATTTGTATTAACTGGTTATTGTAGTTATGTAATAGTTATTTAAGTTAGAGTAACATAACATCATAATATGACTGTGATCATTCGGATTTATGATGGAAATCACAATGAAGAAGAGGATTATAAAAGGACATAAGGAACAGTTTGCACAAGAGTTTAACAATGCATCCTCTCACAAAGGACTTATTCTCTGAGAAGGACTAAGAAGGAAGAGAAAATTATTTTGTGAAAAGTGTAAATGCAATAACATTGATATTGTACTAACAGGAGCATGTCACAGAATGGTGGACATGATCTCCGTACTAAGTGATGTATGTTATGCTTGTTTGTTCAATAAAATTTTTAAAATTTAAAAAAAAAAAAAAAAAAAAAGAATTTGCAAGTTTCAAAATTATTTCATTTTTGGCCAGATAGTTTAGCTACCTAAACAAGTCTACTTTACATTTTCAGAATTTTTGAAATGTCTGAAAAAATTATTTTGATGTCCCACGGCTTACAAATCAAATATCAGTTTTCCGTATTTTCAAGCAGATTTCATAATTGACTTTTTATGGATCATTATTGTTTTATATAATATTGTTTTTAATGAAATATAAAATATATAATATTAGAAAGCCCCAATATATAAACTCAATTTCAAATCTGCCCCCTCAAACAGAGACAGCTTTTAGGAAGATTGATAATCCCTTGAGATCTTCATAATAGTTAAATCAAAATGGAGATGAAATTTAGAATTGTCAAATTGTGTCGGTTATACATTCATTTAGCCCTTAAAATTTACAAATTTCCAAAAAGAAAATCCATCTTACAATTAACTCTGCAATTTCTCCTGAGTACAGAGACACCCGACATGTGTCCGTTTCTTGTTTTTATGGGCCCACAGTGATGAACAGAATGAGCGCCCTGCGGCTGCCAGTATTGTTCAATAGACATTGCCGCCCTTTTGTAGCCTGGATACAATACGGGGATACCATACTTAGATATTTTTTCTTAGGTTTTACTAAATTTCTCAAAATAAAACCTAACATGGGGGGAATAATCTGTTGTTTTTAACAGTTTTTAACAGTTTTTTTTTTTTACTTTTTTATTTCTTCTACCAGGGGACATAAAAAAACATAATCTGATTGCTTGTTCATGATAATACCCTGCAATACTGATGTATTGCAGATAGAGATGAGTGAACATCGAGCATTAGCGTACTCGAAACTGCTCGTTGCTCGGACGAGTATTTTGCCCGCTCGAGAAAATGGCATCTCCCGCCGTTTTGCTTTTTGGCGGCCAGAAACAGAGCCAATCACAAGCCAGGAGACTCTGCACTCCACCCAGCATGACGTGGTACACTTACACGTCGATAGCAGTGGTTGGCTGGCCTGATCAGGTGACCCTGGGATAGACTAGCCGCTGCCCGCGCTGCTCGAATCATTCTGTGTCTGGATGCCGCTAGGGAGAGAGCTGCTGCTGGTCAGGGAAAGCGTTAGGGTGTTCTATTAGCTTACTGTTAGGCAGGAGTGATTCTACAAGAACCCAACAGCCCTTCTTAGGGCTACAATAACGTTTTATTTTACTTTTTTTTGTTTGCTTGTGGCTGGGCTTGCTGGCATTAGTAGTGCAGCTAGTACCATATTGTGAGGAATTTGCAGTGAGACTTGCTACCGTTGTGTTTAGCTCTTAGTGACACACATATCCATCTCAAACACCAAAGTGGGACAATTTATTAGGGGATTGATTTCAATTAGGCACAGTCTGCCATTTACTTTTTATTTTACGTTTATTTTTTGATAACTCAGCGTCATCTCATCTGGCATAGTAGTGTGCTTTCATACTTGGCTAGAAAATAGCCATAGCAATAGGATAGCATCGTTTGGTTTTAAAAACAAAAAAACACAAAAAAAAACAAAAAAAAAACACAAAAAAAAAATAAAAAAAAATTTACAGTTATAACTTTCATTTTCAAAATGTTCAACCCGAGGGCTAGGGGTAGAGGACGAGGGCGGGGACGTGGGCGTCCAACTACTGCAGGGGTCAGAGGCCGTGGTCCTGGGCGGGGTGAGACACCACCTGCTGATGAGGGAGCAGGGGAACGCCGCAGAGCTACACTCCCTAGGTTCATGTCTGAAGTTACTGGGACTCGTGGTAGAGCACTGTTGAGGCCAGAACAGTGCGAACAGGTGATGTCGTGGATTGCCGACAATGCTTCGAGCAATTTGTCCACCAGTCAGTCTTCCACGCAGTCCACCCATGTCACCGAAATCGTCACTCCTCCAGCTCCTGCACCTCAGCCTCCTTCCCCCCAGTCTGCCCCCTCCCAGGAAAATTTGGCATTTGAACCGGCATACTCTGAGGAACTGTTTTCTGGACCCTTCCCAGAGTCACAAACCACTTGTCCGGTTGCTGCTGAGCTCTTTTCTGATGCCCAGGTTTTACACCGGTCGCAGTCTGTGGGTGATGATGACCTTCTTGACGTAGTGGAAGAAGTGTGTAAAGAGGTGTCGGACGATGAGGAGACACGGTTGTCAGACAGTGGTGAAGTTGTTGTCAGGGCAGGAAGTCCGAGGGGGGAGCAGACTGAGGGATCGGAGGATGATGAGGTGACAGACCCAAGCTGGGTTGATAGGCCGGGTGAACACAGTGCTTCTGAGACGGAGGCGAGTCCTATAGCAGAACAGGTTGAAAGAGGCAGTGGTGGGGCCAGACGGAGAGGCAGAGCCAGAGCTGGTGCATCAGCGCCAAATGTTGCCCGTAGTCAAGCCCCCGTGGCGAGGGGTAGATTTTCAGAAGTCTGGAGGTTCTTTAAAGAAACACCGGATGACCGACGGACTGTGGTGTGCAACCTTTGCCAAACCAGGATCAGCAGGGGTTCCACCACTACTAGCTTAACTACCACCAGTATGCGCAGGCATATGAATGCTAAACACCCCACTCAATGGGGCCATGCCCGTTCACCTCCGGCTGGGCACACCACTGCTCCTTCCCCTGTGTCATCTGCTAGTCAGCCCCCTCCCCAGGACCACGGCCCAAACACATCCCGTGCGAAAACCCCATCTTCGCCTCCACGATCCTCCACAGCATCCACCAGCGTTCAGCTCTCCATACCCCAGACGCCGGAGCGCAAAAGGAAGTATAGCGCAACCCACCCACACGCCCAAGCCCTTAACGTCCACATCTCCAAGTTGCTTAGCCTGGAGATGCTGCCCTATAGGCTGGTAGAGACCGAGGCCTTTCGAAACCTCATGGCGGCGGCCGCCCCTTGGTATTCGGTCCCCAGCCGCCACTACTTTTCCCGATGTGCCGTCCCAGCCCTGCACAAGCACGTGTCAGAGAACATCATCCGTGCCCTGACCAACGCCGTTTCTGACAAGGTCCACCTGACCACGGACACGTGGACGAGTGCTGCCGGGCAGGGCCACTATATATCGCTGACGGCACATTGGGTTAACTTGGTGGAGGCTGGGACCGAGTCTGACCCTGGGGCTGGTCATATACTGCCGACGCCGAGGATTGCGGGGCCTACCTCGGTCCAGGTCTCAAAGGCCTACTATGCCTCCTCCTCCTCCCACCCCTCCTCCACCTCCTCCTCCTCTGAATTACCATCCATGGGCATGGCGCCATCAGTCGGTAGCTCTAGGCACAGCAGCAGTGCCGTCGCTAAGCGACAGCAGGCGGTGCTCAAACTGCTGAGCCTAGGCGATAAAAGGCACACCGCCCAAGAGCTATTACAGGGCATCACGGCGCAGACCGGTCTGTGGCTGGCACCGCTGTGGCTGGCACCGCTGAACGCTGAACAACAGGCATGGTTGTTTGTGACAACGGCCGAAACCTGGTGGCGGCTCTGCAACTCGGCAGACTGACACTGGTAGTCAGGTCAGTCAGCTTCCTCAAGTCTACAATGAGGAGTGGACGTGGATGTCTGATATCTTTCAGGTGCTGAGTAACTTTGAGGAGTCAACACAGATGGTCAGTGGCGATGCCGCCATCATCAGCCTCACCATCCCGCTGCTTGGCCTGTTGAAAAACTCTCGGGTCAGCATGAAGTCGGAAGCTTTGCGCTCGTCACAAGAGACGGGGGAAGAAGATTCCCTTGTTGATAGCCAAAGCACCCTTAGGTCTGTTTCTCAGCGCATATCGGAGGAGGAGGATGATGATGAGGAGGAGGAGAATGTTGGCGAGACAGAAGAGGGGACCATTGTTTAGTCCTTCACTGTTCAGCGTGTATGGGCAGAAGAAGAGGAGTTGGAGGAGTTGAAGGAGGAGGAAATGGGCAGTCAGGCTAGTGAGGGGAGTGAATTCTTGCGCGTTGGGACTCTGGCGCATATGGCAGATTTCATGCTAGGCTGCCTATCCCGTGACCCTCGCGTTCAAAGAATTTATTCCAGCACCGATTACTGGGTATTCACTCTCCTGGACCCACGGTACAAGCAAAATCTTTCCACTCTCATCCCTGGAGAGGAAAGGAGTGTGAGAATGCATGAATACCAGCAGGCCCTGGTGCACAAGCTGAAACAGTATTTCCTTTCTGACAGCGCTAGCGGCAGAGGGCGTACTTCTGCGGGACAAGTAGCGAGGGAAAGTAGGCGAGCAGGCAGCTTTTCCAGCACTGGCAAGGGTACGCTTTACAAGGCCTTTGCCAGTTTTATGTCACCCCAGCAACACACTGTCACCTGTCCCCAGTCTCGGCAGAGTAGGGCTGATCTTTACAGAAAGATGGTGAGGGAGTACGTAGCTGACCATACCATCGTCCTAAATGATCACACAGCTCCCTACAACTACTGGGTTTCAAAGCTGGACATGTGGCACGAACTGGTGCTATACGCCTTGGAGGTTCTTGCCTGCCCTGCCGCTAGCCTGTTGTCCGAGCGGGTTTTCAGTGCAGCTGGTGGCATCATCACCGATAAGCGTACACGCCTGTCGACTGACAGCGCTGACAGGCTGACGCTTATTAAGATGAATAAAGCCTGGATTTCTCATAATTTCCAATCTCCACCAGGTGAAGGAAGCTCAACCTGAATAATTTATGCACTCCTCCTCCTCCTCATTTTCCTCCTTCTCCTCCTCTTTGTACACTACAGCAGAGGAAACTGGCTATTTTTTTGCCAGTGCCAACTGGCTCTAGCTATAGTACTCTATGTATTTTATTTTTCTGGAGGGCCACCTACCCGGTCCTCTGTTTTAAGCAATTTTTGGGAGTGCCACATACAGGCACTCAATCTATTTATTTTTTCTGGAGGACCACCTACCTGCTCCTCTGGTTTGAAAACTTTTTTGGACTGCCACATACAGGCACTATCCAAATTAAATTGTCTCCATAGAAGCCTCCACATGTCGTCTTTTTAGCTGGCTCCACACGTTGTCTCCATTGCTACCTCCACACGTCATCGCCATAGCTGCCTCCAAAAGTCGTCCATATAGCTGCCTCAATACATCGTCCCTTTTTCAAACGAGCTGTGTCAGGCAGAATTTTGGGTTGTTTTCATGGCTTCCACATCAAACTTGTTAACTTTGTCGCCACCCTGCCGTGTAATCCACAAAATATACTGGCAAACTTTTATCATTTACCGATATTATTTCAGCGCTTCTTGCACATCTGTTTACATTCCCCTCACCCGCCATATCCCAAACTTATAAGAACGCTACTACACTTGATCTTATATAAAAGGTTCTTAGAAGTGCTGTTTGGGGAGTAGCCTAGAGACAGGGGCTTGGATTGGCGAAAGCTCGCCTGGCAGCGGAGCGCCAGCTCCATCCCAAGATCCAACTAACATAGTCTTAACTGCAGCAACTTTAATCTACTACTAGTTCACTGCCTCCATACATGGTCCCCTTATCAAACGAGCTGTGTCAGGCAGAATTTTCAGGTGTTTCACCAGATACATAGTGGAACTCGGCCCATCTGTCGCCGCCATGCTGGAGACCTGAAGTTGCAATCATAGCAGTGCAATATGGATGCCCCATACTGTCGCTCTTAATCATGGAACCATTTCCGTAAAAACAATTAAAAATAGAACCACTATGCTATTCCATTATTCCTAGGTGAAATATTCAAACGACCCGGCCTGCTTTGAAAATTATAATTTTTTCAAAGAAAACGCTTCAGGCCCCCAGGCCCATTTTGGGTGGGGAGGAGCCGAGAGACAGGGGCTTGGACAGGCGAAAGCTCGCCTGGCAGCGGACCGCCAGCTCCATCCCAAGATTTGGCAGCCTCAGAGGCATCCATGCATGTTGCCCCTGCTGTTTCCTGTCCATTTCGCCTCCACGATCCTCCACAGCGTCCACCAACGTCTCCATGTGCAACTTTCAACTGTCTATACCCCAAACGCTGGAGCACGAGAGGATATGCAGCACATCATCCCCTTATCAAACGAGCTGTGTCAGGCAGAATTTTCAGGTGTTTCACCAGATACATAGTGGAACTCGGCCCATCTGTCACCATGCTGGAGACCTGAAGTTTCAATCATAGAAGCAATATGGATGCCCCAGTAGTCACTCTTAATCATGGAAGTCGTCTCCATGGCTGCCTCCCCATGTCATCCTTTTATGAAAAGAGCTGTGTCAGGCTCATTTTTCGGGTGTTTCACCAGATACGTTATGGAACTTGGTCACTATGTCGCCACCATGCTGTGTTATCGACTAAATATACCGTCAACCTTTTGTTCACATAGGAAATCATTTCAGTGCTTCTTGCTCACCTCCTTTGGTGAAACCTGAGTCCATTTAGGGTATGTCGCCACAACACTCTCTAGCCTGCTGCCGCTGCCTCTGCATGCCGTCCCCTATAGTGTCAGGGTCAATTATTGGATGTTTTAGATGCTATCTAGCCTCGTTCGGTCACTCTGTCATGGCCATGCTGTTGCCCATAATTTTGGCATAATGGTATGATTAAGCAGCCTCAGAGGCATCCATGCATGCTGCCCCTTCTGTTTCCTGTCCATTTCCGTGGTGTTTCCATCCTTTTCTGAGGTTCCCAGGTGTTTGGTCAAGCTTCCCTGTGCAGACCCTTGGTCCCCTTGAAAAATGCTCGAGTCTCCCATTGACTTCAATGGGGTTCGTTATTCGAGACGAGCACTCGAGCATCGGGAAAAGTTCGCCTCGAATAACGAGTACCCGAGCATTTTAGTGCTCGCTCATCTCTAATTGCAGAGTATAGCTGTGTCAGCCTATGCACACTGTGCCTTCAAGATCCGATCACAGACCTCGGACCCCAGGACTGCCATTATAGCGATCGTCAATCCTGAAGACGGCATGGGGGGACCGATTGTGGCACAGAGACCACCAGCAGGCAAGTTAAATGCCGCGGTCGTACTGACCATGGCATTTAACGGGTAAAACATCCACGAACTGAGCACCCTCCGACCGCAGGTGTTACACTGGGGTGTCAGCTGTTAGTTACAGCTGACACCACATGTTTTATGATGCTGGCCCAACCCCAATGTCCAGCTGAGCCGGAATCATCTCTTTGTCCAATAACTCGGACACTGAGCATTAAAGCAGAGAGTGCAAAGGTGTTAAAAGGGATTGTGGTTTGAGGAGCAGAAGGGATAATCTGAATATTAATAAGGATAGCAGGATTTCTGTGTGGAAAGAAAGCAGATGCTGCTGGGATTAATAGTTTATTTCTTGCTTCACAAAACAACTTTGTGAAATGTTATTATTGTTACATGAAGTATGGAGTGTGTGAGAGGTGTACAGGTGAGTGTATAGGTGAGTGTATAGATGAGTGTACAGGTGAGTGTACAGGTGAGTGTACAGGTGAGTGTACAGGTGAGTGTATAGGTGAGTGTACAGGTGAGTGTACAGGTGAGTGATGAAGCGCGGCATTGATGTACCGTATATACTCGAGTATAAGCCGATCCGAGTATAAGCCGAGACCCCTAATTTCAACACAAAAAACTGGGAAAACCTATTGACTCGAGTATAAGCCGAGGGTGGGAAATGCATTGGTTACAGCCTCCCAGTATATAGTCTGCCAGCCCCTGTAGCATACAGCCTGCCCAACCCCTGTAGTAGAAAAAAAAATAACACTGTACTCATCTTTCCGACGTCCCCCATAGGTCCTCTTCCTTCTCAGACATAAGAGGACCTACCGTTCACGTCAGAAAGGTGAGTTTTGTCTTTATTTTTTTAGTTGACTCGTGTATAAGCCGAGTTAGGGTTTTTGAGCACAAATTTTGTGCTGAAAAACTAGGCTTATACTCGAGTATATAAGGTAGATAGTTGGTGCTGCTGGAAAGACTGGTGGAATAGATTTGACGATCATAGCAAGTAGAAAGACAATAGAAGATTTATAGTTATATAAAGATGTATTGCCAAACATAATGGTTTTTTCTGCCATCTTACCTGTATTGTAATTCATCAGAATATGATATTCTGTGCAAACGATCAATGAATACAAGTATCCAATATCACCACTAAATGTATATACCAGAGACCAGGCCCTGATTTAGCTTGTAAAACAATTACTTTAGGAGACGTAACACATGAGGGAGGACAGAAAAGGGTCAGAGAAGGGTCAGAAAGATAGAAAGATACAGATATGTACAATACAAATGGAATTACCAGATATATAACAATGTAAAGTTTGTGAGTGACATGAATGCAGAGAATACAGATTTACTTTGCATTTTGTGTAATGATAAGACCCATCTGACCCCGGCCCAGCGCTGTAATCCTGTATCACCCATATTACTCTATCAACTTCTGGACCGAATCCTGACTGATAGCCGTCCATTCTTGCACAATCAATGCTTGCATTTTGTCACAATTGGTTGTTTTTTGTTTCTTGATGATTGACCACAAGTTCTCAATGGGATTAAGATCTGGGGAGTTTCCATGCCATGGACACAAAGGGGCATACTTATCAGGACCTCTGCACCACGCCAGTGAAGTAATCGCAAATGCTAGCTTATTGCTAGCACTTGCAATTATTTGCCCCAACCACCAGCTTCACGCTAGTGGGGCGCGAAAGGTGGGAAGGGGGGGGCGTGAAGGGAGGGAAGGGAGTGGGCCAGTGCGGGACGTGACTGTCCCCGCGCCTGCGCACTTACTGCCGCCGGCGACTTTTCATATGTGCATTTTTTTCTACGCCAGGTCCTGCCCTGCCAGCGGTGTGGCTGTCATACGCCAGCGTATGATAAATAAGCCCCAAAATCTCTCTGTTTTTATCCCTGAGCCAATTAGTTATCACTTTTGCTTCATGGGAGGTGCTCCATCATGCTGGAAAAGGCATTGTACATCACCAAACTGCTCCTGGAGGGCTGGGAGAAGTTGCTCTTGGAGGACATTCTGGTCCCATTCTTTATTCATGGATGTGTTCTTAGGCAAGACTGTGAGAGAGCCAATTCCTTTGGCTGAGAAGCCGCCCCCCCCCCCCCCACACATGAATGGTTGCAGGAGGCTTTACAGTTGGCATGAGACAAGACTGGTGGCATCGTTCACCTTGTCTTCTCCCAACAGTGGGAAAGGGGATTCATCAGAGAAAATGACTTTCCCCCAGTCCTCAGCAGTCCACTCCCTGCACCTCCTGCAGAATATCAGTCTGTCCCTGATGGTTTTCTGGAGAGAAGTGACTTCTTTGCTGTCCTCCTGGACACCAGGCCTTGCTCCAATAGTCTCTGCAGTCTCACAGTGCGTGCAGATGCCCTCACAACTGCCTGCTGCCATTCCTGAGCAAGCTCTGCACTGCCGGTAGCCCCATCCCAAGCTGAAACACTTGTAAGAGACGGTCCTGGCGCTTGCTGATCCTTCTTGGGCTCCTGGAGCCTTTTTGGTAACAATGGAGCCTCTCTCCTTGGATTCCTTGAGGATGCGATAGATTGGTGACTGAGGTGCAATCTTTCTAGCTGCAATACTCTTCCTTGTTCGGCCAGTTTTGTGCAGTGCAATGATCACTGCACATGTTTCTTTAGAGATAACCATGGTTAACAGAAGAGAAACAATGATGCTAAGCACCAGTCTCCTTCTAAAGTGTCCAGTCGTGTGATTCTTACTTAATCATGACAGACTGATCTCCAGCCCTGTCCTCATCAGCACCCGCACCTGTGTTACTGGAGCAATCACTGAAACCATGTTAGCTGCTCCTTTTAAGGAGCCTGCAATGAAGTTGAAATGTGTTTTGGGGGAAAAAGTTCATTTTCTAGGCAAATATTGACTTCACAAGTAATTGCTGTTAAGCTGATCCCTCTTTATAACATTCTGGTGTAAATGCAAATTGTCATTATAAAACCTGATGCAGTAGACTTTGTAAAAATAAAAATTTCTATCATTCTCAAAACTTTTGGCCATGACTGTACACAATCCAATACCTGAGGATATCCCTAGTCCCAGGATCTGTGCTGTAGTCACTGACTAACCTCCTAGTGTGTGTGACATTGTCATAGGGGTCACAGTGGTGATCAGTAATGTGTGCGCTGGGATTGGGGTTGACGAGGGCACAAAAGCTTCCTGTAGGGGGCACCTGCTGGTACCAACAGATAATGACTGCAGTATCCAGTACCTGAGGATATCCGTATAGTCCAAGGATCTGTGCTGTAGTCACTGACTAACCTCCTAGTGTGTGTGACATTGTCATATGGGTCACAGTGGTGATCAGTAATGTGTGCGCTGGGATTGGGGTGGACGGGGGCACAAAAGCTTCCTGTAGGGGGCACCTGCTGGTACCAATAGATAATGGCTGCAGTATCCAGTACCTGAGGATATCCGTATAGTCCCAGGATCTGTGCTGCGGGAATAGTGGTAGATGAGTACTGATCCCCAATGACACCAGCCAGCTGGCCACGCCCCGGACAGGAGTAATTGGGTATCACCTTATGTGGACCATACAGAAGATGTAACACACGGCTGACCGCCACTCGTCCATCTTGACACGAGTCATAAAAATTGTATCCCAGTGTAATATTGGGTAAGATGTCAGGATTATGATTAATATTATCAATGGCAAAGAAGAAAATCAGAGAATGTAGAAATCCATCAAACTCATGCCTGTGAATAAAGATAAAGACACATCCAGATGAGTAAGTGACTAGAGGACATGTCTGTACTACACACCTCAGGAAGATGAGAGATTACTGCAGATTTACCTTATACAATACAGTAATAAGTATGTGCCCCTTCCTGGCCTCCTAATAGCTTCCCCTTACATTTCCATATAACAGCCTCGTATTATACAGAGATGTGACATCAGGATGGAAGTGACATGAACTGATGATAAAACACATGATGAGAGGCTCCATATTCACAGGATCCTACACCCTACAGCTCACAATGTACATGATGTCCCCTGTACTGTGCCCCCCCTGTATATGTGCATTTACACCATAAAGAGCTTTTCTATCTTTTCTATATAGATAATGAGCTGTCCATGGACCCCCCCATATCAGACTGGGGGGTCTAACAATCCAGACCCCACAGATCAGCAGCTCTATTGTACATGAAGTGTCTGGTGACAGAGAACTGATCTGACGAGGGATGTGAGGGATCAGGGAGTGGATGTAGCCACCTACCCATCTGATATCAATAGAAGCCGTACACTGCAGGTAGGTACCAGGAGACTGTCTGCAGAGGGTCTGAAAGGAGACCCCAGAAACACGAGCCCCATCACACTACAAAACATGATATACAGAATGACAAGGACTTACACTACACAACGTATATCTGGGAAGTATTTTGATGGAAGTTGTAGATTATATGAAGATTTTTGTACTGTTATCAACCCCCCAATGATGAGGTCTCCATCCTGGTGAGTGTTATGTAGATAATCTAGAACTTTTCTTATCCTGAGTTCACAAACTAATTCTGTGAAAGGAAACCAGTGAAGAAGCAGCAGAAGAAAGAGACTCAACATCTCCTTGTAGGAATAAGATGATGATGGAACAATCTCCTGTGCACGATGTGACGGTGACACGAGACAGCGTCTCCCAGGATCAGGGCCACCCTGGTGACTGCTATCATCTCCCCTCTTCTTATACAGGATGATGGGATATATTTTACATTGTCTGATCTCATCTCACATCATTCTGGATCTGCTCCCCGGTGATTGTGTCCTCATCCGTCTTTACACTGGATAAATGTAGAAGAAGAAAGAAAAAGAATTAACCATTTCCAGCCGTCCTTGTGTTATACAGATTTATTCCTCTCCACAGTCCTATACACAGACTCTTCTTATGGTCCCATTCCAGCCCAGGAAACCAAATATCTATTAGTATTTACATTGATCTCTTGCACATTCAGTAAAGTTACAAGAGTCTTGACAATTCCTCAATAGAGATGAGCAGGTTGGTCAAAATTCTGGTTCGCCAGGTGTATATGAATTCTTCAAACTTCAGGAAAAACCAAATGGTTTAGGGAAAATAAGAAAGTAAAGTGAGAAATAATAACATAACAATAATCTATATAAGTGAACAATAAAAAAAATATAATTAAAATCAATAATGGGTCACATTTACTAAGAACAGTGCAGTCTGTACTATATGCAGTTTGCCTGTGTAGAGTGCAGGGGGCGCCAGATTCAGGATTTCTGGTGCCTGTTCTTCATGAATCTGGTGCCCCCTGCACTGTCTCAACAGAGTGCAGAAATTTGTGCCACATAAAATATAGTGCAGTCACGTCACAAAACGGTCCCATACAACACAAATGTGGCACACACACTTCTTAAATACGTTTGCAAGTAGTTTGCCCCTCAAAGAACTTGCAAAGTCCGACAGAAAACTAGCGCAAGATCCTTGTAAATGTAGACCAATGTGTCAGCGGTTAACCCCTTGCCGCATTTGGACGCTTTTGAACATCCTGCTGAGGAAAGGGTGTATGAAAAGGGCTGAGTCCTCTTCATATTCATCGAGTGTTTGCTGTATAATGTTTCAACTCACCTGGGCGTTTGGAGCTGGAATCGAACCCTTCCCTGCTACTGCTGAAACACCCTTTCTGGCATAGTTAGGCTAAATGCAGACGAATGTGTGCCCGCCATACAGTAGCACGGTGGGCACACTTTGGATCCCGGAAGAGGAGGAGCGTTGCTCAACCCGCCCCTCTCCATAGAGAAACATAGCGCACGGTGCCGTATTCCGCGGAAAGATTGGACATTTTCTATCTTTTCCCCGGGTACAGAACGGTACAGTGCCACGCGTATGCTGCACCGCACCGCTCCATGCGGACACATATCCGATGTATATAGGTCGGCCTTATATACGTCCCCCAACAGCTGTCTGAATGCAGCTTTATAGTGGAATTCCACCTAGTTGATACTTTACATATGAGGCGCTGGCTGGGCAGGCCAAAGTTCCTCTGCTGTACAGATAGGCGAGTAGCAGCAGGGTGAGAACACCAAAAATGTAAACAGGCGGCAGACACTCTAAGCAGCATCACCGGCAGGTCTGTGTAGTTGGTCAGGAACCTTTGCACCACCAACTTGAGCACATGCATAATATTGGACGTTTGTCAACTTGGCTCTGACTATAGCTGCTACAAGGTCCTGGCTGTAGTTGCACACCACCTGGCAGGGTTAAGTAGAAGAAAACACTCATCTGTTTGTTCCTGGATCCCAGTCCACAGCTTGTGGGTGGTGTGTGGTCTTTTGACTAGTTAGAGGATTTTTAGCATGGCCTGCTGCCGTTTCCCTATGACTTTGATAAAAGAGATCCTGTGGGTGCTGCACTGATTGGATAAAGAAGCAAAAGAAGAGGAAGTGTAGTAAGAGGCAACTGGAGGCAAGGAGTGATGTCTAGCAATTCTGATTGGGGGAAAAATATGATCCAGACATCAGCTGTCAATACATTAAACCAGTGGACTGTTAAGGCGATGTAGCATCTCTACCTGTGCTTATTGGTCTACATGTCAGTTGTTCTGTGCAATTCGGAACTAATAGCATCCCACAGTGCACATTTGTCTACAACCTGTTGGCTTAGGGTGGGGACTGCCTGCTGGAAACAGAAGTGGCGTCTGGAAATTACATTCTGTAAAGCTCTCCGTCTCCACCAGCCTGAATGGAAGCATTTTAAGGCCAGCAATTTGGAAATGCTGCTATTCAGGTCCAGAGCTCATGCGTGTGATGGGCTAAACTTTTGCTTTATCACCTTGATTTTGGGGATAAAACTGTGTGGACAGGCTTGAGACAGGGGTGCTGCTGTTTGTGGTGGTGGTGGAGGCGTCACATCCTTCTTTGTCTGAGAATATATATAATGGTACATACATTTTACATATGATAAAATGTAGATGAAATGTTCCATATATCATAGTATAAATGTTATATATTAATGGAATTTCAGACTATTCAGATATAATTGTGAAACATGATATGATATATTGTACATTGGGTGTATGTCCCTTCTATGCGGAGTATAACCTGCCCTTTTCACACCTCAAAACCGAAGCAGGTTCGGACCTCAGAGCCAGTATGGGAGACTGACAGTTATCATAGTATCATAGTATATAGGGCCGGAAAAAGACGCAAGTCCATGAACTCCAACCTTTAAGAGTTAAATTAATGTTTTATCCCCATAACCCGTGTTTTTTCACTTCAGAAAGGCATGCAGGCCTCTCTTGAACATGTACATAGAGTCCACCATAACAACCTCCTGCCGCAGAGAGTTCCACAGTTTTACTGCTCTTACAGTAGAGAACCTTTATCTATGTTAATGGTAGAGCCTCCTCTCCTCTAGGTGTAGAGGATGCCCCTGTCTATGCTGATGGTAGAACCTCCTCTCCTCTAGGTGTAGAGGATGCCCCTGTCTATGGTGATGGTAGAACCTCCTCTCCTCTAGGTGTAGAGGATGCCCCCTGTCTATGGTGATGATAGAACCTCCTCAACTCTAGGTGTAGAGGATGCCCCCTGTCTATGGTGATGGTAGAACCTCCTCTCCTCTAGGTGTAGAGGATGCCCCCTGTCTATGGTGATGGTAGAACCTCCTCTCCTCTAGGTGTAGAGGATGCCCCCTGTCTATGCTGATGGTAGAACCTCCTCTCCTCTAGGCGTAGAGGATGCCCCTGTCTATGGTGATGGTAGAACCCCCTCTCCTCTAGGCGTAGAGGATCCCCATGTCCTGGTCACAGGCCTTGGTATAAAAAGATCTTTGGAGAGATCCTTGTACTCTCCGTTCAGGTATTTGTACATTGTAATGAGGTCTCCCCTGTCTTTTTTCTAAACTGAATAATCCCAAATTTTGTAATCTGTCAATGTATTCTAGCCCCCCCCATTCCCCTAATAATCTTGGTTGCTCTCCTCTGCACCGATTCCAGCTCTACTATGTCCTTTTATACAATGGTGCCCAAAACTGTACACAATATTCCATGTGTGGTCTGACCAGGGATTTGTATAAGGTCCTTTTCAGCTTCAGTTTTACCAAGTAATTGACTGTTTAGAACATAATTATACTTTTTGTTTCCATGGCCTAAGTGCATAACTTTACATTTATCTACATTAAACCTCATCAACCATTCCTCTGCCCACTCCTCAAGCTTCCACAAATCCCTCTGCAATGCTAAACTATCGACCTCAGTATTTATTACTTTACACAGCTTAGTATCATCTGCAAATATTAAACTTGACTGTGTAAACCCACTACAAGGTCATTAATAAAAATATTAAAAAGAAGTGGCCCCAATACTGACCCCTGTGGCCTCCACTGGTAACGTCACCCCAATCTGAGAATGTGCAATTAATGAGGACCCTCTGTTTTCTATCACTAAGCCAATTACTTGCCCAAATACAACGATTTTCCCCTAGTCCCAGCAGTCTCATTTTATGTCCCAACTAGAGATGAGTGAGCACTAAAATGCTCGGGTGCACGTTATTCAAGACAAACTTTTCCTGATGCTCGAGTGCTCTTCTCGAATAACGAGCCCCATTGAAGTCAATGGGAGACTCGAGCATTTTTCAAGGGGACCAAGGGTCTGCACAGGGAAGCTTGGCCAAACACCTGCAAACCTCAGAAAATGATGGAAACACCACGGAAATGGACAGGAAACAGCAGGGGCAGCATGCATGGATGCCTCTGAGGCTGCTTAATAAAACCATTATGCCAAAATTATGGGCAACAGCATGGCGATGACAGAGTGACCGAATGAGGATAGATAGCATCTAAAACATTCAATAATTGACCCTGACACTATAGAAGACGGCATGCAGAGGCTGCGGCAGCAGCGGCAGGCTAGAGAGTGTCATGGCGACATACCCTAAATGGACTCAGGCTTCAAACCAATGGGTGACAGAGAGGAACCAAAGGAGGTGAGCAAGAAGCGCTGAAATGATTTCCTATGTGAACAAAAGGTTGACGGTATATTTAGTCGATAACACAGCATGGTGGCGACATAGTGACCAAGTTCCATAACGTATCTGGTGAAACACCCGAAAAATTAGCCTGACACAGCTTGTTTGATAAGGGGACGACATGTGGAGGCAGCCATGGAGACGACTTCCATGATTAAGAGTGACAGTATGGGGCATCCATATTGCTTCCATGATTGAAACTTCAGGTCTCCAGCATGGCGGCGACATATGCGGCGAGTTCCATTATGTATCTGGTGAAACACCTGAAAATTCTGCCTGACACAGCTCGTTTGATAAGGGGATGATGTGCTGTATATCCTCTCATGCTCCAGCGTCTGGGGTATAGAGAGTTGAAAGTTGTGCATGGAGACATTGGTGGACGCTGTGGAGGATCGTGGAGGCGAAATGGACAGGAAACAGCAGGGGCAGTATGCATGGATGCCTCTGAGGTTGCCTAATCTTGGGATGGAGCTGGCGGTCCACTGCCAGGCGAGCTTTCACCTGTCCAAGCCCCCTGTCTCTCGGCTCCTCCCCACCCAAAATGGGCCTGGGGCCCAGAAGCGTTTACTTTGAAAAAATTATAATTTTCAAAGCAGGCGGGGTCGTTTGAATATTTCACCTAGGAATAATGGAATAGCATAGCGGTTCTATTTTTAATTGTTTTTTCCGAAATGGTTCCACGATTAAGAGCGACAGTATCTGGCATCCATATTGCGCTGCTATGATTGCAACTTCAGATCTCCAGCATGGCAGCGACAGATGGGCCGAGTTCCATTATGTATCTGGTGAAACACCCGAAAATTCTGCCTGACACAGCTCGTTTGATAAGGGGACCATGTATGGAGGCAGTGAACTAGTAGTAGATTATAGGTGCTACAGTTAAAACTATGTTAGTTGGATCTTGGGATGGAGCTGGCGGTCCGCTGCCAGGCGAGCTTTCGGCTGTCCAAGCCCCTGTCTCTCGGCTCCTCCCCAAACAGCACTTCTAAGAACCTTTTGTATAAGATCAAGTGTAGTAGTGTCCTTATAAGTTTGGGTTATGGCGGGTGAGGGGAATGTAAACAGATGCGCAAGAAGCGCTGAAATAATATCGGTAAATGATCAAAGTTTGCCAGTGTATTTTGTGGATAACACAGCAGTGTGGCGACAAAGTTAACAAGTTTGAAGTGGACATGACGTGTGGAGGTAGCATTGGAGACAATGGGGCACATTTACTTACCCGGCCCATTCGCGATCCAGCGGCGCGTTCTCTGCACAGGATTCGGGTCCGGCTGGGATTTAAGATGGTAGTTCCTCCGCCGTCCACCAGGTGGCGCTGCAGCGCCGAAAATAATCTTAACGCCCCGGAATGCACCATCCCATAGACGGTGAAGGTGAGCGCTCCCCAAGCGACACATTTTCGGTTTTTAAATGCGGCGGTTTTTCCGAATACGTCGGGTTTTCGTTCGGCCACGCCCCCCCCCATTTCTGTCGCGCGCATGCCGGCCCCGATGCGCCACAATCCGATCGCATGCGCCAAAAACCCGGGGCAATTCATGTACAAGCGGCGCAAATCGGAAATATTCGGGTAACACGTCGGGAAAACGCGAATCGGGCCCTTAGTAAATGACCCCCAATGTGTGGAGGCAGCTATAAAGACAACATGTGGAGGCTTCTATGGAGACAATTTAATTTGGATAGTGCCTGTATGTGGAAATACAAAAAAGTTTTCAAACCAGAGGAGCAGGTAGGTGGCCCTCCAGAAAAATTAAATAGATTGAGTGCCTGTATGTGGCACTCCCAAAAATTGTTTAAAACAGAGGACCAGGTAGGTGGCCCTCCAGAAATATTAAATACATAGAGTACTATAGCTAGAGCCAGTTGGCCCTGCCAAAAAATATCCAGTTTCCTCTGCTTTAGTGTACAAGGAGGAGGAGAAGGAGGAAAATGAGGAGGAGGAGTGCATAAATTATTCAGGTTGAGCTTCCTTCACCTGGTGGAGAATGAAAATCCGGAGAAATCCAGGCTTTATTCATATTGATAAGGCGTGTACGCTTATCGGTGATGATGCCACCAGCTGCACTGAAAACCCGCTCGGACAACACGCTAGTGGCAGGGCAGGCAAGAACCTCCAAGGCGTACAGCGCCAGTTCGTGCCACATGTCCAGCTTTGAAACCCAGTAGTTGTAGGGAGCTGTGTGATCTTTTAGGACGATGGTATGGTCATCTACGTACTCCCTCACCATCTTTCTGTAAAGATCAGCCCTACTCTGCCGAGACTGGGGACAGGTGACAGTGTCTTGCTGGGGTGACATAAAACTGGCAAAGGCCTTGTAAAGCATACCCCTGCCAGTGCTGGACAAGCTGCCTGCTCGCCTACTCTCCCTCGCTACTTGTCCCGCAGAAGTACGCCCTCTGCCGCTAGCGCTGTCAGAAGGGAAATACTGTTTCAGCTTGTGCACCAGGGCCAGCTGGTATTCATGCATTCTCACACTCCTTTCCTCTCCAGGGATGAGAGTGGAAAGATTTTGCTTGTACCTTGGATCCAGGAGAGTGAATACCCAGTAATCGGTGCTGGAATAAATTCTTTGAACGCGAGGGTCACGGGATAGGCAGCCTAGCATGAAATCTGCCATATGCGCCAGAGTCCCAACGCGCAAGAGTTCACTCCCCTCACTGGCCTGACTGCCCATTTCCTCCTCCTCCAACTCCTCCAACTCCTCTTCTTCTGCCCATACACGCTGAACAGAGAAGGACTGAACAATGCTCCCCTCTTCTGTCTCGCCAACATTCTCCTCCTCTTTCTCCTCATACTCCTCCACCTCCTCCGATATGCGCTGAGAAACAGACCTGAGGGTGCTTTGGCTATCAACAAGGGAATCTTCTTCCCCCGTCTCCTGTGACGAGCGCAAAACTTCCGACTTCATGCTGACCAGAGAGTTTTTCAACAGGCCAAGCAGCGGAATGGTGAGGCTGATGATGACGGCATCGCCACTGACCATCTGTGTTGACTCCTCAAAGTTACTCAGCACCTGACAGATATCAGACATCCACGTCCACTCCTCATTGTAGACTTGAGGAAGCTGACTGACCTGATTACCAGTTCTGTTGGAAGTTGACATCTGGCAGTCTACAATTGCTCTGCGCTGCTAGTAAACATGTTTAATGTTGAATTCCACCTCGTGGGCACGTCGCACAATAGTCGGTGAGTGGGCAGTTGGAGGCGGCGCTGCGCTGCCCTGAGAGTGGCAGCATCTGTGCTGTCCTTCCTGAAATGCGAACAGATGCGGCGCACCTTCGTGAGCAAATCAGACAGATTGGGGTATGTCATGAGGAACCACTGAGCTATGAGATTTAACACATGGGCCAGGCATGGCATATGGGTCAGTCTGCCGAGTTGCAGAGCCTCCACCAGGTTACGGCCGTTGTCACACACAACACTTCAGGTTCAGCGGTGCCAGTCACAGATCAGTCTGCGCCGTGATGCCCTGTAATAGCTCTTGGGCGGTGTGCCTTTTATCGCCTAGGCTCAGCAGTTTGAGCACCGCTTGCTTTCACTTAGTGACGGCACTGCTGCTGTGCCTAGAGCTACCGACTGATGGCGCCATGCCCATGCATGGTAATTCGGAGGAGGAGGTGGAGGAGGGGTGGGAGGAGGAGGAGGCATAGTAGGCCTGAGAGACCTGGACCGAGGTAGGCCCCGCAATCCTCGGCGTCGGCAGTATATGACCAGCCCCAGGGTCAGACTCGGTCCCAGCCTCCACCAAGTTAACCTAATGTGCCGTCAGCGATACATAGTGGCCCTGCCCGGCAGCACTCGTCCACATGTCCGTGGTCAGGTGGACCCTGTCAGAAACGGCGTTGGTCAGGGCACGGATGATGTTGTCTGACACGTGCTGGTGCAGGGCTGGGAGGGCACATCGGGAAAAGTAGTGGCGGCTGGTGACCGAATATCGAGGGGCGGCCGCTGCGATGAGGTTGCGAAAGGTCTCGGTCTCTACCAGCCTATAGGACAGCATCTCCAGGCTAAGTAATCTGGAGATGTGGACGTTGAGGGCTTGGGCGTGTGGGTGGGTTGCACTATACTTCCTTTTGCGCTCCAGCGTCTGGGGTGTGTAAAGCTGAACGCTGCGAATGTAGACATTGTTGGATGCTGTGGAGGATCGTGGAGGCGAAGATGTGGTTTTCACACGGGAGGTGACTAGCAGAGGCAGCAGATGACACAGGGGAAGGAGCAGTGGTGTGCCCGGCCGGAGGTGAATGGGCTTGGTGCCATTGAGTGGGGTGTTTAGCATTCATATGCCTGCGCATACTGGTGGTAGTTAAGCTAGTAGTGGTGGAACCCCTGCTGATCTTGGTGTGGCACAGGTTGCACACCACAGTCCGTCGGTCATCCTGTGTTTCTTTAAAGAACCTCCAGACTTCAGAAAATCTAGCCCTCACCACGCTTGACTACGTGAAACATTTGGCGCTGATGCACCAGCTCTGGCCCTGCCTCTCCATCTGGCACCACCACTGCCTCTTCCAACCTGTTCTCGCCGAGGACTCGCCTCCGCCTCAGAAGCACTGTGTTCACCCGGGCTATCAACCCAGCTTGGGTCTGTCACTTCATCATCCTCCGATCCCTCAGTCTGCTCCCCCCTTGGACTTCCTGCCCTGACAACAACTTCACCACTGTCTGAAAACTGTGTCTCCTCATCGTCTGACACCTCTTTACAAACTTCTCCCACTACGTCAACAATGTCATCATCACCCACAGACTGTGACCGGTGGAAAACCTGGGCATCGGAAAAGAGCTCAGCAGCAACCGGACAAGTGGTTTGTGACTCTGGGAAGGGTCCAGAAAACAGTTCCTCAGAGTATGCCGGTTCAAATGCCACATTTTGCTGGAAGGGGGCAGACTGGGGGGAAGGAGGCTGAGGTGGAGGAGCTGGAGGAGTGCTGATTTTGGTGACATGGGTGGACTGAGTGGAAGACTGACTGGTAGACAAATGGCTAGAAGCATTGTCCGCAATCCACAACATCACCTGTTCGCACTGTTCTGGCCCCAACAGTGCTCTACCACGAGTCCCTGTAACTTGAGACATGAACCTAGGGAGTGTAGCTCTGCGGCATTCCCCTGCTCCCTCATCAGCAGGTGGTGTGTCATCCTGCCCAGGACCACGGCCTCTGACCCCTGCAGTAGTTGGATGCCCACGTCCACGCCCTCGTCCTCTACCCCTAGCCCTCGGGTTCAACATTTTCAAAATTAAAGTGTAAACTGTAAATTTTTTTGGATTTTTTTGTGTGTGTTTTTTGTGGTTTTTTTTTATAAAATGATGCTATCCTATTGATATGGCTAGTTTCTAGCCTACTCTAACAGCACACTGCTGTGCCTGTGCAAAAAAAATAAAAGTAAAAAAAAAAATCAGCAGACTGTGCCTAATTCAATCAAACCCCTAATAAATTGTCCCACTTAGGTGTTTGAGATGTGTGTGTCACTAAGAGCTAAATAGAACGTTCCCAAGTCTCTCTGCAAATTCCTCACAATATGGTACTAGCTGCACTACTAGTGCCATCAAGGCCAACCACAAGCAAACAAAAAAATATATATATAACGCTATTCTAGCCCTAACAAGGGCTGTTGGGTTCTTGCAGACTCACTCCTGCCTAAGAGTAATCTAATATAACACCCTAACGCTATCCCTGCAGCAGCAGCAACTCTCTCCCTAACGGCATCCAGACAGAGAATGATGAGAGCAGCGCGGGCAGGGTCTAGTCTATTCCAGGGTCACCTGATCAGGCCAGCCAACCACTGCTATCGACGTGTAAGGGTACCACATCATGCTGGGTGGAGTGCAGAGTCTCCTGGCTTGTGATTGGCTCTGTTTCTGGCCGCCAAAAATCAAAAGGGCGGGAGATGCCATTTTCTCGAGCTGGCAAATTACTCGTCCGAGCAACGAGCAGTTTCGATTACGCTAATGCTTGAACGAGCATCAAGCTCAGACGAGTGTGTTCGCTCATCTCTAGTCCCAACCTTTTATGCGGCACGATGTCAAATGCCCTTGAAAAGTCCAGATATACAACATCCACAGCATCCTCCAGATCCAGTCTGTAACTTACTTCCTCGTAGAAGCCAATCAGATTAGTCTGGCAGGACCGATCTCTCATAAACCCATGTTGATGCTGGGTTTTAAGGTTATGCCCAGTGAGATACTCCACGATAACATCTCTAACTAACCCCTCAAATTTGTTTTCCCCACCACAGAAGTTAGACCTCAGGGAATCTTCAAATATTAAAAATAACGGTCTGTCTATCACGGTACATAGTTCATGTAGAACCTGGGTGTGTATGCCATCTGGCCCTGGTGATTTATCTATCTTAGTAGTTGTGAGGCGGCGCCGTACCTCTACCTGGGTTAAACTGTTGACATTCCAAAGAGAATTTACATCATTCCTCATCGTGTCTTCCACCAGGGGATTTTCCTTAGTAAAGATATTCGAGAAGGCAACATTCAGTAGATTGGCCCTGTCCTCATCTCCTTCCACCATGACCCCCATGTTACTCCTCAGAGGGCCCACACTCTCTGTTTTTAGTTTCTTATCATTTATATACTTGAAAAATAATTTGGGATCATTTTTGCTCTCCCTGGCAATATTTCTCTCAGTCTCTATTTTTGCAGCCTTTATCTGCTTTTTACAGGATTTAATTTCCTCTCTATAATCCTGTAATGCCTCATAGCTACCTTCACATTTAGCACCTTAAACGCCTTATCTTTCTCGCTTATTGCTTTCCTTACAAGACTAGTTAGCCACATTGGCTTTTTCTTGCTCCTCTTATGCTTTTTCCCTTATGGTATGTTTTTCTCACAGGATTTTTTTAGAATATATGAGAAAAAATCCCTTTTTTTTGGGGGGGGGGGGCTTTTGTCTTTGAGAACATTGTCCGAGTTTATGCCTATAAGGTCTTCCTCTAGTTGCCCTCCTGAAGTTTAGAGTGTTGGTTGCCCCTCCAGTAACTCTCATAGTAAAGCGTAATACAAATTCAATGATATTATGATCACTATTACCGTGGCTCCTCTCCAACCTGTAATTTTGATACCCTGTCAGGTGTGTTGGTTAGCCAACCTCTTGTTGGCTACAGGACTAGTTGCAACAGGTAATTGTCTTTTGTTGTCGACACAAACCTGCTACCTTTGAAGGACCTACAGGTTTTTCCCTCCCAGTCAATTTCAGGGTAGTTGAAGTCCCCCATAATAAGTACTTCTCTGTGCTTTGAAGCCACATCCGTTTCACTTATCAGCATTTCCTCTGCTTCCTCCATTATATTTGGAGCCTTATAACAAACCCCTAGTAATATTTTATTATTCTTTTTCCCTCCCCTTATCTCCACCCATAGGGACTCCACATTTTCATTTGCGTCACCGATGTCATCTCGCAGGACAGGCTTGAGGAAAGAATTCACATATAAACAATGGACTATGACTCTTCCAGCTCTTTATCTACACTGTCTTTTTGCCCTGCACAAGTGTAGTTGCCCTCCCCCCAAGTCTCTAGTTTAAACACTCCTCCAACCTTCTAGCCATTCCCCCAAAACAGCTGCACCCTCCATATTGAGGTGCAGCCCATCTCTATTGCAGAGCCTCTAGCCATTTTTTTAATTCAAGAAAGCTTTATTGCAGTAAATATGAATACATAAGTCAATATACCGATGACCATAGCTTCCATTTCAAATGCAACAAGATAACAAGTTGGCAAAAACATACAAGGGAAAGAAACAGTATTGAGAAAATGACACCACAACTCATGTAGTCGAAGAGAGTCTTGTGGCTAAAGATTAAAACATATACATAACTACTTTCTAAATTTACAACAGGGCTCCCTTATCCTACTAAAAGATTTGTAAGTTCTATTCACCCAACTTACTAATTCTTCTAACCTTCAGATGGGATCTACTATACTTATCCATTCCTGAATTGAAGGTGGATCTTTACTAAGCCAATGAAGGTATTTGGCCGCTTGTATCAAGATTGTGACTGTGCAATTAGCTCTCGGAGTCCAGGATGAGTTTGGTAGCAACAACAACAGACTCCGGGGTAAACACAAACCTCATACCCGTGATCTGGTTGACCATACATTGTAATTCTGCTCATTGACCATACATTGTACTTCTTGGTTATACCTCTCTGAGGCATAGGACCATCAAATCATAGCAAGGGTATTTTATACCATACTGTGTTAAAGGTGCACCAAAAAAAGTGGTGCACTCTATCAAAGCAGAGCAGAGGGCACCAGATTCATGAAGAACACAAAGCTGAATCTAATATAATGTATAAAGAGGTCAGCAACACTAAACAACCTTGTGCTCAGCCTACACCATTTGCCAAAACATCAATACTACATATCAAAGAACAGAAGCAAAAAAATAATTGTACAGGCGAGCTAGAATTTATTAATATATTTTATTTTATGTCCCAGGTGCCCCTGCAACCCACATCTCGGGTCGCAGATGCACCTGTGTGCCCCCATGTAGCGGCTCCCTACGACTTTTACCTCTCTGCTATCCAGTGGCTTCTGCTGTTGTCCAGAGTGCATGTCCCTACCTCCAAGGATGCGTGGGCGCCTACTCTGTGAGATTTAAAGGGCCAACACGCCGCTAATTGGCGCTGGCCGGCCGATGACCTGTTAAATAGCTGGTCTTTTCCTATGATCCCTGACAGAATATTGTGCCTCATAGCCCTAGAGAAAGCTTCCTATTGTGATTCCTGTGTATTTAGCTTTGTGTACTCCAGCTACGTTTCTGAGCTCTATTCTCTTCTGCCTCGAACTTGTGCTAAGTCCCCGACTCTGATCATTTGCCATCTGTCCTGACATTCTGACTTACCACAACTCTGATTACCTGGTTTATTTCCACACTTTAGCCTTTCTTACTTTCTTGGAATGAAGCAGCCTTTGCCACCATCTATAGGAAAGGACTGTCAAGGCATATCAAAGACATGCTGTCTGCTTGAGATCTGCCATCTTCTCTGAGTGACCTCCAGTGAACATCCAGTTCTCAGAGCACCTGGAGGAGCAGCGCCTAGAACACACGATCAGGACCCGTTGTCTGCCCCTCTTGAACATGCCTGTCCTACTAGTGCTTCTGCCTTCTCAGATTCCGTTTCTGCAGGAAACTTTGTGGATGCTGCCCTGGTCTCCCAGAATCTGCTTCCTGTGGTCCGTTTCGAGAAGCCGCGGGTCATCTCATCTATCAATAGACAGATCCTCCGCGATACGGTCTGGTACTGCACAGAGCCTCTGTATCTGAAAATTTGGGAATTGCACAAGTAGAGACTGTAGTTTTATGTGTTACCTTGGTCTACATCTTCTGTTCTGCTGGGACTTCCATGGTTGCAACATCCTGCTCCTGTACTCAACTGGCGGACTTGGAAAGTTTGTCGCTGGGGACCAGAATGCCAGTCACTCTGTTTGGTGGCCCTTCATCCCGTGTCCACCACGGTGCCTCCAGTGTCCAACAAGCCACTGGTGGGTCGCCCCACTTCATATATGGACCTTTTGGATGTTTTCTCGGAAAAGCAAGGGGAGATTCTGGCTCCGCACTGATCCTACGACTGCCCTATAGAACTGTTGCTGGGACGGGTGTACCCACTTTATGTGCCTGAAACTCAGGCATTCTCAGCCTATGTGAAGGAGAATCTGCAGAAGTGGTTCTTAAGCAAGACCTCTTATCCTGCCAGTGCTGGTTTCTTCTTTGTGGACGGTTCACTCCATCCATGTATTTACTATCACGGCCTTAACAAGAAGAACCACTACCCACTGCCTCTGATCACGGAACTCTTTGATGGCCTATGTGGAGCCAAGGTGTTCACCAAATTGGACCTATGTGGGGCGAAGGCGATAAATGGAAGACCCCCTTCAATACTCATGATCGACACTTGAGTATTTGGAGTATCTTGTCAAGCCATTTGGTCTCTGTATTGCACCAGCCATATTCCAGGAGTTTGTCAAAAACATTTTCAGAGACTTGCTATATACATTTTTCGTGGTCTACCTGGACAATATCTACGTGTTCTCTATGGATCTCGAGTCCCATCAGGTTCATGTACAACAAGTTTTCAGGCACCTAAGGGCAAATCGCCTATATGTCAAGCTTTAGAAGTGTCGATTCCACCAAAAGAGTCTTCCATTTCTCGAGAATATCATCTCTGACAAGGGAATACAGATAGATTCCACTAAATTGTCTGTGGTCCCTCAGTGGCCTTGCCCAGTGAAACTTTGTGCCATCCAGAGATTCCTGGGCCTTGCTAATTACTACTGGCAGTTTATACCACATTTTTCCTCCCTCATGTCTCCCATTGTGGCGCTGACCAAGAAAAACACCAATCCTAAGCTGTGGCCCCTAGGTTTCTCCTAGCTGAAGTCTGCCTTTGCTTCTACTCACTTGGCCTGATCCAGAGAAACCATTCCTGCTAGAGGTTGACGCCTCCTTAGTGGGAGCTGGAGCCATTTTCATCCAGAAAGGGCTCGAGTGCTGACTTTGTGGCTTACATCCTTGCTGGTGGTGGTTCAGTGGGTCCACCGCCACCCACCCTGACATTTGATATCCAAAGAAACATGACATAGAAACAACTAAAAATGGGGGTCAATATTAGACCACCAATTTTTAAATATACAAAGCCTTGCAGAAAAAATACTTGGCCTGCTAATGGTTAAACCCAAACAAATCCCTCCATGTTAGAAATAAGGAGCAGTATCACATCATGGTAAAAAGTGCATTAGTGCAATTATCAAGTGGAATACATATCTAGGTGCAAGTAATACTTTACCAAGGAATACTTTATCAAAGTAGTGAAAAAGAGAGATTGTAGGTAGTGGGCACTGAGCCCTATGCATATCCCTGCTCCTCTGGCTGCTTCCTCAGGAGAAAACTGGGATAGCAGGATCCCAGAATTCAAACTAGACACTGGGGGGACGTCCCACCCACGAGCATGTGTTACATAATGAGAGTACACAAAACAGGCTACAAAAAGATGGCTGTCAATTTGCGCATGCGCAAACTTTATTGCACGTGCCATATTGGCCATTTTTATTCATAAGTTTATGTAAAATCCTGTCCACAGGCTTACGCCTAAAACCTGAGCTCTGTACTTGTGTGGCCTCTGAAAACCACAGGTCCTTTGGGGACTAACGGTGTCTAAACAGTGACACCTAGACGTCATACACTAGAGCAGTGATGACTAACCTATGGCACTGGTGCCAGAGATGGCACTCGGAGCCCTTTCTGTGGGCACTCAGGCCATCACCAGAGATGACTCCCGGTATCCTCCTGCAGTCCCAGACAGTCCAGGACTTGCTGTGCACAGAGGTATTTTAAAGTGACAGCTCTACCTGGGACTATTTTCTGCTTTATTGGTGTCCTCAGGGTGCTGGTATCAATGAAAACTGTGAGAGTATAAATCACAAATTAAATTTCTGTGTTGGCACTTTGCGATAAATAAGCGGGTCTTTGTTGTAGTTTGGGCACTCGGTCTCTAAAAGGTTTGCCATCACTGCACTAGAGTAAGCCCGCAAGATGTTGTAAGCCCGCATGTATGTCATATGTCTATGATTATGTCACCTAGGTGACGTGTCCTTGGACAAATTTCAGGCTTTGGTGCAAGAAATGGATTAAGTTGGTTTAAGGGCGATAGCTACCAACTGTATTGTATTGTATATTGTAATGTACTTAGGTTAATAGCAACCAAGCTGCCACCTCCACACTCTGTAATTCTGCCACTCTGTGGCTTCCCATGTTTCCGCCAGCTAAAGAATTTGTCATTGTGCCACTCTCTGACCTTATGCTGCTGATGCTGCCACCTTTGCACCTCTTTTTAAGCAAAGGCATAATATTTTCAGGAAAATTGTAATGTATTATGCATGTGTCATCTCTCATTTCAAGCATCCAATTCATTTCAAGCTTCAAATTAATTTCAAGCTTCAGATTAATTTCAAGCTTCAAATTAATTTCAAGCTTCAAATTCATTTCAAGCCTCAGATTCATTTCAAGCCTCAAATTCATTTCAAGCCTCAAATTTATTTCAAGCCTCACATTTATTTCAAGCCTCAAATTAATTTCAAGCCTTAAATTCATGTCAAGACTCAAATTCCTTTGAAGCCTCAGATTCATTTCAAGCCTCAAATTAATTTCAAGCCTCAAATTAATTTCAAGCCTTAAATTAATTTCAATACTCAAATTCATGTCAAGACTCAAATTCATTTCAAGCCTCAGATTCATTTCAAGCCTCCGATTATTTTCTAGCCATAAACTTATTTCAAGCCTCAAATTCATTTCAAGCCTCAGATTCATTTCTGGCCTCAAATTAATTTCAAGCCTCAAATTAATTTCAAGCCTTAAATTAATTTCAATACTCAAATTCATGTCAAGACTCAAATTCATTTCAAGCCTCAGATTCATTTCAAGCCTCCGATTATTTTCTAGCCATAAACTTATTTCAAGCCTCAAATTCATTTCAAGCCTCAGATTCATTTCTGGCCTCAAATTAATTTCAAGCCTCAAATTAATTTCAAGCCTTAAATTAATTTCAAGCCTCAAATTCATGTGTAGACTCAAATTCATTTCAAGCCTCAGATTCATTTCAAGCCTGAAATTCATTTCAAGCCTTAAATTCATTTCAAGCCTTAAATTCATTTCAAGCCACAAATTCATTTCAAGCCTCAAATTCATTTCAAACCTCAAATTCATTTCAAGCCTCAAATTAGTTTAAAGCCTCAAATTAGTTTCAAGCCTCAAACTCGTTTTAAGCCTCAAATTAATTTCAAGCCTCAAATTAATTTCAAGCCTTAAATTAATTTCAAGCCTCAAATTCATGTGTAGACTCAAATTAATTTCAAGCCTCAGATTCATTTCAAGCCTGAAATTCATTTCAAGCCTGAAATTCATTTCAAGCCTTAAATTCATTTCAAGCCACAAATTCATTTCAAGCCTCAAATTCATTTTAAACCTCAAATTCATTTCAATCCTCAAATTAGTTTAAAGCCTCAAATTAGTTTCAAGCCTCAAACTCGTTTTAAGCCTCAAATTAATTTCAATCCTCAAATTAATTTCACTCCTCAGAATCATTTCAAGCCTCAGATTATTTTCTAGCCTTAAACTCATTTCAAGCCTCAAATTCATTTCAAGCCTCAAAATCATTTCAAGCCTCAGATTCATTTCGAGCCTCAGATTCATTTTCAGCCTCAAATTAATTTCAAGCCTCAAATTAATTTCATCCTCAAATTCAATTCAAGCCTCAGATTCATTTCAAGCCTCTGAATCATTTCAAGCCTCAGATTCATTTCAAGCCTCAGATTCATTTTAAACCTCAATTTCATTTCCAGCCTCAAATTTATTTCAAGCCTCAAATTTATTTCAAGCCTCACATTTAATTCAAGCCTCAAATTCATTGCAAGCCTCAAAATCATTTCCAGCCTTAAATTCATTTCAAGCCTTAAACTCATTTCAAGCCTCAAATTCATTTCAAGCCTCAAATTCATTTCAAGCCTCAGATTCATTTCTAGCCTCAAATTCATTTCAAGCCTCAAATTAATTTCATCCTCAAATTCCTTTCAATGCTCAGGCTCATTTCAAGCCTCAGATTCTTTTCCAGCCTTAAACTCATTTCAAGCCTCAAATTTATATCAAGCCTCAAATTTATGCAAGCCTCAAACTTATTCAAGCCTCAGATTCATTTCAAGCCTCAAATTATTTAAAGCCTCAAATTTATTTCAAGCCTCACATTTATTTCAAGCCTCAAATTCATTTCAAGCCTCACATTTATTTCAAGCCTCAAATTCATTTCAAGCCTCAAATTCTTTGCAAGCCTCAAACTCATTTCATGCCTCAGATTCATTTCTTGCCTCTGAATCATTTCAAACCTCAAATTTATTTCAAGACTCAGATTCATTTGCAGCCTCACATTTAATTTAAGCTTCAAATTCATTTCAAGACTCAAATTCATTTTAAGCCTCAAATTCACTTCAAGACTCAAATTAATTTCAAGCCTCAAATTCATTTCCAGCCTTTAACTCATTTTAAGCCTCAAATTCATTTCAACCCTCAAATTCATTTCCAGCCCTAAACTCATTTCAAGCCTCAAATTCATTTCAAGACTCAAATTCATTTCAAGCCTCAGATTAATTTCAAGCCTCAAATTCATTTCAAGGCACAAATTCATTTCAATCTTCAAATAATTTCAAGCCTTAAATTAATTTCAAGCCTCAAATTAGTTTAAAGCCTCAAATTAGTTTCAAGCCTCAAACTCGTTTCAAGCATCAAATTCATTTCAAGCCTCATATTCATTTCCAGCCTCAAATTAATTTCAATCCTCAAATTAATTTCAAGCCTCCGATTATTTTCTAGCATTAAACTTATTTCAAGCCTCAAATTCATTTCAAGCCTCAAATTCATTTCAAGCCTCACATTTATTTCAAGCCTCAAATTCATTTCAAGCCTCAAATTCTTTGCAAGCCTCAAACTCATTTCCAGCCTCAGATTCATTTCATGCCTCTGAATCATTTCAAACCTCAAATTTATTTCAAGACTCAGATTCATTTCCAGCCTCAGGTTAATTTCAAGCCTCAATTTCATTTGCAGCCTCACATTTAATTTAAGCTTCAAATTCATTTCAAGCTTCAAATTCATTTCAAGACTCAAATTCATTTTAAGCCTCAAATTCACTTCAAGACTCAAATTCATTTCAAGCCGCAAATTAATTTCAAGCCTCAAATTCATTTCCAGCCTCAAATTCATTTCCAGCCTTAAACTCATTTTAAGCCTCAAATTCATTTCCAGCCTTAAACTCATTTTAAGCCTCAAATTAATTTCAAGCCTCAAATTAATTTCAAGCCTTAAATTAATTTCAATACTCAAATTCATGTCAAGACTCAAATTCATTTCAAGCCTCAGATTCATTTCAAGCCTCAAATTTATTTATTCTTCAAATTCATTTCACGCTACAAGTTTATTTCAAGCTTTAAATTCATTTCAAGCCTCAGATTCATTTCATGCCTCAAATTCATTTCAAGCCTCAAATTCATTTCAAGCCTTAAATTTATTTCAAGCCTCAAAATTGTTTCAAGCCTCAAATTCATTTCAAGCCTCAAATTTATTTCAAATACAGTTCAAGCCTCAAATAAATTTCCAGCCTCAAATAAGTTTTCAGCCTCAAAAAGGGGATAAAATTGGGTTTCAGTGTCCGGAAAAAGGGAGGCGAATACTGGAGGAGCTACTAAAATAAGTTTATAAATCACTATTAATGCCCATAAGCCCATAACATATAAAGAGACATATAACGCTCAAAAAAGTCTAAATCATAACACAATCCCCGCATATATAGTATCACCGCATCCGTAACAACCTGTAGAATAACAGTAAATAATTATTGGACCGACACGATGAACGCCGTTAAAAAAAACTGTTATAAACCCTCCAAAAATTATGATTTTTACCTATTCAATCCCACATAAAATGCAATAAAAAGTGATCAAAAAAACATATGTACTCCAGAATGATACTGTTGCAAAGTACAACATGTTCCTCAAAAAACAAGCCATCAACCAGCTCCGTAGCCAAAAAATTAACAATGTTATACCACTTGGAAGACGGCAATACAAAAATGATAGATTTTTTCCCCACATTAGGGTTTTATTCGACAAATTTAGTAAAACGTAAGAAAAAATATTCATGTATGGTATCCCCGTAATCGTATAGACCCGTAAAATAAAGATAACATGATTATTAGGCTAAAAAAATTTAAAAAACAGCATAGAATTGATGCTTTTCCGGGCGGAGCCTGACCGCTGAGCGAGACGGCCAGGCCCGGCGCCAGAACCCAGCCAACCCGGGAAAGTTCCGGGGCCCTGGGGTACTGGAGGGGCCCACTCGGGCCCCCGGATCAATTGTACCAGTGTCGCTATAAGACACTGGTACAATTGATCACCATCCGGATCGATCACTTTTCTGCCTCTATGCTGCGCTGGTCAGGCATAGCGCAGCATAGAGGCAGAATCTAATCTCACCTGTCCCGGTTCCCACGATGTGGCGCTCCGCAGGAATGCAACGGCTCTGAAGCCGGCGCACATGATGACGTCATCGGATCACGTGTGCCGGCTTCAGAGCCGGCGCGTACGGGAGGCCCAGGCCAAAGACAGCTGCAGGCGCTGCTCCGGGGGAACCAGGAAAGGTGAATTATTTTTTCTTTCCCGGAAGGGGGGGGGAGGGGGTCAGTGTGTATACAGGGAGAGAGGGGGAGGGAGGGGGTCAGTGTGCCCACAGGGGGAGGAGGGGGGTCATTGTGTCAGCAGGGGGGGTTTAGTGTGTCCGCAGGTGGAGTGGGGGCAGTGTGGCCACTGGAGGGCGGCCCACAGAGGGGCCCACTAAGGCTCTGTCGCCCAGGGGCCCACTAAAACCTGGAGCTGGCCCTGGAGACGGCCGCATGTGGAGGTGTAAGATCCATCATATATCAGCCGTAATTCTCCAGCAGAGAAGGGAAAACCTACCAAGGAGAGAACTGTGGAGAGATTGGATACTCCCAGATCCCGAAAACACCAGAGAGACCTGGATAAATACTTAAAAAAGAAGCTGGCAACCCCTCCGGCACTGGGGCGCAAGATGGCGCCGGAAGACACACGTGACTTAGGCGCGCCAGAGGAATCAAACCTGGACAGCATGGCGGGGAACAGCGATACAGCGGCAATCTCAGAGGAACCCCTTTCCAGATCTTTCTTCAAAAAGACTTTATTTCAAGCTCTAACCCCGGTCGCTAAGGAATTAGCAGACCTTAAAGGAAACCTACCACTTCTGAAGGTAGGTATGAGATGCAAACACCGGGCACCAGCTCAGGGTGAGCTGGTGCCGGTGCTTAGTCTCGTTAGTGTTAAAACCGCGGTATCGCGGTTTTAACACTTTTTAAACTTTCTAGCAGAAACTGCTTCGGCGCTGCGTGCGCACGATCGTGCGCACGCCTACATTGGAAATGCCGCAGGCGTTGCGCGCGCACGGTCGCGCGCAGCGCCGAAGCAGTTTCTACTATAAAGTTTAAAAAGTGTTAAAACCGCGATACCGCGGTTTTAACACTAATGAGACTAAGCACCGGCACCAGCTCACCCTGAGCTGGTGCCCGGTGTTTGCATCTCATACCTACCTTCAGAAGTGGTAGGTTTCCTTTAAGACAGAGATCAAGCAGATAGGGAGGAGGGTAGAAGCTTTAGAGGAAACACAAGACGCCATCATTAATCACAGTGCAGCTATGGAGGAAGGATATAGAGCACAACTGAGAGCAATAAACTCTGCCTTCTCCCTATTATAAGAGAATCAGAGCAGAAGAAAGAATATAAGAATTAAAGGGGTCCCTGAAACAATCCTATATGAGGATCTGCAGAAAGCGGCCATTGACATGTTTGCTGAACTTCTATCCCCAGAGAGGGCAAAGCAGATCTGTATAGAACGCATACATAGAGCTCAGAGACCCGTACCTAAGCATGATAACCCCCCCGCGAGACGTAATATGCGGGCTATTAAGCTACGTGGATTCAGCCGCCATATTAAGAGCAACTCGAGGAGACTTTGTGTATAAAGGAGACAAGATCAGTTTCTTTCAAGATCTGGCGTCATCCACTTTGAAGAGGAGAATGCTAAAGCCACTGACAGACTATCTGAGGAATAATAAAATCCTATTTCATTGGCTTTACCCATTCGGACTTACTTTCCAGTTCAGAGGCTAAAGATACACTATTCGAATCCCTGAATATCTACCGCAGGCATGGGACATATTGGGTATTAACCCTTTAGAGATCTCATCCTGGCAAGCAGTCCCGGAACATCTCCTTGAGCTCCAGAACCTACCGCAATCCCAGCAATGGTCAGTGGCGGGGTCCACAAAGTCACCGAGAGCAAAGAAAGGGACTTAAACATGAAGTGACTACTCGGCCTAAGTCCATTAAAGAGTGAAAGAACTTTTAGTGCAGTAACATTTGCATTTTAGTTCTTATACATTGGGAAATTGAAGAAACTCTGTTAGAAACACACTAAAATGTTCATTGTGTGAGTTAAGGGGTTAAATTACTTGTTTACACAATGTTATTTGAGGATTTGTACTGGTCTCCCAGAGATAGAATACTCTCTGACATAATAGAGAGCTCCCATGTGACACTTGCCACATAGGCTCCCAAGGCACATGACTAATTCCCCACTCTGCTGTGATCCCATAATTGGATCATACTAACCCACCTCGATCAGGACACTATACCCACCCCCCACCTTGCCAGACACTAGACATCCAGGTGAGTGGCGAGGGTGTTAGTCAACTATATCTACAATTTGTGATCTCCCTTTAAAGCTTCATATAACTTTATTAAGACAAGATGATACATAAGGTCGCAATAATGGTAATATTCTAGTTCTGTTTACGTTGGTTTTGGAATACCTTGTTATATCCCCAAACTCTTCATTCCAACAGATGTCATTGCACAAGTCAGTAAACTCAAGAATGTCAGCCGATATAAAATAGCTAATAGTGATATTGAGAAATGACAATACTTAACATAACTTCATTCAACGTCAAGGGTTTAAACATACCTCAAAAAAGGTCACAGATAATGACTTTAATTAGAAAAATGAAGACAGACATATGTTTTATACAGGAGTCGCATTTTAAGCTGGGAAAGCTTCCCAACCTACCCACATGCCACTTCAACCAATGGTTCCATAGTTGCCACACACAGGCAAGTAGAGGTGTTACCATAGCTATTAACAAAAGAGTCCGATTCAAACATATATCAACCTTTCAAGATTCTGATGGAAGATTTTTATTTGTATTGGGCAAAATAGGCTCAACCAAGGTCACACTAGCAAATCTATATGCGCCCAACACGAATCAGGTGAACTGGATAAAGGACACATTGGAAAAGTTAAACACTTTTGCAGAAGACATGTGGATAGTGGGAGGTGATATCAACATAACACTAAACCCTGTGAGGGCCAAAATAATGGTTATGTGTCTATAATATTTACATGCTTTATGATTGTATACATGTGCCCTTTGCCCTACATTTGTGTACTCTGCCTGTTGTGAAATACAGAGCTTTTCCCTTAAATCAGTTTTGACCAGATATGCAACTGTCAGCGAAACTCAAGTCTTATGATCCAAAGCAGATGTTACTTAAAGATAGCACCGGCATCTGGACCAACGGTCAATTTCCCAACCAACAGCTACTGGAAATCACCCTGGCATAGCAACCAAGGTCTAATTTTGAGGAACAATCAGCGAGGGTCGGAGGCCAGACATATATGCTTAAGCTATAACCAATTGTAATGCTTTTAATGTATGTAACCACACCTCTTTGTATGAATATAAAAAGTTATGTATCAGGAAATAAAGTTCAGTTCTCTTTTCTGCACGGCAAGTTAATAACATGAGCTGAGACTAAACAGAAACTGAGTCTGTCTTTTCTTACTAAGTGCACACATGCTCCCCTAATTTGGAGTGTCTGAGAGAAGAGAGTATAGTCGATTTGACAACCCCCACAATTGGTGCCAAAACCCAGCAACGTTGGCCAGCTGATAGCGTTCACCCGGGGACCCGAGCCAGAGGACGGGGGACAAACGCTTGTCCACACCAATAGAGGACCGCGCGGCCTCACTGAGTCACGGTAAGTTAATGCATATTATATATGTGTTGGACTTCCCTGTGACCGTTGGTGTGGAATAAATTAGTAGCCCCTGATACTCTTCGGGTCTAAGGGATAATTGTCTGATTGGTGAGACTGACATAACGGTGATCACTGAGCTACGTTTAGAACTGATGTATTCATAGTGACGCATCCTTATTGTGTGTGTCACTGAATCACCATGCCTCATTCTCTCAGACACTGAGTCAGACCTCTCGGGAGAAAGTGAAAGTAGAAATTTCATAGTGATGTATAGATTCTCTGCCCCCTCCAATAGAAGATCGGGAGAAAGTTTGCAGACTTGGAATAATACAGATTGGCATCCTCTGTTCTGGGGACATTGGGTATTAGTCTCAAAATACATGTCCGGGAGTTTTAATTGTTTTATTTAGGCGAAGGGGAGGGAAAATTAAGGTGGTCTGGGTTAGAGACCGGGTAATAGCATTGGCTCACTAGGAGACCGTGCAGGGCGAGATACCGAGGGGAGTACGGCTTGTGCGAGGCGCCCTAACGTGTGTGTAATCAGGGGTTCTGGTAGTGTAGGGATTTTGTTATTTTACTGACACACAACGGTGAGCCGGGACCCCCTGCGTCAGGTGAGTAGCTACACTGACGTGTATCTCAATTAAAACATGATGTTGGGTGTATTTAAGAGGGGGCAGAGACCGCAGTTGAGAAAAGGGAAGGAAAAAGCAGAAGTACTATATGGGTATATGAAATGTTCTAATGGAAATGTGAAATGTGAAACCACAATGGCGACTGCACCATGTGCTCAGCCACCGCCCTATAATGGCAACTAACACAGTCCAGAAGGGTGAACTTGTAGAGTGTGGGGTTTACAAAACCCAGAATAAGCGGAGTCATGCCGTCAATGTGGTGCCCCCAGACCCGCCCATGGGATGCCCCAAGCCCCTTTAGCCCACACCCCAGTCCCGGTCCCACCTATGCCGAAAAGGGAAATGATGAGTAGCCATCTTGGTCCACCCACAGTCCAACCCCTGTATCCCCTCATTACCTCTTCTGGTCAGTACTACCAAGGCCCAGCCCCTATTGTTCCAGAGTCAGATGCCGAGTGTCCACCGGGTAAACGATCCCCTGGGGACCCCACCCCTGTGTTCATGGGACAATCAAGAGAGAGAACAGGACCCTTCCTATGCCCCACCGGCCCCTCCTCTCACCATGCATGTCACCAGTACACCTCCGGCACTAGTTGGGGGAAGTTTGCAGCAGGCGATCCATAACTCTGTTGTGCGGCGTCGATTGGCCACACAGCCGAATGACGATGAGGAGGAGGGGGAAAGGGAAGAGGAAAGGGAGGAGGACCGGAGTATAGACTCACCAAAGCTAGACATTACTCTCTCCCCCGACACCCAAAATGCCCCTAAAGCCACGGCTCCTAAGCCCTGGACTGCCTCCGGAGCAGCGGTCGCCCGAGCAGGTATCCACAGATCCCACAAAAGGCTGCTCCTGGATAACTGTTGAGAAACTGTCACTGCCACCACTGCCACCACTGCCACAGGGTCTAGAGCAGGAGAAGTTGGCCCCTAGAGTCACCCGGATGTATAATACCCCAATGGGAGGTCAATTGACCCTTATTCTGGGGCAGGGAGACATAACTACACATAAGGTGGGAGCAGTGGTGAACCCGGATAACACAGGCCTCAAATATTATGGAGGTGTGGCCAGGGAAATAAGTAGGAAGGGGGGCCCAACAATTCAACATGAAAGCACACAATTCATACAAAACAATGGTTATCTGGAACCAGGAGCGGTGGTGGTTGCTAGCTCAGGCGCAAGCCTGTCTTAGTGATCAAGCAGGCAGCATCCAAGATGTTCAACAGGAACCTGATGAATCAGCAGAAAAATATGCTGCCAGAATGGTGCAACAATTTGAGGATCTGGGGTTTTCAGCTCACAACAAAATTCAATCTACTGTGCTAGTAAAGGCTTTTATAGATGGATTAGAAGAGGACCTTAAGGATACGATTATCAGGACCAGACCTGAAATATACTCTGCTGATTACAAAGATGCAGTTACCATAGTAAAAGGATTTCAGCGCTCCATGGCCAAGGATAAAAAAGAGAAGAAAAAGAAAAAGTCATGATGCTTACAACTAAGAGTGCTGAAAGCAGTGATGAAAATGAAGAAGGTATTTCCATCACGTTGCAACAACAACCCAGTAACTACCCACCACATAATCAACCACGCCCTAAACCTAACTACTACTCAGAAAGTTGGCCACAGCAGCGGCAAGTTCCTCACAGGGATCAGCAACGTCCCGGGCCGAGACAGGCCAGGCCTCCTGCATGGCAGACGGGGCCTCCCGTCTGTTAGAGAAGTCAGCGTCCAGGCCATTATAAAAGGGATTGCAGAGCCAGCCTCATGGTGGATCCGCCATACCAGCCCCATTCCCCGTGGGATCAACACCCCAGGAAAGACTTCACGACCGAGCAAAGACCCTATCAGGCCCAGCAGCAGCCATGTGGTCCCAGACCATGAAGGTTAGGCCAGCCAGTACCCATCTGCCCCAGTAGCTCCAAACGTTCACCTTGTGGGATGGTAACTTTACAAGTGGATCAACAACCCCTCAGCTTTATGGTGGATACTGGCACGGCCACTTCAGTTATCTCAGCAAAGGCCCTGCCCCCTACCATCCCTTTGTCAGAAGATACTCTTTACCTGTATTGGCATTGAAGGTACCACTCATTCCTCCCCACTGACTGTTCCTATATCTGCTGGCCCCTTTCCAGACACAATGGTACAATTTCTTGTCTCAGATACCTGCCCCATCAATCTACTGGGAGCCGATTTCCTACAGAAGCTGAGGTCTAACATCTCATACACAGCAGAAGGCATAACTTTGGAGCTCAAGGATCCCATCTCCCAGGACGGAGCTTCTTAACGATGTTTGCTGAAGGCCCTACCCAGTATAATGTCCCTACAAGTTAAAGATCCTTTGTACATAACGGATTTGTTCAGCCAGTGGTCTCTGGTCTTAGGGACCCAATGACGTTGGACTACTCCCAGTACCACCAGTCATGGTCTACTTCAAGGAAGGAGCAGCATACCCTAGGTTGCCTCAATATCCACTCAAGGCTTGCCAAGAAGAAAGCCTAGGAGAACAGATATCAACCCTCCTCGATGCAGGAGTATTGGTGAGATGCACCTCCCCTTGCAATACACCGCTGTTTCCAATAAAGAAGAAGTCAGTAAAGGGGAAACCACCAAAGTGCAGACTGGTACAGGACTTGAGGGCTGTGAATGCTGCCACAATCCTAGAAACCCCTGTGGTCCCCAACCCTAACACCCTGCTCTCTGAAGTCCCTGCTCAAGCCGATTTATTTACAGTCATTGATCTGGCAAATGCTTTCTTCAGTGTGCCATTACATGAAAGCTGCTGATACCTTTTTGCATTTACGCAACAGGGGAGACAGCTCACCTGGACCAGGACCCCACAAGGAGCCCAGAACAACCCCAACCAATTCACCCAAGCCATGAAGACACTTCTACAGCCATGGATCCTAGAGAACCAAGGAGTCACTCTGTTGCAGTATGTGGACGACCTTTTGCTTCGCGGCAACACCTCTACTATCACTCCAGCTTCACTGTCTCTGCTCCATTTCCTGTACACCATCAACTGCAAGGTCTCTAAGGACAAGGTACAATGGTGCCAACCCAGAGTTGTGTTTCTTGGACACTGCATTTCCCAGGGTGCCAGACACCTCACCGAGGAAAGGAAGCTGGCCATTCTAGCCCTTCCTTACCCATCAACTTCAAACCTTCCTGGGCCTTGTCATTTACTGCCGTCAGTGGATACCTGATGCCTCGGCTAGCATGCAGCCTCTCAATGACTGTTTAAAGGTAGGAAGCCCATTGCCACAACATGCTGTGGACTGGGCAACTTACCAGTGGCAAGTGGATTCTTTCAACTACTTGCAGAAGGCGGTGGCTAGTGCCCCAGCTTTGGGCATTCCAGACTATGACAAAGAATTCAACTTCTTTATTTCAGAAGCTAATGGACATGCATCAGGAGTCCTAACACAGACCAGTTGGGTACTCTTCAGCCAGGCTTGACCCCGTCGCCAGAACAGCGCCCACCTGCCTAAAGGCTGTACATGCTGCACAACTGCTATTGAATAAAACTGCGGATATTGTTCTTGGACATGATCTGGTGATACAAGCAACACATGACCTAGCAGCAGTGCTTCGGCAGACTTTGCCACAACATTTGACACATCAAAGACACCTCTGACTAGTGTTCACTTCTGCTACCATCCCACATCACTTTCAAAAGATGTCAAACGGTGAATCCAGCCACCTTCATTCCACAATTTTCTGGAGAGTTGAAGGAACACATACCCCCCGAAAAGTTGGAGCACAACTGTTTAAGAATTTTGGAAGAAGAGACCGCCACACCTGCTCATGTCACCACAGAAGAAATATCTCAAGCTGACTTGGACCTTTGGACAGACGGATCCAGATATGCTGATGAACTACTAGCTCTAGAAGCGGCCTTCTAGGAGGAAAAATTGCTAACATAAGGACTGATTCCAGATACGCTTTTGGCATTGCCAGTGACTTTGGGATGATCTGGAAAAACAGGATTTATTACAGCTCAAGGAACACCTGTGAAGCATGCAAAACACATCGAGTCCCTCATGTCGGCACTGGAGCTGCCCACCAAGGTAGCGGTGATCAAGGTGAAGGCACATGGCAAACTCAACAGCAGGAATGCCAGAGGGAATTATCTGACGGACCGGGCAATGAAGGAAGCAGCTTTGGGTAATGTGTCCTCCAAGTGGTTGGATCCAGCACCACAAGATACATATCCCACAATGGTGGTCACCAGATCCCAAGCAAAGAAACTTAAAAAGATGGAAAATCAAGATACAGAGGAGACCACAGCAGACATTTGCAGGCCAGGGATGCGTAACCGGATAATGGAAGAACAACACCGTGCTCCCTCAGAAGAGAAGAAGGAATGGAAACAACAGGGTGCGGAAAAGGACCAAGCGATCTGGAAAATAAGAAACCTGATATGCCTCCCTAGGAGATTGTACCTGCTGTCATAGCATGGGCCCATGGGTAGAGATGAGCGAGCACTAAAATGCTTGGGTACTCGTTATTCGAGACAAACTTTTCCCGATGCTCGAGTGCTCGTCTCGAATAACGAACCCCATTGAAGTCAATGGGAGACTCGAGCATTTTTCAAGGGGACCAAGGGTCTGCACAGGGAAGCTTGGCCAAACACCTGGGAACCTCAGAAAAGGATGGAAACACCATGGAATGGACAAGAAACAGCAGGGGCAGCATGCATGGATGCCTCTGAGGCTGCTTAATCGCACCATTATGCCAAAATTATGGGCAACAGCATGACCATGACAGAGTGACCGAATGAGGCTAGATAGCATCTAAAACATCCAATAATTGACCCTGACACTATAGGGGACGGCACGCAGAGGCAGCGGCAGCAGGCTAGAGAGTGTCATGGCGACATACCCTAAATGGACTCAGGTTTCACCAAAGGAAGTGAGCAAGAAGCGCTGAAATGATTTCCTATGTGAACAAAAGGTTGACGGTATATTTAGTCGATAACACAGCATGGTGGCGACATAGTGACCAAATTCCATAACGTATCTGGTGAAACACCCGAAAAATGAGCCTGATACAGCTCTTTTGATAAAGGGACGACATGGGGAGGCAGCCATGGAGACGACTTCCATGATTAAGAGTGACTACTGGGGCATCCATATTGCTTCTATGATTGAAACTTCAGGTCTCCAGCATGGTGACAGATGGGCCGAGTTCCACTATGTATCTGGTGAAACACCTGAAAATTCTGCCTGACACAGCTCGTTTGATAAGGGGATGATGTGCTGCATATCCTCTCGTGCTCCAGCGTCTGTGGTATAGACAGTTGAAAGTAGCACATGGAGACATTGGTGGACGCTGTGGAGGATCGTGGAGGACAGGAAACAGCAGGGGCAGCATGCATGGATGCCTCTGAGGCTGCCTAATCTTGGGATGGAGCTGGCGGTCCGCTGCCAGGCGAGCTTTTGCCTGTCCAAGCCCCTGTCTCTCGGCTCCTCCCCACCCAAAATGGGCCTAGGGGTCAGAAGCGTTTACTTTGAAAGAATTATAATTTTCAAAGCAGGCCGGGTTGTTTGAATATTTCACCTAGGAATAATGGAATAGCATAGTGGTTCTATTTTTAATTGTTTTTACGGAAATGGTTCCATGATTAAGAGCGACAGTATGGGGCATCCATATTGCGCTGCTATGATTGCAACTTCAGGTCTCCAGCATGGCGGCGACAGATGGGCCGCGTTCCACAATGTATCTGGTGAAACACCTGAAAATTCTGCCTGACACAGCTCGTTTGATAAGGGGACCATGTATGGAGGCAGTGAACTAGTAGTAGATTAAAGGTGCTGCAGTTAAAACTATGTTAGTTGGATCTTGGGATGGAGCTGGCGCTCCGCTGCCAGGCGAGCTTTCGCCAATCCAAGCCCCTGTCTCTAGGCTACTCCCCAAACAGCACTTCTAAGAACCTTTTGTATAAGATCAAGTGTAGTACCGTTCTTATAAGTTTGGGATATGGCGGGTGAGGGGAATGTAAACAGATGCGCAAGAAGCGCTGAAATAATATCGGTAAATGATAAAAGTTTGCCAGTATATTTTGTGGATTACACAGCAGGGTGGCGACAAAGTTAACAAGTTTGATGTGGAATCCATGAAAACAACCCAAAATTCTGCCTGACACAGCTCGTTTGATAAGGGGACCATGTATGGAGGCAGTGAACTAGTAGTAGTTTAAAGGTGCTGCAGTTAAAACTATGTTAGTTGGATCTTGGGATGGAGCTGGCGCTCCGCTGCCAGGCGAGCTTTCGCCAATCCAAGCCCCTGTCTCTAGGCTACTCCCCAAACAGCACTTCTAAGAACCTTTTGTATAAGATCAAGAGTAGTAGCGTTCTTATAAGTTTGGGATATGGCGGGTGAGGGGAATGTAAACAGATGCGCAAGAAGCGCTGAAATAATATCGGTTAATCATAAAAGTTTGCCAGTATATTTTGTGGATTACACAGCAGGGTGGCAACAAAGTTAACAAGTTTGATGTGGAAGCCATGAAAACAACCCAAAATTCTGCCTGACACAGCTCGTTTGATAAGGGGACCATGTATAGAGGCAGCTATATGGACGACTTTTGGAGGCAGCTATGGCGATGACGTGTGGAGGTAGCAATGGAGACAACGTGTGGAGCCAGCTAAAAAGATGACATGTGGAGGCTGCTATGGAGACAATTTAATTTGGATAGTGCCTGTATGTGGCAGTCCAAAAAAGTTTTCAAACCAGAGGAGCAGGTAGGTGGTCCTCCAGAAAAATTAAATAGATTGAGTGCCTGTATGTGGCACTCCCAAAAATTGCTTAAAACAGAGGACCGGGTAGGTGGCTCTCCAGAAAAATTAAATACATAGAGTACTATAGCTAGAGCCAGTTGGCCCTGGCAAAAAAATAGCCAGTTTCCTCTGCTGTAGTGCACAAAGAGGAGGAGAAGGAGGAAAATGAGGAGGAGGAGTGCATACATTATTCAGGTTGAGCTTCTTTCACCTGGTGGAGAATGAAAATCCGGAGAAATCCAGGCTTTATTCATCTTGATAAGCGTCAGCCTGTCAGCGCTGTCAGTCGACAGGCGTGTACGCTTATCGGTGATGATGATACCAGCTGCACTGAAAACCCGCTCGGACAAGACGCTAGCGGCAGGGCAGGCAAGAACCTCCAAGGCGTACAGCGCCAGTTCGTGCCACATGTCCAGCTTTGAAACCCAGTAGCTGTGTGATCATTTAGGACGATGGTATGGTCAGCTACGTACTCCCTCACCATCTTTCTGTAAAGATCAGCCCTACTCTGCCGAGACTGGAGAAAGGTGACAGTGTCTTGCTGGGGTGACATAAAACTGGCAAAGGCCTTGTAAAGCGTACCCCTGCCAGTGCTGGAAAAGCTGCCTGCTCGCCTACTCTCCCTCGCTACTTGTCCCGCAGAAGTACGCCCTCTGCCGCTAGCGCTGTCAGAAGGGAAATACTGTTTCAGCTTGTGCACCAGGGCCTGCTGGTATTCATGCATTCTCACACTCATTTCCTCTCCAGGGATGAGAGTGGAAAGATTTTGCTTGTACCGTGGGTCCAGGAGAGTGAACACCCAGTAATCGGTGCTGGAATAAATTCTTTGAACGCGAGGGTCACGGGATAGACAGCCTAGCATGAAATCTGCCATATGCGCCAGAGTCCCAACGCGCAAGAATTCACTCCCCTCACTGGCCTGACTGCCCATTTCCTCCTCCTCCAACTCCTCTTCTTCTGCCCATACACGCTGAACAGTAAAGGACTGAACAATGGTCCCCTCTTCTGTCACGCCAACATTCTCCTCCTCTTCTCCTCATCCTCCTCCACCTCCTCCGATATGCGCTGAGAAACAGACCTAAGGGTGCTTTGGCTATCAACAAGGGAATCTTCTTCCCCTGTCTCTTGTGACCAGCGCAAAGCTTCCGACTTCATGCTGACCAGAGAGTTTTTCAACAGGCCAAGCAGCGGGATGGTGAGGCTGATGATGGCGGCATAGCCACTGACCATCTGTGTTGACTCCTCAAAGTTACTCAGCACCTGACAGATATCAGACATCCACGTCCACTCCTCATTGTAGACTTGAGGAAGCTGACTGACCTGACTACCAGTTCGGGTGGAAGTTGACATCTGGCAGTCTACAATCGCTCTGCGCTGCTGGTAAACTCTGGATAAAATGGTTAATGTTGAATTCCACCTCGTGGGCACGTCGCACAACAGTTGGTGAGCGGGCAGTTGGAGGCGGCGCTGCGCTGCCCTGAGAGTGGCAGTATCTGTGCTGGACTTCCTGAAATGCGCACAGATGCGGCGCACCTTCGTGAGCAAATCAGACAGATTGGGGTATGTCTTGAGGAAACGCTGAACTATGAGATTCAACACATGGGCCAGGCATGGCACATGTGTCAGTCTGCCGAGTTGCAGAGCCGCCACCAGGTTACGGCTGTTGTCACACACAACCATGCCTGGCTTCAGGTTCAGCGGTGCCAGCCACAGATCGGTCTGCGCCGTGATGCCCTGTAATAGCTCTTGGGCGGTGTGCCTTTTATCGCCTAGGCTCAGCAGTTTGAGCACCGCCTACTGTCACTTAGCGACGGCACTGCTGCTGTGCCTAGAGCAACTGACTGATGGCACCATGCCCACGGATGGTAATTCGGAGGAGGAGGAGGTGGAGGAGGGGTGGGAGGAGGAGGAAGCATAGTAGGCCTTTGAGACCTGGACCGAGGTAGGCCCCGCAATCCTCGGCGTCGGCAGTATATGAGCAGCCCCAGGGTCAGACTCGGTCCCAGCCTCCACCAAGTTAACCCAATGTGCCGTCAGTGATATATAGTGGCCCTGCCCGGCAGCACTCGTCCACGTGTCCGTGGTCAGGTGGACCTTGTCAGAAATGGCGTTGGTCAGGGCACGGATGATGTTGTCTGACACGTGCTTGTGCAGGGCTGGGACGGCACATCGGGAAAAGTAGTGGCGGCTGGGGACCGAATACCGAGGGATGGCCGCCGCCATGAGGTTTCGAAAGGCCTCGGTCTCTACCAGCCTATAGGGCAGCATCTCCAGGCTAAGCAACTTGGAGATGTGGACGTTGAGGGCTTGGGCGTGTGGGTGGGTTGCGCTATACTTCCTTTTGCGCTCCAGCGTCTGGGGTATGGAGAGCTGAACGCTGGTGGATGCTGTGGAGGATCGTGGTGGCGAACATGGGGTTTTCGCACGGGAGGTGTTTGGGCCGTGGTCCTGGGCAGGGGGCTGACTAGCAGGTGACACAGGGGAAGGAGCAGTGGTGTGCCCAGCCGGAGGTGAACGGGCTTGGCCCCTTTGAGTTGCGTGTTTAGCATTCATATGCCTGCGCATACTGGTGGTAGTTAAGCTAGTAGTGGTGGAACCCCTGCTGATCCTGGTTTGGCAAAGGTTGCACACCACAGTCCATCGGTCATCCGTTGTGTCTTTAAAGAACCTCCAGACTTCTGAAAATCTAGCCCTCGCCATGCGAGCTTGACTAGGGGCAACATTTGGCGCTGATGCACCAGCTCTGGCCCTGCCTCTCCATCTGGCCCCACCACTGCCTCTTCCAACCTGTTCTGCTATAGGACTCGCCTCCGTCTCAGAAGCACTGTGTTCACCCGGCCTCTCAACCCAGCTTGGGTCTGTCACCTCATCATCCTCCGATCCCTCAGTCTGCTCCCCCCTCGGACTTCCTGCCCTGACAACAACTTCACCACTGTCTGACAACCGTGTCTCCACATCGTCGGACACCTCTTTACACACTTCTTCCACTACGTCAAGAAGGTCATCATGACCCACAGACTGCGACTGGTGTAAAACCTGGGTATCGGAAAAGAGCTCAGCAGCAACCGGACAAGTGGTTTGTGACTCTGGGAAGGGTCCAGAAAACAGTTCCTCAGAGTATGGCGGTTCAAATGCCAAATTTTCCTGGGAGGGGGCAGACTGGGGGGAAGGAGGCTGAGGTGCAGGAGCTGGAGGAGTGGCGATTTCGGTGACATGGGTGGACTGCGTGGAAGACTGACTGGTGGACAAATTGCTAGAAACATTGTCGGCAATCCACGACATCACCTGTTCGCACTGTTCTGGCCTCAACAGTGCTCTACCACGAGTCCCAGTAACTTCAGACATGAACCTAGGGAGTGTAGCTCTGCGGCGTTCCCCTGCTCCCTCAACAGCAGGTGGTGTCTCACCCCGCCCAGGACCACGGCCTATGACCCCTGCAGTAGTTGGACGCCCACGTCCCCGCCCTCGTCCTCTACCCCTAGCCCTCGGGTTTAACATTTTGAAAATGAAAGTTAAAACTGCAATTTTTTTTTTTTTTTTGTGTTTTTTTGTTTTTAAAGCCAAACAATGCTATCCTATTGCTATGGCTATTTTCTAGCCAACTATGAAAGCACACTGCTATGCCAGATGAGATGACGCTGAGTTATCAAAAAATAAACGTAAAAAATAAAAAGAAACTGGCAGACTGTGCCTAATTGAAATCAAACCCCTAATAAATTGTCCCACTTCGGTGTTTGAGATGGATATGTGCGTCACTAAGCGCTAAACACAACGGTCCCAAGTCTCACTGCAAATTCCTCACAATATGGTAGTAGATGCACTACAGCAAGGCCAGCCACCAGCAAATTAACCAAAAATCAACTATATAACGCTATTGTAGGCCTAAGTAAGCCATTTGGATTCTCCTATGGCTATTTTCTAGCCAACTATGAAAGCACACTGCTATGCCAGATGAGATGACGCTGAGTTATCAAAAAATAAACGTAAAAAATAAAAAGAAACTGGCAGACTGTGCCTAATTGAAATCAAACCCCTAATAAATTGTCCCACTTCGGTGTTTGAGATGGATATGTGCGTCACTAAGCGCTAAACACAACGGTCCCAAGTCTCACTGCAAATTCCTCACAATATGGTAGTAGATGCACTACAGCAAGGCCAGCCACCAGCAAATTAACCAAAAATCAACTATATAACGCTATTGTAGGCCTAAGTAAGCCGTTTGGATTCTCCTATGGCTATTTTCTAGCCAACTATGAAAGCACACTGCTATGCCAGATGAGATGACGCTGAGTTATCAAAAAATAAACGTAAAAAATAAAAAGAAACTGGCAGACTGTGCCTAATTGAAATCAAACCCCTAATAAATTGTCCCACTTCGGTGTTTGAGATGGATATGTGCGTCACTAAGCGCTAAACACAACGGTCCCAAGTCTCACTGCAAATTCCTCACAATATGGTAGTAGATGCACTACAGCAAGGCCAGCCACCAGCAAATTAACCAAAAATCAACTATATAACGCTATTGTAGGCCTAAGTAAGCCGTTTGGATTCTCCTATGGCTATTTTCTAGCCAACTATGAAAGCACACTGCTATGCCAGATGAGATGACGCTGAGTTATCAAAAAATAAACGTAAAAAATAAAAAGAAACTGGCAGACTGTGCCTAATTGAAATCAAACCCCTAATAAATTGTCCCACTTCGGTGTTTGAGATGGATATGTGCGTCACTAAGCGCTAAACACAACGGTCCCAAGTCTCACTGCAAATTCCTCACAATATGGTAGTAGATGCACTACAGCAAGGCCAGCCACCAGCAAATTAACCAAAAATCAACTATATAACGCTATTGTAGGCCTAAGTAAGCCGTTTGGATTCTCCTATGGCTATTTTCTAGCCAACTATGAAAGCACACTGCTATGCCAGATGAGATGACGCTGAGTTATCAAAAAATAAACGTAAAAAATAAAAAGAAACTGGCAGACTGTGCCTAATTGAAATCAAACCCCTAATAAATTGTCCCACTTTGGTGTTTGAGATGGATATGTGTGTCATTAAGAGCTAAACACAACGGTCCCAAGTCTCACTGCAAATTCCTCACAATATGGTAGTAGATGCACTACAGCAAGGCCAGCCACCAGCAAATTAACCAAAAATCAACTATATAACGCTATTGTAGGCCTAAGTAAGCCGTTTGGATTCTCCTATGGCTATTTTCTAGCCAACTATGAAAGCACACTGCTATGCCAGATGAGATGACGCTGAGTTATCAAAAAATAAACGTAAAAAATAAAAAGAAACTGGCAGACTGTGCCTAATTGAAATCAAACCCCTAATAAATTGTCCCACTTTGTTGTTTGAGATGGATATGTGTGTCACTAAGAGCTAAACACAACGGTCCCAAGTCTCCCTGCAAATTCCTCACAATATGGTACTAGCTGCACTACTAATGCCAGCAAGCCCAGCCACAAGAAAACAAAAAAAAGTAAAATAAAACGTTATTGTAGCCCTAAGAAGGGCTGTTGGGTTCTTGGAGAATCACTCATGCCTAACACTATTCTAATAGAACAGCCTAACGCTTTCCCTGACCAGCAGCAGCTCTCTCCCTAGCGGCATCCTGACAGAGAATGATCCGAGCAGCGCGGGCAGGGGCTAGTCTATTCCAGGGTCACCTGATCTGGCCAGCCAACCACTGCTATCGACGTGTAAGGGTACCACGTCATGCTGGGTGGAGTGCAGAGTCTCCTGGCTTGTGATTGGCTCTGTTTCTGGCCGCCAAAAAGCAAAACGGCGGGAGATGCCATTTTCTCGAGCGAGCGAAATACTCGTCCGAGCAACGATCAGTATGTTCGTTCATCTCTAATCATATCCAGCTGCCCAAGGAAGGAAAATATGGATATGCACTCGTTATAGTGGACATGTTCCCTGAATGGCCAGAGGCGTACCCAGTGGCTAACATGACATCGAAAACCACAGCAAAGAAACTGATCACAGAAACAGTTTGCAGATTCAGAGTACCACAAGTTATAGAGTCAGACCATGGTCCTGCCTTTTCTTCCCAGATATTCAGAGAATTGTGAAACATGTTAGGAGTAGATTTAGGCCTACAAACACCATATCACCCACAAAGTTCAGGAAAGGTAGAGAGGATGAATGGTACACTAAAGAACAAATTGCTTAAAATGACCCAAGACAGTCCTCTTCCCTGGCCGGAATTATTTCCCATTGCTTTGTATCATGTCAGAAACACTGCCCAGGCCAAACATGGCCTCACCCCCTATGAGATTTTGTTTGGTAAACCACTGATCCTCCCTGCGATCGGTGGACAGAAACTGTCTGAAAGTCATGATAAGACTGTACAGTATGTAATTGAATTGTCCAGGGAATTAACAAATCTGCATGCTGCGGCTGTTGCTTCTCTTACAGAGTCTTCAGGTGAAGCAGTTCACAGTTTCCAGCCGGGAGACAAAGTATATGTGAAAAAGCACATCAGAAAGGACTGCCTCCAACCACGGGCCTTACACCGTGGTCCTGGTTACACCCACCACTGTGAAACTTGAAGGAAAACCTGCTTTGATACATGCTTCACACTGCAAAGGGAAAACAGGATGAAGCTCTATATCCTTTTCTGTCTAAATTGTCTAATAATTACAAATAATTGCCAGGTTACAACTTTTTGGGTACACACCACGGCCCCATTAGAAGAGTATTTCTTTGACTTTTGTGATGTTGTAGATTGTCAAGGGACAGATAAAAACACCAAGTATGACCCAGCATACCAGTTCAGGGGCAATGGACGATTTTATATTTGTGTGACCCGTCCCGGAAATGAGAATTGCAAATCATGATCAGATGTAGGATTGAACACCGGAGAGGGATGGGGGTATCAGCCTCAGGAAGGGCAAGACAGGAAGGACAAAAAAGGTAAATCCCTCCTTGACAGGATGGCTTTGTATTTAGGGGGGTTTCCGACAAGACAATGTAAACATCCGGGCAACTGTTCTCCCTTATACCTAAGCATTAAAAACCCCTCACCGGGAGACTTAGTGAAATATGTGTTGGGATGCAGTGGAGGAATACTGGATGGGAAGTTGGGAATATTTGAACTCTGGGATGCTAAATTAAGACCTACTTTGATTCCAGTGATTGCGAAGGAAGGGGCAGGAGAGAAACTGCAAAAAAGCAGTAAGCGAGGTGATCCCGGTTCCTGGGTTAAAATGGGAAGAAGTCTTTTCCATGGAAACTCAGGTTGTCCCAAGGAAGAATTTGTGGTTAGGATGGGTAAGGTATACTGTAAAGGCTCATAACATGTCAGTCGGATGTATAGCCTGTGCAGGAGCTAACCCTCATCTGACTACCCAACCCTATATTATCCCACACAAAGATAAATTAATCTGTCTTGTGAAGTTGTTACAAGGCAAAAATGTCTCTCATTGTTTAGAATACTTGCCCCTAGTTCATGTCAAATCAAAAGTGAGATCCCCAGATGAAATCTGGGTTGAGCAAGGTAACTACACCTGTATTTCCTCCGACGTCATTAATGCCAAAACTCCCCTGGGGGTGATTGGAAAGGGGTTCTGCCTTATTGTCTGACCATACCTCTTTCCTTTATGATGTCTTTTGGTTTTGTGGGAATGGCATATTGAGAAACCGCCTTCCCCCGTCCTGGAAGGGTCAATGTACTCTGACTAAATTAGTTATGCCCTTCTTAATGTTACCCTGGGATCCAACCCATAAAGATGAACAAGTAAAAAGAAAAAGGTCACTAGGTATTATTGATTATAAGCAAGATCCTGATGTGTTCATAGATAGTATCGGTGTCCCAAGAGGGGTCCCAGATCGATACCCAGGATAAGATTGCAGCAGGGTTTGCATCCATCATTCCCCAGGCCCAGATTAACAAGAATGTAGACTGGATAAATTACATTTACTATAATGAGCAGAGGTTTGTGAATTATAGTAGGGATGCTTTTACCGGTATTATAGAAGAGCTGGGTCCTAACACTAGGATAACTCTACCGAATAGAATGGCTCTGGATATGATACCTGCAGAGAAAGGCGGGGTGTGTAGGATGATAGGAGAGGACTGCTGCATTTACATCCCTCAGAATTCAGGCACGGACGGTAAAACAATGATAGCAATAAAGAAGATCACTGCCCTAGCAGCAGAGATGAAGGAAAACTCAGGAGTTTACACCTCCTGGGCGGCGTGGTTTACTAACTGGGCAGGGGGATGGAAGGCCCTCTTTCAACAAATAGGTTTAGTGTTGCTCGGGATGTTTATTTTGGCTTTATTTCTCCTGTGTTGCTGTATACCCCTGCACAAAAGGCTATCCAAGAAAATTGCTAATGGCAAGGCCAATGGGGTTTTTCCTAATGTAGAAAGGCAATCCCTAGGTTATATGTCAATGAGGAATAGAAATTTACCCGCTTTGCCCGATGTCCCAGCTCCGGAGCATCCAGACTCTTCCCCGACAGATGACTTACCCATTATTATGATCTTAAAATAGTCAGACCCATCCCCAATAATGGAAGATTTAGTGTGAGGGAAAGAAAAAGGACTCCATGTGTTAGTTAGGATAGTGCTGGGAAGTTAACTTGAGCGCCGCAAGGGTCCATTGGGTTGATGACGTGAAGCAATCCACTCCCCTTTCCCACCACATGGACAGCCCACAGGAAAAGCGAATCTCAGCAAAGCGTAGGGAAAAGCTCAGTATTTAGGGGGGATTGTGAGGGCCAAAATAATGATTATGTGTCTATAATAATTATATGCTTTATGATTGTATATATGTGCCCTTTGCCCTACATTTGTGTACTCTGCCTGTTGTGAAATACAGAGCTTTTCCCTTAAATCAGTTTTGACCAGATATGCAACTGTCAGCAAAACTCAAGTCTTATGATCAAAAGCATATGTTACTTAAAGATAGCACCGGCATCTGGACCAACGGTCAATTTCCTAACCAACAGTTACTGGAAATCACCCTGGCATAGCAATCAAGGTCTAATTTTGGGGACCAATCAGCGAGGGTCAGAGGCCAGACATATATGCTTAAGCTATAACCAATTGTAATGCTTTTAATGTATGTAACCACACCTCTTTGTATGAATATAAAAAGTTATGTATCAGGAAATAAAGTTCAGTTCAGTGCACACATGCTCCCCTAAATTGGATTGTCTGAGAGAAAAGAGTATAGTCGATTTGACAACCCCCACAACCCAATCTTAGATTCATCTACCAGAAAATCAGATCATTCACAGAGAGCTTTAGCAAGTATCATAAAAACACTACACACCTACTCTTTAACAGATACGTGGAGGGTGTCACATCCACAGGAGAAGGATTTCTCCTTCTATTCTCAAGTTCATCACTCATTCCAACACCTCGACTACATATTCCTAAACAGTAGCCATATAGATGTAATCAAAAAAGTAGAAATAGGCTCAATAACGGTCTCAAACCATGCACCAGTAACCATCTCCCTATGCACTATCTCCCCCCCCCCACCCCCAGTAAGGAACATGGAGACTAAATGAGACATTACTTGACTCAGAGGAAAAAAATAAACTTATAAGTGACAAACTCACCTCTTACTTTAATAGAAATATTTCAGATGAAACGTCCATACCAATTAATTGGCAGGCACATAAAGTTTTCATCAGTGGAGAATTCATGGCTCAAAGAGCTTATTACAAAAAGGAGAGAACGAAAGCAATAGATGAAATTCTGGAAAAAATATATCGATTGGAATCCACATTCAAAAGATCTAAACTAGATGCTACATTTAGTGAACTATGTGTAGAAAGGAAAAAAGTTAGTAGATCTTTTGAATGCCAAAGCAGCCAAAAACTATTTATATGCTAAATTTAGAAATTATTCCCATGGAAATAAAGGAAACAAATTAATGACTCTATTAATCAAAAAGCAAAAAGATTCCTCAATAATCTCCAGTATTGCCCAATCGCCCATGCAAGTCACGGAAAAAACCCAAGAGATAGCAGAGGAGTTTAAAAAATTCTATGAACAACTATACAATCTTTCTCCCCAATACGCACCAGACGACCCGCAGACCTCCGACATCATACAAACATTCAATTAAACCAGTTACACGGGTTGAAGTAGAAAAAGTTTTATACTTATTACCCCTACAGAAAGCCCCAGGCCCAGATGGTCTTCCCTCCACATACTATCGTAAACTAAGACACATACTGATACCGCACTTAACGGAATGGTGTGAGGCTCTAAGAAAAGGAGCTCTATTGCCGCCACAAGCTTTAGAAGCAACCATCACCGTAATCCCTAAAGAGGGCAAAAGCCCTAAATATTGCAGTAGCTATCGCCCAATTTTACCCAAATATGGGCAAAAATCCTGTCTACCCGCCTTAATAAAATATTACCACAATTATTAAACCCAGAACAAGCTGGGTTTGTGCTGGGGAGAGAGGGCAACCAGAACTCCACTAGAATTATTCATGCCATTTCCCATGCAAGAAAACATAGAATACCACTAATCCTTCTCGGCACGGATGCCGAGAAGGCATTTGATAGAATCAACTGGAATTTTATGACTAAAGCATTAAGTAAAATTGGAATACCCTAACAATTTATAGACTCAGTGATGTCACTTTACTCTAGACCTAGTGCCAGAGTGAGAGTGAATCATTTCCTTTCAGCCCCCTTCATGATCAAAAATGGGACGAGGCAAGGTTGCCTTCTCTCTCCGTCATTATTTGTCCTTATAACGGAGACTCTATTGCAGGCACTAAGGGAACACCCAAATATACATGGACTAAAAGTAGGGAACACAACACATCTAAACGCTGCATTCACAGACAATTTATTAATAATGGTAACAAATCCAAAAGAAGCCTTCCCCCATATAATGGAACTATTAGACAAATTCGGCTCTATCTCCAATTTCAAAATAAATTTCACTAAATCTGTAGTGTTAAATATCACGGCCCCTGATAAATTAATTACAGAGCTCCAGAGAAAATTCCCATTCACCTAGCAAACCAACCAAATAAAATACTTAGGAATAAATATTACAAAAGATCCCTCGGATTTATTTGCAGCAAACTATAAAAATCTATTTAGATCAATAGACCAATATTTAAACTCATTAAAAATCCCTTTTATATCCTGGATGGGTAGGAAAAATTTGTTAAAGGCATATATAATGCTAAGATTACTCTATCTACTACAAATGCTACCACTATATATTCCAAAACACTTCTTCCAACTAGTTCAGACATCATTTCACAGGTTCCTGTGGCAGGGCAAAGGAGCTATGATAAAATACTCTCGTCTAACACAACATAGAAAAAGAGGAGGTATGGGACTACCTGACCCTCTGCTATATTACACTGCAGTCCACATTAAGAGATGACTACAGATCATCTCGCCCTCAAATAGGTTACTGGGATCGGATATAGAACTTGCGAATATATCAGACGACCAACTGGCTTGGACCTGGGGACTCACTCACACATCAAAAAGAACACCGTATAACTTGCTGACCAAAGGCACATTGATGGTCATGAGACAACATAGTTCCCTATTCTCATCACCATCACCGGTAATGCCAGCATGCCTTCTTCCTTATTACATTCAGCCCATAACCACTAGCATATCAGGAATCTGGAGTAAAATAATATCTACTCCAACCAGTGAACTATTAAAGAAATCAGGAAATAAAGAGGAGTTAATGGAATTCATAAATAATCCTTTTCCTAACATTCACTTCCTATATAAGATTGAAATGAACAATTTCCCCCTCCCCCCTCCCTCACATAACCCCGTTATAGTCTCTACAAGTTAGTAATATCTAAGAATGTATCCTAACGCTGCTTCAACTGGAGAAATGTTCATCTATTTTATGATGCTAGTGTACAATTATTGCTTGAAAAAGGGAGAGGGTCCCTGCAAGTTCCATATCTCCTAATGTTGAATTTGCTTGTAATGTTGAATTCCTCAATAAAACATTTTTAAAAGGCAAAAAAAAAAAAGAAGAATTGATGCTTTTCTACTCCTGCCCTCAAAAAAAGTTCCTAAATTTTCTACAATAGCGGATACCAACCCCAAAATGGTAACACTGGAAAAAGCATCTCATCCCGCACAAAAAATGCTGTCACATGGCCCCAATAACGAAAAAGCTAAAATTTTATAGCCTACAAAAGGAGTCAATGAGGAAACTAAAATCCTGGCAGCTACAGGGCGCTCCTTCCTTCTGCGCCTTGCTGTGCGCCCATAAAATGGCCACATGTGGGGGGTCTCTGTACTCGGGAGAAGTAACGGCCACATGTGGGGGGTCTCTGCACTCGGGAGAAGTAACGGCCACATGTGGGGGGTCTCTGTACTCGGGAGAAGTAACGGCCACATGTGGGGGGTCTCTTTACTCGAGAGAAATTGTAGAACAAATTGTATGGTGGGTTTTCTCTTTTTATCTTTTGGAAATGTGTAAATTTTAGGGCTAAATGAACGTATAACCGGATTTCACCTCCATTATGATTCAATTACTATGAAGATCTCAAGGGGTAAACAGTCTTCGTAAAAGCTGTTTCTGATAGCTTGAGGGGTGCAGATTTGAAAATGGGCTGGTTATATAGGGGTTTTTTATGCTAAATATGTAAAATATCATTCAAAACTGTATTTATCCCCAAAATAGTCAATTCTGAAAATCCGGAAACGCGATATTCAATTTGTAAGCCGCATGACATCAAAATAAATTATCCAGATATTTCAAAAATGATGAAAATGTAAAGTAGACAAATGGGAAATGTTATTCAGCAATATATTTAGGTGGTAAATCTATCTGCCTGAAAATGCAATGATTTCGAATTTCGATAATGGCAAATTTTTCAAAAAAATTCATCATTTTTTTTTTTTTGTAAATAAACGCAAAACTTATCAGTCAAAATTTATTGCTAAAATGAAGTACAACATGTGGGAAAAAACAATCTCAGAATCGTTTAGATAAGTAACAGTGTTCAAAAGTTATAACCATATAAAGCGACGCATGTCATAATCCGAAAAATCGGGCTGAGCCTTAAGCTACAAAATGGCTGCGTCCTTAAGGGGCTAAAAGCGCGCATATCAAAATGAATAAAAACGCCAGAGGACCTCATGCCCGACCTAGGTTTCGTCTTTTGAGCTTCATCTGGGGCCTGATCTCTGACGTAATCTCCGGCAATTTATATTCCCAGGTGCCTCTGAGAGAAAAGTTAACCCTATATACTATGTCCCCATGGATAGTTGGAAACACAAAAAAACTCTTTTCCACATAGTTCTCTCAACAGCTTATGTACATAAAAGTTTCATCTTACATCAAAATTCAATTAGCAAATAACTTTTATAAATATATCCTGTGTGGCTGCGTACACAAAGCACCTGCACAACATACATCTATACAAAAACACACGTAGCTTCACGTACCTATCTTCTAAAATACAATAAGACTAGAGATGAGCGAACACACTCGTCCAAGCGTAACTGCGCGTAACTGCTCGTTGCTCGGACGAATACTTTGCCAGCTCGAAAAAATGGCATCTCCCGCTGTTTTGATTTTGGCGGCCAGAAACAGAGCCAATCACAAGCCAGGAGACTCTGCACTCCACCCAGCATGACGTGGTACCCTTACACGTCAATAGCAGTGGTTGGCTGGCCTGATCAGGTGACCCTGGAATAGACTAGCCCCTGCCCGCGCTGCTCGGATCATTCTCTGTCTGGATGCCACTAGGGAGAGAGCTCCTGCTGCAGGGAAAGTGTTAAGGTTAGAGATGAGCGAGCACTAAAATGCTCGGGTACTCGTTATTCGAGACGAACTTTTCCCGATGCTCGAGTGCTCGTCTCGAATAACGAGCCCCATTGAAGTCAATGGGAGACTCGAGCATTTTTCAAGGGGACCAAGGATCTGCACAGGGAAGCTTGGCCAAGCACCTGGGAATCTCAGAAAAGGATGGAAACACCACGGAAATGGACAGGAAACAGCAGGGGCAGCATGCATGGATGCCTCTGAGGCTGCTTAATCGCACCATTATGCCAAAAGTATGGGCAACAGCATGGCAATGACAGAGTGACCGAATGAGGCTAGATAGCATCTAAAATATCCAATAATTGACCCTGACACTATAGGGGACTATGCAGAGGCAGCGGCAGCAGCGGCAGGCTAGAGAGTGTCTTGGCAACATACCGCAAATGGACTCAGGCTTAAAACCAATGGGTGGCAGAGAGGAACCAAAGGAGGTGAGCAAGAAGCGCTGAATTAATATCGGTAAATGATAAAAGTTTGCCAGTATATTTTGTGGATTACACAGCAGGGTGGCGACAAAGTTAACAAGTTTGATGAGGAAGCCATGAAAACCACCCAAAATTCTGCCTGACACAGCTCGTTTGATAAGGGGACCATGTATGGAGGCAGTGAACTAGTAGTAGATTAAAGGTGCTGCAGCTAAAACTATGTTAGTTGGATCTTGGGATGGAGCTGGCGCTCCGCTGCCAGGCGAGCTTTCGCCAATCCAAGCCCCTGTCTCTAGGCTACTCCCCAAACAGCACTTCTAAGAACCTTTTGTATAAGATCAAGTGTAGTAGCGTTCTTATAAGTTTGGGTTCTGGCGGGTGAGGGGAATGTAAACAGATGCGCAAGAAGCGCTGAAATAATATTGGTAAATGATAAAAGTTTGCCAGTATATTTTGTGGATTACACAGCAGGGTGGCGACAATGTTAACAAGTTTGATGTGGAAGCCATGAAAACAACCCAAAATTCTGCCTGACACAGCTCGTTTGATAAGGGGACCATGTATGGAGGCAGTGAACTAGTAGTAGATTAAAGGTGCTGCAGTTAAAACTATGTTAGTTGGATCTTGGGATGGAGCTGGCGCTCCGCTGCCAGGCAAACTTTCGCCAATCCAAGCCACTGTCTCTAGGCTACTCCCCAAACAGCACTTCTAAGAACCTTTTGTATAAGATCAAGTGTAGTAGCGTTCTTATAAGTTTGGGTTCTGGCGGGTGAGGGGAATGTAAACAGATGCGCAAGAAGCGCTGAAATAATATTGGTAAATGATAAAAGTTTGCCAGTATATTTTGTGGATTACACAGCAGGGTGGCGACAATGTTAACAAGTTTGATGTGGAAGCCATGAAAACAACCCAAAATTCTGCCTGACACAGCTCGTTTGATAAGGGGACCATGTATGGAGGCAGTGAACTAGTAGTAGATTAAAGGTGCTGCAGTTAAAACTATGTTAGTTGGATCTTGGGACGGAGCTGGCGCTCCGCTGCCAGGCGGGCTTTCGCCAATCCAAGCCCCTGTCTCTAGGCTACTCCCCAAACAGCACTTCTAAGAACCTTTTGTATAAGATCAAGTGTAGTAGCGTTCTTATAAGTTTGGGATATGGCGGGTGAGGGGAATGTAAACAGATGCGCAAGAAGCGCTGAAATAATATCGGTAAATGATAAAAGTTTGCCAAAAGTTAACATGGAAGCCATGAAGACAATCCAAAATTCTGCCTGACACAGCTTGTTTGATAAGGGGACCATGTATGGAGGCAGCTATATGGACTACTTTTGGAGACAGCTATGGCGATGACGTGTGGAGGTAGCAATAGAGACAATGTGTGAAGGCAGCTAAAAAGACGACGTGTGGAGGTTGCTATGGAGACAATTTAATTTGGATAGTGCCTGTATGTAGCAGTCCAAAAAAGTTTTCAAACCAGAGGAGCAGGTAGCTGGTCCTCCAGAAAAATTACATAGATTGAGTGCCTGTATGTGGCAGTCCAAAAAAGTTTTCAAACCAGAGGAGCAGGTAGCTGGTCCTCCAGAAAAATTACATAGATTGAGTGCCTGTATGTGGCAGTCCAAAAAAGTTTTCAAAGCAGAGGAGCAGGTAGCTGGTCCTCCAAAAAGATTAAATAAATTGAGTGCCTGTATGTGGCAGTCCAAAAAAGTTTTCAAACCAGAGGAGCAGGTAGCTGGTCCTCCAGAAAAATTACATAGATTGAGTGCCTGTATATGGCATTCCCAAAAATTGTTTAAAACAGAGGACAGGGTAGTTGGCCCTCCAGAAAAATTAAATGCATAGAGTACTATAGCTAGAGCCAGTTGGCCCTGGCAAAAAAATAGCCAGTTTCCTCTTCTTTAGTGTACAAAGAGGAGGAGAAGGAGGACAATGAGGAGGAGGAGTGCATACATTATTCAGGTTCAGCTTCTTTCACCTGGTGGAGAATGGAAATGCGGAGAAATCCAGGCTTTATTCATCTTGATAAGCGTCAGCCTGTCAGCGCTGTCAGTCGACAGGCGTGTACGCTTATCGGTGATGATGCCACCAGCTGCACTGAAAACCCGCTCGGACAACACGCTAGCGGCAGGGCAGGCAAGAACCTCCAAGGCGTACAGCGCCAGTTCGTGCCACATGTCCAGCTTTGAAACCCAGTAGTTGTAGGGAGCTGTGTGATCATTTAGGACGATGGTATGGTCAGCTAGGTACTCCCTCACCATCTTTCTGTAAAGATCAGCCCTACTCTGCCGAGACTGGGGACAGGTGACAGTGTCTTGCTGGGGTGACATAAAACTGGCAAAGGCCTTGTAAAGCGTACCCCTGCCAGTGCTGGACAGGCTGCCTGGTCGCCTACTCTCCCTCGCTACTTGTCCCGCAGAAGTACGCCCTCTGCCGCTAGCGCTGTCAGAAGGGAAATACTGTTTCAGCTTGTGCACCAGGGCCTGCTGGTATTCATGCATTCTCACACTCCTTTCCTCTCCAGGGATGAGAGTGGAAAGATTTTGCTTGTACCGTGGGTCCAGGAGAGTGAATACCCAGTAATCGGTGCTGGAATAAATTCTTTGAACGCGAGGGTCACGGGACAGGCAGCTTAGCATGAAATCTGCCATTTGCGCCAGAGTCCCAACGCGCAAGAATTCACTCCCCTCACTGGCCTGACTGTCCATTTCCTCCTCCTCCAACTCCTCCAACTCCTCTTCTTCTGCCCATACACGCTGAACAGTGAAGGACTGAACAATGGTCCCCTCTTCTGTCTCGCCAACATTCTCCTCCTCTTCTCCTCATCCTCCTCCACCTCCTCCGATATGCGCTGAGAAACAGACCTAAGGGTGCTTTGGCTATCAACAAGGGAATCTTCTTCCCCCGTCTCTTGTGACGAGTTTAAAGCTTCCGACTCCATGCTGATCAGAGAGTTTTTCAACAGGCCAAGCAGCGGGATGGTGAGGCTGATGATGGCGGCATCACCACTGACCATCTGTGTTGACTCCTCAAAGTTACTCAGCACCTGACAGATATCAGACATCCACGTCCACTCCTCATTGTAGACTTGAGGAAGCTGACTGACCTGACTACCAGTTCTGGTGGAAGTTGACATCTGGCAGTCTACAATCGCTCTGCGCTGCTGATAAACTCTGGATAACATGGTTTCTGTTTAATTCCACCTCGTGGGCACGTCACACAACAGTCGGTGAGCGGGCAGTTGGAGGCGGCGCTGCGCTGCCCTGAGAGTGGCAGCATCTGTGCTGGACTTCCTGAAATGCGCACAGATGCGTCGCACCTTAGTGAGCAAATCAGACAGATTGGGGTATGTCTTGAGGAAACGCTGAACTATGAGATTTAACACATGGGCCAGGCATGGCACATGTGTCAGTCTGCCGAGTTGCAGAGCTGCCACCAGGGCTTGCTGGCACTAGTAGTGCAGCTAGTACCATACTGTGAGGAATTTGCTGGGAGACCTGCGTCCGTTGTGTTCAGCTCTTAGTGACACGCATATCCACCTCAAACACCGAAGTGGGACAATTTATTAGGGGTTTGAGTAGAATTAGGCAGAGTCTGCTGATTTATTTTTTTTTTTACCTTTATTTCATTTTACAGCTCAAACTCATCTTGCAAAGCACAAAATCCAGTTGTGTGCTGTCAGTGTAGGTTAGAAACTAGCCATAACAATAGGATAGCATCGTTTTGTTAAAAAAAATAAAAAACTAAAAAAAAATAAACACAAAATTTTTTTTTTTTCAAGTTTACACTTTAATTTGGAAAATGTTTAACCCGAGGGCTAGGGGTAGAGGACGAGGGCGTGGACGTGGGCGTCCAACTACTGCAGGGGTCAGAGGCCATGGTCCTGGGCGGGGTGAGACACCACCTGCTGATGGGGGAGCAGGGGAACGCCGCAGAGGTACACTCCTTAGGTTCATCATGTCTCAAGTTACTGGGACTCATGGTAGAGCACTGTTGAGGCCAGAACAGTGCGAAGAGGTGATGTCGTGGATTGCGGACAATGCTTCTAGCCATTTGTCCACCAGTCAGTCTTCCACGCAGTCCACCCATGTCACCGAAATCGGCACTCCTCCAGCTCCTCCACCTCACCCTCCTTGCCCCCAGTCTGCCCCCTCCCACCAAAATTTGGCATTTGAACCGGCATACTCTCAGGAACTGTTTTCTGGACCCTTCCCACAGTCACAAATCACTTGTCCTGCTGCTGCTGAACTATTTTCCGATACCCAGGTTTTCCACCAGTCGCAGTCTGTGGGTGATGATGACATTATTCACGTAGTGGAAGAAGTGTGTAAAGAGGTGTCGGACGATGAGGAGACACGGTTGTCAGACAGTGGTGAAGTTGTTGTCAGGGCAGGAAGTCCGAGGGGGGAGCAGACTGAGGGATCGGAGGATGATGAGGTGACAGACCCAAGCTGGGTTGATAGGCCGGGTGAACACAGTGCTTCTGAGACGGAGGCGAGTCCTATAGCAGAACAGGTTGGAAGAGGCAGTGGTGGGGCCAGACGGAGAGGCAGGGCCAGAGCTGGTGCATCAGCGCCAAATGTTGCCAGTAGTCAAGCTCCCGTGGCGAGGGCTAGATTTTCAGAAGTCTGGAGGTTCTTTAAAGAAACACCAGATGACCGACGGACTGTGGTGTGCAACCTTTGCCAAACCAGGATCAGCAGGGGTTCAACCACTACTAGCTTAACTACCACCAGTATGCGCAGGCCTCTGAATGCTAAACACCCCACTCAATGGCACCAAGCCCGTTCACCTCTGGCCGGGCACACCACTGCTCCTTCCCCTGTGTCATCTGCTGGTCAGCCCCCTGCCCAGGACCCCGGCCCAAACACCTCCCGTGCGAAAACCCCATCTTTGCCTTCACGATCCTCCACAGCATCCACCAACGTTCAGCTCTCCATACCCCAGACGCTGGAGCGCAAAAGGAGGTATACACGCCCAAGCCCTCAACGTCCACATCTCCAAGTTGCTTAGCGTGGAGATGCTGCCCTATAGGCTGGTAGAGACCGAGGCCTTTCAGAACCTCATGGCGGCGGCCGCCCCTCGGTATTCGGTCCCCAGCCGCCACTACTTTTCCCGATGTGCCGTCCCAGCCCTGCACATTGGGTTAACTTAGTGGAGGCAGGGACCGAGTCTGACCCTCGGGCTGCTCATATACTGCCGACGCCAAGGATTGCGGGGCCTACCTCGGTCCAGGTCTCAAAGGCCTACTATGCCTCCTCCTCCTTTCACCCCTCCTCCACCTCCTCCTCCGAATTACCATCCGTGGGCATGGCGCCATCAGTCGGTAGCTCTAGGCACAGCAGCATTGCCGTCTCTAAGCGATAGCAGGCGGTGCTCAAACTGCTAAGCCTAGGCGATAAAAGGCACACCGCCCAAGAGCCAATACAGGGCATCATGGCGCAGACTGATCTGTGGCTGGCACCGCTGAAACTGATGCCAGGCATGGTTGTGTGTGACAACGGCCGTAACCTGGTGGCGGCTCTGCAACTCAGCAGACTGACACATGTGCCATGCCTGGCCCATGTGTTAAATCTGATAGTTCAGCGTTTCCTCAAGACATACCCCAATCTGTCTGATTTGCTCACGAAGGTGCGCCGCATCTGTGCGCATTTCAGGAAGTCCAGCACAGATGCTGCCACTCTCAGGGCATCGCCGCCTCCAACTGCCCGCTCACCGACTGTTGTGCGACGTGCCCACGAGGTGGAATTCAACATTAACCATGTTATCCAGAGTATACCAGCAGCACAGAGCGATTGTAGACTGCCAAAACTGGTTGTCAGGTCAGTCAGCTTCCTCAAGTCTACAATGAGGAGTGGACGTGGATGTCTGATATCTGTCAGGTGCTGAGTAACTTTGAGGAGTCAACACAGATGGTAAGTGGTGATGCCGCCATCATCAGCCTCACCATCCCGCTGCTTGGCCTGTTGAAAAACTCTCTGGTCAGCATGAAGTCAGAAGCTTTGCGCTCGTCACAAGAGACGGGGGAAGAAGATTCCCTTGTTGATAGCCAAAGCACCCTCAGGTCTGTTTCTCAGCGCATATCGGAGGAGGTGGAGGAGGATGCGGAGGAAGAGGAGGAGAATGTTGGCGAGACAGAAGAGGGGAGCATTGCTCAGTCCTTCACTGTTCAGCGTGTATGGGCAGAAGAAGAGGAGTTGGAGGAGTTGGAGGAGGAGGAGTGAGGGGTGTGAATTCTTGCGAGTTTGGACTCTGGCGCATATGGCAGATTTCATGCTAAGCTGCCTATCCCGTGACCCTCGCGTTCAAAGAATTTATTCCAGCACCGATTACTGGTTATTCACTCTCCTGGACCCACGGTACAAGCAAAATCTTTACTCTCTCATCCCTGGAGAGGAAAGGAGTGTGAGAATGCATGAATACCAGCAGGCCCTGGTGCACAAGCTGAAACAGTATTTCCCTTCTGACAGCGCTAGCGGCAGAGGGCGTACTTCTGCGGGACAAGTAGCGAGGGAGAGTAGGCGAGCAGGCAGCTTTTCCAGCACTGGCAGGGGTACGCTTTACAAGGCCTTTGCCAGTTTTATGTCACCCCAGCAAGACACTGTCACCTGCCCCCAGTCTCGGCAGAGTAGGGCTGATCTTTACAGAAAGATGTTGAGGGAGTTTGTAGCTGACCATACAATCGTCCTAAATGATCACACAGCTCCCTACAACTACTGGGTTTCAAAGCTGGACATGTGGCACGAACTGGCGCTGTACACCTTGGAGGTTCTTGCCTGCCCTGCCGCTAGCGTGTTGTCAGAGCGGGTTTTCAGTGCAGCTGGTGTCATCATCACCGATAAGCGTACACACCTGTCGACTGACAGCGCTGACAGGCTGACGCTTATCAAGATGAATAAAGCCTGGATTTCTCAGGTTTTCCATTCTCCACCAGGTGAAAGAAGCTCAACCTGAATAATGTATGCACTCCTCCTCCTCCTCATTTTCCAACGTCTCCTCCTCTTTGTACACTAAAGCAGAGAAAACTGGCTACTTTTTGCCAGGGCAAACTGGCTCTAGCTATAGTACTCAATGTATTTAATTTTTCTGGAGGGCCACCTACCTGCTCCTCTGGTTTGAAAACTTTTTTGGACTGCCACATACAGGCACTCAATCTATTTAATTTTTCTGGAGGGCAACCTACCTGCTCCTCTGGTTTGAAAACTTTTTTGGACTGCCACATACAGGCACTCAATCTATTTAATTTTTCTGGGGACCACCTACCTGCTTCTCTGGTTTGAAAACTTTTTTGGAATGCCACATACAGGCACTCAATCTATTTAATTTTTCTGGAGGACCACCTACCTGCTCCTCTGGTTTGAAAACTTTTTTGGACTGCCACAGGCACTCAATCCATTTAATTTTTCTGGAGTGCCACCTACCTGCTCCTCTGGTTTGAAAACATTTTTGGACTGCCACTTACAGGCACTATCTAAATTAAATTGTCTCCATAGCAGCCTCCACACGTTGTCTTTTTAGCTGCCTCCACACGTTGTCTCCATTGCTACCTCCACACGTCATCTCCATAGCTGCCTCCAAAAGTCGTCCATATAGCTGCCTCCATACATCGTCCCCTTATCTAACGAGCTGTGTCAGGCAGAATTTTGGGTTGTTTTCATGGCTTCCACATCAAACTTGTTAACTTTGTCGCCACCCTGCTGTGTTATCCACAAAATATACTGCCAAACTTTTATCTTCGACCGATATTATTTCAGCGCTTCTTGCGCATCTGTTTACATTCCCCTCACCCGCCATAACCAAAACTTATAAGAACACTACTACACTTGATCTTATACAAAAGGTTCTTAGAAAAGCTGTTTGTAGCCCCCGCCTGCTTTGAAAATTATAATTTTTTTAAAGTAAACGCTTCTGGCCCCCAGGCCCATTTTGGGTGGGGAGGAGCCGAGAGACAGGGGCTTGGACAGGCGAAAGCTGGCCTGGCAGCGGACCGCCAGCTCCATCCCAAGATTAGGCAGGCTCAGAGGCATCCATGCATACTGCCCCTGCTGTTTCCTGTCCATTTCACCTCCAAGATCCTCCACAGCGTCCACCAATGTCTCCATGCACAACTTTTAACTCTCTATACCCCAGACACTGGAGCGAGAGAGGATATACAGCACACCATCCCCTTATCAAACGAGCTGTGTCAGGCAGAATTTTCAGGCGTTTCACCAGATACATAATGGAACTCGGCCCATCTATCGCCGCCATGCTGGAGACCTGAAGTTTCAATCATAGCAGCGCAATATGGATTCCCCATACTGCCATTCTTAATCATGGAAGTTGTGTCCATGGCTGCCTCCACATGTCGTCCCCTTATCAAACGAGCTGTGTCAGGCTCATTTTTCGGGTTTTTCACCAGATACGTTATGAAACTTGGTCACTATGTCACCACCATGCTGTGTTATCGACTAAATATACCGTCAACCTTTTGTTCACATAGGAAATCATTTCAGCGCTTCTTGCTCACCTACTTTGGTTCCTCTCCACCACCCATTGGTTTGAAGCCTGAGTCCATTTAGGGTAAGTCGCCATGCCACTCTCTGCCGCTGCTGCCTCTGCATGCCGTCTTCTATAGTGTCAGGGTCAATTATTTGATGTTTTAGATGCTATCTAGCCTCATTCGGTCACTCTGTCATGGCCATGCTGTTGCCCACAATTTTGGCATAATGGTGCGATTAAGCAGCCTCAGAGGCATCCATGCATGCTGCCCCTGCTGTTTCCTGTCCATTTCCGTGGTGTTTCCATCCTTTTCTGAGGTTCCCAGGTGTTTGGCCAAGCTTCCCTGTGCAGACCCTTGGTCCCCTTAAAAAAAGCTCGAGTCTCCCATCAAATTCAATGGGGCTCGTTATTCGAGACGAGCACTCGAGCATCGGGAAGTTTGTCTCGAATAACGAGCACCCGAGCATTTTAGTACTCATCTCTAAATAAGACCTTAAACAATAAAACATGTGGTATTCCTATGTGATCCTTACAGTCTCAAATCTCCCAACAAGATAAACACAAACCAACTCACCCTCCATTGCCATACAACGAACAGGAATTAATCAGCTCTCAGATCAGGCCCCCCCCCCCCATTGTACCTACCCTTCTCAACCAGTAGAGGGAAGTCTCCCAGACAGAAATCTGGTCTCTCAGTAGCCCCCATAGACACAGAAATCGCCACTATCCCCCTACACAGACGGAACTATCAGTCTTCAGTGTGTATCAAAATACGGAAAAATTTCTTTTGAAGGAAAAGCACTGATTCGTGAAGACGCAACCTAATTTAAGAAGCTCTTCAACTCAAAATCTATATTTAGACCCTTTCGGACGCAGGGTACCCAGTTGATATATTTAAAAACTCTCCCTCATATTTAATCTCTTACTGACATCCTCACCTCTCCAATCCGGTTTTACTACTTCTAGCCCAAAAAAACGTATCCCCTTTGGATTTTGATGGTGTTTTTCTTTAAAGTGAGCTGATAGGATATTTGTGTTTAACCCCTTCTTAATATTGCATACATGCTCACCTATTCTTATTTTTAACTTTCTCCCCGTTCTACCCACATATTTCATCCCACAGGGGCAGATGATCATATATATCACTGAGCAATAGAGATGAGCGAGTATACTCGTCCGAGTATACTGCTCAGTCGAGTATTAGCATACTCGGACCGACTCGTTACTCGGACGAGTATCTCGCCGACTCGACATCGAGCAGTAAATTAATAAAATAAAGTGAATAAAAGTATTTTAATTGTAAAAAAAAATATTACACATGTTTCCAGATGTTTTACTTGTTAGAACACATTGAAATAACACTATTCCTCACTTTCCAGGTGTTCGCGAGTGTCTCCCGCTAAGTTAGGAGATGTTCGGAACATCTGCAGTGTGAAGAATATTGTTCTTACAATGTGTTCTGCACTTAAATGCTCCTGTGTTCACTGTTTTTAATGTTTTAATTCTATTCTTCACTTTGCAGATGTGCGCTCGTGTCTTCCGATATGTTCTGAGATATGCGTGCACAGCTGCAAAGTGAAGAAGAGAATTATAACATTAAAAACAGTGAATACACAAGCATTTAGTGCAGAACAATTTTGAAAGAACACTATTCTTCACATTCCAGATGTTCCGAACATCTCCGAACCTAGCGGGACACCTGGAAAGTGAAGACTAGTGGTATTTCAATGTGTTCTTACAAGTAAAACATCTGCAAACATCTGGAATATTTTTTTTGCACTGTTCTGTTAATGTTCTGTTTTATTTAAAAAAATGCTCGGGTCTCCCATTGACTTCAATGGGGCTCGTTATTCAAGATGAGCACTCAAGCATCGGGAAAAGCTTGTCTTGAATAACAAGCACCCGAGCATTTTAGTGCTCGCTCATCTCTACTGAGCAAGTATCACAATTTATGAAGTTTTTGATTTTATGTGCATGGGGTTCTATGTCCCTCTTAAACTCCCTTACTGTTCCTTTATCTGCCCAGTTCCTATTTTTACAACCCTGGCATTTCTTACAGCTGTAGAAACCATGTGTCCTCGCGTCTCTATTCCTATTCTCTCGCACATAACTTGATGTAATCATATCTTTAATATTATTGGCCCTTTTTAATATTACTGTAGTTTTCTTCCTGACTACTGTTGCCAGTACTGGATCACTAGTGATAAGGTGCCAATGTTTTTCAATGATCTTTTTGACCTGCAATGCTTCCTTACTATACTTAGTGACAAAAATAGGATCTTGTTGTACTCTTGTCCTTTTACTGCTGTTCTCCCTATCTTGCTCCTAGATGCCTTCCCTAACCTCCCTAAAAGCTCTATTCAGAATATCCCTCGAATAATTTCTCTCTTTAAATCTATTCATTATGGTTTCAGCCTGAGTTATCTTCCTGCTTACTGCAGTTCCTCTGAATGCGACTTAGCTGACCTTTTGTATGTTTTCGATCCATGGGCGGTGATGGCAACTGCTGAATTCTATATAACTATTGACATCTGTGTTTTTGAAATAATTTTTTGTAAGGATCTGAACCTCATCTATATAGATTTCCAAATCCAAAAAGTTAATTTTTTTGAGATCACTTTCATGTGTAAAACACAGGTTAAACGCATTGCTGTTTAAATATGCCACAAAATCTTTGAATTTCTGGACTGATTCAGACCAGAGACCTGCCTTCCGGGGGTCATTACCCCACGATCGCAAACCCCCCTCATCCACGCGCGCCGTTTGCGGGGGGGGGGGCGATCGCTGCTATGGCACCTCTGGGGTCCGATCGGGACCCCAGAGAAGCCTGAAGGCAGTGCCTTTAAGATGGTATTGCAGAGTATTATCATGAACAAGCAATCAGATGATTGCTTGTTCATATCCCATGGTGGATCAAGTGAAAAATGTAAAAAAAATGTTTTTCAATAAAAAATAACTTTATAAATCACTAAAAATGCCCATAAGCCCCAAAACATATAAAGAGACATATAACGCTCAAAAAAGTCTAAATCATAACACAAACCCCACATATATAGTATCACCGCATCCGTAACAATCCATAGAATAAAACTAAATAACTATTGAACCCATATGATGAATGCCGTAAAGAAAAAACGTTAAAAACCCGCCAAAAAATTATGATTTTTACCTATTATATCCCACTAAAAATGCAATAAAAAGTGATCAACAAAACATATGTACTCCAGAATTATACTGTTGCAAAATAAAACATGTCCCGCAAAAAACAAGACATTAACCAGCTCTGTAGCCAAAAACATAACAATGTTATGCCACTTGGAAGACGGCGATGCAAAAATGATAGATTTTTCCCCACATTAGGGTTTTATTTGGCAAATTTAGTAAAACATATTCATGTCTGGTCCCCGTAATCATATCGACCCATAGAATAAAGATAACATGATTATTAGGATATACGGTGAACACGAAAAAAAAAAAAGTAAAAAATCCAGTACAGAATTTTCTACTCATGACCTCAAAAAAAGTTCCTAAATTTTCAACAATAGGTGATACCAACCCCAAAATGGTAACACTGGAAAAAACATCTCGTCCCGCAAAAAAAATGCCGTCACATGGCCCCAATAACGAAAAAGCGAAAATTTTATAGCCTTCACAAGTGGGCAACGAGAAAACTAAAATCCTGGCAGCTGCAGGGTGCTCCTTCCCTTCTGCACCTCGTTGTGCGCCCATAAAACAAGTCACAGCCAACAAATTTTATGGTGGGTTTTCTCTTCTTATCTTTTGGAAATGTGTAAATTTTAGGGCTAAATGAACGTATAACCGACAAAATTTGACCATTCTAAATTTAACCGCCATTTTGATTCAATTACTATGAAGATCTCAAGGGGTTAACAATCTTTGTAAATGCTGTTTCTGATAGTTTGAGGGGTGCAGATTTGAAAATGGGTTATTATATAGGGTTTTTTTTTTTTTTGCTAAATATGTGGGGAAAAAACCATCTCAGAATCGCTTTGATAAGTAACAGTGTTCAAAAGTTATAACCATATAAAGAGACGCAGGTCAGAATCCAAAAAATGGGACTGAGCCTTAAGCTGTAAAATGGCTGCGTCCTTAAGGGGTTAAACGGGTTTGTATCTGAGTATATATATTTTTCCTCAAAAGCTTCCATGTAAAGGTTCGCGAAGCTGGGTGCGAACTTCGCACCCATCGCCGTGCCGGTAATTTGGTTGAAAAAACTTCCCCCATACCAAAAATAATTCCTGCCCAAACAAAATGTAATAGAGTCAATGATAAACTCCTTATGTTTGTATGTTAGTTCATCGTCCTTCTCAAGGACCTTTTTAATTATGGCTATTCCCTTATCTTGGGGAATAGACGTGTACAATGAACTAACATCACAACTACAAAGGAGAATTTTTTCCCCATTCGAATGTATAGTTTTGATGAGATTAACAACCTGTTGAGAGTCCCTAAGGTAGGAACGCATTTTGGTCACATGTCTTTGCAAGAAAAAATCAATATACTCCGACAAGCGGCTGGTCAGGGAATTAATTAAACCTCCTGGAATTGAACGTCCTTGAGTTCTGAGCATGTGCAATAGCTCCGGCTTTGGAGCCGAGATCGTGCAGCCGCTGGCCTGTGTTCTGCGCATGTGCAGAACTCCGGCTTTGAGGACGAGTGTGCGCAGCTCCTTGTAGCTGATGATGTCTGGTTAGGAGGATCAAAGAGGCTTCTGGGGCGTGGAGTAGCCGCGCTGTGTAGCCTTAGCTCCGGCTACTCCACGCCCCAGTAGCCTCTTTAGAAAATTTGCACATTACCCTAATATAAATTACCTATAGTTTTATTCCTGAGTGTGAAGCTGCCCTACACCATAGTGCTGTTGTGTTCTTCCATACAAGTGGTCATCTGTGTTATCTGGTTGTCTCTTTCTCCCCCATTCCAGGACCTGGACACTCAGTCTTCTCCTGGGAAGATCATCATTCAGTGTAATGAGGGGTCAGATGTCTGCTTCTACTCCATGTTGGGTTATATGGGGCTCCTGGCAGCGGGCAGCTTTCTTCTGGCTTTCATGGTGAGGACATTACCGGACAGTTTTAATGAGGCCAAGTACATCACCTTCAGCATGCTGCTGTTCTGCAGTGTCTGGATCTCCATGATCCCGGCTTATCTGAGCACCAGAGGGAAATACATGGTGGCTGTGGAGATATTTGCAGTAATGGCTTCCAGTGCTGGACTCTTAGGTTGTGTGTTTTTCCCAAAATGTTTTATCATTTTATTTAGAGCGGAAATGAACAGAAAAACAGATCTACTGGTGAGAAGAAGAGAATGACTGCAGAATATGAGCCTCAGTGATATATAATATTAGTACAATGTTCTCAGGACATGTGTTATTACATCGCTGACAGCTGCAGTCACATTCATCAATGTTAGAGAATTGTAGGAAGTGAAGACGCGACCTCTGATTGGACACTACAGGCGGCCGTGTTACTGCTTCCTCTGGTACCAAAAAATTGGGCAGAATATAAGTTAGGAATTAGTAGAATGTATAAGTAATGTTAACCAGAATGATTTATTTAATAAAAAATATTCAGTGTATAACAAGACTGACACTTACTGTATTTTTCGGACTATAAGATGCGATTTTCAGCGAGATAAAACCTTTGAGCAGCTCGTTATACATGATTATTTGGATCCACATTACATCAGAGATGGAGCTCATTTTGCTCTCACCCCCTCATAAGTGACACAGAAGTGATGTACCAGCTATGGGGTGTTATACGTTATATATACTGGAAAAGGTGTTTTATCAACAGAAGGCAATTCCAGCTCCAGAGCACCAGGGGGAAGGGTAGTTACCAGCAGCTCTTCACCACCAATGATTGGACCTCCATGAGGGACATTTCTTCAGTGCTACACTGCGTAACACCCTTAACACCTCTGCTATTTTCCATTTTTCGCAACCCACTCTCAAAAACCCATATATTTCTACGAAAACAAATTTTTAAGGCAAAGAATTTGTCCTTCCTAGTGGTAATAAATTAGGGGTTATGAGGCCCTTTTTCCCAGAGGAAATCATCTTTGCTTTATATGGTAATGTAATCAACACCTGTCTACAAGGCAATTGCCCCCCCCCCCCCCTCTGTTATTTTCCTGTCCCATCAATATAAAATATCAATGGATACAGAATTAGTGGCTCCAGCTCACACGTCTTTTCCATGTCTCTTAAAATGGCTGTTCCACACTGTCACGGGTCCTCCCAAGACCTACGTCCTGGGCCGCGGGCTCACCCGTTCCCCTCCCCATACTCCAGCAGCTCCACAGCTTCACTTATCTGTCCATATTCCAGAGGTTATGCGCTTGCGTCCCTGTCTCCTAGGTCTTGCACGTGCCGGCTTCTGAAGATTTAAAGGGCCAGTGCACCGTTGATTGGTGCTGCCCATTCCCAGAATCCCTTATAACCCAGCCTCTTCCTGCACACCCCACCAGATCTTTGTGCTTTTGAGAAAGCTTTGTTCCTGATGCCCTAAGCTCATGACCCTGTGCTGCCTTTCCTGACCTCCCGCCTGTCCTTGACTACGATTCGGCTCATTGTCTCTGTAACTTACCTTGACCACCACCGCAGACAAAGTTGCACCTGTGGAACAACCTGGTGTTAGTACTCCGCAACAAGTCCAACATGTTTTGTGGTGGGCTCTAGTGGAAACTGAGTACCACTTAGACTCTGGTCCCAGGTATCCGGTTACATAATCGTCCGCAGTGGTTCAATGGGTCCATTACCCCTGGTGTCTGACAAGCTGCTTAAGAATATGGCAAAATAATACTTCAAAGAAAACCTGGTCATAAATCAAATATTTCAATTTCTGGTCAACAAATCTGTGATCAGCCTCCTCTGACAGTCCTGTAGTGTCGAGCACCAAGGATTTTAGAGTTGGGGAGCCAAGAAAATAGCTATTACACCATTGGGCCTACACTTTATAATGGTGTTTGATGGATTTGTTAATTCATGTTGGGAAAAGTGCTGGGCAGATCTTCTTCCCAGGAGATGCATGGAAGAAGATATGACATAATTAGGAAATAAGTCCCCAACTTTTCATGACATGACAACGGGGGTGGATTAGGTGGTTAGTCAAAAACAAAATACCAGCATTCAATTCATCGGTAGGAGATGCAATAAGGTTTGTAGAGCTGTCCAGGGTTTTTCATCGTTTCTCCTCTGGGGATCTCTATGTCAATCCCATTCATAAGTGGTCTGTGTTTTCTTTATTTTATCTCTTTTTATTTTACAGTTTTATCTTTTACCTATGTCTGTTTATTTACCCATTTTTGTAACCTTTAACTATTGCACCTTTTTTAATATTAAATTGTGTGTCCTTATGAGTTTTGGGTAAAAGATATAAATTGGGCCAAACAGGGTCAGAGGGAATCAAGAAATCAGCAGTAGTTTGGTCAAAAATCCCCAGACAGACGCCTTCTTCAACCAGTTTCTGTAATTTCTTAGTTATCTGATCTGTTGGGTCTTTGTGTATTTCAAAATAATTTTCTCGATTACTCAACATCTTCAAGACCACCACTGAGCCACCCTTGTCCGAAGGGCAGATGATAATATTGGCATTTTATTTTAACCAGGTTAGAGCTTGAGTTTCCTTGTGAGAAAGGTTGGGTACTGGGTTATTCATTGGACTAATTCTTGCTTTCGGGTTCTTGAGGTCTCTTTCCACCATTTGCTGATAGATATCCATCTCAGGAGTTCTTGAATCAGTTGGTTAGAAAGTAGGTTTTTTTTTTCTTTGAATTAGAGGTGTTATGTACTTCAGAAGTAAGCTTTGGATGGGTTTCTATGCATGTTGAAGTCCATATTTAGGTCAAAAATATTATTTCCTAAATCATTTGTTAAATTTTGTGTTTGTTAGGATTTAGTTGCTCCTCAAAATAATAGTTTGTGTGTATGAAATGTTATTTTTACTTTGAGCAATCTCACAAATTTGTTCAAATCACAAAGCCTATTAAAAGATCAAAATTTTTGGTGGGTTCAAAACCCAGGCCTCCCGAATATTATGGTTAACCAAATGGTAGCTGATAGATTTATCACGCTGTTGAAGGAGCTGTTGATGTTCACTTCTTGTGCGTCTGTCTGGTGACATACAGATTGTTGCTGTCATTTGTGTGACCTTTTCACCACCCTTCTTGTTTTTTGTGGTATTTTTTTCTAGTTGGTGGTGGGTACATTGTTTTTGTCATGTTGGTGTTTCTTTGTGAGCTGATTTCATTGGAACATGTAGGTTCTGAATTGATGTCCGAGTCATATTCAGACGAGGAGAAAGTGACATGATTTGTAGGGCCGTGTTTGCGTCCTCTAGTTCTTGAAGATGATCTGAAGTTTTTTTTTCTTCATTTGTCCTGGTGTAGACAGTATTGGTAGTAGAGTCTTGCAAATCACTACTGAACTTCCTTTTTTTAGTATTCATAATTTCAATTTTTCTAAATTATCTTGTGTTTTGGAGAATTTATCTATGTAGTTGATGGTGGTAGTTACGTATATTTCTGGAATTAGTTATTTCTGGAATATCCAGCTCCTTTGTTAGAGTAAGGATTCATAATATCATAGTATCATAGTATATAAGGCCGGAAAAAGATGCAAGTCCATCAAGTCCAACCTTTAAGAATTAAATAAAAGTTTTATGCCCATAATCTGTGATATTTTTTCTCTCCAGAAAGGCATCCAGGCCTCTCTTGAACATGTACATAGAGTCCGCCATAATAACCTCCTGCGGCAGAGAGTTCCATAGTCTCACTGCTCTTACAGTAAAGAACCTTTGTCGATGGTAGAATCGTCTCTCCTCTAGAGGATGCCCCTTGTCCTGGTCACAGGCCTAGGTATAAAAAGATCTTTGGAGAGATCCTTGTACTGTCCGTTCAGGTATTTGTACATTGTAATGAGGTCTCCCCTCAGTCTTCTTTTTTCTAAACTAAATAATCCCAAATTTTGTAATCTGTCATTGTATTCTAATCCCCCCATTCCCCTAATAATCTTGGTTGCTCTCCTCTGCACCTGTTCCAGCTCTACTATATCCTTTTTATACACTGGTGCCCAAAACTGTCCACAATATTCCATGTGTGGTCTGAACAGGGATTTATATAAGGCCAAAACTATGTCTTTATTATTAGAATCTATTTCTCTCTTGATACATCCCATGATTTTATTTGCTTTAGCAGCTGCCGCCTGGCTCTGGTCACTAAAATTAAGTTTACCATCCACCAATACCTCCAAGTCCTTTTCAGCAGCAGTTTTAACAACTATTTGACTATTTAGAACATAATTATACTTTTTTTTTCCATGGCCCAAGGGCATAACTTTACATTTATCTACATTGAACCTCATCAAACCATTTCTCTGCCCACTCCTCAAGCTTCCACAAATCCCTCTGTAATGCTAAACTATCTACCTCAGTATTTATTACTTTACACAGCTTAGTATCATCTGCAAATATTGAAACTTGACTGTGTAAACCCACTACAAGGTAATCAATAACAAATATTAAAAAGAAGTGGCCCTAATACTGACCCTTGTGGCCTCCACTGGTAACATCAATCCAATCTGAGAATGTGCCATTAATGACGACCCTCTGTTTTCTATAACTAAGCCAATTACTTACCCAAATACACAGATTTTCCCCTAGTCCCAGCAGTCTCATTTTATATACCAACCTTTTATGCGGCACAGTGTCAAATGCCTTTGAAAAGTCCAGATATACAACATCCACAGTGTCCCCCAATTCCAGTCTAGAACTTAATTCCTGGTAGAAACCAATGAGATTAGTCTGACAGGACCGATCTCTCATAAACCCATGTTGACGCTGGGTTATAAGGATATGCCCAGTGAGATACTCCAGGATAACATCTCTAACAAACCCCTCAAATATTTTCCCCACCACAGAAGTTAGACTTACAGGTCTGTAGTTTCCAGGATCGCTTTTTGATCCTTTTTTGTATATTGGTACCACATTTGCTATGCGCCAGTCCTGTAGAACATAACCAGTCCTCAGGAAATCTTCAAATATTAAAAATAACGGTTTGTCTATCACGGTACATAGTTCATGCAGAACCCGGGGGTGCATGCCATCTGGCCCCGGTAATTTATCTCTCTTAGTGGTTGTGAGGCGGCCCGTAGCGCTTCCTGGGTTAAACTGTAGACATTCCAAAGAGAATTTACATCATTCCTCTTCGTGTCTTCCACCAGGAGATTTTCCTGGGTAAACAAAGTCGAGAAGGCGACATTCAGTAGATTGTCCCTTTCCTTATCTCTTTCCACCATGACCCCCATGTTACTCCTCAGAGGGCCCACACACTCCGTTCTTAGTTTCTTATCATTTATATACTTAAAAAATTATTTGGGATTATTTTTGCTCTCCCTGGCAATATTTCTCTCAGTTTCTATTTTTACGGCCTTTATCTGCTTTTTACATGATTTCTTTTTCTCTCTATAATCCTGTAAAGCCTCATAGCTACCTTCACATTTTAGCACCTTAAACGCCTTATCTTTGTCGCTTATTGCTTTCCTTACAAGACTAGTTAGCCACATTGGCTGTTTCTCTTTCCTCTTATGCTTTTTCCTATAAGGTATATGTTTCTCACAGGATTTTTTTAGAATATATGAGAAAGATTCCAATTTTTTTTTGGGGGGGGGGTTGTCTTTGAGAGCATTGGGGCTCATTTAATAAGGGTCCATCGGACGCATTTTGTCGGGTTTCCCGGCGATTTCCGTTTTGCGCTGAATTGCCCCAGGATTTTGGCGCACACGATTGAATTTTAGTGCACCGGCGCCGGCTTGCACGCAAAATCGGGGGCCGGGCCCTCGGACAACCCGATGGATTCAGACAACGCGGGGGATTTAACATTTTGAATTGTGTCCCAAGGCACGCACTAACAAGCACCAGGAAGAAGCAGGTTAACTCCGGCGGACCTCGCCGCAGAAGCGACGGATGCAGGAACTCGGGTGAATTGCAGCAGACCCGAATCCTTGTAGGACATCGCCTGTAGTCGACAGAAATGTCAGCCCAGTTCTCCATGAACCCATAGCCTCCTTCCTACACCAACTTTTTAGCCACTTATTAACCTCCCTGATCTCTCGCTGCCTTTCTGGTGTGGCACGTGGTACAGGTAGTATTTCGGAGAAAACTACCTTTGAGGTCCTTGCCCTGAGCTTATGGCCTAAATCCCTGAAATCATTTTTAAGGACCTTCCACCTACCTCTTACTTTGTCATTCGTGCTAATGTGAACCATGACTGCTTGATCCTCACCAGCCCCTCCCAGTAATCTGTCAACCCGATCCGCAACTTGCCGAACCCGAGCACCCGGCAAACAACACACTGTTCAGTATGCACGGTCTTTGTAACAGATTGCCCTGTGTGTTCCCCTAATAATCGAATCTCCCACTACCAGCACCTGTCTGACCTTGCCTGTGCTCCCATAACCCTTCTTACTGGAGCAGACAGTCCCCTTCAGATTCCATATTGGTGTCAGTGAGAAAAAAAAATTGTAAAGCCTTGTTCAGTTGGATGGGATTAAAAAAATCCCCGCCCTGCATAGTGGTGTTTCTGCTATTTATGTTCTCCAATGTGTGTAAAAATTTGGTTTTGTCAAAAAAATGGTATAAAAATCGTGAGATTCTAGTTTGTTGAATACAAAATGTAGAAATATGTATATGTAGAGAGCACAATAAGCACAAAAAACACCAGAGCAGAGAAAATGTTCATAAGAAAAAAGAAAAAACAGGATGGTGCTCACCTTTTGAAATGCATGTCCTGAAGTTGAAAAGCCGTGCTGGATTTCCAAAGCCTTTGGTCTGGGTACAAGGTTATGTGGTGGGAAAAAAAGGATCATATAAAAATATCTGCACTGGCAAAGGAAAAAAGTAGTAAAAACTAATACTAACAGCGACATCACTTAAAAAGAGAACAGAATATGTGGTAACGCGTTTCGGATGGAAACAAATTGTAGTCCTTAATCATACCAAGCCATACAAAAGTGGTGAACACGTTTAAATGGAGAAAACACCACAAGAAATATCAATTATAATATACCGTATATACTTGAGTATAAGCCGACGCAGGTATAAGCTAAGGTACCTAATTACCCCAAAACCTATATAAAAAAATATAGAAATATATATAGAAAAATATATTGACAGACAGCCCCCTGTGGTATATAGCCAGCCTCCTGTAGTATACAGTGTGCCAGCCCCTGTATTATATAGCCAGCCAGCCCTCTGTAGTATTTAGGCTACCAGCCCCATGTATTATATTGGCTGACAGACAGCCCCTTGTAGTATATGGGCTGCCAACCAGCCCCCTGTAGTATATAGCCTGCCAGACAGCCCCCTGTGGTATATAGCCAGCCTCCTGTAGTATATAGCGTGCCAGCCCTCTGTATTATACAGCCAGCCAGCCCTCTGTAGTATTTAGGCTGCCAGCCCCATGTAATATATAGGCTGCCAGCCAGCCCCTTGTAGTATATGGGCTGCCAACCAGCCCCCTGCAGTATATAGCCTGCCAGACAGCCCCCTGTAATATATAGCCAGCTAGCATCCTGTAGTATATAGCATGCCAGCCCCCTGTATTATATAGCCAGCCAGCCCTCTGTAGTATTTAAGCTGCCAGCCCCCTGTAGTATACAGGCTGCTAGCCAGCCCCTTGTAGTATATGGGCTGCCAACCAGCCCCCTTTAGTATATAGCCTGCCAGACAGCCCTCTGTAATATATAGCCTGCCAGCCCTCCCCTGTAGTATATAGCCTGCCAGCCAGCCCCATGTAGTATATAGCCTGCCATCCAGCCAGCCCCATGTAGTATATAACCTGTCAGCCCTCAGTACGGCCAGCACATAAAAAAATAATTGGAGCACTTACCATTCCGACTCCCCTGGGAAGCTCCCCTTCTGTCTTCATGTGCACGGGTGCCGGCTCCAGGTCCGCGACAGCTTTGTGCTCACGGCCCGGCCAGAGCAAAGTTGTGATGTCAGCCGGGCCGAATGCACAAGGCTGTTGCAGACCTGTATCCGACACCCGTGCACATGAAGTCAGAAGAGGAGCTGCCAGGGGAGTCGGAATGGTAAGTGCTCCATTTATTTATTTATTTTTATATACCTTAATATAAGCCAAGTGGGGAGTTTTCAGGACTAAAATTGTGCTGAAAAACTCTGCTTATACTCGAGTATATACTGAAATATTATTATAGCTAGTGGGGCATCATCAACTAGTTAAGGGATATTAGCAGGTGTGCAAAGAACGGCTATCCCGGGTACAGTGGGATGTCTACAAATGTGATAAAAAATACAAAAACTGCCGTGTGCACCACTCATTCCCAATAAAGACTTTCCTCAATTTTATATCTATTTAAAAGAGTAAAAAATACAGCTATACCGAAGTCCTACAATATAGCATGTAATCATCTAATTAGTAGCAGATACACATATGGTACATGTAATAATATAGTGCAGGGCCCAAGCATTTAGAATAGTCATCTCTCCAAACAAAAATGTATAAAATAATAAAATAAGTTGTCCTAAAGTCCACCTAGAATTTCACTTCATGTGAACAGTGTCCTGTTAGTTTGCCACTTGCTCTGCATATATCATATGGTCAGCGCTTTATATAAAACTTTTTGAGTATAGGTTTTATAATACAACATATAAGGAGCTTCTTCAGATCTGCATCATATTTCACCGTCCAATATTTGAATGCTCATTAGATATTGTCCTTTGTAGTGTGATATATATCATCGGGGGACGTTTAGATTTAACGTTATATATTTCAGCGTTTCTATTTAAGTTGTGTGTAACTTATACAAGGATAGTGCAGAGTGACCGAGTGATTCGAGATAGCATCTAAAACAACAAATAATTGACCCTGACACTATAGGGGACGGCATGCAGAGGCAGCAGCAGCGGCAGGCTAGAGAGTGGCATTTCGACATACCCCAAATGGACTCAGGCTTCAAACCAATTTAAAAAATTCCTTTTGGTGAGGATAACGTGTAGCACTGTATGTATCAGTATTTGGCCTGGTTATGGCGGCAGAGAGGAACCAAAGGAGGTGAGCAAGAAGCGCTGAAATGATTTCCTATGTGAGCAAAAGGTTGACGGTATATTTAGTCGATAACACAGCATGGTGGCGACATAGTGACCAAATTCCATAACTTATCTGGGGAAACACACAAAAAATGAGCCTGACACAGCTCGTTTGCTAAAGGGACGACATGGGGAGGCAGCTATGGAGAAAACTTTTAGAGGCAGCTATGGAGACGACATATGGAGGCTGCTATGGAGACAACGTGTGGTGGCAGCTATGGAGACAATGTGTGGAGGCAGCATTGGAGACGACATGTGGAGGCTGCTATGGAGACAACGTGTGGAGGCAGCTATGGAGACAACATGTGGAGGCAGCTATGGAGACGACGTGTGGAGGCATGTGGGGGGGGGGGGACGCGCACTCAGTCATACAGCTTTGCATCCATTGTCAAAATGAGTGACCCATATAAAACACCAGAAAATCCCAGCCGGTAAAACACCAGAAAATGTAGCCTGACACAGATCGTTGCTAAAGGGACGACGTGAGGAAGCAGCTATCCAGACGATGTGTGATAGCAGCTATCGAGACGACGTGTAGAGGCTGCTATGTAGACGACGTGTGGAGGCAATAGGGATGGTTATGGCACCTGAGGTGAACGTAAGAGGTGAGAAAAGAGGAGTGAAAAGATAGATTTTAGAGGTAAAAGGTTATAGTAGTAGATTAAAGTTGCTGCAGTTAAAACAATGTTAGTTGGATCTTGGGATGGAGCTGGCGGGCTGCTGCCAGGCAAGCTTTCGCCTGTCCAAGCCCCTGTCTCTCGGCTCCTCCCCACCCAAAATGGGCCTGGGGGCCAGAAGCGTTTACTTTGAAAAAATTATAATTTTCAAAGCAGGCGGGGTCGTTTGAATACTTCATCTACGAATAATGGAATAGCATAGTGGTTCTATTTTTTTTTTTTTCGGAAATGGTTCCATGATTAAGAGCGACAGTATGGGGCATCCATATTGCGCTGCAATGATTGCAACTTCAGGTCTCCAGCATGGCGGCGACAGATGGGCCGAGTTCCATTATGTATCTGGTGAAACACCTGAAAATTCTGCCTGACACAGCTCGTTTGCTAAGGGGACGATGCATGGAGGCAGCTATGTGGACAACGAGTGTAGGCAGTGGCCGCAGCCTCAGGCTGGCGATTGTCCAGGCGACATAACCAGAGGGTACTCCGGCTACAAACAGCATTTCTAAAAACCTTTTGTGTACGATCAAGTGTAGCACTGTTCTTATAAGTATTTGGCCTGGTTATGGCGGGTGAGGGGAATGAAAAGAGATGCGCAAGTAGCGCTGAAATAATATCCTTCATAGATAAAAGTTTGCCAGTATAACACAGCAGGGTGGCGACAAAGTTAACAAGTTTGATGTGGAAGCCGTCAACAACCCAAAACTTTGCCGGACACAGCTCATTTGCTAAGGGGACGACGTGTAGAGGTAGCTATAGGGATGATGTGTGGAGGCATGTGGGGGGAGACGCGCACTGAGTCATCCAGCTTTGCATGCATTGTGAAAATGAGTAACCCATATAAAACGCCAGAAAATCACAGCCGGTAAAACACCCGAAAATGTAGCCTGACACAGCTCATTTGCTAACCGAACGACGTGTGGATGCAGCTATGGAGACGACTTTTGGAGGCAGCTATGGAGACAACGTGTGGAGGCAGCAATGGAGACAATGGGTTTCAATTACTAAGGGCGCGATTTGCATTTTCCCGACGTGTTACCCGAATATATCCGATTTGCGCCGATTTTCCCTGAATTCCCCCGGGATTTTGGCGCACGTGATTGGATTGTGGTGCATCGGCGCTGGCATGCATGCAACGAAAATTGGGGGGCGTGGCCGAACGAAAACCCGACGGATTCGGGACTCGCGCTTACCTTGACCAGGTATAGGCTCATGCATTCCGGCAGACCTCGGGGAACTTCAGCACAGCAGCAACATCTGGTGGACGACGGAAGAACTGCCTTGGTGAAAACCCGAATCCACCGCAGAGAATGCGCCGCTGGATCGCGAATGGGCTGGGAAAGTAAATCTGCCCCATTGTGTGGAGGCAGCTATAAAGACGATGTGTGGAGGCAGCTATAAAGACGACGTGTGGAGGCAGCTATAAATACGACGTGTGGAGGCAGCTATAAAGACGACGTGTGGAGGTTGCTATGGAGACAATTAAATTTGTATAGTGCCTGTATGTGGCAGTCCAAAAAAGTTTTCAAAAAAGAGGAGTGGGTAGATGGCTCTCCAGAAAAATTTAATACATAGAGTACCTGTATGTGGCACTCCCAAAACATTTGCAATACTGAGGACCACAAATGTGGCCCTCCATAAAAATGTAATAGATACAGTACTGTAGCTAGAGCCAGTTGGCCCTGGCAAAAAATAACCAGTTGCCTCTGCTTTAGTGTACAAAGAAGAGGAGAAGGAGGAGATGAAGGAGGAGGAGTGCATACATTATTCAGGTTGAGCTTCTTTCACCTGGTGGAGAATGGAAATCATGAGAAATCCAGGCTTTATTCATCTTGATAAGCGTCAGCCTGTCAGCGCTGTCAGTCGACAGGCGTGTACGCTTATCGGTGATGATGCCACCAGCTGCACTGAAAACCCGCTCGGACAACACGGTAGCGGCAGGGCAGGCAAGAACCTCCAAGGCGTACAGCGCCAGTTCGTGCCACATGTCCAGCTTTGAAACCCAGTAGTTGTAGGGAGCTGTGTGATCATTTAGGACGATGGTATGGTCAGCTAGGTACTCCCTCACCATCTTTCTGTAAAGATCAGCCCTACTCTGCCGAGACTGGGGACAGGTGACAGTGTCTTGCTGGGGTGACATAAAACTGGCAAAGGCCTTGTAAAGCGTACCCCTGCCAGTGCTGGACAGGCTGCCTGGTCGCCTACTCTCCCTCGCTACTTGTCCCGCAGAAGTACGCCCTCTGCCGCTAGCGCTGTCAGAAGGGAAATACTGTTTCAGCTTGTGCACCAGGGCCTGCTGGTATTCATGCATTCTCACACTCCTTTCCTCTCCAGGGATGAGAGTGGAAAGATTTTGCTTGTACCTTGGGTCCAGGAGAGTGAATACCCAGTAATCGGTGCTGGAATAAATTCTTTGAACGCGAGGGTCACGGGATAGGCAGCCTAGCATGAAATCTGCCATATGCGCCAGAGTCCCAACGCGCAAGAATTCACTCCCCTCACTGGCCTGATTCTCCATTTCCTCCTCCTCCAACTCCTCCAACTCCTCTTCTTCTGCCCATACACGCTGAACAGTTAATAGTAGGCCTGAGAGACCATGACCGAGGTAGGCCCCGCAATCCTGGGCAGTATATGAGCGGCCCCAAGTTCAGACTCGGTCCCAGCCTCCACCAAGTTAACCCAATGTGCCGTCAGTGATACATAGTGGCCCTGCCCGGCAGCACTCATCCAAGTGTCCGGGGTTAGGTGGACCTTGTCAGAAACGGCGTTGGTCAGGGCACGGATGATGTTGTCTGACACGTGCTGGTGCAGGGCAGGGACGGCACATCGGGAAAAGTAGTGGCGGCTGGGGACCGAATACCGAGGGGCGGCGGCCGCCATGAGGTTGCGAAAGGCCTCGGTCTCTACTAGCCTATATGAAAAGCATCTCCAGGCTCAGTAATTTGGAGATGTTGACTTTGAGAGCTTGGGCGTGTGGTGGGTGGAAGTGTAATTCCTCTTGCGATCCAGTGTCTGGGGTATAAACAGCTGAACGCTGCCCACGGAGACATTGGACGGTGTGGAGGATTGTGGTGGCGAAGGTGTGGTTTTCGAACGGGAGGCGTTTGGGCCAGGGTCCTGGGCAGAGGGCTGACTAGCAGAGGCAGCAAATGACACAGGGGAAGGAGTAGTGGTGTGCCCAGCCGGAGGTGAACGGCCTTGGCTCCATTGAGTGGGGTGTTTAGCACTCATTTGCCTGCGCATACTGGTGGTGGTTAAGTTAGTAGTGGTGGAACCCCTGCTGATGCTGGTGTGGCACAGGTTGCACACCACAGTCCGTCGGTCATCCGGTGTTTCTTTAAAGAACCTCCAGACTTCAGAGAATCTAGCCATCGCCATGGGAGCTTCACTACGTGAAACATTTGGAGCTAATGCACCAGATCTGGCCCTGCCTCTCTGTCTGGCCCCACCACTACCTCTTCCAACCTGTTCTCATCGAGGACTCACCTCCGTCTCAGAAGCACTGTGTTCACCCGGCCTATCAACCCAGCTTGCGTCTGTCACCTCATCATCCTCCGATCCCTCAGTCTGCTCCCCCCTCGGACTTCCTGCCCTGACAACAACTTCACCACTGTCTGACAACTGTGTTTCCTCATCGTCCGACACCTCTTTACACACTTCTTCCACTACGTCAACAATGTCATCATCACCCACAGACTGCGACCGGTGGAAAACCTGGGCATCGGGAAAGAGTTCAGCAGCAACCGGACAAGTGGTTTGTGACTCAGGGAAGGATCCAGAAAACAGTTCCTCAGCGTATGCCGGTTAAAATGCCAAATTTTCCTGGGAGGGGGCCGACTGGGGGTAAGGAGGCTGAGGTGGAGGAGCTGGAGGAGTGCTCACTTGGATAACATGGGTGGACTGCGTGGAAGACTGACTGGTGGACAAATGCGTAGAAGCATTGTCTGCAATCCACGAAATCACCTGTTTGCACTATTGTGGCCTTAACAATGCTTTACCACGAGTCCCAGTAAGTTGAGACATGAAGCTAGGGAGTGTATCTCTGCAGCATTCTTCTGCTCCCTCATCAGCAGGTAGAGTCTCAAACCGTCCAGGACCACGGCCTCTGACCCCTGCAGTAATTGGATGCAGACGCCCACGCCCTCGTCCTCTACCCCTAGCCCTCGGGTTCAACATTTTGCTAAGAAAAGTGTCAAAACAGACAAAACAGAAATATAAACTGTAAATTTTTGGGGGTATTTTTTTTTTAATTATTTTTTTTATCAATTTTTTTGTGCTGTGACTTTCAATTTTGGGGGAAAAAAAATCGGCAAACCCCCAATAAATTGTCCCACTTAGCTGTTTGATATGTGTGTCACTAAGAGCCAAAACGTTCGCAAGTCTCCCTGCTAGAATACTGCCGTAGCTGCAATACTAGTGCCAGCAAGCCCAGCCACAAGCAAATAAAAAAAAAAAAAACAATTGTAGCCCTAACAAGGGCTGTTGGGTTCTTGTATATTACTGTATACTGTATATCATGTATTATATCTAGAGATGAGCGAACACACTCGTCTGAGCTTGATGCTCGTTCGAGCATTAGCGTACTCGAAACTGCTCGTTGCTCGGACGAGTATTTCGCCAGCTCGAGAAAATGGCATCTCCCGCCGTTTTGCTTTTTGGCGGCCAGAAACAGAGCCAATCACAAGCCAGGAGACTCTGCACTCCACCCAGCATGACGTGGTACCCTTACACGTCGATAGCATTGGTTGGCTGGCCTGATCAGGTGACCCTGGAATAGACGAGCCCCTGCCCGCGCTGCTCGCGTCATTCTCTGTCTGGATGCCGCTAGGGAGAGAGCTGCTGCTGGTGAGGGAAAGCGTTAGGGTGTTCTATTAGAATAGTGTTAGGCAGGAGTGATTCTACAAGAACCCAACAGCCCTTCTTAGGGCTACAATAACGTTTTATTTTACTTTTTTTTTGTTTGCTTGTGGCTGGGCTTGCTGGCATTAGTAGTTGTGAGGAATTTGCAGGGAGACTTGTGTTTAGCTCTTAGTGACACACATATCCACCTCAATTACCGAAGTGGGACAATTTATTAGGGGTTTGATTTGAATTAGGCACAGTCTTCTGATTTATTTTTTTTTACGTTTATTTATTTTTATAACTCAAAGTAATCTGGCAAAGCAGTGTGCTTTCAGTGTAGGCTAGAAAATAGCCATAGGAGAACCCCAACGGCTTATTTAGGCCTACAATAGCGTTATATTTTACATTTTTTTGGTTTGCTTGTGGCTGGGCTTGCTGCCATTAGTAGTGCGGCTAGTACCATATTGTGAGGAATTTGCAGGGAGACTTGCGACCGTTGTGTTTAGCTCTTAGTGACACACATATCCACCTCAAACACCGAAGTAGGACAATTTATTAGGGGTTTCATTTGAATTAGGCACAGTCTTCTGATTTATTTTTTTTTACGTTTATTTCTTTTTATAACTCAAAGTCATCAGACACAGCACAAAATCCAGTTGTGTGCTGTCAGTGTAGGTTAGAAACTAGCCATAGCAATAGGATAGCATCGTTTTGTTTAAAAAAAAAAAAAAAAAAAGTTTACACTTTAATTTGGAAAATGTTTAACCCGAGGGCGAGGGCTAGAGGACGAGGACGTGGGCGTCCAACCAATGCAGGGGTCAGAGGCCGTGGTCCTGGGAGGGGTGAGACACCACCTGCTGATGAGGGAGCAGGGGAACGCCGCAGAGCTACACTCCCTAGGTTCATGTCTCAAGTTACTGGGACTCGTGGTAGAGCACTGTTGAGGCCAGAACAGTGCGAACAGGTGATGTCGTGGATTGCGGACAATGCTTCTAGCCATTTGTCCACCAGTCAGTCTTTGACGCAGTCCACCCATGTCACCGAAATCAACACTCCTCCAGCTCCTCCACCTCAGCCTCCTTACCCCCAGTCCGCCCCCTCCCAGGAAAATTTGGCATTTGAACCGGCATACTCTGAGGAACTGTTTTCTGGACCCTTCCCAGAGTCACAAACCACTTGTCTGGTTGTTGCTGAGCTCTTTTCCGATGCCCAGGTTTTCCAACGGTCGCAGTCGGTGAGGAGACACGGTTGTCAGACAGTGGTGAAGTTGTTGTCAGGGCAGCAAGTCTGAGGGGCAGCAGACTGAGGGATCGGAGGATGATGAAGTGACAGACCCAAGCTGGGTTGATAGGCTGGGTGAACACAGTGCTTCTGAGACGGAGGCAAGTCCTATACCAGAACAGGTTGGAAGAGGCAGTGGTGGGGCCAGACGGAGAGGCAGGGCCAGAGCTGGTGTATCAGCACCAAATGACCGACGGACTGTGGTGTGCAACCTGTGCCACACCAGGATCAGCAGGGGTTCCCCCACTACTAGCTTAACTACCACCAGTATGCACAGGCATATGAATGCTAAACACCCCACTCAATGGCACCAAGCCCGTTCACCTCCAGCCGGGCACACCACTGCCCCTTCCCCAGTGTCATCTGCTAGTCAGCCCCCTGCCCAGGACCCCGGCCCAAACACCTCCCGTGCGAAAACCCCACCTTCGCCTCCACGATCCTCCACAGCATCCACCAGCGTTCAGCTCTCCATACCCCAGACCCTGGAGCGCAAAAGGAAGTATAGTGCAACCCACCCACATGCCCAAGCCCTCAATGTCCATATCTCCAGATTACTTAGCCTGGAGATGCTGCCCTATATACTGGTAGAGACCGAGGCCTTTCGCAAACCTCATGGCGGCGGCCACCCCTCGGTATTCGGTCCCCAGCCGCTACTACTTTTCCCGATGTGCCGTCCCAGCCCTTCACCAGCATGTGTCAGTCAACATCATCCGTGCCCTGACCAACGCCGTTTCTGACAAGGTCCACCTGACCACGGACACGTGGACGAGTGCTGCCGGGCAGGGCCCCTATGTATATCGCTGATGGCACATTGGGTTAACTTGGTGGAGGCTGGGACTGAGTCTGACCCTGCGGCTGGTCATATACTGCCGACGCCGAGGATTGCGGGGCCTACCTCGGTCCAGGTCTCAAAGGCCTACTATGCCTCCTCCTCCTCCCACCCCTCCTCCACCTCCTCCTCCGAATTACCATCTGTGATAATAATATTACTCCTCCACAGTTTGTTTGTTATATATTTTTTTTTATTTTTCTTTCTTTGTGTTGTTTCATTCTGCCTGTCTATAAATCATTAGGCTCCATTTGTTTAAGACCAGACAGGAAAATGAGCCTGGCAGGGTGTTTATAACACCCCAGGGAGTCTATGTGTGATCAGAGAAGCATGGTCTTCCTAAGTGGTAAATTTAACACCTTTCGGCCAGAGTAGTCTAGCTAGTGGGGGATGAAAAGAAGCCACAGACTGCATGTTCTTCCCTCCAAATTCAGACAAAGGGAATATCATAGCTGTCCATAACTGGGACATAATTCATAATTATAGGTCCCAAGTTACACAGGACAGTTATGGGGTCTAGATACAGTCCTGGACCGAAAATCAGAACAATGGAAGGCAGCCAATAGCAGAACACCCCTGATATTAGGCTAAGACACCCCGAGTTTGGTATGGGGTTAATGGGAATAACATGCCCGTTTGGTTGGAAGCCATGGCACAATTGTGCCATCTCCCAATCAAAAGTTATGGGGTTCTGATAAAAACCCAGACCCAAAAAGTAGCTCACTGATGGGAGGGGGAAAGAAAAATCCCCCTCACAGTGACATCACAGCCAGGGGTGGGGGTCAAAAATCACCTGAGTTTAAATTAATGAAGCAGCCACATAGTAGTGTTCAGTCTGGGTGACTCTATGACAATAGAAGGCTGGATCGATGCTTATGCCCTGTCCTCGGGCCAAAGAATTTCTTCCTATTTCACTAGCAAGAATTTTTTTGTTTCTTCTTCCATAACTGTTTGTAAGTATTGTAGGTGTATTTTTTTAATCCTTTTTTCATTTTATCTGACAATTTAATTCTTTGAGCGTACTGCATTTTTATGTAAATTAAAACTTTTTAATAAGCCTCTGCTTGTAGCCTTAAAGAATCTGAGTCTCTGAAGGGAATCACGTTACCAGAGGTCATTATTAGCATAGTCCATGTAGTAAGCGATTGCATGTTCTGTGTGAATTTACAATTGTAATATCGTGTAAGTAGTGAGTGCATGTGCTGAGTTATCATAAGGGTGCATTGTCTGTGTGGTTGAGGTGCCTACGGCCTTCTTTGCACAAGTAACTCGTGGGTGGTGGCAGTGTGGATTGGCTGGGGCGGAAATTCTGTGGAGTAAATTTAGTGTAAGGAACCAATTTTGTGGACGTGGGCGGAGCTTAAGGGCTAAATTCTGGGACTCCATAGAGTAGGTATCCCCGTGTGTGAACTCCGGTGAGTCGGGTTCGTGACAGATTGGTGGCATAGCGGTGGGATAGTGTATAATTTTTTATTACACTGTTAAGGCTTTAAGTGTTTGGTTTAAGCAATTAACCCTTTCACTTAAGGGCTGAAGTATTCCTAATACTACAGTCCACAAGCAAGAGACTCAGTGCACTCAAAACTTGTCAGTCAATATACATACGTGCAAAACAGTTCCCCTCCCCCTCTTTTCTTTTCTATCTTTTGTTTGCTAACTTGAGACCACTGCTACGATGGCAGAGGTATACAATAACAGATCCAAGGCTGATCTGCTGACTCTCTGTGCGGAGAGAGGGCTAATAACAACGGGCCAGAACAAGGCGGAGATAATTCAAACGCTGGTGGAGTTTGATGTGCAGTCCCATCCTTCTGCGGAACCGGTCCAGGGACCTCCAGCCTCAGAGGAACCGATAGGAGATGTCTCGCAACCGGCTGGGCATGGCAGCGCCAGCGGTATGGACACTTCTTTTTCTCTAATTCTCCAGCAGATCGGTGACTGTGATCCTAGCCTTAGGAAACAGCTGTTGATGCAAGAACGGGAAAGACAGGCAGCCCGAGAAGCTGCCCGAGAAGCAGCCCAGCAGCGCAAAGCAGAGCGTGAATTTGCTGAACGCCAAACAGCGCTGGAAGCTGCCCGAGCAGAGAGGGCAGCTGAAGAACGTAGACGTGAGTTTGCTGAACGCCAAGCAGAGCGGGAGCATGAGCTGCAGATGGCCCAGATACAGCTCCAACAAAAGCAAAGAACTTCACCATCATCACAGAGTGAGTCCATGGACAGTGTTTCTGTCAGGTTCGCTAGGGAGATTGCTGGGACTTCTGGTTCTTCTGGTGGTGCCAGCAGCGTTCTCCGTACCCCGGCGCGTATCCGCGCAAACTCCACCTCTCGTCCTGGGCAGCGGCTGCTAAGATCTCGCGCTGTCTAGGAGTGGCTGGGACTTTGAACCTCTGCTTGGTGCCTGGTTGTTCTGCACCATGAGGGGTTAATTCCCAGAAGCTGTCCAGCTCCTATCAGGTTCTGGAGGTGGAGTTCTGGCTGCATAAATTGCAGCTTCACTAGTCACCTGTGCCAGTGTTTGAAAATCCCTTTCTCCACTCGCTGCTGCTAGTTTGTATTGCTCAGTATCTTTATCTGTATTGTTGTTACCTCGGCTAGTTTTTTACTTTGGCTCTTTGCTTTCTGATTCTGCTATTGACGTACCCTCCCGTTGTGACTCCGGCTTGTTTACGATTCTTTTGTGTTTTTTGTTTGTCAGTCTGTTTGTATTTCCCTTCCCACACTTACCCAGTGTATTTCGAGTCTTCAAGTAGTCGCCCCACGGTTTAGCGTGGGGGGGCTATAGGAAGGGACAGAGGTTGGGGCAAGCTCAGGGCACACTATCCCCTGTCTTTTGTGTACCCAATCTTAACAGTTTCTTTTAGGCCTCGTCTGGATCGTTTTCCTGTCCTGGAGAATGATGGGGACCTGGATGTCTTTTTGCAAGGATTTGAGAGGTTCTGCAAGCAATTTCAACTGCCGCCTGCTGAATGGGCCCGATACCTTACCCTTGGACTTAAAGGCAAAGCACTGGAGGCGTTTGTAGCCTTACCTGCCTCTGTGGAGCACGATTATGAGGCTATCAAAAGGGCTCTGATACAGCGTTTTAACCTCACTCCAGAGGTATACAGGGAGCGTTTCCGTACTGTCAGGCGGACAGATACGGATAGCTATGCCGAGTTTGCCAGGAAACTGCTAAACCTGGTGAAACAATGGTCCAGAGGATGGGGTGTGACCACTCTAGAGGAGATGGATGACCTGATCGCCATGGACCAATTTATTCACACCTGTACAGCGGAGGTGCAACAGTTCATACGAGAACGGGAGCCAAAATCGTTGGAAAAGGCTGCCCAGCTGGCAGATGTGTTTGCTGCCAGCAGAGTGCCCGAGGCACGGAAACCTGCAGCTGCAGGATGGAAGGGGGGTAAGCCCCCTGTTAACTCTTCTACAGTTTCCCAGAAAGCTACTGGGGCATCCCCTTCTTCATCATTTAAGCCAGCAGGAGACCAACGCAGGTGTTTTGTTTGCAACAGATGGGGGCACATCAGCATTACATGCCCTGAGAAGAGGAAGACCACCCCTTTGACCAAACCAACATCATCTTCACCATCTGTTTTGTTTGTGGGTGGGAGTAAGCAGGTGGTTGGTGACAACCTACAGGAGGTTACTGTGGGTGACAATGTCACAATGGGGTTGAGGGACACTGGTGCAGAGATGACCCTTGTGCACCCCTCACTTGTCAAGCCGGAGGATCTCATCCCAGGACGGACTCTTACAGTTGCTGGAGTTGGAGGCCTCACCCCTGCATTGCCCACGGCCCGGGTGTACCTGGATTGGGGGGCGGGGAGAGGGATGACAGACGTGTGTGTAACGGACAAAATTCCCACCAGTGTGTTGCTGGGGACCGACATGGGGCGTCTGGTCTCTAGATATGTAATCCAGGATGCCGATGAGGACACTGGCATCCCTGGTGCCCCACGTGAGTTAAACCCCTTAACATCTGATATTGTTGGGACTGTGCCTACTGTAGACTGTGACGATGATGCATCATGTGATATTGTTGAAATTTGTAGTAACCATTTACCTGTTTCTAACCTAGCTTTTAATGCCATAGACCATGAATGTGAACATAGTAATGATGTAGAGTTTAACTGTGTTAATAATGTGGCTAAGAGTGGTAGTATGTTAACACCCACAGCTCTGCGCCAAAAGCTGGAGTGTGGTGTGTCCGTGTCCGCTGTAACTCGCAGTCGGAGTCTTCAGCAAGCTCACCGTTGCCTGAGTCCTGAACCTCCTGCTGTCCGGATTACAGAGGAAAAGGAGCAGACTGACAGCCTGTCACCAGTGGCTGAGACCAGTCAAAGGGTTAAACTATTAACCAGTACAGAGTCAGAGCGTCGCCAGTTTCTGGACACCCTGCACTCAGATGAGAGTCTACAAAAGCTACGTGAGAGGGCTGGTCAGACCCCTGAGGAGGGGGACAAGGAATGTATTACATGGGACCGCAGGCAACGACTGGATTCTCTCCCTTTGAGCTTCTCTATGGCAGGAAGGTACGGGGCCCACTAGATCTCATGAAGGAGTCATGGGAGGGAGAATTAGGGTCACCAGAGGTCTCTGTAGTTGACTATGTTCTGAAGTTCAGGGACAGACTGCAGGCATTGACAGGGATGGTGCAGGAGAACCTGACTCAAGCCCAGGCCGACCAGAAACGGTGGTATGACAGGAACGCCAGGGAGAGAGTGTATGAGGTGGGCCAGAAGGTGTGGGTCCTGATCCCCACTACCCAAAACAAACTCCAAGCTGCGTGGGAAGGCCCGTATCCCATTCATCAACGCCTAAATGACGTAAACTATGTAGTCACGACCGACCATGTTCGCAAGAAGCACAAGGTTTTTCATGTGAACATGATCAAGGCTCATCATGATAGGGATACGAGCGTCCTGCCAGTTTGCAGTATACCAGAGGAGGGAGAAAGGGAGGCCTTGCCTGACTTAGTGGCATCCGCACAGGAGAGAGGGTCCATTGAGGATGCAATAGTCAGCGCCCAGCTGTCTGGATCTCAGAAATCCCAGCTGACATTTTCACCGGTAAACCAGGAAAAACCCCACTAGCCTCTCATCACGTAGACACGGGGGAACACCCACCAGTCAGACAGGGTGCATATCGGGTTTCTACAGAAGTAAGGGCTGACATTAAGGGAGGTGGAGGAAATGCTGGGACTGGGGGTGATCCAAGAGTCTCAAAGTGCGTGGGCATCACCTGTAGTGCTTGTCTCCAAAAAGGACAAGACCATATGCTTCTGTGTGGACTACAGGAAGCTGAACAGCATCACAGTTTTTGACGCTTACCCAATGCCCCGCATAGATGAGCTTTTGGATCAACTCGCCAGCGCCCAGTATATCAGCATCATGGATTTAAGTAGGGGGTATTGGCAGATTCCCATGACAGTGGAGGCGCAGGAAAAGTCCGCCTTCATCACCCCCTTTGGACTATATGAGTTTAAAGTCATGCCCTTTGGCATGAAGAATGCCCCTGCCACATTCCAGCGCTTGGTGAACAAACTGCTAAGTAAGTCTGATGGGTTTGCTGTGGCATACCTGGATGATATTGCAGTGTTTAGCCAGACTTGGGACACAGGTGCTCAAGCGCCTCCGGGAAGCCGGTCTCACCATCAAGCCTGGGAAGTGTCAGATAGGCATGTCTGAGGTGCAATACCTAGGACACCTGGTAGGTGGGGGGACACTTAAGCCCGAGCCAGGGAAAGTAGAGGCCATTGCAAATTGCCTACCCCCAAAACGAAGAAACAGGTGATGTCATTTCTAGGAACAGCTGCGTACTACCGTAAGTTCGTCCCTAACTACAGTACCCTGGCCAAGCCCCTCACAGAATTCACAAAGAAGAAACAGGTAGTCAGCTGGACTGCCGATTGTGAGTGGTCCATGGCGGCTCTGAAATTGGCTCTGACTAGCTCTCCAGTATTATAGAGTCCAGATTTCAGCCGCAAGTTCGTAGTCCAGACTGACGACAGCGCCTATGGCTTGGGTGCGGTACTCAGCCAGGTCAACCCCGAGGGAGATGAGCACCCCATCCTATACCTAAGCAGGAAACTCTTACCCAGGGAGGTGGCCTATGCCACCATAGAAAAAGAATGCCTTGCCATTGTGTGGGCCCTACAGAAACTACAGCCCTACTTATATGGCTGAAAGTTCACCGTGGTAACGGACCACAACCCTCTCAGTTGGCTTCACCGGGTATCTGGGATAACGGAAAGCTGCTGAGATGGAGCCTAGGCCTACAGCAATATGACTTTACCATTCAACACAAGAAGGGCAGTGAACATGGGAATGCGGACGGGTTTTCACGGCAGGGAGAGCCGGCGGACAATGGCTTGGGATATTGATTAGAATATCCAAATCCCATGCCATATCTCTGGAGGGAGGTGTGATAATAATATTACTCCTCCACAGTTTGTTTGTTATATATTTTTTTTTAATTTTTCTTTCTTTGTGTTGTTTCATTCTGCCTGTCTATAAATCATTAGGCTCCATTTGTTTAAGACCAGCCAGGAAAATGAGCCTGGCAGGGTGTTTATAACACCCCAGGGAGACTATGTGTAATCAGAGAAGCATGGTCTTCCTAAGTGGTAAATTTAACACCTTTCGGCCAGAGTAGTCTAGCTAGTGGGGGATGAAAAGAAGCCACAGAATGCATGTTCTTCCCTCCAAATTCAGACAAAGGGAATATCATAGCTGTCCATAACTGGGACATAATTCATAATTGTAGGTCCCAAGTTACACAGGCCAGTTATGGGGTGTAGATACAGTCCTGGACCGAAAATCAGAACAATGGAAGGCAGCCAATAGCAGAACACCCCTGATATTAGGCTAAGACACCCCGAGTTTGGTATGGGGTTAATGGGAATAACATGCCCGTTTGGTTGGAAGCCATGGCACAATTGTGCCATCTCTCAATCAAAAGTTATGGGGTTCTGATAAAAACCCAGACCCAAAAAGTAGCTCACTGATGGGAGGGGGGTAGAAAAATCCCCCTCACAGTGACATCACAGCCAGGGGTGGGGGTCAAAAATCACCTGAGTTTAAATTAATGAAGCAGCCACATAGTAGTGTTCAGTCTGGGTGACTCTATGACAATAGAAGGCTGGATCAATGCTTTTGCCCTGTACTCGGGCCAAAGAATTTCTTCCTATTTCACTAGCAAGAATTTTTTTGTTTCTTCTTCCATAACTGTTTGTAAGTATTGTAGGTGTATTTTTTTAATCCTTTTTTCATTTTATCTGACAATTTAATTCTTTGAGTGTACTGCATTTTTATGTAAATTTAACTTTTTAATAAGCCTCTGCTTGTAGCCTTAAAGAATCTGAGTCTCTGAAGGGAATCACGTTACCAGAGGTCATTATTAGCATAGTCCATGTAGTAAGCGATTGCATGTTCTGTGTGAATGTACAATTGTAATATCGTGTAAGTAGTGAGTGCATGTGCTGAGTTATCATCAGGGTGCATTGTCTGTGTGGTTGAGGTGCCTACGGCCTTCTTTGCACAAGTAACTCGTGGGTGGTGGCAGTGTGGATTGGCTGGGGCGGAAATTCTGTGGAGTAAATTTAGCGTAAGGACGACATTTTGTGGAGGTGGGCAGAGCTTAAGGGCTAAATTCTGGGACTCCATAGAGTAGGTATCCTCGTGTGTGAACTCCGGTGAGTCGGGTTCATGACACCATCCATAGGCATGGCGCCATCAGTCGGTAGCTCTAGGCACAGCAGCAATGCCGTCGCTAAGCGACAGCAGGTGGTGCTCAAACTGCTGAGCCTAGGCAATAAAAGGCACACCGCCCAAGAGCTATCACAGGGCATCACGGGGCAGACTGATCTGTGGCTGGCACCGCTGAACCTGAAGCCAGGCATGGTTGTGTGTGACAACGGCCGTAACCTGGTGGCGGCTCTGCAATTCGGCAGACAGACCCATGTGCCATGCCTGGCCCATGTGTTAAATCTCATAGTTCAGCGGTTCCTCAAGACATACCCCAATCTGTCTGATTTGCTCACGAAGGTGCGCCGCATCTGTGCGCATTTCAGAAAGTCCAGCGCAGCGCCGCCTCAAACTCCCCGCTAACCGACTGTTGTGCGACGTTCCCACGAGGTGGAATTCAACATTAACCATGTTATCCAGAGTTTACCCGCAGCGCAGAGCGATTGTAGACTGCCAGATGTCAACTTCCACCAGAACTGGTAGTCAGGTCAGTCAGCTTCCTCAAGTCTACAATGAGGAGTGGACGTGGATGTCTGATACCTGTCAGGTGCTGCGTAACTTTGAGGAGTAAAACACAGATGGTCAGTGGCGATGCCGCCATCATCAGCCTCACCATCCCGCTGCTTGGCCTGTTGAAAAACTCTCTGGTCAGCATGAAGTCAGAAGCTTTGCGCTCGTCACAAGAGACGGGGGAAGAAGATTCCCTTGTTGATAGCCAAAGCACCCTCAGGTCTGTTTCTCAGCGCATATCGGAGGAGGTGGAGGAGGAGGAGGAGGAAGAGGAGGATAATGTTGGCGAGACAGAAGAGGGGACCAATGTTCAGTCCTTCACTGTTCAGCGTGTATGGGCAGAAGAAGAGGAGTTGGAGGAGTTGGAGGAGGAGGAAATGGAGAGTTATACCAGTGAGGGGAGTGAATTCTTGTGCGTTGGTACTCTGGCGCATATGGCAGATTTCATGCTAGGCTGCCTATCCCGTGACCCTCGCGTTCAAAGAATTTATTCCAGCACCGATTACTGGGTATTCACTCTCCTGGACCCACGGTACAAGCAAAATCTTTACACTCTCAACCCTGGAGAGGAAAGGAGTGTGAGAATGCAGGAATACCAGCAGGCCCTGGTGCACAAGCTGAAACAGTATTTCCCTTCTGACAGCGCTAGCGGCAGAGGGTGTACTTCTGCGGGACAAGTAGCGAGGGAGAGTAGGCGAGCAGGCACTGTCCAGCACTGGCAGGGGTACGCTTTACAAGGCTTTTGCCAGTTTTATGACCCCAGCAAGACACTGTCACCTGTCCCCAGTCTCGGCAGAGTAGGGCTGATCTTTACAGAAAGATGGTGAGGGAGTACGAAGCTGACCATAGCATCGTCCTAAATGATCACACAGCTCCCTACAACTACTGGGTTTCAAAGCTGGACATGTGGCACGAACTGGCGCTGTACGCCTTGGAGGTTCTTGCCTGCCCTGCCGCTAGCGTCTTGTCCGAGCGGGTTTTCAGTGCAGCTGGTGGCATCATCACCGATAAGTGTATACACCTGCGACTGACAGCGCTGACAGGCTGATGCTTATCAAGATGAATAAAGCATGGATTTCTCAGGATTTCCATTCTCCACCAGGTGAAGGAAGCTCAACCTGAATAATGTATGCACTCCTCCTCCTCATTTTCCTTCTTCTCCTCCTCTTTGTACACTAAAGCAGAGGAAACTGGCTATTTTTTGCCAGGGCCAACTGGCTCTAGCTATAGTACTCTATGGGGCAAATTTACTTACCCGGTCCATTCGCGTTCCAGCGGCGGCTTCTCCGCTCTGGATTCGGGTCCGGCCGGGATTTAATAAGGTAGTTCTTCCGCCGTCCACCAGGTGGCGCTGCTGCGCTGAAAGTAAACTCATCGCGCCGGAATGCACCGAGCTGGACCAGGTGAAGGTAAGCGGTCCTTATGCGACACATTTTCGGTTTTTAAATGCGGCGGTTTTTCCGAATACGTCGGGTTTTCGTTCGGCCACGCCCCCCGATTTCCGTCGTGTGCCGATGCGCCACAATCCGATCGCGTGCGCCACAATCCCGGGGCAATTTAAGTACAAGCGGCGCAAAACGGAAATATTCGGGTAACACGTCGGGAAAACGCGAATCGGGCCCTTAATAAATGACCCCCTATGTATTTAATTTTTCTGGAGGGCCACCTACCCGATCCTCTGTTTTAAAAATTTTTTGGACTGCCACATACTGGCACTCAATCTATTTAATTTTTCTGGAGGACCACCTACCTGCTCCTCTGGTTTGAAAACTTTTTTGGACTGCCACATACAGGCACTCAATCTATTTAATTTTTCTGGAGGACCACCTACCTGCTCCTCTGATTTGAAAACTTTTTTGGACTGCCACATACAGGCACTCAATCTATTTAATTTTTCTGAAGGACCACCTACCTGCTCCTCTGATTTGAAAACTTTTTTGGACTGCCACATACAGGCACTCAATCTATTTAATTTTTCTGAAGGACCACCTACCTGCTCCTCTGGTTTGAAAACTTTTTTGGACTGCCACATACAGGCACTATCCAAATTAAATTGTCTCCATAGAAGCCTCCACACGTCGTCGTTTTAGCTGCCTCCACACGTTGTCTCCATTGCTACCTCCACACGTCAAATCCATAGTTGCCTCCAATAGTCGTCCATATAGCTGCCTCCATACATCGTCTCCTTAGCAAACAAGCTGTGTCAGGCAGAATTTTCGGGTGTTTCACCAGATACATTGTGGAACTCGGCCCATCTGTCGCCGCCATGCTGGGGACCTGAAGTTGCAATCATAGCAGCGCAATATGGATGCCCCATACTGTCGCTCTTAATCATGGAACCATTTCCGAATAAGCAATTAGAAATAGAACCACTATGCTATTCCATTTTTCCTAGGTGAAATATTCAAACGACCCCGCCGGAAGATTATAATTTTTTTAAAGTAAGTGCTTCTGGCCCCCAGGCCCATTTTGGGTGGGGAGGAGCCGAGAGACAGGGACTTGGACAGGCAAAAGCTCGCCTGGCAGCGGACCGCCAGCTCCATCCCAAGATTAGGCAGCCTCAGAGGCATCCATGCATGCTGCCCTGCTGCTTCCTGTTCATTTTGCCTCCACGACCCTCCACAGCATCCACCAATGTCTCCATGCGCAACTTTCAACTCTCTATACCCCAGACGCTGGAGCACGAGAGCATATGAAGCACATCATCCCCTTATCAAACGAGCTGTGTCAGGCAGAATTTTCAGGTGTTTCACCAGATACATAGTGGAACTTGGCGCATCTGTCGCCGCCATGCTGGAGACCTGAAGTTTCAATCATAGAAGCAATATGGATGCCCCATACTGTCGCTCTTAATCATGGAAGTCGTCTCCATGGCTGCCTCCACATGTCGTCCCCTTATCAAACGAGCTGTGTCAGGCTCATTTTTCGGGTGTTTCACCAGATACGTTATGGAACTTGGTCACTATGTCGCCACCATGCTGTGTTATCGACTAAATATACAGTCAACCTTTTGTTCAAAGAGGAAAGCGCTTCTTGCTCACCTCCTTTGGTTCCTCTCTGCCACCCATTGGTTTGAAGCCTGAGTCCATTTAGGGTATGTCGCCATGACACTCTCTAGCCTGCCGCTGCTGCCGCTGCCTCTGCATGCCGTCCCCTATAGTGTCAGGGTCAATTATTGGATGTTTTAGATGCTATTTAGCCTCATTCTGTCACTCTGTCATGGCCATGCTGTTGCCCATAATTTTGGCATAATGGTGGGATTAAGCAGCCTCAGAGGCATCCATGCATGCTGCCCCTGCTGTTTCCTGTCCATTTCCGTGGTGTTTCCATCATTTTCTGATGTTCCCAAGTGTTTGGCCAAGCTTCCCTGTGCAGAGCCTTGGTCCCCTTGAAAAATGCTCGAGTCTCCCATTGACTTAAATGGGGCTCGTTATTCGAGACGAGCACTCGAGCATCGAGAAAAGTTTGTCTTGAATAACGAGCACCCGAGCATTTTAGTGCTTGCTCATCTCTAATTATATCCCTTAGTATATAGTCCTCTATGTGTATTACTGTATATCATGTATTATATTCCTTAGTATATAGTCCTCTATGTGTATTACTGTATATCATGTATTATATCCCTTAGTATATAGTCCTCTATGTCTATTACTGTATATCATGTATTATATCCCTTAGTATATAGTCCTCTATGTGTATTACTGTATATCATGTACTATATCCCTTAGTATATAGTCCTCTATGTGTATTACTGTATATCATGTATTATACCCCTTAGTATATAGTCCTCTATGTGTATTACTGTATATCCTGTATTATATCCCTTAGTATATAGCCCTCTATGTGTATTACTGTATATCATGTATTATACCCCTTAGTATATAGACCTCTATGTGTATTACTGTATATCAAGTATTATATCCCTTAGTATATAGTCCTCTATGTGTATTACTGTATATCATGTATTATATCCCTTAGTATATAGTCCTCTATGTGTATTACTGTATATCATGTATTATATCCCTTAGTATATAGCCCTCTATGTGTATTACTGTATATCATGTGTTATATCCCTTAGTATATAGCCCTCTATGTGTATTACTGTATATCATGTATTATATCCCTTAGTATATAGTCCTCTATGTGTATTACTGTATATCATGTATTATATCCCTTAGTATATAGTCCTCTATGTGTATTACTGTATATCATGTATTATACCCCTTAGTATATAGCCCTCTATGTGTATTACTGTATATCATGTATTATATCCCTTAGTATATAGTCCTCTATGTATATTACTGTATATCATGTATTATATCCCTTAGTATATAGTCCCTCTATGTGTATTACTGTATATCATGTATTATACCCCTTAGTATATAGTCCTCTATGTGTATTACTGTATATATCATGTATTATATCCCTTAGTATATAGCCCTCTATGTGTATTACTGTATATCATGTATTATATCCCTTAGTATATAGTCCTCTATGTGTATTACTGTATATCCTGTATTATATCCCTTAGTATATAGTCCTCTATGTGTATTACTGTATATCATGTATTATATCCCTTAGTATATTGTCCTCTATGTGTATTACTGTATATCATGTATTATATCCCTTAGTATATAGACCTCTATGTGTATTACTGTATATCATGTATTATATCCCTTAGTATATAGTCCTCTATGTGTATTACTGTATATCATGTATTATATCCCTTAGTATATAGTCCTCTATCTGTATTACTGTATATCATGTATTATATCCCTTAGTATATAGTCCTCTATGTGTATTACTATATATCATGTATTATATCCCTTAGTATATAGTCCTCTATCTGTATTACTGTATATCATGTATTATATCCCTTAGTATATAGCCCTCTATGTGTATTACTATATATCATGTATTATATCCCTTAGTATATAGTCCTCTATGTGTATTACTGTATATCCTGTATTATATCCCTTAGTATATAGCCCTCTATGTGTATTACTGTATATCATGTATTATATCCCTTAGTATATAGTCCTCTATGTGTATTACTGTATATCATGTATTATATCCCTTAGTATATAGCCCTCTATGTGTATTACTGTATATTGTGTATTATATCCCTTAGTATATAGTCCTCTATGTGTATTACTGTATATTGTGTATTATATCCCTTAGTATATAGTCCTCTATGTGTATTACTGTATATCATGTATTATACCCCTTAGTATATAGTCCTCTATGTGTATTACTGTACATCATGCATTATATCCCTTAGTATATAGTCCTCTATGTGTATTACTGTATATCATGTATTATACCCCTTAGTATATAGTCCTCTATGTGTATTACTGTATATCATGTATTATATCCCTTAGTATATAGCCCTCTATGTGTATTACTGTATATCATGTATTATACCCCTTAGTATATAGTCCTCTATGTGTATTACTGTATATCATGTATTATATCCCTTAGTATATAGTCCTCTATGTGTATTACTGTATATCATGTATTATATCCCTTAGTATATAGCCCTCTATGTGTATTACTGTATATCATGTATTATATCCCTTAGTATATAGTCCTCTATGTGTATTACTGTATATCATGTATTATATCCCTTAGTATATAGTCCTCTATGTGTATTACTGTATATTGTGTATTATATCCCTTAGTATATAGTCCTCTATGTGTATTACTGTATATTGTGTATTATATCCCTTAGTATATAGTCCTCTATGTGTATTACTGTATATCATGTATTATACCCCTTAGTATATAGTCCTCTATGTGTATTACTGTACATCATGCATTATATCCCTTAGTATATAGTCCTCTATGTGTATTACTGTATATCATGTATTATACCCCTTAGTATATAGTCCTCTATGTGTATTACTGTATATCATGTATTATATCCCTTAGTATATAGTCCTCTATGTGTATTACTGTATATCATGTATTATATCCCTTAGTATATAGTCCTCTATGTGTATTACTGTATATCATGTATTATATCCCTTAGTATATAGTCCTCTATGTGTATTACTGTATATCATGTATTATATCCCTTAGTATATAGTCCTCTATGTGTATTACTGTATATCATGTATTATATTCCTTAGTATATAGTCCTCTATGTGTATTACTGTATATCATGTATTATTTCCATTAGTATATAGCCCTCCATTTGTATTACTGTATATCATGTATTATACCCCTTAGTATATAGCCCTCTATGTGTATTACTGTATATCATGTATTATATCCCTTAGTATATAGCCCTCTATGTGTATTACTATATATCATGTATTATATCCCTTAGTATATAGTCCTCTATGTGTATTACTGTATATCATGTATTATATCCCTTAGTATATAGTCCTCTATGTGTATTACTGTATATCATGTATTATATCCCTTAGTATATAGTCCTCTATGTGTATTACTGTATACCATGTATTATATCCCTTAGTATATAGCCCTCTATGTGTATTACTGTAAATCATGTATTATATCCCTTAGTATATAGTCCTCTATGTGTATTACTGTATATCATGTATTATAATTCTTAGTATATAGTCCTCAGGTGGAAGGTCCTTAAAAATGATTTCAGAGATTTAGGCCATAAGCTCAGGGCAAGGACCTCAAAGGTAATTTTCTCCGAAATACTGCCTGTACCACGTGCCACACCAGAAAGGCAGCGGGAGATCAAGGAGGTAAATACGTGGCTCAAAAGTTGGTGTAGGAAGGAGGGGTTTGGGTTCATGGAGAACTGGACTGACTTTTCTGTGGGCTACAGGCTCTACAGTAGGGATGGGCTGCACCTCAATGGGGAGGGGGCCGCTGTTTTAGGGGAAAAAATGGCTAGAAGGTTGGAGGAGTGTTTAAACTAGAGACCTGGGGGGAGGGCAACTACACTTGTGCAGGGCAACTAGACGGTGTACATAGAGAGCTGGGAAGAGTCATAGTCCATGGGGGAGGAAGGGGGGCTGGAATGAGATTGGGGAATAAGGACAAAAGGAATACGGACAGGGATAACCATATAAAGTGCATGTACACAAATGCCAGAAGCCTCACAAACAAAATGGAGGAACTGGAACTCTTGATGTTGGAACGGAAATATGATATAGTGGGTATCAGCGAGACATGGCTGGACAGTAGCTATGACTGGGCTGTTACTATAGATGGTTATAGTCTTTTTAGAAAGGATCGTATAAATAAAAAAGGGGGAGGGGTTTGTTTATATGTGAATTCTTGCCCCAAGCCCGTCTTGCGAGATGACATCAGTAACGCAAATGTGGAGTCCCTATGGGTGGAGATAAGGGGAGGGAAAAAGAATAATAAAATATTACTAGGGGTCTGTTATAAGGCTCCAAATATAATGGAGGCAACAGAGGAAATGCTGATAAGTGAAATGGATGCGGCTTCAAAGCTTGGTGAAGTACTTATCATGGGGGACTTCAATTACCCAGATATTGACTGGGGGGCAGAAACCTGCAGGTCCTTCAAAGGTAGCAGGTTCTTGTCAACAACAAAAGACAATTACCTGTCGCAACTAGTCCTGGAGCCAACAAGAGGGGGGGCACTGCTGGACCTTATCCTTACCAACAGACCTGATAGGGTATCAAAACTACAGGTTGGGGGGAACCTGGGGAATAGTGATCATAATATCATTGATTTTGTATTACGCTTTACTAAGAGCGTTAGTGAAGGGGCAACCAACACTCTAAACTTCAGGAGGGCAAATTTTCATCAACTAAGGGAAGACCTTAAAGGCATAGACTGGGATAATGCTCTCAAAGACAAAAGCCCCCCCCAAAAATGGGACTTTTTCTCATATATTCTGAAAAAGTCCTGTGAGAAACACATACCTTATGGGAAAAAGCATAAAAGGAACAAGAAAAAGCCTATGTGGCTAACTAGTCTTGTAAGGAAAGCAATAAGCGAGAAAGATAAAGCGTTTAAGGTGCTAAAATGTGAAGGTAGCGATGAGGCATTACAGGATTATAGAGAGAAAAATAAATCCTGTAAAAAGCAGATAAAGGCCGCAAAAATAGAGACTGAAAGAAATATTGCCAGGGAGAGCAAAAATAATCCCAAATTATTTTTCAAGTATATAAATGATAAGAAACTAAAAACAGAGAGTGTGGGTCCCCTTAGAAATAACATGGGGGTCATGGTGGAAGGAGATGAGGAAAGGGCCAATCTACTGAATGTCGCCTTCTCAACTGTCTTTACCCAGGAAAATCCCCTGGTGGAAGACACAATGAGGAATAATGTAAATTCTTTTTATAATGTCAACAGTTTAACCCAGGAAGAGGTACGGCGCCGCCTCGCAACCACTAAGATAGATAAATCACCGGGGCCAGATGGCATACACCCCCGGGTTCTGCATGAATTATGTACGGTGATAGACAGACCGTTATTTTTAATATTTGAAGACTCACTGAGGACTGGTTATGTTCCACAGGAATGGCGCATAGCAAATGTGGTACCAATATACAAAAAAGGATCAAATAGCGATCCTGGAAACTACAGACCCGTAAGTCTAACTGCTGTGGTGGGGAAAATATTTGAGGGGTTTATTAGAGATGCTATCCTGGAGTATCTCACTGTGCACAACCTTATAACCCAGCGTCAGCATGGGTTTATGAGAGATCGGTCCTGTCAGACTAATCTGATTGGTTTCTACGAGGAGGTAAGTTCAAGACTGGATCTGGGGGACGCTGTGGATGTTGTATATCTGGACTTTTCAAAGGCATTTGACACTGTGTCACATAAAAGGTTGGTATATAAAATGAGACTGCTGGGAATAGGAGAAAATCTGTGTATCTGGGTAAGTAATTGGCTTAGTGATAGAAAACAGAGGGTGGTCATTAATGGCACATTCTCAGATTGGGTTGATGTTACCAGTGGAGTGCCACAGGGGTCAGTATTGGGGCCACTTCTTTTTAATATTTTTATTAATGACCTTGTAGTGGGTTTACACAGTCAAGTTTCAATATTTGCAGATGATACTAAGCTGTGTAAAGTAATAAATACTGAGGTCGATAGTTTAGCATTACAGAGGGATTTGTGGAAGCTTGAGGGATGGGCAGAGAAATGGTTGATGAGGTTTAATGTAGATAAATGTAAAGTTATGCACTTGGGCCATGGAAACAAAAAGTATAATTATGTTCTAAACGGTCAATTACTTAGTAAAACTGAAGCTGAAAAGGACTTGGGGGTATTGGTGGATGGTAAACTTAATTTTAGTGACCAGAGCCAGGCGGCTGCTGCTAAAGCAAATAAAATAATGGGATGTATCAAGAGAGGAATAGATTCTCATGATAAAGACATAGTTCTGCCCTTATACAAATCCCTGGTCAGACCACACATGGAATATTGTGGACAGTTTTGGGCACCAGTATATAAAAAGGATATAGTAGAGCTGGAACGGGTGCAGAGGAGAGCAACCAGGATTATTAGGGGAATGGGGGGACTAGAATACAATGACAGATTACAAAATTTGGGATTATTCAGTTTAGAAAAAAGACGACTGAGGGGAGACCTCATTACAATCTACAAATACCTGAACGGACTGTACAAGGATCTCTCCAAAGATCTTTTTATACCTCGGCCTGTGACCAGGACAAGGGGGCATCCTCTACGCCTAGATGAGAGGCGATTTTACCATCACCATAGACAGGGGACATCCTCTACGCCTAGAGGAGAGGCGTTTCTACCATCACCATAGACAAAGGTTCTTTACTGTAAGAGCAGTGAGACTGTGGAACTCTCTGCCGCATGAGGTTGTTATGGCGGACTCTATGTACATGTTCAAGAGAGGCCTGGATGCCTTTCTGGAGAGAAAAAATATCACGGGTTATGGGGATAAAACATTTATTTAATTCTTGAAGGTTGGACTTGATGGACTTGCGTCTCCTTCCAGCCTTATATACTATGATACTATGATACTATGTGTATTACTGTATATCTTGTATTATATCCCTTAGTATATAGTCCTCTATGTGTATTACTGTATATCTTGTATTATATCCCTTGTATATAGTCCTCTATGTGTATTACTGTATATCATGTATTATATCCCTTAGTATATAGTCCTCTATGTGTATTACTGTATATCATGTATTATATCCCTTAGTATATAGTCCTCTATGTGTATTACTGTATATCATGTATTATATCCCTTAGTATATAGTCCTCTATGTGTATTACTGTATATCATGTATTATATCCCTTAGTATATAGTCCTCTATGTGTATTACTGTATATCATGTATTATATCCCTTAGTATATAGTCCTCTATGTGTATTACTGTATATCATGTATTATACCCCTTAGTATATAGTCCTCTATGTGTATTACTGTATATCATGTATTATACCCCTTAGTATATAGTCCTCTATGTGTATTACTGTATATCCTGTATTATATCCCTTAGTATATAGTCCTCTATGTGTATTACTGTATACCATGTATTATATCCCTTAGTATATAGTCCTCTATGTGTATTACTGTATATCATGTATTATATCCCTTAGTATATAGTCCTCTATGTGTATTACTGTATATCATGTATTATATCCCTTAGTATATAGTCCTCTATGTGTATTTACTGTATATCATGTATTATATCCCTTAGTATATAGCCCTCTATGTGTATTACTGTATATCATGTATTATATCCCTTACTATATAGTCCTCTATGTGTATTACTGTATATCATGTATTATATCCCTTAGTATATAGTCCTCTATGTGTATTACTGTATATCATGTATTATACCCCTTAGTATATAGTCCTCTATGTGTATTACTGTATATCATGTATTATATCCCTTAGTATATAGCCCTCTATGTGTATTACTGTATATCATGTATTATATCCCTTAGTATATAGTCCTCTATGTGTATTACTGTATATCATGTATTATATCCCTTAGTATATAGTCCTCTATGTGTATTACTGTATATCATGTATTATATCCCTTAGTATATAGTCCTCTATGTGTATTACTGTATATCATGTATTATATCCCTTAGTATATAGCCATCTATGTGTATTACTGTATATCATGTATTATATCCCTTAGTATATAGTCCTCTATGTGTATTACTGTATATCATGTATTATACCCCTTAGTATATAGCCCTCTATGTGTATTACTGTATATCATGTATTATACCCCTTAGTATATAGCCCTCTATGTGTATTACTGTATATCATGTATTATATCCCTTAGTATATAGTCCTCTATGTGTATTACTGTATATCATGTATTATATCCCTTAGTATATAGTCCTCTATGTGTATTACTGTATATCATGTATTATCTCCCTTAGTATATAGTCCTCTATGTGTATTACTGTATATCATGTATTATATCCCTTAGTATATAGTCCTCTATGTGTATTACTGTATATCATGTATTATATCCCTTAGTATATAGTCCTCTATGTGTATTACTGTATATCATGTATTATACCCCTTAGTATATAGTCATCTATGTGTATTACTGTATATCATGTAATATATCCCTTAGTATATAGTCCTCTATGTGTATTACTGTATATCATGTATTATATCCCTTAGTATATAGTCCTCTATGTGTATTACTGTATATCATGTATTATATCCCTTAGTATATAGCCCTCTATGTGTATTACTGTATATCCTGTATTATATCCCTTAGTATATAGTCCTCTATGTGTATTACTGTATATCATGTATTATATCCCTTAGTATATAGCCCTCTATGTGTATTACTGTATATCATGTATTATATCCCTTAGTATATAGTCCTCTATGTGTATTACTGTATATCATGTATTATATCCCTTAGTATATAGCCCTCTATGTGTATTACTGTATATCATGTATTATATCCCTTAGTATATAGTCCTCTATGTGTATTACTGTATATCATGTATTATATCCCTTAGTATATAGTCCTCTATGTGTATTACTTTATATCATGTATTATATCCCTTAGTATATAGTCCTCTATGTGTATTACTGTATATCATGTATTATATCCCTTAGTATATAGTCCTCTATGTGTATTACTGTATATCATGTACTATATCCCTTAGTATATAGTCCTCTATGTGTATTACTGTATATCATGTATTATATCCCTTAGTATATAGTCCTCTATGTGTATTACTGTATATCATGTATTATATCCCTTAGTATATAGCCCTCTATGTGTATTACTGTATATCCTGTATTATATCCCTTAGTATATAGTCCTCTATGTGTATTACTGTATATCATGTATTATATCCCTTAGTATATAGCCCTCTATGTGTATTACTGTATATCATGTATTATATCCCTTAGTATATAGTCCTCTATGTGTATTACTGTATATCATGTATTATATCCCTTAGTATATAGTCCTCTATGTGTATTACTTTATATCATGTATTATATCCCTTAGTATATAGTCCTCTATGTGTATTACTGTATATCATGTATTATATCCCTTAGTATATAGTCCTCTATGTGTATTACTGTATATCAGGTATTATATCCCTTAGTATATAGCCCTCTATGTGTATTACTGTATATCATGTATTATATCCCTTAGTATATAGTCCTCTATGTGTATTACTGTATATCAGGTATTATATCCCTTAGTATATAGCCTTCTATGTGTATTACTGTATATCATGTATTATATCCCTTAGTATATAGTCCCTCTATGTGTATTACTGTATATCATGTATTATATCCCTTAGTATATAGTCCCTCTATGTGTATTACTGTATATCATGTATTATATCCCTTAGTATATAGTCCTCTATGTGTATTACTGTATATCAGGTATTATATCCCTTAGTATATAGCCCTCTATGTGTATTACTGTATATCATGTATTATATCCCTTAGTATATACTCCTCTATGTGTATTACTGTATATCATGTATTATATCCCTTAGTATATAGCCCTCTATGTGTATTACTGTATATCATGTATTATATCCCTTAGTATATAGTCCTCTATGTGTATTACTGTATATCATGTATTATACCCCTTAGTATATAGCCCTCTATGTGTATTACTGTATATCATGTATTATATCCCTTAGTATATAGCCCTCTATGTGTATTACTGTATATCATGTATTATACCCCTTAGTATATAGTCCTCTATGTGTATTACTGTATATCATGTATTATATCCCTTAGTATATAGCCCTCTATGTGTATTACTGTATATCATGTAGTATATCCCTTAGTATATAGCCCTCTATGTGTATTACTGTATATCATGTATTATATCCCTTAGTATATAGCCCTCTATGTGTATTACTGTATATAATTTATTATATCCCTTAGTATATAGTCATCTATGTGTATTACTGTATATCATGTAGTATATCCCTTAGTATATAGTCCTCTATGTGTATTACTGTATATCATGTATTATATCCCTTAGTATATAGTCATCTATGTGTATTACTGTATATCATGTATTATATCCCTTAGTATATAGTCCTCTATGTGTATTACTGTATATCATGTATTATATCCCTTAGTATATAGTCCTCTATGTGTATTACTGTATATCATGTATTATATCCCTTAGTATATAGTCCTCTATGTGTATTACTGTATATCATGTATTATATCCCTTAGTATATAGCCCTCTATGTGTATTACTGTATATCATGTATTATATCCCTTAGTATATAGCCCTCTATGTGTATTACTGTATATCATGTATTATACCCCTTAGTATATAGCCCTCTATGTGTATTACTGTATATCATGTATTATATCCCTTAGTATATAGCCCTCTATGTGTATTACTGTATATCATGTATTATATCCCTTAGTATATAGCCCTCTATGTGTATTACTGTATATCATGTATTATACCCCTTAGTATATAGCCCTCTATGTGTATTACTGTATATCATGTATTATATCCCTTAGTATATAGTCCTCTATGTGTATTACTGTATATCATGTATTATATCCCTTAGTATATAGTCCTCTATGTGTATTACTGTATATCATGTATTATCTCCCTTAGTATATAGTCCTCTATGTGTATTACTGTATATCATGTATTATATCCCTTAGTATATAGTCCTCTATGTGTATTACTGTATATCATGTATTATATCCCTTAGTATATAGTCCTCTATGTGTATTACTGTATATCATGTATTATACCCCTTAGTATATAGTCATCTATGTGTATTACTGTATATCATGTATTATATCCCTTAGTATATAGTCCTCTATGTGTATTACTGTATATCATGTATTATATCCCTTAGTATATAGCCCTCTATGTGTATTACTGTATATCCTGTATTATATCCCTTAGTATATAGTCCTCTATGTGTATTACTGTATATCATGTATTATATCCCTTAGTATATAGCCCTCTATGTGTATTACTGTATATCATGTATTATATCCCTTAGTATATAGTCCTCTATGTGTATTACTGTATATCATGTATTATATCCCTTAGTATATAGTCCTCTATGTGTATTACTTTATATCATGTATTATATCCCTTAGTATATAGTCCTCTATGTGTATTACTGTATATCATGTATTATATCCCTTAGTATATAGTCCTCTATGTGTATTACTGTATATCAGGTATTATATCCCTTAGTATATAGCCCTCTATGTGTATTACTGTATATCATGTATTATATCCCTTAGTATATAGTCCTCTATGTGTATTACTGTATATCAGGTATTATATTCCTTAGTATATAGCCTTCTATGTGTATTACTGTATATCATGTATTATATCCCTTAGTATATAGTCCCTCTATGTGTATTACTGTATATCATGTATTATATCCCTTAGTATATAGTCCCTCTATGTGTATTACTGTATATCATGTATTATATCCCTTAGTATATAGTCCTCTATGTGTATTACTGTATATCAGGTATTATATCCCTTAGTATATAGCCCTCTATGTGTATTACTGTATATCATGTATTATATCCCTTAGTATATACTCCTCTATGTGTATTACTGTATATCATGTATTATATCCCTTAGTATATAGCCCTCTATGTGTATTACTGTATATCATGTATTATATCCCTTAGTATATAGTCCTCTATGTGTATTACTGTATATCATGTATTATACCCCTTAGTATATAGCCCTCTATGTGTATTACTGTATATCATGTATTATATCCCTTAGTATATAGCCCTCTATGTGTATTACTGTATATCATGTATTATACCCCTTAGTATATAGCCCTCTATGTGTATTACTGTATATCATGTATTATATCCCTTAGTATATAGCCCTCTATGTGTATTACTGTATATCATGTATTATATCCCTTAGTATATAGCCCTCTATGTGTATTACTGTATATCATGTATTATATCCCTTAGTATATAGTCCTCTATGTGTATTACTGTATATCATGTATTATACCCCTTAGTATATAGTCATCTATGTGTATTACTGTATATTATGTATTATACCCCTTAGTATATAGTCATCTATGTGTATTACTGTATATCCTGTATTATATCCCTTAGTATATAGTCCTCTATGTGTATTACTGTATATCATGTATTATATCCCTTAGTATATACTCCTCTATGTGTATTACTGTATATTATGTATTATATCCCTTAGTATATAGTCATCTATGTGTATTACTGTATATCATGTATTATATCCCTTAGTATATATTCCTCTATGTGTATTACTGTATATCATGTATTATATCCCTTAGTATATAGCCCTCTATGTGTATTACTGTATATCATGTATTATACCCCTTAGTATATAGTCCTCTATGTGTATTACTGTATATTATGTATTATATCCCTTAGTATATAGTCATCTATGTGTATTACTGTATATCATGTATTATACCCCTTAGTATATAGCCCTCTATGTGTATTACTGTATATCATGTATTATATCCCTTAGTATATAGTCCTCTATGTGTATTACTGTATAACATGTATTATATCCCTTAGTATATAGTCCTCTATGTGTATTACTGTATATTATGTATTATATCCCTTAGTATATAGTCATCTATGTGTATTACTGTATATCATGTATTATACCCCTTAGTATATAGTCCTCTATGTGTATTACTGTATATTATGTATTATATCCCTTAGTATATAGCCCTCTATGTGTATTACTGTATATTATGTATTATATCCCTTAGTATATAGTCATCTATGTGTATTACTGTATATCATGTATTATATCCCTTAGTATATAGTCCTCTATGTGTATTACTGTATATCATGTATTATATCCCTTAGTATATAGTCCTCTATGTGTATTACTGTATATCATGTATTATATCCCTTAGTATATAGTCCTCTATGTGTATTACTGTATATCATGTATTATATCCCTTAGTATATAGTCCTCTATGTGTATTACTGTATATCATGTATTCTATCCCTTAGTATATAGTCCTCTATGTGTATTACTGTATATCATGCATTATATCCCTTAGTATATAGTCCTCTATGTGTATTACTGTATATCATGTATTATATCCCTTAGTATATAGTCCTCTATGTGTATTACTGTACATCATGCATTATACCCCTTAGTATATATCCCTCTATGTGTATTACTGTATATCATGTATTATATCCCTTAGTATATAGTCCTCTATGTGTATTACTGTATATCATGTATTATATCCCTTAGTATATAGTCCTCTATGTGTATTACTGTATATCATGTATTATATCCCTTAGTATATAGTCCTCTATGTGTATTACTGTATATCATGTGTTATATCCCTTAGTATATAGTCCTCTATGTGTATTACTGTATATCATGTATTATATCCCTTAGTATATAGTCCTCTATGTGTATTACTGCATATTATGTATTATATCCCTTAGTATATAGTCCTCTATGTATATTACTGTATATCATGTATTATACCCCTTAGTATATAGTCCTCTATGTATATTACTGTATATCATGTATTATATCCCTTAGTATATAGTCCTCTGTGTGTATTAGTGTATATCATGTATTATATCCCTTAGTATATAGTCCTCTATGTGTATTACTGTATATCATGTATTATATCCCTTAGTATATAGTCCTCTATGTGTATTACTGTATATCATGTATTATATCCCTTAGTATATAGCCCTCTATGTGTATTACTGTATATCATGTATTATATCCCTTAGTATATAGTCCTCTATGTGTATTACTGTATATCATGTATTATATCCCTTAGTATATAGTCCTCTATGTGTATTACTGTATATTATGTATTATATCCCTTAGTATATAGTCATCTATGTGTATTACTGTATATCATGTATTATATCCCTTAGTATATAGTCCTCTATGTGTATTACTGTATATCATGTGTTATATCCATTAGTATATAGCCATCTATGTGTATTACTGTATATCATGTATTATATCCCTTAGTATATAGCCCTCTATGTGTATTACTGTATATCATGTATTATATCCCTTAGTATATAGTCCTCTATGTGTATTACTGTATATCATGTATTATATCCCTTAGTATATAGCCCTCTATGTGTATTACTGTATATCATGTATTATATCCCTTAGTATATAGTCCTCTATGTGTATTACTGTATATCATGTATTATATCCCTTAGTATATAGTCCTCTATGTGTATTACTGTATATCATGTATTATATCCCTTAGTATATAGTCCTCTATGTGTATTACTGTATATCATGTATTATATCCCTTAGTATATAGTCCTCTATGTGTATTACTGTATATCATGTATTATATCCCTTAGTATATAGCCCTCTATGTGTATTACTGTATATCATGTATTATATCCCTTAGTATATAGTCCTCTATGTGTATTACTGTATATCATGTATTATATCCCTTAGTATATAGTCCTCTATGTGTATTACTGTATATCATGTATTATATCCCTTAGTATATAGTCCTCTATGTGTATTACTGTATATCATGTATTATATCCCTTAGTATATAGCCCTCTATGTGTATTACTGTATATCATGTATTATATCCCTTAGTATATAGCCCTCTATGTGTATTACTGTATATCATGTATTATATCCCTTAGTATATAGCCCTCTATGTGTATTACCGTATATCATGTATTATATCCCTTAGTATATAGCCCTCTATGTGTATTACTGTATATCATGTATTATATCCCTTAGTATATAGTCCTCTATGTGTATTACTGTATATCATGTATTATATCCCTTAGTATATAGTCCCCTATGTGTATTACTGTATATCATGTATTATACCCCTTAGTATATAGTCCTCTATGTGTATTACTGTATATCATGTATTATCTCCCTTAGTATATAGACCTCTATGTGTATTACTGTATATCATGTATTATATCCCTTAGTATATAGTCCTCTATGTGTATTACTGTATATCATGTATTATATCCCTTAGTATATAGTCCTCTATGTGTATTACTATATATCATGTATTATATCTCCTAGTATATAGTCCTCTATGTGTATTACTGTATATCATGTATTATATCCCTTAGTATATAGTCCTCTATGTGTATTACTGTATATCATGTATTATATCCCTTAGTATATAGTCCTCTATGTGTATTACTGTATATCATGTATTATATCCCTTAGTATATAGCCCTCTATGTGTATTACTGTATATCATGTATTATATCCCTTAGTATATAGTCCTCTATGTGTATTACTGTATATCATGTATTATATCCCTTAGTATATAGCCCTCTATGTGTATTACTGTATATCATGTATTATATCCCTTAGTATATAGCCCTCTATGTGTATTACTGTATATCATGTATTATATCCCTTAGTATATAGTCCTCTATGTGTATTACTGTATATCATGTATTATATCCCTTAGTATATAGCCCTCTATGTGTATTACTATATATCATGTATTATATCCCTTAGTATATAGTCCTCTATGTGTATTACTGTATATCATGTATTATACCCCTTAGTATATATTCCTCTATGTGTATTACTATATATCATGTATTATATCCCTTAGTATATACTCCTCTATGTGTATTACTGTATATCATGTATTATATCCCTTAGTATATAGCCCTCTATGTGTATTACTGTATATCATGTATTATATCCCTTAGTATATAGTACTCTATGTGTATTACTGTATATCATGTATTATATCCCTTAGTATATAGTCCTCTATGTGTATTACTGTATATCATGTATTATATCCCTTAGTATATAGCCCTCTATGTGTATTACTGTATATCATGTATTATATCCCTTAGTATATACTCCTCTATGTGTATTACTGTATATCATGTATTATACCCCTTAGTATATAGTCCTCTATGTGTATTACTGTATATCATGTATTATATCCCTTAGTATATAGTCCTCTATGTGTATTACTGTATAGCATGTATTATCTCCCTTAGTATATAGCCCTCTATGTGTATTACTGTATATCATGTATTATATCCCTTAGTATATAGTCCTCTATGTGTATTACTGTATATCAGGTATTATATCCCTTAGTATATAGCCCTCTATGTGTATTACTGTATATCATGTATTATATTCCTTAGTATATAGCCCTCTATGTGTATTACTGTATATCATGTATTACACCCCTTAGTATATAGTCCTCTATGTGTATTACTGTATATCATGTATTATATCCCTTAGTATATAGTCCTCTATGTGTATTACTGTATATCATGTATTATATCCCTTAGTATATAGTCCTCTATGTGTATTACTGTATATCATGTATTATACCCCTTAGTATATAGTCCTCTATGTGTATTACTGTATATCATGTATTATATCCCTTAGTATATAGCCCTCTTTGTGTGTTACTGTATATCATGTATTATATCCCTTAGTATATAGCCCTCTATGTGTATTACTGTATATCATGTATTATACCCCTTAGTATATAGTCCTCTATGTGCATTACTGTATATCATGTATTATATCCCTTAGTATATAGTCCTCTATGTGTATTACTGTATATCATGTATTATATCCCTTAGTATATAGCCCTCTATGTGTATTACTGTATATCATGTATTATATCCCTTAGTATATAGTCCTCTATGTGTATTACTGTATATCATGTATTATACCCCTTAGTATATAGTCCTCTATGTGTATTACTGTATATCATGTATTATATCCCTTAGTATATAGTCCTCTATGTGTATTACTGTATATCATGTATTATATCCCTTAGTATATAGTCCTCTATGTGTATTACTGTATATCATGTATTATATCCCTTAGTATATAGTCCTCTATGTGTATTACTGTATATCATGTATTATATCCCTTAGTATATAGTCCTCTATGTGTATTACTGTATATCATGTATTATATCCCTTAGTATATAGTCCTCTATGTGTATTACTGTATATCATGTATTATACCCCTTAGTATATAGCCCTCTATGTGTATTACTGTATATCATGTATTATATCCCTTAGTATATAGTCCTCTATGTGTATTACTGTATATCATGTATTATATCCCTTAGTATATAGCCCTCTATGTGTATTACTGTATATCATGTATTATGCTATCACCTATGAGCTCCTTGTATTATACATTGTATTACACATAGCCGGGTTCTGTGTAACAGGTGACAGGTGACTTTGCTCTCTGGCTGCTCCCCCTCCCTTACACCTGATACATAATTACACAGGACGATGAATAAAGCTTCTAGTAATAACCTGTGGATGAGCGGAGCGGCCCCCTCCTCACATCTCAGTCCCGGTGCCGCCCACATGTACAATTCCCTGGCCGGACGCCTCATTCACCATCATAATTACAGAGCAGGAACCAGATTATCCCTGAGATCAGACTCCAGAGAACAAAGACAAACTTCTCGCTATTTACTACCAGAAACTTCCTGCACATTGGGAATTGGAGGCTGAATTTTCTCTTAACTCATCTGTTCCAGGAGGAAAATGGATGAATGATGGATCGGCACTGACTGTCATGTATCTGACTGCAAGGCATTGTGGGAAATGTGCTATACAATCCAATACTACACAGTGTAATACAATATCATATGTTACATAATAATATTATCCATAAAATGTAACATAACACAACACAATATAATAAACACAATATAATCTTCTATCATATAAAACCTAATAATAATAGAAGGTTCTGGTCACATCCACAGAATTGTTTTATACTGGGGGGGGGGGGGGTACTGTATATATTTTATGGGGCCAGAATTGTTTTATACTGGGGGGGGGGGGTGCAGTATATATTATATGGGGCCAGATTTCAGCTGGGGGGGCTGTATATGGGATACAGTATATTACTAAGCTGGGGGGGGCTGTATATTAGAGGGTGCTATATATTCACATTGGTCAGGGGAGCACTGTATGTAAAATCGTGTAACATAATAACAGGGTGGGATATATTAGTTATAGGATACAATAGATTACTTTGCATCATTTAAACCAAATGTTGGGGGGGGTCTGTATTAATAAATTGGGGGTGTTGTATATTGATTGGTGCTGTGTATGCTATAATTTCAGTAGAAATATACATGAAGGGATATTTTATATGTGGGGAGAGTGCGGTCAGTTGAGTTGTGAGGGGTATATATTATTTAGGAGCGCATTGTTGTTATCCAGGAGACTTTATACTGTAAGTGACTGTGGTATTTTTAGGGACGCCGGGTGGAGATGCTGCACAGAGCTGAAGACATCTGCCAGTGAATTCAGCAGCGATACGTAATGGATTGAAGAACCAGGAATAAAGTCGTCCTGATGGAAGAGATTGTCATCTATAAGGTACTAGATGTCACTAATGACTCCCAAAACCTGTTGTCAGTAACACACTGTCAGGGAGCTGCCTGTGGCGATGTTAGTTGTTAGTAAAGTTTTCAACATTTACTTAACAGGGAGCGGGGAGGGGGGGGGGCAGCATTTTAATATTCGCCTCAGGCAGCAAATATGCTAGTATCGGCCCTGATGTGCAGTGTGTACTATGTGCAGTGTGTACTATGTGCAGTGTGTACTATGTGGAGTGTGTACTATGTGGAGTGTGTACTATGTGCAGTGTGTACTATGTGCAGTGTGTACTATGTGCAGTGTGTGCTATGTGCAGTGTGTGCTGTGTGCAGTGTGTGCTATGTGCAGTGTGTACTATGTGTAGTGTGTGCTATGTGCAGTGTGTGCTATGTGCAGTGTGTGCTGTGTACAGTGTGTGCTGTGTGCAGTGTGTGCGGTGTGTGCTATGTGCAATGTGTGCAGTGTGTGCTGTGTGCAGTCTGTACTGTGTGCAGTGTGTGCTGTGTGCAGTGTGTACTATGTGCAGGGTGTACTATGTGTGGTGTGTGCTATGTGCAGTGTGTACACTGAGGAATGTGTATATATAGGTAGCAGCTAGTGATCACTTATATACGATGGACTCTGTACATATAGATTGTGGCTGGTGATATGTAACTGTTGGTGGCAGCTGGTGATGGATCATGTACCATGGACTCTGTACAAATAGATGGCGTCTGGTGATGGATCATGTACTATGGACTCTGTACAAATAGATGGCGTCTGGTGATGGATCATGTACTATGGACTCTGTACATATAGATGGCGGCTGGTGATAGATCATGTACCATGGACTCTGTACATATAGATGGCGGCTGGTGATGGATCATGTACCATGGACTCTGTACATATAGATGGCGGCTGGTGATAGATCATGTACCATGGACTCTGTACATATAGATGGCGGCTGGTGATGGATCATGTACCATGGACTCTGTACATATAGATGGCGGCTGGTGATGGATCATGCACCATGGACTCTGTACATATAGATGGCGGCTGGTGATGAATCATGTACCATGGACTCTGTACATATAGATGGCGGCTGGTGATGTATCATGTACCATAGACTCTGTACAAATAGATGGCGGCCGGTGATTGATCATGTACCATGGACTCTGTACATATAGATGGCGGCTGGTGATAGATCATGTACCATGTACTCTGTACATATAGATGGTGGCTGATGATGGATCATGTACTATGGACTCTTTACATATAGATGGCGGCTGGTGATGGATCATGTACCATGGACTCTGTACATATAGATGGCTGGTGATGGATCATGTACCATGTACTCTGTACATATAGATGGCTGGTGATGGATCATGTACCATGTACTCTGTGCATAAAGATGGCGGCTGGTGATGGATCATGTACCATGGACTCTGTACATATAGATGGTGACTGGTGATGGATCATGTACCATGTACTCTGTACATATAGATGGCGGCTGGTGATGGATCATGTACCATGGACTCTGTACATATAGATGGCGGCTGGTGATGGATCATGTACTATGGACTCTGTACATATAGATGGCGGCTGGTGATGGATCATGTACCATGGAATCTGTACATATAGATGGCAGCTGGTGATGGATCATGTACCAGGTACTCTGTGCATAAAGATGGCGGCTGGTGATGGATCATGTACCATGGACTCTGTACATATAGATGGTGACTGGTGATGGATCATGTACCATGGACTCTGTACATATAGATGGCGGCTGGTGATGGCTCATGTATCATGGACTCTGTACATATAGATGGCGGCTGGTGATGGATCATGTACCATGGACTCTGTACATATAGATGGCGGCTGGTGATGGGTCATGTACCATGGACTCTGTACATATAGATGGTGACTGGTGATGGATCATGTACCATGGACTCTGTACATATAGATGGCGGCTGGTGATGGCTCATGTATCATGGACTCTGTACATATAGATGGCGGCTGGTGGTGGATCATGTACCATGGACTCTGTACATATAGATGGCGGCTGGTGATGGGTCATGTACCATGGACTCTGTACATATAGATGGTGACTGGTGATGGATCATGTACCATGGACTCTGTACATATAGATGGCGGCTGGTGATGGGTCATGTACCATGGACTCTGTACATAGAGATGGTGACTGGTGATGGATCATGTACCATGGACTCTGTACATATAGATGGCGGCTGGTGATGGATCATGTACCATGGACTCTGTACATATAGATGGCGGCTGGTGATGGATCATGTACCATGGACTCTGTACATATAGATGGCGGCTGGTGATGGATCATGCACCATGGACTCTGTACATATAGATAGTGGCTGCTGATGGATCATGTACTATGGACTCTGTACATATAGATGGCGGCTGGTGATGGATCATGTATAGAGATGAGCGAACTTACTCGTCCGAGCTTGATGCTCGTTCGAGCATTAGCGTACTCGAAACTGCTCGTTGCTCGGACGAGTATTTCGCCCGCTCGAGAAAATGGCATCTTGCGCCGTTTTGCTTTTTGGCGGCCAGAAACAGAGCCAATCACAAGCCAGGAGACTCCGCACTCCACCCAGCATGACGTGGTACCCTTACACGTCGATAGCAGTGGTTGGCTGGCCAGATCAGGTGACCCTGGAATAGACTAGCCCCTGCCCGCGCTGCTCGGATCATTCTCTGTCTGGATGCCGCTAGGGAGAGAGCTGCTGCTGGTCAGGGAAAGCGTTAGGCTGTTCTATTAGAATAGTGTTAGGCAGGAGTGAGTCTACAAGAACCCAACAGCCCTTCTTAGGGCTACAATAACGTTTTATTTTGCTTTTTTTTGTTTTCTTGTGGCTGAGCTTGCTGGCATTAGTAGTGCAGCTACTACCATATTGTGAGGAATTTGCATTGAGACTTGGGACCATTGTGCTTAGCTCTTAGTGACACACATATCCATCTCGAACACCAAAGTGGGACAATTTATTAGGGGTTTGATTTCAATTAGGCACAGTCTGCCAGTTTCTTTTTATTTTACATTTATTTTTTCATAACTCAGCGTCATCTCATCTGGCATAGCAGTGTGCTTTCATAGTTGGCTAGAAAATAGCCATAGGAGAATCCAAACGGCTTACTTAGGCCTACAATAGCGTTATATATTTTCTTTCTGGTTGATCTGCTGGTGGCTGGCCTTGCTGTAGTGCATCTACTACCATATTGTGAGAAATTTGCAGTGAGACTTGGGACCGTTGTGTTTAGCGCTTAGTGACGCACATATCCATCGCAAACACCGAAGTGGGACAATTTATTAGGGGTTTGATTTCAATTAGGCACAGTCTGGCATTTACTTTTTATTTTACGTTTATTTTTTGATAACTCAGCATCATCTCATCTGGCACAGCAGTGTGCTTTCATAGTTGGCTAGAAAATAGCCATAGCAATAGGATAGCATTGTTTGGTTTTAAAAACTAAAAAACACAAAAAAAAAAAAAAGCACCAAAAAAAACTAAAAAAAATTAAAGTTTTAACTTTCATTTTCAAAATGTTTAACCCGAGGGCTAGGGGTAGAGGACAAGGGCGGGGACGTGGGCGTCCAACTACTGCAGGGGTCAGAGGCCGTGGTCCTGGGCGGGGTGAGACACCACCTGCCGATGAGGGAGCAGGGGAACGCCGCAGAGCTACACTCCCTAGGTTCATGTCTCAAGTTACTGGGACTCGTGGTAGAGCACTGTTGAGGCCAGAACAGTGCGAACAGGTGATGTCGTGGATTGCCGACAATGTTTCTAGCAATTTGTCCACCAGTCAGTCTTCCACGCAGTCCACCCATGTCACCGAAATCGGCACTCCTCCAGCTCCTGCACCTCAGCCTCCTCCCCCCCAGTATGCCCCCTCCCAGGAAAATTTGGCATTTAAACCGGCATACTCTGAGGAACTGTTTTCTGGACCCTTCCCAGAGTCACAAACCACTTGTCCGGTTGCTGCTGAGCTCTTTTCCGATGCCCAGGTTTTACACCGGTCGCAGTCTGTGGGTCATGATGACCTTCTTGACGTAGTGGAAGAAGTGTGTAAAGAGGTGTCCGACGATGAGGAGACACGGTTGTCAGACAGTGGTGAAGTTGTTGTCAGGGCAGGAAGTCCGAGGGGGGAGCAGACTGAGGGATCGGAGGATGATGAGGTGACAGACCCAAGCTGGGTTGAGAGGCCGGGTGAACACAGTGCTTCTGAGATGGAGGAGAGTCCTCGACCAGAACAGGTTGGAAGAGGCAGTGGTGGGGCCAGACGGAGAGGCAGGGCCAGAGCTGGTGCATCAGCGCCAAATGTGTCACGTAGTGAAGCTCCCGTGGCGAGGGCTAGATTTTCAGAAGTCTGGAGGTTCTTTAAGGAAACACCGGATGACCGACGGACTGTGGTGTGCAACCTTTGCCAAACCAGGATCAGCAGGGGTTCCACCACTACTAGCTTAACTACCACCAGTATGCGCAGGCACTCAGTGGCACCAAGCCCGTTCACCTCCGGCCGTGCACACCACTGCTCCTTCCCCTGTCTCAGCTGATAGTCAGCCCCCTGCCCAGGACCCTGGCCCAAAAACCCCATCTTCGCCTCCACGATCCTCCACAGCATCCACCAGCATTCAGCTCTCCATACCCCAGACGCTGGAGCGCATAGTATAGTGCAACCCATCCGCACGCCCAAGCCCTCAACGTCCACATCTCCAGATTGCTTAGCCTGGAGATGCTGCCCTATAGGCTGGTAGAGACCGAGGCCTTTCGCAACCTCAGGGCGGCGGCCGCCCCTCGGTATTCGGTCCCCAGCCGCCACTACTTTTCCCGATGTGCCGTCCCAGCCCTGCACCAGCAGCATGCCTGGCCCATGTGTTAAATCTGATCGTTCAGCGGTTCCTCAAGACATACCCCAATCTGTCTGATTTGCTCACGAAAGTGCGCCGCATCTGTGCGCATTTCAGGAAGTCCAGCACAGATGCTGCCACTCTCAGGGCAGCGCAGCGCCGCCTCCAACTGCCCGCTCACCGACTGTTGTGCGACGTGCCCACGAGGTGGAATTCAACATTAACCATGTTATCCAGAGTTTACCAGCAGCGCAGAGCGATTGTAGACTGCCAGATGTCAACTTCCACCAGAACTGGTTGTCAGGTCAGTCAGTTTCCTCAAGTCTACAATGAGGAGTGGACGTGGATGTCTGATATCTGTCAGGTGCTGAATAACTTTGAGGAGTCAACACAGATGGTCAGTGGCGATGCCGCCATCATCAGCCTCACCATCCCGCTGCTTGGCCTGTTGAAAAACTCTCTGATCAGCGTGAAGTCGGAAGCTTTGCGCTCGTCACAAGAGACGGGGGAAGAAGATTCCCTTGTTGATAGCCAAAGCACCCTCAGGTCTGTTTCTCAGCACATATCGGAGGAGGTTGAGGAGGAAGAGGAGGAGAATGTTGGCGAGACAGAAGAGGGGACCATTGTTCAGTCCTTCACTGTTCAGCGTATATGGGCAGAAGAAGAGGAGTTGGAGGAGGAGGAAATGGACAGTCAGGCCAGTGAGGGGAGTGAATTCTTGCGTGTTGGGAATCTGGCGCATATGGCAGATTTCATGCTAGGCTGCCTATCCCATGACCCTCGCGTTCAAAGAATTTATTCCAGCACCGATTACTGGGTATTCACTCTCCTGGACCCACGGTACAAGCAAAATCTTTCCACTCTCATCCCTGGAGAGGAAAGGAGTTTGAGAATGCATGAATACCAGCAGGCCCTGGTGCACAAGCTGAAACAGTATTTCCCTTCTGACAGCGCTAGCGGCAGAGGGCGTACTTCTGCGGGACAAGTAGCGAGGGAGAGTAGGCGAGCAGGCAGCTTGTCCAGCACTGGCAAGGGTACGCTTTACAAGGCTTTTGCCAGCTTTATGTCACCCCAGCAAGACACTGTCACCTGTCCCCAGTCTCGGCAGAGTAGGGCTGATCTTTACAGAAAGATGGTGAGGGAGTACGTAGCTGACCATACCATCGTCCTAAATGATCACACAGCTCCCTACAACTACTGGGTTTCAAAGCTTGACATGTGGCACGAACTGGCGCTGTACGCCTTGGAGGTTCTTGCCTGCCCTGCCGCTAGCGTGTTGTCCGAGCGGGTTTTCAGTGCAGCTGGTGGCATCATCACTAGAGATGAGCGAGTATACTCGTCCGAGTATTTCCACTGCTCGAGATCGAGCATTTAATTAAAAAAACACAGTGAAGAATAATGAAAAATAGAATAAAAACAGTGAACACAGTGAACACAGGATCATTTAAGTGAAAAACACAGTGAAAAACACAGTGAAGAATAGATTACAGATGTTCGGCACATCTGCTTACCTGTCGGAAGATATGCGCGGAACGGTGCGAATAAAATAGTATGTGAAGCGAGTGGAGGCATAACGGCATGACGTAGACGCGTCACGCTGCACAGCCGCCCCGCCAACTCTCCCTGCTCTTCCCGGCTGACCTGGCTGTCGCACGTTGGATGTTGGGAGACTCCGTGGAGCGCTGACTTGTCAGCTTCTGCGGCGCTGCAGCGGGGTGCGGTCACCCTTTTTCTATCTGATGGGCTCCCTGCTCCGTACGCATGAAGGTGGACGGCTGGAGGTGTATCAAGGAGACAGAATCTCTGCTGCAAGGTGGATCATGGTCTCGGAGGACGCGCTGACCTGACTCGAATTGGACTCGGATATCGCTGCTGAGGCGGCGTGGCCGGGGCTTTCTCCGTGGTGTCGGCGTGGTCGGGAGTCAGATCCTGCAGTTATCTCATGCCTGGTTTCCATCTTCCTCCACTACGTGACTACTAATTGCTGGAGTCTTTCGGAGCCTTTCTACAGGATGGGTGAGATGTATCTGGATACAGTTTCTCCTCTGCTGTGCTTTATGTGCTACTAACGGGTTGACTTGTTGCTTTGCTAATATAATACTAGCATCAAAACTTTTTTTTCCCTCTTTAACCTAACTTTAACTACGAGGATTTGCTTCTCCGCCGTCATTCATCCGTCACTAACCAGCTTGCAATATATGGATGTCAGCTTCATACTAACCTTTTTTCTAACCACTGTTGCAGGTTGTGTGGACATTAGTAGGAACTGTACAGAATTTTGTTAGCGTTTTATCGCTTCCTATATTGGGCCTGCGTATCATGTTTAAAAGGCCCTCTTTTTCTTTGATACAAATTTTGTGGCTTCCTGCTGTGTGAGACGTGTGTATGTCATAATTTTACTGTTATCAGTTTGGTGTCAATTATTGAAAATTTGTTACATTTGTTGGGATTGGTAGTAGAGGTTACAGACCTTTTATGATGCCACCCAAAAATACCTCAAGGAAATCCCTAGGCACAACATCTCCTAGGGAGAAAGATAAAGGAGGGTCCAAAGGGGATAACTCCACGAAACTAGACAAATTATGGAAGTCCCCATCAGTGAAAACACGTACCGGTTTGACAACACAGAAAAACCCCGATTATGAGGGTCAGGACCCCAAAAATAGACCACAGGAATCGAGATTTGCTGTGTTAGAGGATGAAGAACAGGTGGGGGAAGAGGCAGGAGCGGGGGGAGAAAAAGCGATGCTTAGAGAGATCCTTGACTCTATAAAAATCTGCAACTCTGCCATATTGGATCTCACAGACCAGGTGGGCGCTTTGAGAGGAGATGTCTCTCTCTTGAGGGAGGATTTGAATAGGGTCAGAGATAAGCAGAAAATAGCTGAGGATAAAATTGTCAATATTGAGAAAGAGATAAGCACTCTAAAAAAAGTTACGTCCTCACTGGAAACCGAAAATAAGGCCCTTAAAGGGAAATTCGCCGATATGGAGGATCGCTCAAGGAGATCTAATTTGAGGGTTATAGGGATACCAGAAAAGGCTGAGGGAGAGGACCCTGTTACTTTTATTAAAGAGTGGCTTCTAGAGAGAATAGGGAAGGAGCACCTCTCCCCTAACTTTGGTATAATACGTGCACATAGAATTTCAGCAGCATCCTATATTCCTGGTAACAACCCCCGGACCTTTATTTGTAAAACACTACTTTCTAGAGATTGGGATATAATATTACGAAGAGCACGTGACTTAAAAGATCTATCAATTCAGGGGGTAAAAGTAGCGCTTTATCCGGACTTCTCTAGGGATACCCCTCAAAAAAGAAAAAGTTTTTTAGAGGTGAAAAAAAGGTTGAGAGATAAGGGTATCATCTACTCAATGATGTTCCCGGCAAAATTAAAAATTATTTTTCAAGGCCAGTCCCCGTTTTTCAGTACGCCAGACCAAGCGTCCGATTGGTTAGACCTTAAGGGACTATGAATCGTAAGACACAGATGGGTAATAAGTATTTCTTTAGGTCAGTCTCGAGGGAGCAGGGGTTGGATGGGGGCGGGTAAGTGGTCTAAGTAGGAAAAGTTCTACCATGGTAGGACAGGTGATTGGGGTTTGGGGGGAGGGACGCTTCGTTGCTGGAGATGATGTTTGGTTGTTTCCTTTTCCCTTTACTTTATCCAATGGGCACTAGGTTTATATCTTGGAATATAAGAGGGCTGAAAGACCGTCTGAAGCGTTGCATTATTTTTGACTACATTATTAAGCAACTTCCTGCAATTGTGATTCTGTTAGAGACACATCTTGACAATGACTCGCTAGCGTTAGTAGACCGGAGGTGGGCTAGCCAGGTCTACAACTCATTCTATTCCTCATTTTCTAGAGGGGTATCAATTTTGGTCCATAGATCAATCAGTTTTCAAGTTTCAGAGGCTTTGTGTGATATAGAGGGGAGATTTGTTTTTTTGTATGGGATGTTAGAAGGCACCAAATGTATTGTAGCAGGTGTATATATACCACCGCCCTTTAGATATGATGTTCTGATAAGCCTGATGCGGTTCCTGGAGAGGGTCGGCGACTGCCCCGTATTGGCCCTGGGCGACTTCAACTCTGTTATGTCAGAGAAGAAGGACCGTTTAGGGAAAAGGAATATGGCAGGTACAACCGCGGTGGACACCCCCTTCTCCAGGTTCTGTCAGGAAGTAGGCTTGAGAGATGTGTGGAGGTCCTTAAATGGGGATCTGCCAGTATATTCATGTTATAATCGCTCTCATAATTCTTTCTCTAGGATCGATTTGGCACTGGTCAATGACTATGCCTTCGGTTGGGTTCGGAAAATTCGTTATGATAATCGGTCCATTTCTGACCATTCCCCATTGGTTCTTGAGCTGTCTGCCTCAACTAAACCTGCTTTTAGGTTCTGGAAACTTAATGCGCACTGGCTGTCCCTATTAACAGATGAGGACAAAATCAAGAGGGAAATATGCAGTTTTATATCTGCTAACAAGACCGCTGATAATTTGGGATTAGTCTGGGATGCGCTGAAATCCTTCCTTAGAGGGATAATAAATTCAGAAATTATATTTCTGCGTAAACAATGGGCTAGACAAGAGAGGACCCTAAAGGAGGAAGCTAAAAAAAGAGAAAGGGACTATCAGGTAAACCGTTCGCAAGACTCATATGATAGATTTAATAAAGCACAAGAGGAGTACAATAGGTGCATCGCCAATAAGGCTATGCAGAAGTTATTCTTCCTGGATCAGAAGACACACTGCGAGAGTGGCTCTCCCTCAAAAGGGCTCTTGCAAAAAGTCAAAGATCAGTGGTATCTTTTTACAGTTTTTCCAAAATATTTATTCCTCAGATTTGGAGGCGTCAGTAGAGGATATAGGTCACTATTTAGATAATATCCAGTTTCCTAGGTTAATGAAACATAGAGCAGATAGGTTAACTTGCCCAATATCCATCTCAGAGCTCGAGGAGTCTCTCTCATCCTCTAGACGTAACTCCTCACCAGGGTTGGACGGGCTACCTCTAGAAATTTATAATAGATTTGGCTCCATTCTCCTACCTTTTATGGTGGAGATATGGGAGTCGGTACAGGGGTACCAGGACTACCCGAGTCCTGGTATGAGGCATGTATAGTCTTGTTACCAAAAAAAAATGAGGACCCTCTGGAGGCTGAATCCTACCGCCCGATCTCTCTTCTCAATACCGATGCTAAACTGGTGGCCAAATTGCTGTCGAACAGATTAAAAGACTGCGCGTCAACACTTATACATGAGGACCAATGCGGCTTTGTGGCCGGTCGCCAGGGTAAAACTAATATAAGACGGTTGTTCGCGGGCCTTCAGCTGGGACGGGGGGAGTCGCGCTCCATCCTGTCATTGGACGCCTCCAAAGCCTTTGATAGGGTGGAGTGGGACTTCCTCTGGGAAGTGCTGCATAGGTTTGGGCTGGGTAGTAGATTCGTGGATTGGGTTAGACTCTTTTATCAGGCCCCTAGGGTCTGTATCAGAATAAATGGCGACTACTCTCCATTTTTTACTCTGTCTAGGGGTACCAGGCAGGGATGCCCACTGTCTCCGCTAGTATTTGCTTTTTATATAGAACCAATGGCAATAAAACTCAGGGCCGATAGGGAGATAGGGGGCGGAGGACTAGCTGGACCTATGGATAAGATTATGTTGTACGCCGACAATGTCCTTCTCTGCCTAAAAGATTCTAATACATCTGTTCCAAAAGCCCTGAAGGTTATTAGGGAGTTTGGAAGGGTTTCAGGCTTTCAGATTAATACCCACAAATCTATTTTGGCCCCACTCGACAATGAATCTCAGCTTAATTTGACTCAGTTGGATTTAAAGATCTCATCCTCATGCGAATATCTAGGCTTAAAGATTACACCAAATGTGGAGGATTACATACCTCTGAATCTGGCCCCACTATTATCATTAAATTAATCAATTAAAAAATAAGGTGAACACATGGAATACGTTACCTTTAAATCGAGCAGAAAGAATTGTTCTTACTAAGAGCATCTTGCTGCCCCAAATGTTATACGTATTATGCAACTCGCCATGTTGGATTGGCAAGAAATGGTTCGGTTTTATCAGAGCGATTATAAATAAATTACTTTGGGGGAGAAAAAGGGTCCGTATTAAACAGGAAACGTTAATGGTAAACAAGGAGAGGGGCGGACTTTCGCTCCCGTCCTTTTACCATTATTTTTTGGCGGCACAGATTCAGTATATTCTGGAAAATAAATGTTCCACGGTATTTCAGATGATCAGTGTTCGGGTGGGGCGGAGATTTGAGTCCATGCCCGCCCTACTGGAATCCGGTCACCTGATATGTCATGCTAGAAAAAAATTCCATCTGGCGGAGTTATTGGAGAACACCTGGAGAGATTTTAAGAAGGTATATGGGATTAAGGGGGGATTTAAATTTACCCCGTTATGGGGCAATCCAAATTTTTTAGAACTATATAAAATGGAGGATGTCAGGTTTTGGGGAAAAAAAGGGATTATCTCCGTGGAGCATTTGGAGGAACAGGGGAGGTTACCGTCTTTTCAGTTTTGGTGCACGAAGGGGATTTTGGAGGAGAAAGATTATTTTAGGTATTGTCAATTAGCACATGCATTTAGGAAAGAATTATATCATGATAAGTTCACGATACACGATGGTGGTAAATGCTCTGAAATTTTAGGGTTAGAGCCGGCACTCCTGAATTTGTCCAGGATTTATCGTCTGTTAAGATCTGAAATTGATCAGAACTTCAGCCATATAAGTCAAGTAAAATGGGTAAAGCAGGTGGGTTGAATCACAGCAGCACAATGGCGAGATATATATAAAAATGTGGTTAGATCCACAATTAATTTAACCCCTTAAGGACGCAGGGTTTTTCGGCTAAATTCTCGCTCTCCAACTTCAAAAATCCATAACTTTTTCATTTTTACGTGTACAGACCTGTGTGAGGGCTTATTTTGTGCGTAACAAATTTTACTTTCCCGTAATGTTATTTATTTTAACATGCCGTGTACTGCGAAGCTGAAAAAAAATTCCAAATGTGGAAAAATTGAAAAAAAACCGCACGTGCGTCACGTTCTTGTGGGCTCAGTTTTTACGACTTTCACTCTTCGCTCCAAATAACACGCCTGCTTTATTCTTTGGTTCGGTGCGATCGCGGTGATACCAAATTTATATAGGTTTTATTGTGTTTTAATACATTTTCAAAAATTAAACGAATGTGTACAAAAAAGAAAAAAAAATTTTTGCCATCTTCTGACGCTAATAACTTTTTGATACTTTGGCGCACGGAAATGTGTGAGGGGTCATTTTTTGCGAAATGAGGCGACGTTTTCATTGCTACCATTTTGAGGTCTGTGCGACATTTTGATCATTTTTTATTTCATTTTTTATGTGATGTAAAAAGGTGTAAAAGTCGCATTTCAGACATTTGGGCGCCATTTCCCGCCTCGGAGGTCACCGCCGGCCGTAACCGTTTTTATATTTTGATAGATCGGGCATTTTGGGACGCGGCGATACCTAATGTGTCTGTGATTTTTACTGTTTATTATGTTTTATATCCGTTCTAGGGAAAGGGGGGTGATTTGAACTTTTAATATTTTATTAATTTTTTTTATTTTTTAAACTTTTTTTTTCTTTTTTTTTATTTACTATTTTTTAGACCATCTAGGGTACATTAACCCTAGATGATCAGATCGCTCCTACCATATACTGCAATACTACAGTATTGCAATATATGGCGTTTTTGCAGGTCATACATTACAATGAGCCACTGGCTCATTGTAACGAACCTGCATAAACCATGTAGCCTCGTGTCAAAAGAAGACCCGAGGCTACCATGGTAACCGATCGCCGCCCCCCGATGACGTTCGGGGGCGTGGCGATCGAAAAAAAGATGGCGGCGCCCGCGCGCCGCCGTCTTTTAGACGCCGCCTGCGACTTTGCGGGCGGCGTTTAGAGGGTTAATAGCCGCGATCGGTGCAAGCACCGACCGCGGTTATTAGCGGTGGGGGTTTTGTGCAAAATGCAAAAACCCCCACCTCTGTATGAAGAGGACTCAGCCCGTGAGCCCTCTTCATACATCCCTTATACCTCTGCGCCGTAGAGCTACGGCGCAGAGCGTTAAGGGGTTAAATCATAGATGCACTCAACTTAATATTTTATATAGAATTTATTTTTCACCATATTTGATGTTTAAAATTGGGTTAAGTGAAAACTCCAACTGCAAGAGGTGTAAAAGTGGTGATGCCGACAACCTACACGTTCTATGGGATTGCCCGAAGATTAGCCCATACTGGGAGGAGGTTTTTAAGATAATAGAGAAGCAGATTCAATGCTCCCTGCCACGAGTTGCTACTTGTGGGTTACTGGGACTGCTCCCGATTCCCATAAACTCTAGAGCAAAAAGTGACCTAGCCTTGAAGCTTTTCTTCCTCGCCAGACTAATATTAGTTAAATACTGGAAAGATGATAAACCACCAGTGGTGAAGGAATGGAGTAATCTTGTGGCACGTACCAAAGCGTATGAATGTGCATATGAGAAACGCTATAGGAATGGTAGTAGACTGAGTTTATTATGGGACCAATGGAGAACTTGAAAGAAGGGAGGAAAGAATTTTTTTCTCTTTCGTCCCGGGGAGCCCATGGATAGTCAGGGAAAAGTAGCTAATTTTTTTTTTTTGGTTTCCTTTCACATCTCCAGCACGGGCAAAGGGTGGTAGGTGGTAGGTATATTATGTTTAGTTAATGCTCCCATATAGGTACTATTGCATTATGGGGAAAAAAAAAAAAACAAAACAAAAAACTATCAAATTGGATTTATGGCGATCAATTATCTATGTATGAAACTTCTGACACTTTATGCAGGTTTATATCTGTCATGTTTTTTTGAAGTATTTATGTAATTATGTAAATCGCACCAATAAAAAAAAAAATAGTATGTGAAGAACAATATATATGTGTGAAGAACACATTGAAGAACACGGTGAGCAGGACAGAGACAACGGGGAGCAGCACAGAGACACCGGGGAGCAGCACAGAGACACCGGGGAGCAGCACGGAGACACCGGAGCAGCGGCAGCAGCACGGAGACATGGGGCAGCGGCAGCAGCACGGAGACATGGGGCATCGGCAGCAGCACGGAGACATGGGGCAGCGGCAGCAGCACGGAGACATGGGGCCGCGGCAGCAGCAGGGAGACATGGGGCAGCGGCAGCAGCATGGAAACATGGGGCAGCAGCAGCAGGGAGACATGGGGCAGCACGGAGACATGGGGCAGAGGCAGCAGCACGGAGACATGGGGCAGCGGCAGCAGCACGGAGACATGGGGCAGCGGCAGCAGCACGGAGACATGGGGCAGCACGGAGAGATCAGGGAGACTTCAGTGGAAGAAGAGGAGCGGATCCCGGACCGCGTATCTCCCGACAAGTAAACAGATGTGCCGAACATCTGCAATCTATTCTTCACTGTGTTCTTCACTGTGTTTTTCACTTAGATGATCCTGTGTTCACTGTGTTAACTTATCAGAAGACATTCTTTTTCAATTAAATAACACATTTTATTCCCGAACCATGGTCCCTTTGAAAAATGCTCGGGTCTCCCATTGACTTCAATGGGGTTCGTTATTCAAGACGAGCACTCGAGCATCTGGAAAAGTTCGTCTCGAATAACGAGCACCCGAGCATTTTAGTGCTCGGTCATCTCTAATCATCACTGATAAGCGTACACGCCTGTCGACTGACAGCGCTGACAGGCTGACGCTTATCAAGATGAATAAAGCCTGGATTTCTCATAATTTCCAATCTCCACCAGGTGAAGGAAGCTCAACCTGAATAATTTATGCATTCTGTACATATAGATGGCGGCTGGTGATGGATCATGTACCATGGACTCTGTACATATAGATGGCGGCTGGTGATGGATCATGTACCATGGACTCTGTACATATAGATGGCGGCTGGTGATGGATCATGCACCATGAACTCTGTACAAATAGATGGCGGCTGGTGATGGATCATGCACCATGAACTCTGTACAAATAGATGGCGGCTGGTGATAGATCATGTACCATGGACTCTGTACATATAGATGGCGGCTGGTGATAGATCATGCACCCTGGATTCTGTACATAGAGATGGCGGCTGGTGATGGATCATGCACCATGGACTCTGTAAATATAGATGGCCGCTGGTGATGGATCATGTATCATGGACTCTGTACAAATAGATGGCGGCTGGTGATAGATCATGCACCATGAACTCTGTACAAATAGATGGCGGCTGGTGATGGATCATGCACCATGGACTCTGTAAATATAGATGGCGGCTGGTGATGGATCATGTACCATGGGCTCTGTACATAGAGATGGCGGCTGGTGATGGATCAAGTACCATGGACTCTGTACATATAGATGGCGGCTGGTGATTGATCATGCACCATGGACTCTGTACATATAGATGGCGGCTTGTGATAGATCATGTACCATGGACTCTTAACATAGAGATGGCGGCTGGTGATGGATCATGTGCCATGGACTCTGTACATATAGATGGCGGCTGGTGATGGATCATGTACCATGGACTCTGTACATATGGATGGCGGCTGGTGATGGATCATGTATCATGGATTCTGTACATATAGATGGAGGCTGGTGATGGATCATATACCATGGACCATGTAAATATAGATGGCGACTGGTGATCATGAACCTTTGACTCGATGTAGATGTTGGCTGGTGACGTATCATACACAATAGACATATGTTTTTTTTGGTAAAAATATCTAACAGCAATGTCTATTCCAGACTTATTTATCAATCTTGCTTTATTAAAGAAAGAATAACAGCAAAAGAAAGTTAATAGACAACTTCTTATCTTATATGATAATTTTACAGAATATAATATTATGTCAGTAAAACAACAATATAGTATAGAATATAGCATTTATTATATACGTATAATAGGGTCTAATTGGGGTAGGGTTGGGGAGGGACAGTGCAGGATGGGGAGAAAGGAAGGGTTTAGTATATCTAGTTTATTAAGTCAACCTATTGTTTCGCTTTTATGTACAATCTTTTTTCCTTTATGTGTTTAGTCAGTTATGTTAAGGTATCTCTGGGTACCCTTGAATGTAATCCATGGGGACCAGATGTTAGAGTATTTATCTTGACTCTCTTTGTTTTCTATTCTGAGTTCTTCCATTTTTTGTAGGAACAGTATCTCTTTGAACCAGTCAGTTGTAGTCTGGATTTTATTTGTTTTCCATAGCCTGGGGATCAGCGTGCGTGCGGCTATTAAAAGAAAGTTTGTTAAAGTGTGTGCGTTATCTTTTCTTGAGGTGTTAGATATAGAGAGTAGTAGTCTGGATGGGTCGTTAGTTATGTTGTGTCCTGTCAGATCCGATGTTATTTTGCATACCGATTCCCAAAAAGGCTGGATTATAGGGCATTCCCACCAAATATGTAACATTGTTCCTGGTGCTCCTCTGCACCTCCAACATTCGTTTGTGGACGTGGGGTAAATTTTACAGAGTTTTGATGGAACCCAGTACCATCTTGACATTATCTTATAATTTGTTTCTTGTGCTTTGATGGATATAGAGGTTTTGTGAGTCTGGGCAAAAGCTTTGTCCCATTCTTCAGGCGTAAAGTTTTGATTCAGTTCTTCCTCCCATGCTTTTATAATTTGTGGGGGTGTTTCTGCCTTTTTGTCAAGGATAAGGTTATATATTTTAGATATTGCATGTGGAACGGGGTCAGGTGCTAGGCATAGGTCCTCAAATGTGGTTAGTTTTCTATGGATGTTTAGTTTATTTTTGTGTTTGTGGTAGAAATTGGCTAGCTGTCTGTATTCCCATTGGGTCTTTTGGGTATTTCCGTTATTTGTGGTCAGCTCTTCGAGAGGTTTAAGGGAGGCTGAGTCTAAGAAAAGTTTGAATCTCAGGGGTTTGTTACTTTCTCTAAAAGTTTGGAGAAAGTCCTTATTGTTTCCCGGGGGAAAGTCTATATTGTCTGAGATAGGAGTAAGTGGGCCGTTGTTCTCGAATAATTTTGATATGTCTGGTGGTTTGTTAGGGTTTTTAGGGTTTGGGCTGCTATTAATGGGAGAGCATTCAGACGGTATGATGGATAAAGCGAGTTGGGGGACCATGGTAGATTTAGTAAGGGGCAGTGGGATAATTGTTCTTCTAATTGTATCCACGGCTTTGAAATGTGATGGCTCCAATCAAGTACTCTGGCCAGATTTGTCGCATAGAAGTAACCCTTTAGGTCTGGAAGACCCAGGCCTCCTTGAGATTTTCTGCGTGTTAGAATGGATTTGGCTACTCTCGCTGAAGAAGGGGTCCAAATGAAGTGGTTAATTGATGCTGAAAGTTTGTTGAAAAAGGTCTTTGGGAGCGATAGGGGAATTGTTTGAAATAGGTATAGGATTTTTGGTAGAACTGACATTTTTATACAGTTTACTCTTCCTAGCCAGGAGATTTTTTTTGATCCCCATTTTGTTAAGTCTGATTGGATTGTTAGAAGTATGTTTCTGTAATTGTGTTGAAATATTGTTTCGGTGTTGGCAGTAATTTGGATCCCTAGATATGTGAATGCTTCTTTTTTCCAGATGAATTGGGATTTGTTTTGAAGTGTTTTGATTGTCCGTTCATTTAGGTTTATGCCCATTGCTATGCATTTGGAGAGGTTAATTTTATGATTGCTATAAAGGCCAAAAGTGTAAAGGCCAAGAGTGTCTCCATTAGCTTTGGTAGTGTTTTCTCCGGGTTGGTTAAATAAATCAGGACATCATCTGCAAACGCTGAGCAAACGTACGATTTATCTCCGATTTTAATCCCTGTTATTTCCGGGTGGGTTCTTATGGCGATTAAGAGATGCTCGATGACAAGAGCATAGAGTAAGGGGGATAAGGGGCAGCCCTGTCTGGTCCCGTTGTTTATTGTAAAGGGGGTAGAGTATGATCCGTTTATTCTGATTTGGGCTTTCGGGGTATTATACAATGCTGTTATTTTATTAATCATGTTATGCCCTAGTCCTATTTGTTTTAATGTCTCTGTTAGGAATCCCCAATCCACCCGGTCGAATGCCTTCTCGGCATCTAGAGATAAGGCAAGGAATGGCAATGATGACTTGTTTGCATGGTGAATGAGAGAAAAGGTTTTCAGAGTGTTGTCTCTTGCTTCTCTGTTGGGGATGAAGCCTACTTGGTCCGGGTGGATCAGGGACTCCATTAGTGAGGAGAGGCGTTTGGCAATTAATTTGGCGAAAATTTTAGCGTCAGAATTTATTAGGGAGATGGGTCTGTAACTCTGGCAAAGTAACGGGTCTTTTCCTTCTTTTGGGATTACAGTAATGTGGGCATGTAGGAAGGCTTGTGGAAATTGTACCGAATCTGAAACTGCATTAAATGTTTGGAGCAGTGGGGGAGTCAGTTCGTCTAGGGTTTTGTAGAATATGGCAGTGTACCCGTCTGGGCCCGGGCTTTTACCGTTTGGAAGAGCTTTTATTACCAATTGTAGTTCGTCTGGGGTAAATGGGGCTTCTAATTGTTCAGCAGTTGTTTTGGGTAGAGTGGGAAGTGATGTTTCTTTTATGTACTGTGTCAAGGTTTTGGGTATTGAATGGAAAGTGGAGGATGCTGAGGGTTTTGGTAAGTTGTAAAGATTTTTGTAATAATCCACAAAAGAATTAGCTATTTCTTCTGTTTTATGCACTGTGTTTCCTATTTGTGTTTTTATGGCTGGGATATAAGAAGCGGCTTTTCTATCTCTAAGGGCTCTTGCTAGGAATTTCCCGGGTTTATTGCTCCATAGATAGCAGGTTTTAGAGCAAATCTGTTGTAGTCTTTTGTGCTTGGCTTCGAGGATTGTATTTATCTTGTGTCTAATTAATGTGAGTTCTCTTAGTGTTGTTAATTGTAGTGTCTGCTTATGTTTATTTTCAAGAGAATGTAACTTATTTAGTAATGCCTGGAGATTAAGTTCGGATTTTCTTTTTATACGCGAGCCATGTTTAATTAGAATTCCTCTAAGGGATCCTTTCAAGGTTTCCCAAAGAATCGTTGGAGAGGACTTGTCTTGTTCGTGGTCTTTTTTAAATTTGTCAACCTCCTGTTTAAGCTCTGCGAGGCATTCTGTGTTTTTTAATAAACTTTCATTTAATTTCCAGTTGTATGAGGATCGTTTTTGGTGGGGTAAATTTAGGGAGCAGAAGACTGGGGCATGATCCGAGAGATAGATTGAACCTATTTTGGAGGTTTGTAATGTGGATAGCAGTTTGTGTTGTATAAAGATATAGTCCAGTCTGCTGTAGGAGTTGTGTGCGTTTGAGAAAAACGTGTAGTCTTTGGCCTCAGGATTTTGTATTCTCCACACGTCGCATAGTTGCATTTTTTGTAGTGCTTTTCTAGTTTTATTCAATTTATTATAGGAAATAGCTGATTTCCCAGTTGACGTATCGATGATTGGGTTTATAGCTAGATTGAAGTCTCCTGTCAGAACTAATGAACCCCTAGAGAAAGTACATAAGTCATCTAGTACGTTAATTACAAAGTTTGTTTGGTCCGAGTTAGGCGAGTATATATTTGCAAACGTAAAAAGGGAGCCCTGTATTTCACATTTTAGAAAGATGTATCTTGCATTGTCATCTATTTTGGTGTCAATTGTTTTGCTATGAATACTTTTATGGATAAAGATCGAGACTCCTTTTGATTTTCCTTCTGGATTTGTGCAATGGAAGGCTGTTGGATAGTATCTATTTTTGAAGCTTGGGACATGGTTTGTTTTAAAGTGAGTTTCTTGAACACATAGGATGTGTACTTTTTGCCTATGCATTGAGTGAAGGATTTGTGACCTTTTCTCAGGGAGGTTGAGGCCTTTGGCGTTTAGTGTTGCTATTTTTAATGTGGAAGACATTATGGATCTTGTCTATAGGTTGAGGTTGCTTTGGTGGGTGGTTAGTAGTTGTGGTCGAGCGTCGAGGGAGGGTAGATAGGGATTGGTTTTTAGGAAACCGGTCTGATGTACAGTAAACCGGGCTGGGTCTATTTGTTTACGCACTTAAGCAGTTTTGATACCGTAATGTCTTATTACGATACGTCCTATTGGGGGTGCTGAAGTTTTGTTTCTGTTGAGAGTTGATCACTCTCTTTACTTCTGTTGTGTATATACGTATATGGAGATGGTATGTCCGTTTGGGCCTGTGTGTGTAATTTGAATTAGTCTTTTTATGTTGCGGGGTAGTATTTGGAAAGGTTGTATTACCAGTTCAGGGGAAAAACCTTATTTCACGTCTTACCCGTGGTGACCTCGCGGTTCCTCCTTTTATCTTGTACATTAGTCTATGGCGACAAGGCCTGTATTGTGTGGATTGTTATGTTGAGGAAGCCGCGAAGTCGCCTCGGGTACCTGAGAATATAAACAATTATGAACATATACAACTGATAGAATGAAATTATATAAACAGTTTTAGGTAATAACAGGTGTTTTTGTAAAACGTTAGAGAGAAGAAAGAAGAGGACTTTGACCTGACCAAGTCTTGTTTCTTGTAGTTTGATGGATGAAAATCTCAGTCCTCTTGAGCTCTATCATCTTGAGGGTGTCTCGGAGCCCTTTGTCTTTGGGGCCGGGGTGTGTTTAATCTGGAATCGGAGATTTCATTCCAGGAGGTGGCTCTCGATGGTTGTTGTGGACCTTGTTCGCGGAAGGGGTCTTCCCAGTCGGGCAGTGTAATAGGTGGTAGGTTGAATTCCTCCAAGAACGTAGATAGTTCTTCTGGATGTGTCAGGGTCATTTGTTTATTACCGCTTTTCGCATGTAGAGCAAAGGGGAAGCCCCATCTATATATAATGTTTCTGTTTTGCAGTATGGATAGTAAAGGTCGTAGTATCGCTCTTTGTCTTAGAGTTCTTCTAGACAGGTCAGGAAACAAGGAAATTCTGGCTCCATCGAAGTCGATTTCTCCCTTGTTGCGTGCTTTGGACATTATTTGTTCTTTGATGTTGTAATGATGGATCCGGCATATTATGTCGCGTGGTTTCATAGGGTCATTGCTTTTTGCTCTCAAAGCTCTGTGGGCTCTATCAATTTCTAAGGGAGTGTCGATTGGGCGTTCCAATAGAGTGTTGAAGATTCCCGTGAGGGTAGGTATTATATCTGGAGCATGTGTTGCTTCTGGAAGGCCTCTGATTCTTATGTTGTTTCTTCTGTTTCTGTTTTCTAAATCATCTATTTGGGCCGCTAGGTGGCGCTGTTGACTCTCTTGTGAGTTGGCTGTGGCTTGTAAGTTTAGTAATGTTGATGAGACTTCAGATTTGAAAGATTCAAATTCTTCTACTCTTTCTTGCAGGCTAGAGATATCTGTTTGGACTTTTTGTAGGTCCTGTCTCCATGCACCTTTCAGTTCTGTTGCCATACTCTCCATGTCTTTTTTAGATGGTAGAAGGGCTAATAGGGCTTGGAGCTCTGGATGATCTCTTAGAGCCAGGGCGGCTTCTTCTGGGGGAGGTAGGCTAGATAGAGTGGAGGGATGCAACTTGTGTGTGGGTGTTAAGCGCTGATCCTTATGAGGAGTGAGATCCTCACTTTGTAGGCTAGTGCCTTTGCTTTGTTTTGATTCAGCGTTATGTGTTATTTTGCTCTTAGTACTGTCAGTTTGTACTGGTTCTGGAGACCCAAATAGGGTGCGTTTGGAAGGCGGGCTAATATTAGTCCCTCCATTGGGGCCTGAGGTTTTTTTTGGCGCGTTGCCAGCACGCTCCTGTTGTTTTTGTGGAGGCGCCATTTTATGCAGGCTTCTTGTGGTGGGTGTATTATTTGTGCTGGGGGGATTCTTGTTTTTACGTTGCCCCCTTCTGTTAGTGGGGGGTTCAGACCCCGTTGTTTGTGTAGATTGTGGGGTTGAAGGGGCTTTATTTTCTTTCTCCTGCTGTGGAGGAGCGGGCTGTGACTCACCCTGTGGTTCTCTGCTTCTTCTCGTGCAGGTCCCCGGTGTGTGAGGATCTGCTGCGGCGCTGACCCTGGTGTTCGCACGCCTCTGGCTGCGCGCTGATATCTGGCGCGAGCGGCTCCCGGAGGACGGGGAGCGATCTTGGAGCGGCCGAAAGAAATTATATATTGGGGTCCCGTCGGTGGAGTGATCTCGGACCCTCCTGGAGCTCCTTCTGGTGCCGGCTTTCCCCATACAAGGCGCGGTGAGTACCCCTTACTGTTCGGCCCGGAGCGGAGCTCTCTCACACGCGTCTGCACAGCATGGCGGTTAGGCACGCCCCCCCTATTCCAGACTTATAATTATGAAACTGTAGTAGGTTTCAAGCACAAATAAATGTGCAGAAGAAGTCAATCTAATGACCACATTAATACATAGCTTTAATGAATACATTTCCTTTATATCAGATATGACTGCGCCACCTTCCCAAAAATGTACCCACTGTTACCATACCACACACACTGACACATATATATATATATATATATATATATATATATATATATATATATATATATATCTACGAAGAGTTAGCATTAGGTGGGGTGGCAGTAGGTGATTGAGGGGCAACACATGAGTGAAATGACAGTAGGTTGCAGATGCCCTCGTGGTCTAGATAACAAGTAGTTTAGTTGCTGAAGTGGATGGTAAAGGGACAATGGTCGTCAGGAGCCCTGGGAGCCAGACACAGTGATAACTGTAATTGGGCTGGAAATGCATTTGGGCTCAGCAGGTCTGGAGGTCCAAGGAGAAAGCAGAATGTTTCCTGGGTGATATATTTAGGACCATAGGCTGAAGGGAATGTAGGGTAAGTAGGAGGCAGTGAGAGGTTGTGGCTCTTTAGAGCAGAGGGGTGCAGCTGAGTAATTGTGCGCAGACCTGACCCTTGCTGCAGTCATCCCTCTAACTTTTCCTTCTCTACTTCCTTAAGCAGCAGCCAAATGTTCCAGCATAGGCCAGAGGCAGCACCACAGTGGAAATGAAACATAGGAGAGATTATTACTAAAGCATTGGTGTGCGGAGAACAGAGACAAGAAAGATGGAGCTTGTGCTCCCGCAATGACTCCCAGTCTACTGCCTGAGGCGAAACACTCACATAACAGATGTGGCCCAGATGTTACCTAACACCACAAAAGAACTATTAAGTAAATTCATTCTCTTATAGAAGCTTTTACATAGGGCAAAGACATCTCACACTTACTCTATGGATTTAATTGATTGATTCAATGTTTCAGAGAAGATTAAATCTTAATTGACAAATCGACTCCTCAATGGCAAGAATTTCTGATTCTAATCAATTCCAGTTATATTTCAATGAGACTTGTATGGCTGAGGGGCACATTACTGGCCCCAGCCCTGGTAATTGTCTTTTTAGCATCTCCACTTACTAAGGTAAAAATAGAATATAAATGCCGTACAGGAAAGAAAGAAGATCCTTGTCTTGTATTACCCAGAGTTCTTAGGAGACTGTGAGAAGGTCTGCGGCTATGACAAGGCTTATTGGCACATGTGGAATAGATGCTGCTTTTACAAAACCTGGCGAACCACAACATCCAGGAAACATTTAGACAAAGGTTAATGATAAAAGAAATCGGGGACTGGAGGATGTGTGGTACCTGGAGACCACTGGGGCAGGTGTCCACGCAGAGGCCGTGGTTTCCTTTTTGGGGTTACAGAAAAGGAAGGTTGCAAAATCGTAATATAGAATCCCCGTACACAAAGCAACATAACAGCAATCTGCCCGACTAACCCTGAGCACACGTTGTGGTGGGGTTATAGTCTGTGGAGAAGCCTAGAATGAACTATATTTTACAATAAAGATATTAATTACCATTAATTACACATCTTGACCACTAGTGAAAAGGACACTTCATCCACCTTAGACTGAGGCCTAGCTGAGGTCTAGTATTCTAGAATGAACCAGAACCTTCCAAAATGTGTAATGTTTTTATACAGAATACTCCAGTGGAGAGCAAGTACCACCAGAACCATATTTACCTGAATATCAATCTTCTACCACCAGACCTTAGGGTGCAGCATAATGGCAGAGGCCTGACTATGGGACACTGCAGTAATAGGTTCTATAGGAGACACCCTGAGGAGCCAAGATAAGTGCTGATGGGTTCTGGTGCAAAAGTTCAGCTTGCTGAACGAAATTTACCAAGAAAATTGTATAATTTCTCTGATGTGTCTATAAAAATACTGACAGCATTCCTTATCACCAAAAACACCATGGACCCGACGCCATTGGTCCACATTGGAGATGGCAGTCTTAGGTCACTGGCACTCTGTCAATAACACTATACATACCATTATTTATCTAACAATATAGAAACAAGAAAGTGATCAGAAACAGGTGTAACACCCCTGCCAAAGCATTGTGTTACTAAATAAAACTCCTAATAGATATAATTGGAATCATTGAGACTGATCTCCTCAATGAGCCATCCAGTGTCTATAAACAGTAATGCAGCTGGTTAATATCTGCCTGGGAAGGAATGTTACAAATCATGACCAATGAAATGAATTGTTATCCATATCTGTTACACAGGTGCTGGTTGGGTAATGAGCTTGTCACCTCACAATGGGATTTTAGAAAACCCCTTGCGGTGGAAAGTTCTGGGTTTTTCTGTGAGTTTTTCCTAAGATGGAACATTGAGCACATGTGTCCGAGGTTTGCTGACCAAACACACGGCCTACAACTAAGGCCTGCAGGATTCTGAGCTACCTACCATAGCCTGCCTTGGAGTACTGCACAGCAGCCAACTCATCCCCAGCCTCCTGAGAGCAACATTTCCCGAACACCATCCAACCAGGAACCTTGTATCAGGTGAATTGTTATCTGCTGTTGATGCCATTGCCATGTTCTGTAATAAAAGGATCTATAAGTTGACATCCTGTTAGGATCAGTGGATCCTCTGGACCACCGCGGGAGATGTAACTAGCCAACACCCGGAACCGGAGCCTAGCGGCACCTGGTTTTCACCAGAGCCTGCCGCAAAGCGGGTTGGACTTGCTGCGGCAGGATACCACTAGGACGTTCCCAGGTATGACTAGCCCACGGTGGCAGCCGAGGTCGAGGTACCTTAGCGGATGACAAACTCGTAGTCGGGTCCAGGCACAGGGTCAGGGCAGGCGGCAGAGATGCAACGTCAGGTTCAAGTCCGGGGTCAGCAACAGGAGGTCCAGGCAGGAGGGAACAGGAACACAGGCACACAGCAACAGTGAGGAACACAGGTAACACGGCAACACAGGACTCAGGAACGGGAACACACAGGAATACAGGAATACGCAGAAACACAGCAATACTCGCTAGGAAGCTTTCTCTAAGGCTAAGAGGCACAAAGATCCGGCAGGGAATGATGGGAAACAAAGGGTTATATACAAAACAGGAAATGACCAATACCAATCACCTGTGCGCTGGCCCTTTAAATCTTGAGACAGTGCCGCGCGCGCACCCTAGGGAGCGGGGCCGCGTGCGAGACCTAGTCCGGACGGGAGCGGGAGCCAGGAGAGGTGAGTGCACCGGAGCGGGACCGGGGCAGCGGAGGGAGGCACGGGTGCACCCGCGATCCGCGATATGGATCGCGGGGGTGCCCGCAATGGAGGCACGGGTGCACCCGCGATCCGTGGTATGGATCGCGGGGGTGCCCGTGACAGTACTCCCCCCCCCTTCGGCCTCCCCCTCTTCTTCTTGGTCCCAAGAAACCTCTGGAGGAGAGTCCGATCAAAAATATTCTCTTCAGGCTCCCAGGATCTCTCCTTAGGCCCGAACCCCTTCCAATCTACAAGGAAGAACCGCTTACCCCTTACGAACTTCATGTCCAGAACCTCCTTGACTTCATATACATCTGGAGAATCAGCCTCAGGAGCCGGAGGAGGGGATTGCTGGGTGAAGCGGTTCAAGACGACTGGCTTCAGGAGGGATACATGAAAGGAGTTCGGGATGCGCATAGATGGAGGAAGGCGGAGCTTGTATGCCACTTGATTAATGCGCTTGATTACATCAAAGGGGCCAAGGAACCGGGGCCCAAGTTTATAGCTGGGTATCTTAAACCGGACGTATCTGGAGGATAGCCATACTTTGTCACCAGGAGAGAAGACAGGAGGAGCTCGACGTCTTTTATCAGCCTGGGTCTTGGTACGGTCTGAAGCTCGTAGAAGGGACTGGCGGGTCTGGTCCCAAACAGCCTTGAGATCCTGCACCAGATCCTCCACCGCAGGGACAACAGAGGGGGTAGACAGCGGGAGAGGTGGGCGAGGAATACGTCCATAGACCACGAAGAACGGAGCCGAACCAGTAGATCCCGAGTCCAGAGAATTGTAAGAGAACTCAGCCCAAGGTAGAAGGTCAGTCCAATTGTCTTGACGGGCTGAGACAAAGTGGCGCAAGTAGCAGCCCAAAGTCTGGTTCACCCTCTCTACTTGACCATTCGACTGAGGGTGGTAAGCAGAAGAAAAGTCAAGGATGACCTGCAGTTGGTTACATAAAGAACGCCAGAATTTAGAGACAAACTGGACTCCTCGATCGGACACAATGTGAAGCGGAAGGCCATGCAGACGGAAGATATGTTTGAAGAACAAACTGGCAAGCTGTGGTGAAGACGGAAGTCCTGGAAGGGGAACAAAATGGGACATTTTGGAAAACCGGTCCATCACCACCCAGATGACAGTATTGCCCGAGGAGACAGGCAGATCAGTAACAAAGTCCATTGCCACGTGAGACCACGGGCGACTGGGTATCGGCAACGGGAGTAACAGTCCAGCCGGTTTGAGACGAGAGGCTTTATTGAGGGCACAGGAGGAGCAGGATCCCACAAACTCCCGAACATCTTTGACCAGGTCTGGCCACCAGTAATAGTGGGAGATGAGGGCCAAGGAGCTTTGCACCCCAGGGCGCCCAGCCAGACGAGAAGAATGTCCCCAAGACAGAATCCTCTTCCTGAGAGCAGGTCTAACATACGTCTTGCCAGGAGGCAGCTGCCGAAGGTCCACCGGAGCTGCAACAACAAGCTGATCAGGAGAAATTATGTGCCGAGGAACTGGTTCATCTCCAACAACATCTGACGAACGGGACAGAGCATCAGCCTTGACATTCTTGTCTGCCGGACGAAAATGAATCAGCAAGTCAAAGCGGGAGAAGAACAAAGACCACCGGGCTTGCCTGGGATTCAGGCGCTGGGCTGTCTGGAGGTACAGAAGATTCTTGTGGTCAGTGTACACACAAACAGGATGGAGAGCTCCCTCCAGAAGATACCGCCATTCTTCAAGAGCAAGTTTGATGGCTAATAGTTCTCTGTCTCCAATGGAATAATTTCTCTCAGCTGGGGAAAAAGTCTTGGAAAAGAAACCGCAAGTCAAAGTTCGGCCCTTGGGCCCTTTCTGAGTGAGCACCGCTCCAGCTCCTATGGAGGATGCGTCCACCTCCAGAAGAAAGGGTTTGTCCGTATCTGGCCTAGAGAGTACGGGAGCCGAGGAGAAAGCAGACTTTAACTTGGAGAAGGCCATTTCAGCAGCTGGAGACCAGGCACGTGGATTGGCACCCTTCTTGGTGAGCGCCACGATGGGGGACACCAGAGTGGAGAAATGGGGAATAAACTGACGGTAATAGTTCGCAAACCCCAGGAACCTCTGTATGGCTCGGAGACCCTCTGGACGTGGCCACTGAAGAACTGCAGACAGCTTCGCGGGGTCCATCTGGAGGCCTCTGTCGGAAATTATGTAACCGAGGAAGGGAAGGCAGTGCTGGTGAAACAGGCATTTTTCTAACTTGGCATAGAGGTGATTGGCACGAAGTCGACCTAGAACTTGTCGTACGTGTGCCTGGTGGGACTCAAGGTCTGGAGAGTACACCAAGATGTCATCGAGGTAGACCACGACACAAGTATAAAGAAGGTCCCGAAAAATGTCGTTCACAAACTCCTGAAAAACAGCAGGGGCATTACACAGTCCAAAGGGCATCACTAGATACTCAAAGTGCCCGTCACGGGTGTTAAACGCCGTCTTCCACTCATCACCTTTGCGGATCCGGATGAGATTGTAAGCACCACGGAGGTCCAGCTTGGAGAACACCTTGGAACCACGTAGGCGATCAAAGAGTTCTGTAATCAACGGCAGGGGGTAACGTTTTTTTACCGTGATCTTATTCAGCCCACGACAGTCTATACAGGGACGTAGGGACTCCTTCTTGGTAACGAAGAAGAAACCTGCGCCAGCCGGAGAGGAGGACTTGCGTATAAAACCCCTCTGCAGATTCTCCTTGATGTAGTCGGACATGGCTAGAGACTCAGAGGTACAGAAAGAGGATAGACACAACCTCTGGGAGGAGTGGCGCCAGGAAGAAGATCCACAGGGCAATCATAGGGACGATGTGGTGGTAGAATCTCCGCCTGCTTCTTGGAGAAAACATCCGAAAAGTCCCGATAACAAGCTGGCAAACCCTCCAGAGACTTGGGAGCCAGAGTCGAAGTCCTCAAAGGTAGCGGACGGGGAATCTGCATACAACGTGAAGCACAGTTCGGTCCCCAACGGAGGATATGCCCGGAGGACCAGTCCAGTACAGGGGCATGAAGCTGCAACCAGGGGAGACCCAGCAGTAGAGCAGATGTGCTCTGGGGCAGCACAAAAAAAGAAAGTCTCTCTTGATGTAGGGCACCAACTTGCAGAAGCAGGGGCTATGTGCGAAACCAGATGGGCACGGAGAGAATCTGATCATTGACCGAGGCAATAGACAATGGCTTCTCGAGACGAACCACCGGGAAGTGATGCCGAGAGACCAAGGATGCATCCACGAAGTTCGCTGTAGAGCCCGAGTCCAGGAAGGCAGTAACCTGGATCTGGGTACCGGTGCCAACGCTGAGGAGCACGGGAAGAGTCAGACGTGGAGAAGCTGTGCTTACACCTAGGGACGCTTCTCCCAAGAAGCCTAGGTGCTGGCGTTTCCTGGACGTTGAGGACGGACAGGACAGGAACCGATGAAATGCTCTGGGCTGGCACAGTACAGACAGAGGTTCTCCTGTCGGCGTCTTGAATGCTCTTGTAGAGTGAGCCGGGTTCGGTCAACCTGCATGGGTTCCTCAGCAGAAGATTCAGACGGGCCCTGGAGCGGCCTTTGGAAGACTGGCGCCAGGCGAGAAATGCGTCTAACACGGCCTTGGGGATACTCGGAGCATAGTTCCTCAGCTCGCTCCTTAAACCGAACATCAATTCGAGTGGCCAAGGTGATGAGGTCACTCAGAGTAGATGGAAGATCCCAAGCTGCCAGTGCGTCCTTGACCTGCGCAGAGAGCCCTTTCTTAAATGTAGCAATGAGGGCTGCATCGTTCCACGCAAGTTCAGAAGCCAGGGTGCGGAATTGAACTGCGTACTCTCCCACCGATGAGTTGCCCTGACGCAAGTTCAACAATGCAGACTCCGCAGAGGAGGCTCGTGCTGGTTCCTCGAAGACTGACCAGAACTCTGACAGAAACGCAGTGAGGCTAGACACAACCGGGTCATCTCTGTCCCAAAGCGGAGTAGCCCAGGCCAGGGCTTTCCCGGAAAGAAGGCTGAGGACAAATGCCACCTTGGACCACTCTGTGGCAAATTGCGACGGCATGAGTTCTATGTGCAAGGAGCACTGGGTTATGAAGCCCCTGCACATCTTTGGATCTCCATCATACTTGCCGGGCAAAGAGAGGCGTAGCCTGGGTTCAGCAGCAGGAAGATAAGCCGGGGTAGCAGGGGTCGCAGCGGCCAATTCAGGAGACTGTTGCTGATGTTGGGTAGCAAGTAGTTGTTGGAGCATGGCGGTGACTTGCTCTAGCTGATTCCGCTGTGCTGCAATCTGCCGGGACTGGTGGATCACGATGGTGGCGAGATCAGGCTGACTGGGAGAAGGAGCCTCGGCGGGATCCATGGCCGGATCTTACTGTTAGGATCATTGGATCCTCTGGACCACCGCGGGAGATGTAACTAGCCAACACCCGGAACCGGAGCATAGCGGCACCTGGTTTTCACCAGAGCCCGCCGCAAAGCGGGTTGGACTTGCTGCGGCAGGATACCACTAGGACGTTCCCAGGTGTGACTAGCCCACGGTGGCAGCCGAGGTCGAGGTACCTTAGCGGATGACAAACTCGTAGTCGGGTCCAGGCACAGGGTCAGGGCAGGCGGCAGAGATGCAACGTCAGGTTCAAGTCCGGGGTCAGCAACAGGAGGTCCAGGCAGGAGGGAACGGGAACACAGGCACACAGCAACAGGGAGGAACACAGGTAACACGGCAACACAGGACTCAGGAACGGGCACACACAGGAATACAGGAATACGCAGAAACAGAGCAATACTCGCTAGGAAGCTTTCTCTAAGGCTAAGAGGCACAAAGATCCGGCAGGGAATGATGGGAAACAAAGGGTTATATACAAAACAGGAAATGACCAATACTAATCACCTGTGCGCTGGCCTTTTAAATCTTGAGACAGTGCCGCGCGCGAGACCTAGTCCAGACGGGAGCGGGAGCCAGGAGAGGTGAGTGCACCGGAGCGGGACCGGGGCAGCGGAGGGAGGCACGGGTGCACCCGCGATCCGCGATATGGATCACAGGGGTGCCCGCAACGGAGGCACGGGTGCACCCGCGATCCGTGGTATGGATCGCGGGGGTGCCCGTGACACATCCCTTGTCTCCGAGTGATCCCTGCACAAGTCTGATAACATCAAAGGTGCACAATACAATAAATGGAATAATAATCACAACTTAATGTAATTTGCACTCAAACTGCGCAAGAGGTTTTTATTTCATGATAATATTGTTATCGATATATATGTTATCTGCAGAATGAATCACTATTCTTCCTTTATTTCCTCAGCAGATCAATTTTTGTGTTCATTTCATATCTAAATAAAATGATAAAACATTTTGGGAAAAACACACAACCCAAGAGTCCAGCACTGGAAGCCATTACTGCAAATATCTCCACTGCCACCATGTATTTCCCTCTGGTGCTCAGATAAGCCGGGATCATGGAGATCCAGACACTGCAGAACAGCAGCATGCTGAAGGTGATGTACTTGGCCTCATTAAAACTGTCCGGTAATGTCCTCACCATGAAAGCCAGAAGAAAGCTGCCCGCTGCCAGGAGCCCCATATAACCCAACATGGAGTAGAAGCAGATATCTGACCCCTCATTACACTGAATGATGATCTTCCCAGGAGAAGACTGAGTGTCAAGGTCCTGGAATGGGGGAGAAATAGACAACCAGATAACACAGATGACAACTTGTATGGATGAACACAACAACACTATGGTGTAGGGCAGCTTCACACTCAGCCATCTTCTCCAGGGGCTTCCAGGCTTGGTGGACTTAAAAGCAACACAAACCATCACAGTCTTGGCGAGAAGTGAAGAGACGGCAACTGAGAAGAAAACTCCAAAACTGGTTTCACGTAATCTACAAGTGACATCACTGGGATGACCAAGAAACAAGAAGACAGAGAGGAAGCTGAGGAAGATGGAGACCAGGAGGAGGTAACTCAGGTTCCGGTTATTAGCTCTAACAATAGGAGTGTCCCGGTAGGAAATAAATATTGTGAATATGAAGCCGGTCACAAGACATCCGAAGAGCGAGAGACAGGAGAATACAGAAGCCATTGGGTCATTCTGGTAAGAGATGAATTCTATCACTTTGGGGAGACATCGGTCTCTCTCCTCATTCGGCCATTCATCACTTTCACATTGTATACAGTTGTCGGCATCTGCAGTTATCACAGTATATTACATGTTATTATAATAGCATTTATAGACTGCATCTGTATTACAAGGCTCTGTGCACCACTTTATGAATCTTGCTCTTGCTCCTCATCTTCCTCACCTATGTATAAAGCATTGAATAGATAGAGAAGACAAAGCTTTCAATAAACCAAGCCTTCTTGTTTCCCATTGGCGCCTGGTATATTATATGGAACCTTGAATATATTGGGGCACATTTACTTACCCGGTCCTGTCGCGATCCCCGCTGTGCGTTGTCCGACAATAATGCACCCTGCCGCGATTCACCAAGATCGTGCGCCGATATCCTGCATGTGTCGCTTCCCTGCTCAGGTCCGCCGAAGTTCACCTTCTTCTTCCCGGGGCTTGGAAGTGCATGTCTTGTGACACAATTTTAAAGTTAAATCCCACGCTCAGTTGAATCTGTCAGTTCGTCTGACGGCCTGCCCCCCGATTTCTGTCGCATGAAAGTCGATGTGATTGCGCCAAAATCCAATCGCATGCTACACAATCCCCTTCTAGATCCCTGTCCCAGTGGCGCAAATTCCGAAATATTTAAAAGCTGACGAAAGTGCGATCCGCGGGACCCTTAGTAAATAAGCCCCATTATATTCTGGCCCGGATCATAGGGATGGTACCTGGTGCACATGTCCTAGGGCCTCCATCACTTTATTTCCAGTGCATGAAAGGACATCTACCACCAGGATCAGGGTTATAAGCCAAGCACACTGACATACTGGTGTGTGCCCCGTCTGGCAGGATCTGTTCTTCTTTAAGATTCTTATGCCCTGTTTTTTACCAAAAAAAGGATTTTAAAATTAAGAAAATGAGCCTGAGGTGCCCTCAGGCTCAAATGCATAATTTTTTAAAGCCTTTTATTCTTAAAAACAAGAGCATAAGAAGCCTAAAGAAAAGTGGTTCCTGCCAAGGGGGGCACACACAAGTATGTCAGTGTGCTTGGCTTACAACCCTGATCCTGGTGGTAGATGTCCTTTAATGGAGTTCTCCACCTGAGCTGCAGGTTTGAGCTAATGGTCCTTCAGATCCTTCAGCAGCCAAGGACCTGGTACAGGCAGCAACTGGCTCTAATGAAATAGAAATGAGTTATAAGTAGTTACAGTTCACTCTGCTCCGCTTTACTGGATGTCTGGAGAAGAAACTGCAGCTTTCGGAAAACCTGATAATTTTCTTCCTTGTTTTGGAGGAGAGATAACTATTGTGTCCAGTAGGTTGAGCATCACTAAGTGATGTTACTACCTGCTAGGATTACAGATTGCATGTGAGGTTAAAGCACTGAACAGAAATAGAGAGCAGGAGTCTGAGAAGGGAAATTATTAGAAAGCCTCCATACAAGTCTTATGAGGTCAGTTACTCAACCTGTTGGATAGTGGTCAAACAAGTCTAGATGCTGCCTGCCTGTACACCGAAGAGGCAGAAGATGCAGTGAAATGTTCCTCTTTATCCACCAACATGGTCCCTGCCATCCAACATCCTGGCCCACCATCAGGACCCCCACACCACACAGTGGTTATCTCTCGCCCAGAGCCCCTGTCAGTTTAGATGTCTCTCTATGTGCACCACCTCTTCCCCCTACCACATACTACTCTACCCTAACACAGCTTTGGTACTTTGCTTATTTTAACAATTTACACAGTAACCCTTCTAAACTTTCCATTTTAAACGCCTTTTAAATGTTCCCTATGGAACGCCCGCTCTGTGTATAATAATCTAGAATCTGTTCATGACCTCTTTCTTTGACCATGGCCATCACGGAAACATGGATCCAGCAGGATGACTCTGCCCCAGTTGCGGCATTGTCTTACTTTCCCATCTTTTGAGGTCCACACCCTCAGAATTTTCCACCCAGTCTCTCTTCCTGTGGCTGTAGAATACTGTCCTTCCGGCTCAGTTCCTTTGCTTCTTGGCTCCTTCACTTTCTATCCTGTGACATTCCAACCATCATCATGCGAGACTTCAACATCCCTGTTAACACTCCAATTTCCCCTCCTGCCTCTCAGCTCTTAGCACTAACTACTTCTCTAGGTCTTTCACAACTCTCTGATTCCCCCACTCATAATGAGAGAAACATCTTCGATTTGGTCTTCTCCCGACCATCCTTAATATCTAATTTAACCAATTTTTCCTTTTCACTTTCAGACCATAACCTCCTTTCATTTACTTTCAATAATTCTTCACCTTCTCAGAATCCTTCCACCCATTGCTCATATCGAAACCCACATGCCATTGATACTCACCAACTCATAGAAATCTTACAGTCTGCACTGTCCCCCATCTCCTCTCTCAGCTGTCCAAACCTGGCTGCTAACTGCTATAACCACACTGTCAGAAGCCCTAGATGAGATGGCACCACTCACTATCTGAAATTTTCAACACTGACGCAGGCACCCGCCACCACAACCTTGGCACACAAAACTTGTTTCCCTCGGCAGTGCTCCTGGATTGCTGTACATCTGTGGAGGAAATTGCACACATCTACAGACTTTATACACTTCAAATTTATGCTAAAAACCTATAACTCTGCCCTTCAACTCGCTAAACAGGTCTATTTTACTAATCTAATATCCTCTTTCTCTAACAACCCCAAAATGCTCTTTATGCTTTACTAACACAGCCACCTGAAGATCTGGCCACCTACTTTAAAGATAAAATGGATCTCATTTGTCAGGAAATAATTGCTCAATCCACTCCCCCCACTAATCCCCTTTCCTTCCGGTACTGCACCTGGTTCACTCTGTTCCTTTGAGCCAGTCACAGAGGAATAAGTGTCCAGGCTCCTTTCCTCTGCTCGACCCACTACCTGCATCAGTGACCACATCCCCTAACATCTTGTACAGTCCCTCTTCCCAGCAGTCACTTCTCACCTCACTAAAGACTCCAACCAGTCTTTCTCTCTTCTGGTGTCATCCCCTTTTCTTTTAAGCAAGCAGTTGTTACCCCATTATTAAAGAAACCTTCACTGGACCCATCCAGTGCTAGTAACTACAGACCAGTTTCTAACCTCCCTTTCATCTCCAAACTCCTGGAACGCCTGGTCTATTCTCTATAACCCGCTCTCTCAGCTAACTCCCTCCTTGACCCCCTACAATCTGGTTTCCGCTCTATGCTCTTCACTGAAACTGCTCTTTCTAAAGTCTCCAATGATCTTCTCACTGCTAAATCCAAAGATGACTATTCGCACCCCATTCTTCTGGATCTACTTGCAGCATTAAGTACTGTGGACCACCAGCTCCTCCTCCGGATGCTTTGCTCCGTTGGCCTGAAGGGCACTGCACTCTCTTGGTTTTCTTCCTAGATCTCTGTCCTCACTTTCGGTGTCTCCTTTTCTGGATCGTTCTCTTCTTATTCTCTCACTATCGGGGTTCCTCGGGGCTCATTCCCAGGTCCTATTCTCTTCAAACCATCGCTCAAACTATCAGCAGATTTGGTTTCCAGCATCATCTCTATGCTGATGATACCCAGCTGTATACCTCTACACGTAGCATCCGTGCCTTAATCCAGAACACTAGTGACTGTCTCTCTGCTGTCTCTAACATCATGTCTGATCTCTTCTTGAAACTTAATATTTCTAAGACTGAACTCCTTATCTTTTCACCATCTACTAACCAACCCAACCCTGACTTCTCCATCTTGGTCTGTGGGATCACTATAAGACTGAGGCAGCAGGCCCACTGTTTGGGGTTGTGCTGGACAACGACCGCTCCTTTGCACCGTATATTCAATCTCTTGCTCGCTCTTGCTGCATGCATCTCAGAAACATCTCCAGAATCCGACCATTTCTGACAACTAAAACTTCTAAAATGCTAATTGTTGCGCTGATTAACTCTTGACTAGACTACTGTAACTCCCTACTAATTCTTCCTCTCACTAAACTCTCTCCTCTACATTCTATTCTTAATTCAGCAGCCAGGCTTGTCTTTCAGACCAAACGCTACACGGAGTCCTCCAGTCTGTGCCAATCACTGCACCGGCTGCCTGTCTCCTTCCAAATACAGTTTAAAATAATAACCCTCATCCACAAAGCTCTGAATAATGCTGCTCCTCCCTACCTCTCTTCTCTCTTCTCAGTTTATCACCCAACCCGTGCTCTTCGATCTGCCAGTGATATTAGACTAATCTCTACCTTCATTCGAAACCCAAGACTTCTCTCGAGCTGCACCAATTCTCTGGAAAGCACTTCCCCTGGAATACCCACCCTCCAAAGTTTTAAACATGCTCTTAAATCCATCTTTTTAGGAAGATCTATCACACTCGCTAACTGCCTGAAATGTCAACTTTACTAATCCATCCTGTATCCTCCTCCCGTTGCTTATCCGGCAAACACCAGATATATACCAAGCTCTTTGCTTCTTTGCAGTGACTTTCACCTTGGACCTTGCATACCAGATGTGGCTGATGACTGGTTCAAGTTTATTTATTAAATTATTTTATACTGTTCCCTTATAAAGAATGGCTGGACCATTATACAAGCTCTTGTACCTCTTGTGCCCCCCCTTCATCCTCATAGACTGTAAGCTCTTGCGTCCCCCCTCATCCTCATAGAGTGTAAGCTCTTGTGTCTCCCTCATCCTCATAGACTATAAGCTCTTGTGTCCCCCTCATCCTCATAGACTGTAAGCTCTTGTGTCCCCCTCATCCTCATAGACTATAAGCTCTTGTGTCCCCCTCATCCTCATAGACTATAAGCTCTTGTGTCAGCCCTCATCCTAATAGACTGTAAGCTCTTGTGTCACCCCCTCATCCTCATAGACTGTAAGCTCTTGTGTCCTCCCCTCATCCTCATAGACTGTAAGCTCTTGTGTCCTCCCCTCATCCTCATAGACTGTAAGCTATTGTGTCTCCTCCACATCCTCATAGACTGTAAGCTCTTGTGTCAGCCCTCATACTAATAGACTGTAAGCTCTTGTGTCACCCCCTCATCCTCATAGACTGTAAGCTCTTGTGTCACCCCTTCATCCTCATAGACTGTAAGCTCCCGTGTCACCCCTCATCCTCATAGACTGTAAGCTCTTGTGTCACCCCTCATCCTCATAGACTGTAAGCTCTTGTGTCACCTCCTCATCCTCATAGACTGTAAGCTCTTGTGTCACCCCTTCAACCTCATAGACTGTAAGCTCTTGTGTCCCCCTCATCCTCATAGACTGTAAGCTCTTGTGTCACCCCCTCATCCTCATAGACTGTAAGCTCTTGCGAGCAGGGCCCTCACTCCTATTATTCCATATGAACCCGACGGATTCAGAAAAAACACCGTATTTTTTTTTTAAAACGGTCGCACAAGCCATACTCCCATGCACCAGGAATAGGTCGGTGAACTCCGGCGCACCTCGGCGGACCTCGGCACAGCAGCGACACCTGGTGGACATCCGGCGCAGGACCTTAGTGAATCGCCGGAAGACCCGAACACTCGTTGGAGAAGCCGCTGCTGGAACACGAATGGACCGGGTAAGTAAATGTGCCCCTATATCTCCTACTGTTGACGTCACACCACCGGCAACCTGAGGTCGAGGTGTGATGCCGCCACGGAGTAAACCGACTGAAGAAAATAACATTCATTTCTGACTTCTTTTCTATAATCAAAGGAGAGGTAGGAAACAATTAATGACATATAGCATTAATACATTCATAATTGTTATAAATGAGTTATATCGTTAGATACATAAAACTCGTTGTCATATATTAAGTGGCGGTGGTGTGACGTCAACAGTAGGAGACATAATGTTTTTCTATTTATTTTCTGTTTTGTCGGTAGTTGACTATTCAGTTGACAAAAGACTTCGCTGGAAGACGAAGCGCGTTCTGTTATGTTGTACATGACTCTATGTAAATAAATTCTTTTGAAGCCAGAAGACCCTGTGTGTGTCGGGACGTTTCTGTTTTGGATACCAGTTCTCCATTCTGCTCCCTGCCTCCTTACATTTTCAAGGCCTTCAAAATAAGAATTAAATGAATTGAAAGCAGCAGAAGTTGTGCAATGTTGTGGACCTGAATTTTCATGCTATTTTCTGGTGACAGGTTCCCTGTATAGACCTACTTCAGCTTCTCATTGTTATCACCTTTCCTTCATACTTTTTTTGTTATAAAAGCAAAAAAAAGCATACTTGAGGCCTGACAGGTAAATATTCGAGATGAGCGAGCACTAAAATGCTCGGGTACTCGTTATTCGAGACAAACTTTTCCCGATGCTCGAGTGCTCGTCTCGAATAACGAGCCCCATTGAAGTCAATGGGAGACTCGAGCATTTTTCAAGAAGACCAAGGCTCTGCACAGGGAAGCTTGGCCAAACACCTGGGAACCTCAGAAAAGGATGGAAACACCACGGAAATGGACAGGAAACAGCAGGGGCAGCATGCATGGATGCCTCTGAGGCTGCTTAATCGCACCATTATGCCAAAATTATGGGCAACAGCATGGCCATGACAGAGTGACAGAATGAAGCTAGATAGCATCTAAAACATCCAATAATTGACCCTGACACTATAGGGGACGGCATGCAGAGGCAGCGGCAGCAGCAGCAGGATAGAGAGTGTCATGGTGACATACCCTAAATGGACTCAGGCTTCAAACCAATGGGTGGCAGAGAGGAACCAAAGGAGGTGAGCAAGAAGCTCTCAAATAATATCGGTACATGATAAAAGTTTGCCAGTATATTTTGTGGATTACACAGCAGGGTGGCGACAAAGTTAACATGGAAGCCATGAAAACAACCCAAAATTCTGCCTGACACAGCTCGTTTGATAAGGGGACCATGTATGGAGGCAGTGAACTAGTAGTAGATTAAAGGTGCTGCAGTTAAAACTATGTTAGTTGGATCTTGGCATGGAGCTGGCGCTCCGCTGCCAGGCGAGCTTTCGCCAATCCAAGCCCCTGTCTCTAGGCTACTCCCCAAACAGCACTTCTAAGAACCTTTTGTATAAGATCAAGTGTAGTAGCGTTCTTATAAGTTTGGGATATGGCGGGTGAGGGGAATGTAAACAGATGCGCAAGAAGCGCTGAAATAATATTGGTAAATGATAAAAGTTTATTAGTATATTTTGTGGATAACACAGCAGGGTGGCGACAAAGTTAACAACTTTGATGTGGAATCCATGAAAACAACCCAAATTTCTGCCTGACACACCTCGTTTGATAAAGGGACGATGTATGGAGGCAGCTATATGGACGACTTTTGGAGGTAGCAATGGAGACAACGTGTGGAGGCTGCTATGGAGGCAATTTAATTTGGATAGTGCCTGTATGTGGCAGTCCCAAAAAGTTTTCAAACCAGAGGAGCAGGTAGGTGGCCCTCCTGAAAAATGGAATAGATTGAGTGCCTGTATGTGGCAGTCCAAAAAAGTTTTCAAACCAGAGGAGCAGGTAGGTGGCCCTCCTGAAAAATGGAATAGATTGAGTGCCTGTATGTGGCAGTCCAAAAAAGTTTTCAAACCAGAGGAGCAGGTAGGTGGCCCTCCAGAAAAATGAAATAGATTGAGTGCCTGTATGTGGCAGTCCCAAAAAGTTTTCAAACCAGAGGAGCAGGTAGGTGGCCCTCCAGAAAAATGGAATAGATTGAGTGCCTGTATGTGGCAGTCCAAAAAAGTTTTCAAACCAGAGGAGCAGGTAGGTGGCCCTCCAGAAAAATGGAATAGATTGAGTGCCTGTATGTGGCAGTATAAAAAGTTTTCAAACCAGAGAAGCAGGTAGGTGGCCCTCCAGAAAAATGGAATAGATTGAGTGCCTGTATGTGGCAGTCCAAAAAAGTTTTCAAACCAGAGGAGCAGGTAGGTGGCCCTCCTGAAAAATGGAATAGATTGAGTGCCTGTATGTGGCAGTCCAAAAAAGTTTTCAAACCAGAGGAGCGGGTAGGTGGCCCTCCAGAAAAATGAAATAGATTGAGTGCCTGTATGTGGCAGTCCCAAAAAGTTTTCAAACCAGAGGAGCAGGTAGGTGGCCCTCCAGAAAAATGGAATAGATTGAGTGCCTGTATGTGGCAGCCCAAAAAAGTTTTCAAACCAGAGGAGCAGGTAGGTGGCCCTCCAGAAAAATGGAATAGATTGAGTGCCTGTATGTGGCAGCCCAAAAAAGTTTTCAAACCAGAGGAGCAGGTAGGTGGCCCTCCAGAAAAATGGAATAGATTGAGTGCCTGTATGTGGCAGTCCAAAAAAGTTTTCAAACCAGAGGAGCAGGTAGGTGGCCCTCCAGAAAAATGAAATAGATTGAGTGCCTGTATGTGGCACTCCCAAAAATTGTTTAAAACAGAGGACCGGGTCGGTGGCCCTCCAGAAAAATTAAATGCATAAAGTACTATAGCTAGAGCCAGTGGGCCCTGTCAAAAAATAGCCAGTTTCCTCTGCTTTACTGTACAAAGAGGAGGAGAAGGAGGAAAATGAGGAGGAGGAGGAGTGCATAAATTATTCAGGTTGAGCTTCCTTCACCTGGTGGAGATTGGAAATTATGAGAAATCCAGGCTTTATTCATCTTAATAAGCGTCAGCCTGTCAGCGCTGTCAGTCGACAGGCGTGTACGCTTATCGGTGATGATGCCACCAGCTGCACTGAAAACCCGCTCGGACAAGACGCTAGCGGCAGGGCAGGCAAGAACCTCCAAGGCGTACAGCGCCAGTTCATGCCACATGTCCAGCTTTGAAACCCAGTAGTTGTAGGGAGCTGTGTGATCATTTAGGACGATGGTATGGTCAGCTACGTACTCCCTCACCATCTTTCTGTAAAGATCAGCCCTACTCTGCCGAGACTGGGGACAGGTGACAGTGTCTTGCTGGGGTGACATAAAGCTGGCAAAAGCCTTGTAAAGCGTACCCTTGCCAGTGCTGGACAAGCTGCCTGCTCGCCTACTCTCCCTCGCTACTTGTCCCGCAGAACTACGCACTCTGCCGCTAGCGCTGTCAGAAGGGAAATACTGTTTCAGCTTGTGCACCAGGGCCTGCTGGTATTCATGCATTCTCACACTCCTTTCCTCTCCAGGGATGAGAGTGGAAAGATTTTGCTTGTACCGTGGGTCCAGGAGAGTGAACACCCAGTAATCGGTGCTGGAATAAATTCTTTGAACGCGAGGGTCACGGGATAGGCAGCCTAGCATGAAATCTGCCATATGCGCCAGAGTACCAACGCGTAAGAATTCACTCCCCTCACTGGCCTGACTGTCCATTTCCTCCTCCTCCAACTCCTCCAACTCCTCTTCTTCTGCCCATACACGCTGAACAGTGAAGGACTCAACAATGGTCCCCTCTTGTGTCTCGCCAACATTCTCCTCCTCTTCCTCCTCATCCTCCTCCACCTCCACCTCCTCCGATATGCGCTGAGAAACAGACCTAAGGGTACTTTGGCTATCAACAAGGGAATCTTCTTCCCCCGTCTCTTGTGACGAGCGCAAAGCTTCCGACTTCATGCTGATCAGAGAGTTTTTCAACAGGCCAAGCAGCGGGATGGTGAGGCTGATGATGGCGGCATCGCCACTGACCATCTGTGTTGACTCCTCAAAGTTACTCAGCACCTGACAGATATCAGACATCCACGTCCACTCCTCATTGTAGACTTGAGGAAGCTGACTGACCTGACTACCAGTTCTGGTGGAAGTTGACATCTGGCAGTCTACAATGGCTCGGCGCTGCTGGTAAACTCTGGATAACATGGTCAGTGTTGAATTCCACCTCGTGGGCACGTCGCACAACAGTCGGTGAGCGGGCAGTTGGAGGCGGCGCTGCGCTGCCCTGAGAGTGGCAGCATCTGTGCTGGACTTCCTGAAATGCGCACAGATGCGGCGCACCTTCGTGAGCAAATCAGACAGATTGGGGTATGTCTTGAGGAAACGCTGAACTATCAGATTTAACACATGGGCCAGGCATGGCACATGTGTCAGTCTGCCGAGTTGCAGAGCCGCCACCAGGTTATGGCCGTTGTCACACACAACCATGCCTGGCTTCAGGTTCAGCGGTGCCAGCCACAGATCAGTCTGCGCCGTGATGCCCTGTAATAGCTCTTGGGCGGTGTGCCTTTTATCGCCTAGGCTCAGCAGTTTGAGCACCGCCTGCTGTCGCTTCGCGACGGCACTGCTGCTGTGCCTAGAGCTACCGACTGATGGCGCCATGCCCACGGATGGTAGTTCGGAGGAGGAGGTGGAGGAGGGGTGGGAGGAGGAGGAGGCATAGTAGGCCTGAAACACCTGGACCGAGGTAGGCCCCGCAATCCTCGGCGTCGGCAGTATATGACCAGCCGCAGGGTCAGACTAGGTCCCAGCCTCCACCAAGTTAACCCAATGTGCCGTCAGCGATATATAGTGGCCCTGCCCAGCAGCACTCGTCCACGTGTCCGTGGTCAGGTGGACCTTGTCAGAAACGGCGTTGGTCAGGGCACGGATGATGTTGTCTGACACGTGCTGGTGCAGGGCTGGGACGGCACATCGGGAAAAGTAGTGGCAGCTGGGGACCGAATACCGAGGGGCGGCCGCCGCCATGAGGTTGCTCACAATTTGCTAGTAGATGCACTGCAGCAAGTACAGCCACCAGCAGATCAACCAGAAATCAAATATATATAACGCTACTGTAGGCGTAAGTAAGCCGTTTGGATTCTCCTATGGCTATTTTCTAGCCAAGTGTGAAAGCACACTACTATGCCAGATGAGATGACGCTGAGTTATTAAACAAAATAAACGTAAAATAAAAAAGGAAATGGCAGACTGTGCCTAATTGAAATCCAACCCCTAATAAATTTTCCCACTTCGGTCTTTGCAATGGATATGTGCGTCACTAAGCGCAAAACACAGCGGTCGCAAGTCTCACTACAAATTGCTCACAATTTGCTAGTAGATGCACTGCAGCAAGTACAGCCACCAGCAGATCAACCAGAAATCAAATATATATAACGCTACTGTAGGCGTAAGTAAGCCGTTTGGATTCTCCTATGGCTATTTTCTAGCCAAGTATGAAAGCACACTGCTATGCAAGATGAGATGACGCTGAGTTATTAAACAAAATAAACGTAAAATAAAAAAGGAAATGGCAGACTGTGCCTAATTGAAATCAAACCCCTAATAAATTTTCCCACTTTGGTGTTTGAGGTGGATATGTGTGTCACTAAGAGCTTAACACAACGGTAGCAAGTCCCCCTGCAAATTCCTCACAATATGGCACTAGCTGCAAATAAAAAAAAAAAAGTATAACGTTATTGTAGCCCTAAGAAGGGCTGTTGGGTTCTTGGAGAATCACTCCTGCATAACAGTAAGCTAATAGAACACCCTAACGCTTTCCCTGACCAGCAGCAGCTCTCTCCCTAGCGGCATCCAGACACAGAATGATCCGAGCAGCGCGGGCAGCGGCTAGTCTATCCCAGGGTCACCTGATCTGGCCAGCCAACCACTGCTATCGACGTGTAAGGGTACCACGTCATGCTGGGTGGAGTGCAGAGTCTCCTGGCTTGCGATTGGCTCTGTTTCTGGCCGCCAAAAAGCAAAACGGCGGGAGCTGCCATTTTCTCGAGCGGGCGAAGTATTCGTCCGAGCAACGAGCAGTTTCGAGTACGCTAATGCTTGACCGAGCATCAAGCTCGGACGAGCATGTTCGCTCATCTCTAGTGAATTTGACTGAGAACTAACTGTTGGTACAAATTATACTAGACTGAGGACTGACTAGTGGCACTGATTTTACTACACTGAGAAATTACTGAAATTACACTAGACTGAAGACTGGCTGGTGGCAGTAATTGTACTAGACTGAGGACTGACTAGTGGCACTGATTTTACTACACTGATAAATTACTGAAATTACACTAGATTGAAGACTGGCTGGTGGCAGTAATTATACTAGACTGAGGACTGACTAGTGGCACTGATTTTACTACACTGAGAAATTACTGAAATTACACTAGACTGAAGACTGGCTGGTGGCAGTAATTATACTAGACTGAGGACTGACTAGTGGCACTGATTTTACTACACTGAGAAATTACTGAAATTACACTAGATTGAAGACTGGCTGGTGGCAGTAATTATACTAGACTGAGGACTGACTAGTGGCACTGATTTTACTACACTGAGAAATTACTGAAATTACACTAGACTGAAGACTGGCTGGTGGCAGTAATTATACTAGACTGAGGACTGACTAGTGGCACTGATTTTACTACACTGAGAAATTACTGAAATTACACTAGACAGAAGACTGGCTGGTGGCAGTAATTATACTAGACTGAGGACTGTCTGGTGGCAGTGATTATACTAGAATGAGGATAGTCTGGTGGCAATAATTATACTAGACTAAAGACTGACTGGTGGCAGTGCTAATACTAGACTAAGGACGGACTGGTAGCATTACTTTTACTCAACTGAGGACTGGCTGGTGGCAGTGATTTTACTAGACTGAAGACTGACTGCAGGTAATTCTTATACTAGACTGAGGACTGACTGGAGGTAACTCTTATACTAGACTGAGGACTGACTGGTGGTAATTATTATACTAGACTGAGGACTGACTGGTGGCAGTGATTATACTAGACTGAGGACTGACTGGAGGTAATTATTATACTAGACTGAGGACTGACTGGTAACAGTGAATATACTAGACTGAGGACTGACTGGTGGCAGTGATTATACTAGACTGAGGACTGACTGGTGGCAATGATTATACTAGACTGAGGACTGACTGGTAGCATTACTTATACTAGACTGAGGACTGACTGGTAGCATTACTTATACTATACTGAGGACTGACTGGTAGCATAACTTATACTAGACTGAGGACTGACTGGTAGCATTACTTATACTAGACTGAGGACTGACTGGTGGCAGTGATTATACTAGAATGAGGACAGTCTTGTGGCAATGATTATACTAGACTAAAGACTGACTGGTGGCAGTGCTAATACTAGACTAAGGACAGACTGGTAGCATTACTTTTATTCAACTGAGGACTGACTGGTGGCAGTGATTATACTAGACTGAAGACTGACTGGAGGTAATTCTTATACTAGACTGAGGACTGACTGGAGGTAATTATTATACTAGACTGAGGACTGACTGCTGGCAGTGATTATACTAGACTGAGGACTGACTGGAATTAATTATTATACTAGAATGAGGACTGACTGAAGGTAATTATTATACTCGACTGAGGACTGACTGAAGGTAATTATTATACTCGACTGAGGACTGACTGAAGGTAATTATTATACTAGACTGAGGACTGACTGGTGGCGGTGATTATACTAGACTGAGGACTGACTAGTGGCGGTGATTATACTAGACTGAGGACTGACTGGAGGTAATTATTATACTAGACTGTGGAATGACTGCTGGCAGTGATTAGACTAGACTGAGGACTGACTGGTGGTGGTGATTATACTAGACTGAGGACTGACTGAAGGTAAATATTATACTAGACTGAGGACTGACTGGTGGTAGTGATTATACTAGACTGAGGACTGACTGGTGGCAGTGATTATACTAGACTGAGGACTGACTGGAGGTAATTATTATACTAGACTGTGGAATGACTGCTGGCAGTGATTAGACTAGGGTGAAGATTGACTGTTTCACTGACTGATTTACATGAGATAGGGGGGTTGAATTCAGTGTAGCACAGATGTGACATTTGCAAAACAATTTCCATTAGTGCTGCATCCAAAAACCTGATACTGTTACACATAATGAACTCTTCTTTATTTCTCAGTTTTGCATTTGGGGAAGGGGAAGCCACACACATATAGATGCAGCTCATGATGGGGCCCCAGTTGGCCCACACCAGATTTTTTGCCCAGTGGCCTCCACCAGCCTAAATCCTGCCCTGCCCTGTAGCAGTGAAAATTTGATAATGTCCCATTTATTGGCTAATATCTAATATCATCAATTCTGTAGTAAATTTACTAATGGATTAAAGGAAACCTACCATGTGATGTGATGCAGTATGAAGTAAACATACCGTGAGAATGCTGTAGCTACACTGATGCAGGATCAGATCTTGGATAATCCCTGTGCTGAGTGGTTTTGCTGATAAAACAGATGTAACATTATGATAATGAAGCTCTGTGGCTTCTATGTCTGCTCTGGCGCTTGCTTTCCCGCTTTTCATAGCAGGAGAGTCTCTCTCTGATTGCATCATCATCTTCTGCACCTCTCTTCCTGCCAGACAGAATAATCAATTGCTGCACTATCTCCCAGCTGTTGTGTATGAGTCATTCAGCTCAGGTTGATTAGTGCTTGACTAGTCATGCATTACTTTCAGCCATTTGTAATTCCAAGCTCCGTAAGCCAGTCTCTCCCAGCTTTCCTAAGGTCCTGAATGGTATAATTGTTTTTTCAGCAAAACCACTCAGCTCAGCGATTAACCAAGATATGATCCTGCATCAGTGCAGCTACAGCATTCTCAAGGTATGTTTGCTTCCTACTGCATCACATCATATGATAGGTTTCCTTTAAGTCTGCTCTGTTTATTTCATCAGGTCTGAACACGGATTTATGGAATATATTCGGATATATAGAATATGTCTTACTATCGAGACCTTGGAGGTTTGAAGCTATCCCTAGATGTTTTTACACTGTGCTTTGTTGAATTTCGATAGGGAGTAAAGATCTCTTTTTGACCTTCTAACAGAATTTATTAAATCGAAGTATATTATACTGAAATATTCATTACAGGATCAAAGTAAATGACTTTTTTAACAGAACACTTCTATCCTATGACATCTGTCCTGGGACTATCCTGTGACATCTGCATCTGTTTGTTCTTCAGTGCCATCCTCTGTCCATAAAATACAGCAGAAGATGCGCTGCAGACTATGACTTTGTACTAGGTTTGCATTCTGTAATAGTGTGAACACTGCACTATGTAATTCCTGGCTGTCTTACTTCCACCACACGTGTCTGTCTCCTGTTGACTTTGTTATGGGTTATACACTGTATCCACAGATGCCTTCTCCACCACACACACTTCTTCCCTGTTAGTCATTTGGTTTGGATGTCAGGGGCCGGTCCACTCATTCTCTGGACCAGGACTCATAAAAGGATTTTCTGCCCACTGCCCAGTGCTTGCTGCAAGTCTTCTTTGGAGCTTGTTAGCATTTTCTGGAGTTCCAAATTTCTGGATTCTCTGACCCTGTTTGTCTTCTGACTATCCGTTTCCCTCCTGATTCTGTACTGCACGCTTGGTTTTGAATCCTGCTTGATGACCATTCTTCTGTGATAATTTTGTCCTGTTTTTGTTCATGTGTTTTCACTTAGACCTCCAAATACATTTGTTGGGCATCTGCATTTGCCGTAGGTTTCTGCGAAATTCAATGGTGCACATTCAAAGGCTAAAGCAAGTGCACAGCCCCCGGGCAGGACTGTCACAGGCTCGTCCACTCCACCGATGGTCACACACTCTCCATGAAGTAATTACAATTACTCACAGTTTTTTAGTAATTGCAATTATTTCAGAACTTGTGCAAAAAACTGGTGTACAAGTCCTGACAAACGTCCCACATGAAGAGTCCTCGCTCTTTCCCCTGCAGCCGTCACAGCACCGCATCTTCTTACCTTCCGATAACCTTGCAATCCTCCCCTACTAAGACTGAAACTGTGCATGTATTATTTGGATTGCCATATTCTTATTACCGGAATAAAATAAAAGTTCCTCAGTTTTCTCTATCAAGGAGAAGTTTTCTTTCATTTGAATTACTGTAGGTTATTAGTTACACACAGATAGGAATAACCTTCTATGGGATTATGGAAAGTGTCCTCCTCAGCGCTGGTCAGACACTACTCCTCCTACTACCATGTACCTGTGATATTGGAGATCTCTCCCTCTGAACATGGGGCGCAGTCATAGCAGCAGATGTGAATGGTTTCTCCTGGCTTCTTCCTGCTTCCGGGTAAACACGGATCTGAGCAGCGGGAGACTGGGATCTGAGGGGAAAGATAAGAACATTTACCATCCATTATACTAGAAACTGCAATCTATACTGAACAATATGTAAAATTACGCTCTGAGTTGCTCCACAGGAGTAGGGAAGTGGTGACTGTAACAAATTGGTCTGTGTTGCAATCACCTGATCACTAGATTCGAGATTGATGTGTTTGTCCAAATTTTACAACAAAATATGGCTCAGGACCGGGACACAAACCTTACTGAAGTCAGTGGGGACACAGAATTTTACACCAAAAAAAGGCTGTAATAAGGGCTAGAGTGAGGATAAATGGTGGGAATAATAGGGCCATTGCCCTGCCCATAATGAGCTTATGAAATAATAACACACTATTAAAAAAAATAAAACAGAAATAAAAAAAAAATATTTAAATTTGAAGTTTTGGTAAGGCGGAATTGTTTCCAGAATGTAGAATTGAAAAATTTGGAAATTAAAGTTCCAGGAAAGTGGAAATTTATTCAGACACTGGCAAACTTGGGATCCATGCTTTTTATCTTAACGAATGTTAGGATGTCCCCGTTGGTTGTAGCAAGGCGGATCCTCTTGCTGTTGATGACACCACTGGTGGTGCTGAACACACGCTCTGACAGCACACAGAATCTGCAAGGCATAAAGGACAAGACCTGGCCACGTGTCTAATTTCCCACCCAGAAATTGAATGTGGGGGGACCCATCCTTCAGTACCAGGAGACGCGTGGACAGATAATGCTCCACCATGTGAGTCGCATTCTGCCCCCTGGTACTATGTGTCACATCTGATGGTAGTGGAGGTTGAGCACAAGTCAACATGACAGTCTAGATTGTGGCCATGGTGATCTCCCTTCTGCATTGGCAGCTTTCTCCTTCTTGTCGTGCTGCCACTGAGATCTCAATGTCAAATGAAAACTAGGGGTTGCACCAAAAGGCACTAGTACTGCCTTATTTTAGTCTCACGTTCAGGTATTGGAATGATGGATTCTACATTATGCTTGTAGCATGTATCCAGGAAGGTGGCCACGCAGTATTCGGAATTGTATCCAGACAAATTAGGGTGTTGAAGGGGGTGAGGTGTAGCGAGCTCCTTACTTGCAAATGAGGATGCGCATGAGAAATCTGAGGCAATTTTTGCCATGTAATTGACCATTGCTTTAACATTGTGTGCCCTATTGTACACACTGCACACCCTGATTCCTACTTGGAGCAAGCAGAGATGGAACACATCCTCTCTCTGCAGCACCAGCGGCCGCACCACAGCCATGTCCCAGTCCCTTAATTCCTGCTTTGCTGACAGAAGCTCTTTTATGAACCACTTATTACTGTGTTCTATTCACTAACAGAAGCAACTTTACAATCGAGGTATGAATGATGATGATTCATGATTTTTCTGCAGCCAGAAACAAGACCTTCACGGTCCTGCTGATGAGGGCAGTAAATGCTAATATTCCTGTCTGGACTTTCTGTCTGGCCATGAAGAGTGAGTAGGGGCTTGGGGCTGCCGCAAGCCTTGAAGAGTGAGTAGGGGCTTGGGGCTGGTGCTGGTACTTTGTACTGGTATTCATGTGCTGGTGCCTATAGACCTCGTTCCTTTTGGGTAGGGACATTAGAGAGTGATAGAGTTGGCGTGGCACACTGAGGAAGCTCAAGGCCCTTATAAGTCATGGTAAGATGTCATGAGGTTGTAATTTCACGACCGGAGGAACCAGGGGTGATTTAAAGGCGGTATAACGTGAAACTGTATTAATTCCGGAAACTGAAACTAATTGTACATTGAGCATCAGCTATCAAATTATTTGTAAGAGGAAAGAAAGAGTTAAAGCTTTGTTCAAGAAGTACTCCGGGAGGCAGAGATAAAGGAGACTTTCAAGATTTACTGCAAGAGAATCTTAGAGACCATGGCCATGTCTGTGTGATTCTTTGTGTACACATTATTTAATATATGTATTTATAGAAATATTAATATCCAATTTGGAGCAGAGATCAATACATTCAGAGTGGCGCACAGGTTTTAGTATGCAATCCAAAATAACTTGCTGCCAGAGCAGAGTCCAGGATTGTGCAGCCGCAGGAAAGGACTGACTATTAGAAATGAGTGAACATACTCATCCGAGCTTGATGCTCGTTCGCGCATTAGCGTACTCGAAACTACTCATTGCTCCGATGAATATCTCGCCAGCTCGAGAAAATTGCATCTCCCGCCGTTTTGATTTTTGGCGGCCAGAAACAGAGCCAATCACAAGCCAGGAGACTCTGCACTCCACCCAGCATGACGTGGTACCCTTACACGTCGATAGCAGTGGTTGGCTGGCCTGATCAGGTGACCCTGGAATAGACTAGCCCCTGCCCGCGCTGCTCAGATCATTCTCTGTGTCACGGGAGCTCCCGCGATCGCTGTCTTAGATCACGGGCGCACCCGTGTTCCTGCTGCTGCCCCCAGTCCCAGGCCCTGCTCACCTTCCCTGGCTCCTGCGATGTCCTCCCTGGCTCCCGCAGCTCGGCGTGCGCGTCCCCTGCTCCTAGGGCGCACACGCGCCGTCACTCTAAGATTTAAAGGGCCAGCACGCCAATAATTGGCGCTGGCCTGCTATAAGTTTCTTCCCCTTCCTGTGACCCTTGCCGGATCTTTGTGCATCATAGCCTTAGGGAAAGCTTCCAAGTGAGTATTCCTGCGTTCCTGTGTATTCCTGCGTTACTGTGTGTCTCCGCTCCCGAGTCCTGTGTTACCTGTGTTCCTCCGTGTTGCTGTGTTCCTGTGCCTGTGTTCCCGTCCCCTTCTGCCTGGACCTCCTGTTGCTGACCCCGGATTGGACTTGACCTTGCATCTCTGCCGCCTGCCTTGACCCTGTGCCTGGACCCGACCACGAGACTGTCTCCTGTTAAGGTACCTAGACCTCGGCTGCCACCGCGGGCCAGTCGCACCTGTGGAACGACCAGGTGGTATTCTGCTGCAGCAAGTCCAACCCGCTTTGCGGCGGGCTCTGGTGAAGACCAGGTGCCACTTGGACTCTGGTCCCAGGTGTCGGCTTGTACCACCTCCCGCGGTGGTCCAGGGGATTCACACACCCCGAATCCTGACAGTCGTCTAGGAAAACAGAGCCTTTTGTTCCTCCGTTGCCTATAATTTACTAACTAATGAACCACGGACATTACTTATTATCTTTGGCTAACCAAGCCCAGGTCCAGCCCACTGAAAGTTCTGTATAGTCCTTTTTGACATGAATAAAGTTCCCCTCATCTGCCCAGCATTTCAGGGCATCAGTTTGCAGAGATTGAGTTATTATACTATACGTTGTCTTGATCTGATTTCTTCTGAGCTCACTCTGTGACTTTTATTAGTTATTAGAGAACCTGAGGTTGTGTGAACAAGGGCAGAACTTGACAATGCCAATCAATTCCCCTGACTAGTGGGTTCACTTGGACAATCCCTATGAATAATAGACCCTATGATATTCACTATGTATATGTTAGTCTAATGTTTCACCTTGTTTGTTTTGGATGTCCCCTAGATGGTCGCCGATTCTGCAAAACAAAATTCTTGGTACATTTTACCTACATACAGAGGCATATTGCCAGGTATATGACCCCCATGCATCTACAGTTGATGAAACTGTTTTTAGTGTAGGTTATTCCTGTAACAGTACTCGGTGCTTCTTAGTACATTGCAAGCAATGCGTCCGCTACACCTGTAACACCCATGTAGCTTCTGATATATCCATGTCGTTGGTGCTTTTGGTCTGGTGTAGTGACTTTGTATTATTCGGTCTCAAATGTTTCAACCTCTAAGATATGCAATACTTGGGTGATGGGTTCATTACAAAATTTAAACTTTGCATATCAATGTCTAAAAATTAAAAATTTTTAGACAGATTCAGCTTTTTGACCATACAATATCCACCTCTGTAATATTATAATATTGATATCTGTAAGACAACATATATTCATATATATGTATATATATAATAATAATCTTTAATATTGTACGATCCTACTCTTTAATTTACTATTTTCAGCTGTGATATACTTGTTACATCAGATTCAGCCTTCTGTCCATACAATATCCTCCTCTGTAAATATTATACTATCCAGCTCTGTAATATACTATTTTGATATACTTGTAACATCTGTGCCTATGTCATTCTCTGTCCCTTAGGTATATCAAGGGCTTCTTTTTGAGCAAGAAGTCCATCCCATTGTGCAGCATGAGAAAAAGAATAAGAACACAGACTACATTAGAACCAAGTTCTATACATTATTACAGCTCTAAAACCAAGTAATGCATGTCAATATAAAATCAGAACCAAGCTTATAATATAAACTCAATATATAAATGCAGCACCGGGGCCCAGCTCAGCACGTAACAAAAATGTTATCCATAAAAAAAGGAGATCCGATAATACCGGGTATACACCACCATATAGTAAACTATTCACAGTGGGGGAAAGGGTTATGTTCAGAAGGGATTAATGGTAGATAAAATATAGCGTTTATTGTTATGATTCAAATTTTCCTTTTCTTTTTAATATATACACAAACAAAAAATAAATAAATCAAAATTTTATTATTTTTTTCTTGTCCTGCTGTTACTGACAGACTCTCTATATACTCACATTGCTTCCATGCTGTTATGTCATCTCTAGGATTCAAAGTTCTGGTCCGCTCCCTTCCCATGCTTACAATCTGACTGTTGTACCTAGTTTCTATGCCTGCTATAGGATTAGTACTTATTAAGCTCCTGGTTATCCTTATATTCTGTATCCTTTGATTTCTGCCCATTGCTTTATTCAGTAGCCTTGTAACTTTGCAGGATGTTTGTCCTTTTGGTTCTGACCTGGTTCTGCTGATGATTCTGCTAGTTTTTCCTTGTATTCATCTCATTATTTTGCATTTTGGCACAGGAAAGGAGGATGAGGCAAGTAGGCAGGGACAGCTCTAAAGAGGATTATGTTTCAGGGCCCATTGTCACATGCCCATTCCTCAATTATAGTATCCTACTCTGCCTCAATAACCTTCAAAACTCAGTTAACTCATAATGATATATACGTGCAGACAGAAAAGTTACAGAATCTCATGTGTAATGGAAGCTACTTACCTCCTGTGAGTGTCTCCAGGTTATAGACTGGGGATTTATGTAAAGCTTCTGACCACTGACAGCCCATGGGGTAAAATTTCCTACTTCAGTCATTTTTATGTTCTCACTTCTTGCCTCTTTTATAAATATCCAGTTGATGATCTTATATGGATGTGGAGCTTCCCCCTGGTCAGTAAAGTAATATGAAGGAGACATTGGGTCCCGGGAATTCTTCATCCTCTGTATGTAGCGCTGTAACTTCCCTGTGTATTGTACAAGTCCAGTTATTGGGTTTTCTTTATATTTGTCTTTTATATGTAAGAACATTTCATGTAGAGACTTTGCCAGGATTTCTACTGCCTCATACAATCGTGGGGTCACCCCGGAGGAGAGGTAATATCTTATACTCGGCACTGCTTCCATATAACTGGAATTACTCCCTACTGGTGATAAATTTAGTAACACAAATAAATTGCTATCATCATTTCCTTTAATTACCTCTAAGGATTTCCACATTAACTCGTATTGGTAAATATTGGGGAGTTTCTTGTAATTTTTAATGAAATATTCTGTTTTTGGAAATGGAGGCGAAGAGAAATCCAACCCAAGACTTCCGTTAAATCCTAAATACCGATTGGATGTAATGGTGGAGCTAGAAGTCCAGGATGGAGGAAGGATGAGGGTTTTGTGTAACAATACAGACACATATTCAAATAGTAATAACACTCCGTTCATAGACATGGTCCCGCATATTATAATTACACTGACTTGTGAATTGCTTATAATATGTGATGTTTTGTTATTATAGACAGAATTCTCCTCTGTAAGTTTTATGGTGAAGGCGGCACAGATCCCGTTCTCTCTCATGTACTTTGTCAGTATCTGCAGCTCATTCTCTCCAGCGTCGTCATCTGATACTAAAATCCCGACCCAGGTCCAGCCAAAATACTTCAACAGCTCAATGATCACCATATTGTGGGTGTGGCTACTTTGGACTGTTCGGAAGACGTGTGGATAGAGGAGTCTATCAGATAATGAGGGGTCGGTGGCTCCATAGCTGATCTACAAGATGCAACAAAGACAGGGAAAAAATACATGAGAAACATAGATAGGAAATGTCCCCAAACAGCAACTAGGAGCAGATGCAAGGAGACATGGCAGAGCACTCGGCTTATGTCAGCAAGGAGGCCCATGGGTCTCCAGCATTGGCTGAAAAGCAATCCTCCACCTTAAATGAACTATTTTCAGAGGACATGTTCAATTAATTTATACTGGAGGCCCACCCTCCATCAAGGTCAAGCAAACAAACTCTAGTAGCCTCCAAATTAGGTTTTCTTCTGCTGTACTTCTGGGGTCCAAAGGTACAGCAGGGTATTAGAGCCTTGGCCCATCGGAGGATCCTCTCACACTGTGGAGGGCCAGCCTGACAATGTTTCCATTATTACACTAATGAAGTGCAGAAATGACACAATAATCTCTTGGGCTTTGGGCACCACAAATTTTTTCAACCTTCTGCTGATTGGATGTGCATAAATGACAACCAAGGGATAATTGGAATGGAACAAACTGCTCTCCTTTCCTGTGATTGCTGTTTATGGTTCTATTCCATAAATACTATGGAATCTTGGCTATCTCCTCTATGTGGATGTTTACAGGATGGTGGATCTTCGTCCTGTATGTTTGAGTAGCATGTTCTGTGTATCGGATGTGCACATGATATCAGTTAACAATTTTTTATGTATTTTGTCTTTTTCTGCACATTATGTATTGTGCTTTTGTCCTATTTTTAAAGCATTATATTTCAAAATAAATCTAGCCTCAAGGCGAAGCAGGGTTTTGGGGCAGGGTTTTGGGGCAGGGTTTTGGCAGAGTTTTGGGATTGATATTGACTTTCTCGAGGCCCGCAAATCTAAGTACCTCTGGATTCCCCCCATGACTATCCCTAACATGACTGATGAGGCGAGGACATCCTTTACCTGTGTGGATCGAATTATAGTTCTCTCGTAACCTAGTAAAAAGATTCCTAATAGTTTTCCCAATATAAAAGTGCTCGCATGAGCATAACACCACATAGACTATAAAGGTGGATCGACAATTTATAAAGGATTTTACCACGTGCTGCATGTCCCCCAACTTTACCAAACCAGTCTGCAAATTATACCGACAAAAATTACAAGACCCACATTTAAAGTTTCAGATAGGAATACTTTTTTGGAGCCAACTAGGGTCAGACGTGGAAAAGCAACTGGAGACTAAATGGGTCCTAATAGAAAGGCTGCGTCTAAAGGTGACTAATGGCTTGTGTTTCGTCACTTCAGACAATTGGTCATCCCGTTCCAATATTTTCCAATTTCTATTAATGTTGGTACGTATAGCTCATTCGTGTGGACTATAGCCAAACGAAAAAGCCATACGTCCACCACCCTTCTTTCGTTTGTCGGTCCTATTCCCCTAAACTACCTCTCAGAATGTCACATGCTTTCTCAAGAGCTTTTTCCAAAATAGGAGTGGGATAACCACGGTCATTAAATGTGGGTCTTGTAAATTTTGTCGGTATAATTTGCAGACTGGGGGACATGCAGCACATGGTAAAATCCTTTATAAATTGTCGATCCACCTTTATAGTCTATGCGGTGTTATGCCCATGCGAGCACTTTTATATTGGGAAAACTATTAGGAATCTTTTTACTAGGTTACGAGAGAACTATAATTCGATCCACACAGGTAAAGGATGTCCTCGCCTCATCAGTCATGTTAGGGATAGTCATGGGGGGAATCCAGAGGTACTTAGATTCGCGGGCCTCGAGAAAGTCGATATCGATCCCAAAACCCTGCCCCAAAACCCTGCCCCAAAACCCTGCTTCGCCTTGAGGCTAGATTTATTTTGAAATATAATGCTTTAGGGCCAATGGGTTTGAACGATAGAAATGACTTGAGTGTCTTTTTATGAATGATGTATCCCATGGATCCACCTTATGGACATATTCATTGTGCATTCATTAGTTTAGCCTTGCTCATATTATGTGATCTAGATGTTTTATGTACTTACCAGCTTCTTTCCTGTGTCTCTCTCCTACTATTAATGTTGCCTGGAGTCCTCTCCTTTCTGCGATTCTCTCCCTTCTTTTGCTTATTCGATAATTGTAATATTGATTGTTGCCTTTACTGTATTTATATTATATCATACTGAGAGTTAAAGTGTTGCACATTTAAGCCGTGGTCTTCTCGGCTTATTTTAAACTATGTATCATGTTCTCTTATTGTTAATGGTGACTCACCACTGACATGCCTGTTGCCGGCACCCATGATACCTTGTGCTTTGATGGTTGTTGTGTCTCGTTGCTAGGACTACGCGCGCTCGGGGCGGGTATAATACCTGCCTCCTGAGATCTCGCGATGTCCGAGGCTTGAGAAAGCGCTTACAGCGCGAAACGGCCCGTCGCCTTTCCGTGGCGTGCATCACCCCTACCCTGATACCTTCCCTTCAATAAAGCGTTCCTGCATTTGATTTTGGTGAGTGCCATTTTTCTTTTCGATATGGGACTTTTTTGTAATGAAGATTTGGGATTGTATGAAAGTCTTTCTTGGGGATTGCTGATTGGGGATGTGTCCCATATAAAGAAATGGTCAAGGGACTTTCAGTTTGCTCGTGAAGTGGAGATTCTGTGGAGACTTATTTAATAAATCGTCATAGTAACAGTGAGAAAAGGTGTCAGAGGTCAGATATATAACAGGAGGACATGCACCTAATTTCAGGCTGTCCCTCTATTGTCAATAATCTGCAGCCAGTACAGGGCATTACCATAGCAACTGTCATATGGCATATCAGGACGTTACCCAACCACAGCCAGGACTATTATTGTATAAATGATACAGAGACCTAGGTGCCCTATGAGAGGTTCTCTCCAAATTCATAGTATCATAGTATCATAGTATATAAGGCTGGAAGGAGACGCAAGTCCATCAAGTCCAACCTTCAAGAATTAAATAAATGTTTTATCCCCATAACCCGTGATATTTTTTCTCTCCAGAAAGGCATCCAGGCCTCTCTTGAACATGTACATAGAGTCCACCATAACAACCTCATGCGGCAGAGAGTTCCACAGTCTCACTGCTCTTACAGTAAAGAACCTTTGTCTATGGTGATGGTAGAATCGCCTCTCCTCCAGGCGTAGAGGATGTCCCCTGTCTATGGTGATGGTAAAATCGCCTCTTCTCTAGGTGTAGAGGATGCCCCCTTGTCCTGGTCACAGGCCGAGGTATAAAAAGATCTTTGGAGAGATCCTTGTACTGTCCGTTCAGGTATTTGTACATTGTAATGAGGTCTCCCCTCAGTCGTCTTTTTTCTAAACTGAATAATCCCAAATTTTGTAATCTGTCATTGTATTCTAGTCCCCCCATTCCCCTAATAATCCTGGTTGCTCTCCTCTGCACCCGTTCCAGCTCTACTATATCCTTTTTATATACTGGTGCCCAAAACTGTCCACAATATTCCATGTGTGGTCTGACCAGGGATTTGTATAAGGGCAGAACTATGTCTTTATCATGAGAATCTATTCCTCTCTTGATACATCCCATTATTTTATTTGCTTTAGCAGCAGCCGCCTGGCTCTGGTCACTAAAATTAAGTTTACCATCCACCAATACCCCCAAGTCCTTTTCAGCCTCAGTTTTACTAAGTAATTGACCGTTTAGAACATAATTATACTTTTTGTTTCCATGGCCCAAGTGCATAACTTTACATTTATCTACATTAAACCTCATCAACCATTTCTCTGCCCATCCCTCAAGCTTCCACAAATCCCTCTGTAATGCTAAACTATCGACCTCAGTATTTATTACTTTACACAGCTTAGTATCATCTGCAAATATTGAAACTTGACTGTGTAAACCCACTACAAGGTCATTAATAAAAATATTAAAAAGAAGTGGCCCCAATACTGACCCCTGTGGCACTCCACTGGTAACATCAACCCAATCTGAGAATGTGCCATTAATGACCACCCTCTGTTTTCTATCACTAAGCCAATTACTTACCAGATACACAGATTTTCTCCTATTCCCAGCAGTCTCATTTTATATACCAACCTTTTATGTGGCACGGTGTCAAATGCCTTTGAAAAGTCCAGATATACAACATCCACAGCGTCCCCCAGATCCAGTCTTGAACTTACCTCCTCGTAGAAACCAATCAGATTAGTCTGACAGGACCGATCTCTCATAAACCCATGCTGACGCTGGGTTATAAGGTTGTGCACAGTGAGATACTCCAGGATAGCATCTCTAATAAACCCCTCAAATATTTTCCCCACCACAGCAGTTAGACTTACGGGTCTGTAGTTTCCAGGATCGCTATTTACAATTCAATATCATGTAATAAGGGCAATTACAATAACAAGCTCCTGGGCCCTCTCAGGGGTTTTGGGGATGAGTGTAAAGATACCCCTCCCCCCCCCCCAAAAGGGGGATTCAATCAAATAGACCAAGATCTAATAATGTAGAATGATGTATTGTTTTGTTGTATTATTAACAGGATATTCAAGACCATGTTAGAATTTACATCCAGCCACAGATATTTTATTGATATGTTTTTTATTGTTACCATTTAGTCCTCCGGGCCTCCCTCCTGTCATGTGTCCTATAGCTCTACCCTTCTGTCATCTGTCCTCTGGACCTCCATCCTTCCATCTGTCCTCCGGGCCTACCCTCCTTCCATCTGTCCTCTGGGCCTACCCTTCTGCTATCTTTCCTCTGGACCTACCCTCCTGCTATCTGTATTTCGGGCCTCCCTCCTGCCATGTGTCCTCTAGCCCTACCCTCCTGTCATGTGTCCTCTGGGCCTACCCTCCTGCTATCTGTCCTCTGGACCTACCCTCCTGCTATCTATCCTTCGGGCCTCCCTCCTGCCATCTGTCCTACAGGCCTCCCTGCTATCATCTGTCCTCTTGGTCTACCCTCCTGCCATCTTTCCTCTGGGCCTCCATCCTTCCATCTGTCCTCTGGGCCTACCCTGCTGCCATCTTTCCTCCAGGTCTCCCTCCTGCATCTGTCCTTCTGGCCTCCCTCCCGCCATGTGTTCTTTGGGCTTACCCTCCTGCCATGTGTCCTCTGGGCCTACCCTCCTGCCATGTGCCCTCCGGGCCTCCTTCCTGCCACCTGTCCCCCGGGCTTCATCCTGCATCTGCCCTCTGGGCCCCCCTCCTGCCATCTGTCCTCCGGGCCTCCCTCCTGCCATCTGTTCTCTGGGCCTCCCTCCTGCCATCTGTCCTCCTTGCCTCCCTCTTACCATGTTTCCTTTGGGCTTACCCTCCTGACATGTGCCCTCTGGGCCAACCCGCCTGCCATCTGTCCTCTGGGCCTACCCTCCTACCATGTGTCCGCTGGGCCTCCCTCATGCATCTGTCTTCCTGGCCTCCCTTTTGCAATTTGTCTTCCAGGCCTCCCTTTTGCCATTTGTCTTCCAGGCTTCCCACCTGCATTTGTCCTCCGGCCTCTCTACTGCCATCTGTCCTCCTGGCCTCCCTCCCCTATATGTGCTTTGGGCCTACCCTCCTGCCATGCGTCCTCTGGGCCTACCCTCCTGTGATCTGTACTGTGGGCCTCCCTCCTGCCATCTGTCCTGCGGGCCTCCCTTTTGCAATCTGTCCTCCAGGCCTCCCTCCTGCATATGTCCACCAATCACAGCTTCCCTTTAAAATATTCATGAGCACTGGTAAAATGAAAGCTGAGCTGTGATTGGTGGAACAGAGACAAGTTTCCAATCTTCCCACAACATAAAGGAAATATACCAGAGAAGTGTGGGCAGATTGGAAACTTGTCTGTGTTCCATTTGCAACATAAATAAGACACTGTATTTTTTTATGTGATCAATCTGGACAGCAATTGGAGGTAGTAGCTTGTTTTTTTTGTGTGTGTTTAAATCTTTTGTATTGAGACCATCAAATTACATTAAACAGATTTTACAGCTCAATACATTATGTACAGTCTCTTTTTTCACATAAAATTAGCTAATTACAGCGAATCTTGTTAAGCCAAGAACAATTTCACTACACTGACTTTTACGGTGATTACTCTGGACTTACAGCTGTGCCGTAGCTCCCTCTCTAGGACTGGAACTGCAACTATACAAAATTCTACATATAAATGTCCTCCGAGCCTCTCTACTGCCACCTGTCCTTGGGGCCTATCCTCCTGCCATCTGTCCTCCAGGCCTCTCTACTGCCACCTGTCCTTGGGGTCTACCCTCCTGCCATCTGTCCTCCAGGCCTCTCTACTGCCACCTGTCCTCGGGGCCTACCCTCCTGCCATCTGTCCTCCAGCCCTCTCTACTGCCACCTGTCCTCGGGGTCTACCCTCCTGCCATCTGTCCTCCAGCCCTCTCTACTGCCACCAGTCCTCGGGGTCTACCCTCCTGCCATCTGTCCTCCAGGCCTCTCTACTGCCACCTGTCCTTGGGGTCTACCCTGCTCCCATCTGTCCTCCAGGCCTCTCTACTGCCACCTGTCCTTGGGGCCTATCCTCCTGCCATCTGTCCTCCAGCCCTCTCTACTGCCACCTGTCCTCGGGGTCTACCCTCCTGCCATCTGTCCTCCAGCCCTCTCTACTGCCACCTGTCCTTGGGGCCTATCCTCATGCCATCTGTCCTCCAGGCCTCTCTACTGCCACCTGTCCTTGGGGCCTATCCTCATGCCATCTGTCCTCTAGTAGACTGGGCCATAGGAGGCAGTGGACGGGTTAGAAGGACAGCGATTGGCATGTAGCCGAGGCCCTTCTGGTTAGTTTACATGAAGATTACAGAAATATTTTAGCAGCAATCAGCCAGATATTGTTTCTGATAAAAATATTGTTGACGATAAACACTGATCCTGACAGCACCTTCTCCAACCTCTATCTCCCTCATAGGGTTTATTTTACACAAATCTTCATACAAACCAAATGTTGTAAATATTAGGTAAAAAGTACAATGTGATAAATTCCCTCCAGTGAGTAAAGTATCCAGTACCTGAGGATATCCGTGTAGTCCCAGGATCTGTGCTGCGGGAATAGTGGTAGATGAGTACTGATCTCCAATGACACCAGCCAGCTGGCCGCGCCCCGGACAGGAGTAATTAGGTATCACCTTATCTGGACCAGACAGAAGATGTAACACACGGCTGACCACCACTCGTCCATCTAGACACGAGTCATAGACATTGTATCCCAGTGTAATATTGGGTAAGATGTCAGGATTCTGGTTAATATTATCAATGGCAAAGAGGAAAATGAGACTATTTATTATCCCCTTAATTTGCGTCCTGGAGATGAAGAAATATACAGCGATGAGTAAAGGCTTATTGGTCTCCAGTACAAATCCACATCTGTTCCAATGGTGACTTATATGGAGAGCGGAGGAGCTATGTCTGTAGCCTCATCATGTATTACTGGTGATATTATACAGAGGCTTGTAGTGTATGGAGAGATGGGAGGAGCTATGTCTGTAGCCTCATCATGTATTACTGGTGATATTATACAGAGGCTTGTAGTGTATGGAGAGATGGGAGGAGCTATGTCTGTAGCCTCATCATGTATTACTGGTGATATTATACAGAGGCTTGTAGTGTATGGAGAGATGGGAGGAGCTATGTCTGTAGCCTCATCATGTATTACTGGTGATATTATACAGAGGCTTGTAGTGTATGGAGAGATGGGAGGAGCTATGTCTGTAGCCTCATCATGTATTACTGGTGATATTATACAGAGGCTTGTAGTGTATGGAGAGATCAGAGGGGCTATGTCTGTAGATCTTACACTTTTCTCATCACTTCTCTTATGTATGGTACAATCATGTATTCAGGACTTACTCTGCACATTGTAGAGCTGTTCCATTTTCTCTCAGGTTTGGTGCTGTATACTGATTTATGGTGAGCAGGGCACCGATGATGAGGTCTCCATCCTGGTATCGCTCCTGTAAAGCATCAAAAACTTCTCTTATTTTAAGATTACAAACTAAATATTTTAAAGAAATCCACAGAAGAAACAGAAGAGGAATAAGACTGAACATCTCCTTGTAGGAATAGGATGATGATAAATATGCAGGATATGCTATGTAATATGTGATGACTGGAAGCAGCAGGAGCAGCAGTGACACCGAGACAGCGTCTCCCAGCATCAGGGCCACCCTGGTGACTGCTATCATCTCCCCTCTTCTTATACAGGATGATGGGAGATATTTTACATTGTCTGATCTCATCTCACATCATTCTGGATCTGCTCCCCGGTGATTGTGTCCTCATCCGTCTTTACACTGGATAAATGTAGAACATGATGAAGAAGCAGAATTAACCATTTCCAGCTTTCCTTCTGATGTGAAGATTTCTTTCGTTCCTGCAAATTCATATTCCTCAGATTGTAAACAGATTCTCATCAATCACATTAAAGAAAATCCACTTCAGAATCCATCATGATAAACCAGGGACATTACTTCAGCCAACGTTACTGTGGCATCTTAAAATCCATGACCTCTTTACATCTAAGCAGCTGGATTCCCCAGTACCTGAGCGGCTGGCCGAAGCACAGTCTAGCGTTATACTGGTGACCATTACTTGGTTCAGGTGGAACAATCCTCACCCATGGTGGGCAGGGCCAGGGAGGGGATGCATGAAGAGATGGGGGGCAATAAGGTGGGGGTCCCCATATGGTACTCCTTGTGTATGCATAATGACTAGAGATGAGCGAACATACTCGTCCGAGCTTGATGCTCGTTCGAGCATTAGCGTACTCGAAAATGCTCGTTGCTCGGACGAATACTTCGCCCGCTCGAGAAAATGGCAGCTCCCGCCGTTTTGCTTTTTGGCGGCCAGAAACAGAGCCAATCACAAGCCAGGAGACTCTGCACTCCACCCAGCATGACGTGGTACCCTTACACGTCGATAGCAGTGGTTGGCTGGCCAGATCAGGTGACCCTGGGATAGACTAGCCGCTGCCCGCGCTGCTCGGATCATTCTGTGTCTGGATGCCGCTAGGGAGAGAGCTGCTGCTGGTCAGGGACAGCGTTAGGGTGCTAGTAGATTACTGTTAGGCAGGAGTGATTCAACAAGAACCCAACAGCCCTTCTTAGGGCTACAATAACGTTATACTTTTTTTTTTTTTTGTTTGCTTGTGGCTGGGCTTGCTGGCACTAGTAGTGCAGCTAGTACCATATTGTGGGGAATTTGCAGGGGGACTTGCTACCGTTGTGTTTAGCTCTTAGTGACACACATATCCATCTCAAACACCGAAGTGGGAAAATTTATTAGGGCCCGGGGTTTGATTTCAATTAGGCACAGTCTGCCATTTCCTTTTTATTTTACGTTTATTTTTTCATAACTCAGCGTCATCTCATCTGGCATAGTAGTGTGCTTTCAAACTTGGCTAGAAAATAGCCAAAGGAGAATCCAAACGGCTTACTTACACCTACAATAGCGTTATATATATTTTATTTCTGGTTGATCTGCTGGTGGCTGTACTTGCTGCAGTGCATATACTAGCCAATTGTGAGGAATTTGGAGTGAGACTTGCGACCGCTGTGTTTAGCGCTTAGTGACGCACATATCCATCGCAAAGACCGAAGTGGGAAAATTTATTAGGGGTTGGATTTCAATTAGGCACAGTCTGCCATTTCCTTTTTATTTTACGTTTATTTTTTCATAACTCAGTGTCATCTCATCTGGCATAGTAGTGTGCTTTAATACTTGGCTAGAAAATAGCCATAGCAATAGGATAGCATTGTTTGGTTTTAAAAACTAAAAAACACAAAAAAAAACTAAAAAACACAAAAAAACACAAAAAAAAGATAAAAAAAAAATCAAAGTTATGTAACTTTCATTTTCTAAATGTTTAACCCGAGGGCTAGGGCTAGAGGACGAGGACGAGGGCGGGGACGTGGGCGTCCATCTACTGCAGGGGTCAGAGGCCGTGGTCCTGGGTGGGGTGAGACACCACCTGCTGATGAGGGAGCAGGGGAACGCCGCAGAGCTACACTCCCTAGGTTCATCATGTCTGAAGTTACTGGGACTCGTGGTAGAGCACTGTTGAGGCCAGAACAGTGCGAACAGGTGATGTCGTGGATTGCCGACAATGCTTCGAGCAATTTGTCCACCAGTCAGTCTTCCACGCAGTCCACCCATGTCACCGAAATCGGCACTCCTCCAGCCCCTGCACCTCAGCCTCCTCCCCCCCAGTATGCCCCCTCCCAGGAAAATTTGGCATTTGAACCGGCATACTCTGAGGAACTGTTTTCTGGACCCTTCCCACAGTCACAAACCACTTGTCCGGTTGCTGCTGAGCAATTTTCCGATGCCCAGGTTTTCCACCAGTCGCAGTCTGTGGGTGATGATGACCTTCTTGACGTAGTGGAAGAAGTGTGTAAAGAGGTGTCCGACGAAGAGGAGACACGGTTGTCAGACAGTGGTGAAGTTGTTGTCAGGGCAGGAAGTCCGAGGGGGGAGCAGACTGAGGGATCGGAGGATGATGAGGTGACAGACCCAAGCTGGGTTGAGAGGCCGGGTGAACACAGTGCTTCTGAGACGGAGGAGAGTCCTATAGCAGAACAGGTTGGAAGAGGCAGTGGTGGGGCCAGACGGAGAGGCAGGGCCAGAGCAGGTGCATCAGCGCCAAATGTGTCACGTAGTGAAGCTCCCTTGGCAAGGGCTCCCGCGGCGAGGGCTAGATTTTCAGAAGTCTGGAGGTTCTTTAAGGAAACACCGGATGACCGACGGACTGTGGTGTGCAACCTTTGCCAAACCAGGATCAGCAGGGGTTCCACCACTACTAGCTTAACTACCACCAGTATGCGCAGGCATATGAATGCTAAAAACCCGAATCAGTGGCACCAAGCCCGTTCACCTCCGGCAGTGCACACCACTGCTCCTTCCCCTGTGTCAGCTGATAGTCAGCCCCCTGCCCAGGACCCTGGCACAAAAACCCCATCGTCGCCTCCACGATCCTCCACAGCATCCACCAGCATTCAGCTCTCCATACCCCAGACGCTGGAGAGGAAACGAAAATATAGTGCAACCCACCCGCACGCCCAAGCCCTTAATGTCCACATCTCCAGATTGCTTAGCCTGGAGATGCTGCCCTATAGGCTAGTAGAGACCGAGGCCTTTTGCAACCTCATGGCGGCGGCCGCCCCTCGGTATTCGGTCCCCAGCCGCCACTACTTTTCCCGATGTGCCGTCCCAGCCCTGCACCAGCACGTGTCAGACAACATCATCCGTGCCCTGACCAACGCCGTTTCTGACAAGGTCCACCTGACCACGGAGGGCCACTATATATCGTGCTGCCGGGCAGGGCCACTATATATCGCTGACGGCACATTGGGTTAACTTGGTGGAGGCTGGGACCGAGTCTGACCCTGGGGCTGGTCATATACTGCCGACGCCGAGGATTGCGGGGCCTACCTCGGTCCAGGTCTCAAAGGCCTACTATGCCTCCTCCTCCTCCCACCCCTCCTCCACCTCCTCCTCCGAACTACCATCCGTGGGCATGGCACCATCAGTCGCTAGCTCTAGGCACAGCAGCAGTGCCGTCGCTAAGCGACAGCAGGCGGTGCTCAAACTGCTGAGCCTAGGCGATAAAAGGCACACCGCCCAAGAACTATTACAGGGCATCACGGCGCAGACTGATCTGTGGCTGGCACCGCTGAACCTGAAGCCCGGCATGGTTGTGTGTGACAACGGCCGTAACCTGGTGGCGGCTCTGCAACTCGGCAGACTGACACATGTGCCATGCCTGGCCCATGTGTTAAATCTGATAGTTCAGCGTTTCCTCAAGACATACCCCAATCTGTCAGATTTGCTCACGAAGGTGCGCCGCATCTGTGCGCATTTCAGGAAGTCCAGCACAGATGCTGCCACTCTCAGGGCAGCGCAGCGCCGCCTCCAACTGCCCGCTCACCGACTGTTGTGCGACGTGCCCACGAGGTGGAATTCAACATTAACCATGTTATCCAGAGATTACCAGCAGCGCAGAGCGATTGTAGACTGCCAGATGTCAACTTCCACCAGAACTGGTAGTCAGGTCAGTCAGCTTCCTCAAGTCTACAATGAGGAGTGGACGTGGATGTCTGATATCTGTCAGGTGCTGAGTAACTTTGAGGAGTCAACACAGATGGTCAGTGGCGATGCCGCCATAATCAGCCTCACCATCCCGTTGCTTGGCCTGTTGAAAAACTCTCTGATCAGCATGAAGTCGGAAGCTTTGCGCTCGTCACAAGAGATGGGGGAAGAAGATTCCCTTGTTGATAGCCAAAGCACCCTCAGGTCTGTTTCTCAGCGCATATCGGAGGAGGTGGAGGAGGATGAGGAGGAAGAGGAGGAGAATGTTGGCGAGACACAAGAGGGGAGCATTGCTCAGACCTTCACTGTTCAGCGTGTATGGGCAGAAGAAGAGGAGTTGGAGGAGTTGGAGGAGGAGGAAATGGGCAGTCAGGCCAGTGAGGGGAGTGAATTCTTGCGCGTTGGGACTCTGGCGCATATGGCAGATTTCATGCTAGGCTGCCTATCCCGTGACCCTCGCTTTCAAAGAATTTATTCCAGCTCCGATTACTGGGTATTCACTCTCCTGGACCCACGGTACAAGCAAAATCTTTCCACTCTTATCCCTGGAGAGGAAAGGAGTGTGAGAATGCATGAATACCAGCAGGCCCTGGTGCACAAGCTGAAACAGTATTTCCCTTCTGACAGCGCTAGCGGCAGAGTGCGTAGTTCTGCGGGACAAGTAGCGAGGGAGAGTAGGCGAGCAGGCAGCTTGTCCAGCACTGGCAAGGGTACGCTTTACAAGGCTTTTGCCAGCTTTATGTCACCCCAGCAAGACACTGTCACCTGTCCCCAGTCTCGGCAGAGTAGGGCTGATCTTTACAGAAAGATGGTGAGGGAGTACGTAGCTGACCATACCATCGTCCTAAATGATCACACAGCTCCCTACAACTACTGGGTTTCAAAGCTGGACATGTGGCACGAACTGGCGCTGTACGCCTTGGAGGTTCTTGCCTGCCCTGCCGCTAGCGTCTTGTCCGAGCGGGTTTTCAGTGCAGCTGGTGGCATCATCACCGATAAGCGTACACGCCTGTCGACTGACAGAGCTGACAGGCTGACGCTTATTAAGATGAATAAAGCCTGGATTTCTCATAATTTCCAATCTCCACCAGGTGAAGGAAGCTCAACCTGAATAATTTATGCACTTCTCCTCCTCCTCATTTTCCTCCTTCTCCTCCTCTTTGTACACTAAAGCAGAGGAAACTGGCTATTTTTTGACAGGGCCCACTGGCTCTAGCTATAGTACTTTATGCATTTAATTTTTCTGGAGGGCCACCTACCCGGTCCTCTGTTTTAAACAATTTTTGGGAGTGCCACATACAGGCACTCAATCTATTCAATTTTTCTGGAGAGCCACCTACCTGCTCCTCTGGTTTGAAAACTTTTTTGGACTGCCACATACATGCACTCAATCTATTACATTTTTCTGGAGGGCCATCTACCTGCTCCTCTGGTTTGAAAACTTTTTTGGACTGCCACATACAGGCACTCAATCTATTTCATTTTTCTGGAGGGCCACCTACCTGCTCCTCTGGTTTGAAAACTTTTTTGGACTGCCACATACAGGCACTACAATCTATTTCATTTTTCTGGAGGGCCACCTACCTGCTCCTCTGGTTTGAAAACTTTTTTGGACTGCCACATACAGGCACTCAATCTATTTCATTTTTCTGGAGGGCCACCTACCTGCTCCTCTGGTTTGAAAACTTTTTTGGACTGCCACATACAGGCACTCAATCTATTTCATTTTTCTGGAGGGCCACCTACCTGCTCCTCTGGTTTGAAAACTTTTTTGGACTGCCACATACAGGCACTCAATCTATTCCATTTTTCTGGAGGGCCACCTACCTGCTCCTCTGGTTTGAAAACTTCTTTGGACTGCCACATACAGGCACTCAATCTATTTCATTTTTCTGGAGGGCCACCTACCTGCTCCTCTGGTTTGAAAACTTTTTTGGACTGCCACATACAGGCACTCAATCTATTCCATTTTTCTGGAGGGCCACCTACCTGCTCCTCTGGTTTGAAAACTTTTTTGGACTGCCACATACAGGCACTATCCAAATTAAATTGTCTCCATAGCAGCCTCCACACGTTGTCTCCATTGCTACCTCCAAAAGTCTTCCATATAGCTGCCTCCATACATCGTCCCCTTATCAAACGAGGTGTGTCAGGCAGAAATTTGGGTTGTTTTCATGGATTCCACATCAAAGTTGTTAACTTTGTCGCCACCCTGCTGTGTTATCCACAAATTATACTGGCAAACTTTTATGATTAACCAATATTATTTCAGCGCTTCTTGCACATCTGTTTACATTCCCCTCACCCGCCATATCCCAAACTTTTAAGAACGCTACTGCACTTGATCTTATACAAAAGGTTCTTAGAAGTGCTGTTTGGGGAGTAGCCTAGAGACAGGGGCTTGGATTGGCGAAAGCTCGCCTGGCAGCGGAGCGCCAGCTCCATGCCAAGATCCAACTAACATAGTTTTAACTGCAGCACCTTTAATCTACTACTAGTTCACTGCCTCCATGCATGTTCCCCTTATCAAACGAGCTGTGTCAGGCAGAATTTTGGGTTGTTTTCATGGCTTCCATGTTAACTTTGTCGCCACCCTGCTGTGTAATCCACAAAATATACTGGCAAACTTTTATCATGTACCGATATTATTTGAGCGCTTCTTGCTCACCTCCTTTGGTTCCTCTCTGCCACCCATTGGTTTGAAGCCTGAGTCCATTTAGGGTATGTCGCCATGACACTCTCTAGCCTGCTGCCGCTGCATGCCGTCCCCTGTAGTGTCAGGGTCAATTATTGGATGTTTTAGATGCTATCTAGCTTCATTCTGTCACTCTGTCATGGCCATGCTGTTGCCCATAATTTTGGCATAATGGTGCGATTAAGCAGCCTCAGAGGCATCCATGCATGCTGCCCCTGCTGTTTCCTGTCCATTTCCGTGGTGTTTCCATCCTTTTCTGAGGTTCCCAGGTGTTTGGCCAAGCTTCCCTGTGCAGAGCCTTGGTCCCCTTGAAAAATGCTCGAGTCTCCCATTGACTTCAATGGGGCTCGTTATTCGAGACGAGCACTCGAGCATCGGGAAAAGTTCGTCTCGAATAACGAGTACCCGAGCATTTTAGTGCTCGCTCATCTCTAATAATGACAGGTAGATCGCAGAGAGGAGGCCCATGATTTTAATGGCAGCCAGGGATCACAGATCTAGGGAAGCCAGCGAACTCACAGTAACTTTAAATAAAGACTTTAACATAACAGTAGTAATGGGCTCTGGTAGTCCTATCTGCCAGGTCTAAGGTAGCAGGTTGGATGCAGTCTGGTATGGAAGTTCACAGCCCATTTTCAGGAACTTGAGGCTGGAGAACATTGAAGATGCTTGGGCACCAAGTTTAGTACTCTGTAGAGGTGCAGGACGGAAGAAGGGAGATTGCCCTCAGGTGAACACAGCAGCAGTGTCACGATTACACCCGCGATCCTCGGTACGGATTGCGGGTGCACCCGTGCCTGCTGCTGCTGTCCCCGCTCCCCCGGTTCTGTACTTACCTCTCCCGGCTCCTGATGGCTCCGTCGCGGTTCCATCCATGCCGCGGGTCTGCACCCTGGCTAGGCCGCGAGCTCCCGCTGCTAGGGTGCGCGCACGCCGACTCTTTCAAGATTTAAAGGGCCAGCATCCTCCTAATTGGGCTGGCATTTCTGGACTCCTATATAGCCCGGCGGCTTCCAACATCCCCTGCCGGATCTTCAAGTTCTTCCACTGAAGAGAAAGCCCTCCGTGTTCCTGTTGCATTCCCATGTTCCTGTGGCGTTCCCGTGTTCCTGTGGCGGTCCTGTGATCCTGTGGCGGTCCTGTGCTCCTGTGGCGGTCCTGTGCTCCTTTGGCGGTCCTGTGTTTCTGTGGTGGTCCTGTATTCCGGTGGCCTTCCTGAGGTCCTGCCATCCTGAGGTCCTGCCATCCAGAGGTCCTGCCGTCCAGAGGTCCTGCTGTCCAGAGTCCAGAGGTCCTTCCATCCAGAGGTCCTGCCAGCCCGAGGTCCTACCTACCTGAGGTTGTGCTTACCCATGGTCCTGCATACCCGAGGTCCTGCCTTCCCTGTGTCCCTACCTTGGCTGCCACTGCAGGCCTAGTCACTCCCGTGGAACGACCTGGTGACTCCCCGCCACAGCAAGACCATCTCGCTTTGCGGTGGGCTCTGGTGAAGACCAGGGGTCACTTAGATTCCCGTCCCAGGTTGCGGCTAGTACCATCATCTCCCGTGGTGGCCCAGGGAGTCCATAGATTCTCAAAGAGACTTTCCCTACACTTGTCCCCACATGTGAGACAGTAAGATCCGGCCATGGACCCTGCCAAGGTCATGTACCCTGATAAGGATCCACTTCAGCTACTGGTTGTTTTGCCAGACAAATTTGATGGCAACCCTGAATTGTGCAGAGACTTTGTTTTCCAATGTTCGCTGCACATTAAACTGATGTCCACCGAACGCTCTAAAGTGGTGTTTATCTTTTGTTTGCTCTCTGGAGAGGCCCTGGCCGGGGCTACTCCTCTGTGGGATAGTAGTGATCCGGACATGACTACCTATACCACGTTTCTGGTGAAAATCTGGTCCAGGTTCGAGCAACCTCAATTCTGGCTCCCAAGCTTGCCCAATCCAGAGTCTCCTCCAGCCTTCCCAGAGTCTCCTCCGGCCTTCCGAGAGACCATTCCAGAGTCCCCTCCGGCCTTCTGAGAGGCCGCTCCACAGACTTCTCCGGCCTTCCCATAGGCCGCTCCAGAGTCTCCTCCGGCCTTCCCAGAGGCCGCTCCAGAGTCTCCTCCGGCCTTACCAGACAGCCCGCTCCAAAGTCTCCTCCGGCCTTCCCACAGGCCGCTCCAGAGTCTCCTCTAGCCTTCCCAGAGGCTGCTCCAGAGTCTCCTCCGGCCTTACCAGAGGCCGCTCCAGAGTCTCCTCCTGCCTTCCCAGAGGCCGCTCCAGAGTCTCCTCCGGCCTTCCCAGAGGCCGCTGCAGAGTCTCCTTCGGCCTTCCCAGAGGCCGCTCCAGAGTCTCCTCCGACCTTCCCAGAGGCCGCTCCAGAGTCTCCTCCGGCCTTCCCAGAGGCTGCTCCAGAGTCTCCTCCAGGCTTCCCAGAAGCCACTCCGGTGTGCCAAGAGCTGCTCCAGTCTCTGGTGCCAAGAGCCACCCCAGCCTCCGCAGCTTCTCATTACTTCTCCAGCGGCCTCCCAGCCTCCGCAGCCTCGCAGTACTGCTCCAGCGGCTGCCCAGCCTTTGCAGCTTCCCAATGCTGCTCCAGCGGCTGCCCAGCCTCCGCAGCTTCCCAGTGCTGCTCCAGCAGCTCCCCAGCCTCCACAGCTTCCCAGTGCTGCTCCAGCGGCGCCCCGGCCTCTGCAGCTTACAGTTTCCAAAGGGCCACTCCAGCCTCCGGCCAAAAGACGTTCTACACATCCTCAAGATGTCCCCGACTTGTTCCATGCCCGGTCCAAACACCACATGGATAGTCCTGTCTTCACTGTTCCTGCTCTCCTCCTCAGATGTCTCATCACCAAGAAGAATTGGAGGAAGCGTGGGTCTGATTCCTGGCTAAGCCACGCGCTCCAGCTGCTAGGGTGCGCCGACTCTTTCAAGATTTAAAGGGCCAGCGTCCTCCTAATTGGGCTGGCATTTCTGGACTCTTATATAGCCTTCGGCTCCCAGCATCCCCTGCCGGATCTTCAAGTCCTTCCACTGAAGAGAAAGCCCTCCTTGTTTCCTGTGCGTTTCCAGACGCATCCGTGTTCCTGTGGCATTCCCTTGTTCCTGTGGCATTCCCGTGTTCCTGTGGCGTTCCCGTGTTCCTGTGGCGTTCCCGTGTTCCTCTGTCGGTCCTGTGCTCCTGTGGTGGTCCTGTACTCCTGTGGCGGACCTGTACTCCTGTGGTGGTCCTGTGTTTCTGTGGTGGTCCTGTATCCCAGTGGCCTTCCTTAGGTCCTGCCATCCAGAGGTCCTGCCTTCCAGAGGTCCTGCCGTCCAGAGGTCCTGCCATCCAGAGGTCCTGCCAGCCCGAGGTCCTGCCAGCCCGAGGTCCTGCCAGCCCAAGGTCCTGCATACCTGAGGTCTTGCCTTCCCTGTGTCCTTACCTTGGCTGCCACCTCGGGCCTAGTCGCACCTGTGGAACTACCTGGTGACTCCTCGCAGCAAGACCATCCCACTTTGAAGCGGGGTCTGGCGAAGACCGGAGGTCACTTAGATTCCGGTCCTGAGAAGCAGCTAGTACCATCCTCTCCCGTGGTGGCCCAGGGAGTCCACAGACTCTCAAAGAGACTTTCCCTACACTTGTCCCCACAAGTATGACAAGCAGCAGGCTACTGTCTGCAGTCCATGTGTAAGAAAGATCTGGAACTTCACCTAGAGGGATTATACGTTAACTTTCCCTCTGGGTGGGAATCCAGGCTGCCAACCAATAATGATTCTCAGGGCAGAACAGGATTTAAAATCATAAAACACAAATTATCTTTGGTTAACAATTTAACCATTCTTCCAGGCTCATAGAATCCGGCTTCCACAGCACATGTGCAGTGAGCACTATCTACTATATTCTAAAAAGGTGCACAGTGAGGTGAAGCTCCATACTGATATGACCATAAAGATTACGCGACGATATAGTATAAAGTAAACATTTTACATCCAGAAAAAAATGAATAAAAAGAAAGATATTTAAACACAGAGAGGAAAGATATGAGTACAACAGGCGAAGTATAGATAAAAATATAACTTTTAATACATTTTATACAAGTAGGAGTCGGACACAATGATTCTACAAAAATTAAAAAGATGCTAGAATGCCACCCACAAGGGGATACACTAAACTGTCCAAACACTCGACCCTATTCACTGCAAATGGCAAATCAGCATAAAAACCATGCGGTGAGTCTTTAGGTACATAGGCAAATTACAAAAAGGTTCACAACCCGAGCAGGTAAATGGTATGAAAAACCAGACAAGTTTTGTACCTTTAAAAAATCTGTGTAAGAAAGGATGCAAGGACTTTGTGACTTGTCAGTTTGTCACTTTGTAATGATGTAAAAACCAAAGTATGGAAAAGTATGCAGGAAAACAGAGATCAGACAGTGCCATGAGGAACTTTAGGGTGGCGTAGTGTAGGATCTGAACAGAATCCTAAGATAACCCTCACAGATGGCAGGGATCCCTATTAGAGCTTAGTGCCTCAACTCGGGGAGGTGGTCCTATGGGACCATCACCTGACTGGAACCTGTTCCTATAATTTTTCCTACTGTCCCTCTTTTTTCTGTATATCACTTTAGACAGAAAGAAGAGATTGTTTTCAGTAGTGCCCTCGGACATATGAGAAGAAACGTGTCCCAATCTGGGGTTGTTTAGAGGTCAATGGAGGGGTTAATGTGGCTATTCTCGATAGCACCCTGTATATTATATTGAATGAAGCTTTACTAGCCTCGGACTGTACATATGAATTGTTAAGATCAAATCTTACAAATAGCTTTGGACAAGAATTGGAATGATTATTGTCGGACTGTGTATCTTTAAACATACTGGATACTTAGCTATAAGAATACTTGAATGGTGGAGGAAACTTGGCTGGCAGAGGTTCTTTACATGAGAGACTTGGGAATGGCTTGTTGCTTGGCTTCAGCCTTTGGTATCTCGATGTTTCTAAGAGACAGTAAACATATATTGGGGGTCATTTACTAAGGGCCCGATTCGCGTTTTCCCGACCTGTTACCCGAATATTTCCGATTTGCGCCGATTTTCCCTGAATTGCCCCAGGATTTTGCGATCGGATTGTGGCGCATCGGCGCTGGCATGCACGCAACGGAAATCGGGGGGTGTGGCCGAACGGTAACCCAACGGATTCGGAAAAACCACCGCATTTAAAAAAAAAAATTGGTCGCACGAGCCATACTCACAAGCACCACGATGAAGACGATGAACTCCGGGGCATCTCGGCGGACCTCGGCGCAGCAGCGCCACCTGGTGGACATCGGGCGCAGGACCTTCGTGAATCGCCGGAAGACCCGAACGCTCGTCAGAGAAGCCGCTGCTGGAACGCGAATGGACCGGGTAAGTAAATGTGCCCCATTATGTTTTATATATAAAATGAAACTAGGGCAAAGCTCCATCTGGATTACCGGTGATATTACATTGTTGTACACAATTACCTGCCAGTTACAGTATCTTTTACGTTCTAAATTTTTCACATTCAATGAGAACTTCTACCTGCAACGTAGGGGAGCAGCGATAGGGGCTAAGCTTTCCCCGTCGCGCAGTAACCTCTACATTGCATGGTGGGAGGAAAGTTATGCTTCTTCAGATAATCCTTTTGTAACAGATATAACCTGGTATGTTCGCTATATGGATGGAATACTGATTGTATGGTCGTCCAGTAGCAAAAATATCATGGACCTTGTAGAATAATAATCCCTTGGGTTTGGTTTTTATGTACAGCTGAGATCCCTTTTTTATTATTTCTTTGGGATTTGACGTTGACACTGACAGATGGGTGTGTAGCTGCAGAGACTAACAGGAAACCCATAGCAGGAAATGCTATCTGGCATGGCACATCCTGCCATCCAGAACACGCTATTAAAGGGGTGCCTGTGGGTGAAATGCTACCAGCTAGGAGAAACTGTTCTAACTCAGAAAGTTATAGAAAAGAAAAGGATAATATTTCTGCTTCTTTGGTAGCTCGCAGGTGCAACACCCTCGCCGATGCAATGGCGAGGTAGTGTTTGCGAATACGTCCCACCTGCATATACCCACATCACACTACATGGTCCTGATAGGACATAGGGGATATTGCAGTGGTGAATCCTGCCTGGCACGGCAGGAGTTAAGTATTTTGTATGATGCAAGATGCTGTTGTCCAATGATTTGTGTTGCATCCTGTGCTCTGTAAGCTGAGATGTGATTGCAGGAGCAGCCACCACCTGACCAAAGGGAGGTAACAAAACCCCCTGGCCAGGAATGTTCTGGGTCTTTCTAGGGAGATTCCAGTAGAGGAGAATCCTAGAGATCAGTGAGTGAGTGAGCAATCTCTGTCTAGCCCATACCAGAGCAGGAAGAGCCTAGCCCCTGCCTCTGAAGAGTGGAGTATAAGACTAGAGTTAGTGTAGTGAGGAAAAGGGGTATCATCTTACCTTTAAAGGTGATACCTGAAGCCCTACAGGACAAGCTGAAGCTTCCTACCAGGACACAGCTGCCTCCCAGCCTGCCCTTTACATCCAGGCTGGTGAACTATCTCCTGAGGCTCCCTCCAACTCACATCTCAGCACTCCATCTACCTGTTAAAGGCACGTTGCTGCGGTTCCTGCCGGTTCAAATAAAGAACTGTAAGTTGTTTTCTTCAACTTCTGTCTCCGTCTGGTCCCTGCTAATACGGCTGCCTTCATCACCGGCACCCTGTCCATCACCCAGAGACTCACACTCGGGACATTAAGGGGTTGCCCCAGGGAGATCCGCTATAGCAGCCTCTCCCTCATCATTTCTTGCCAACACCACCCTGCTGGAGACCTGCCAGGCTGTAGGACAGCCCTCCGGTTCCCCCGTACCAAGCACCGTGACAATAGCGTGCTTAGGCCGCAACCGCCAGCCACTCCGGTACCGCGGGCCCCGGCTGTCACCAGGCCTCACCTCAAGGGCTAGGCCCCGGTGGGGGATGTTGCACAGGTTTCCAAGGTGGACCTTAAAAAGAGCAGAAAGGATTAGTCATGCTCGAGATAGATCAAATTTACTATGCAAAATCCAAAAATGAAAACGTGAATAGTCGCCCTACCATGGTAACTGCTTACAGTAGGAAATTTAATAAAAGATGGAAAATTATTCTATTTTGGCTTCAGGTTGCAGTTTCTCTACTAAAAAGCCACCCACATTAGGATCTCTACCAGCACCTAGTATGGTCGGCCATCGTCCTGAGAATAATACACAGCTGGATTTAGTAGGTTCTTTAGATGTGGCAGGTCCCGATGCACAGAAGGTTCTTTTGCTAATGAAATAAAAACCGTTACCTCTACAATTGATAACAGTGTCTTCCCATTAAAACTTTCATAAACTGCGATACACGTAAAGTAATTTACAATATTGATTGTATGGAATGTAATTTTTCTCGTGTCGGCTGCACGGCAAGAAAACTCAAGAATTGATCGCTGATCTAATAAATGACATTTCCAATGTCAATAAGAAAAATGTCTCTAGCGCTACTTTGCTTTTTCGAACAGATCATCATGGAGAAACCTCAGGTTTGAGATTCTCTGGCATTGAAAGAGTGTTTTTTTTCCACACGGAGGTGGTGATAACAGACGAGGCCTCCTAAATAGGGAAGGTTTAGGGAAGTGTTGCTCCATATGGTTTCAATATTAGAAATGATATTTTGTATGTTATTAAATCAAAAATGTTATATGTGACGTTAGAAGGGGAAGTGATGTTTGTTTTGGTCCCTCCCCTTTCTGGGCGTGGTATATACCTTCACCTTGACTGATTAAGAGTCGTATCACTTGAAACGTGTAAGATCTGTGGATCCGTTCTCTCTGATGTAAAGCTGCCGCTGGTTTTATGATGATGGAATGAATAAAGGATTTGTATTTTTTCAAACTTATCCCAGTGGATTTGCTGGTTCATTTTTCCCGACATTTCCTGTTTGGACTTGCTGCCAGAACCTCAGCTCATGGAACCGTGCATCACCAGGTGAGCTGGATTATTCATCCAAATACTTTCTGTAGTAGTGTACAATGCTTCATGACAGCACGCATCGAGCACAGATAGAGCTCAAATAGGGGAAAACTGCCCAGACAGCGGGACAAGACCTGCGGACAACCGGACCTAGCAATGCCCCTTATAATGTATATTATGGGATGCACAGACCAGTTTTCAAATTTGAATTTAAAAAACATCATCAGGATAAGACAATCCTCCCTGGAAAGGCAAATACGTTTTCAACCTTACTAGCAGCTTTTAAAAAGTTATAAGTATTTGAACCTCCAATGTAATGCAATCTTTGTTTATTAAAGAATATAATCGTCACATATGATGTATGGTGTGCAATCCAAACGAACATGTTGGATAGTAACCGTAAGTGGGGATAGGAGGAAGAAGCAAACTACATGGCTGTAATCCAGTACAATAAAGGAAGTTTCATGTTAAAGTTGAGTGAAACCTGCAAGGAAGAATACTGAAGAAGGTGAACTGTAACCTGTAGCAACCAAACCAATGGTAGAGAAAGGACGACAACAAGAGTAAAGAGAGTGCAGGCCATTTGGGGTTTTCTATGAGGGCAAGTTATTGTATCTGAAAAAATAGAAAAGGGTCAATAACCACAGAAATGATGACAAATGTATCAAGAGTAATTCTAAAACAAATCACAGCAACGTAAGTGTCAGGATTTGGGATGTGTGAATCCACTGGACCACCGCGGGAGATGGAACTAGCCGACACCTGGGACCGGAGTCTAAGTGGCACCTGATCCTCACCAGAGCCCACCGCAAGGCGAGTTGGACTTGCTGCAGCAGGATACTACCAGGTTGTTCTACAGGTGCGACTAGCCCACGGGGGCAGCCGAGGTCGAGGTGCCTTAGCGGATGACAGTCTCGTGGTCGGGTCCAGGCACAGGGTCAGGGCAGGCGGCAGAGATGCAGGGTCAAGTCCAATCCAGGGTCAGCAACGGGAGGTCCAGGCAGATGGGAACGGGAACACAGCAACACAAAGGAACAATGGTAACATGGCAACACAGGAGCAGGGATACACAGGAACGCAGGAACACAGGATACACAGAAGCGCAGGAACACACAGGAACGCAGGATAAACAGGAATGCAGGTTACACAGGAACGCAGGATACACAGGAATAAAGGATAAAAAGGAATGCAGGAACACACAGGAACGCAAGATACACGGAAACGCAGGATACACAGGAACGCAGGATACACAGGAACGTAGAATACACAGAAACGCAGGAACACACAGGAACGCAGGATAAACAGGAATGCAGGAATACTCAGGAACACAGGATACACAGGAACGCAGGATACACAGGAACGCAGGAACACAAGATACACAAAAAAGCAGGAACACAAAGGAACCCAGGATACACAGGAATGCAGGATACATCGGAACGCAGGAACACAGGATACACAGAAACGCAGGAACACACAGGAACGCAGGATACACAGGAATGCAGGAATACTCAGGAATGCAGGAATACTCAGGAACACAGGATACACAGGAACACAGGATACACCGGAACGCAGGATACACAGGAACGCAGGATACACAGGAACAAGGAACACACAGGAACGCAGGATACACAGGAACACAGGATACAGAGCAACGCAGGAATACACAGAAACACAGGATACACAAGAATGCAGGATACACAGGAACGCAGGAATACACAGGAACGCAGGATACACGGGAACGCAGGATACACAGGAACAAGGGACACACAGGAACGCAGGATACACGGGAATGCAGGAATACTCAGGAATGCAGGAATACTCAGGAACACAGGATACACAGGAACACAGGATACACAGGAACGCAGGATACACAGGAACGCAGGATACACAGGAACAAGGAACACACAGGAACGCAGGATACACGGGAACGCAGGATACAGAGCAACGCAGGAATACACAGAAACACAGGATACACAAGAATGCAGGATACACAGGAACGCAGGAATACACAGGAACGCAGGATACACGGGTACGCAGGATACACAGGAACAAGGGACACACAGGAACGCAGGATACACGGGAACGCAGGATACAGAGCAAAGCAGGAATACACAGAAACGCATTATACACAGGAATGCAGGAATACTCAGGAACACAGGATACACAGGAACGCAGGATACACAGGAACGCAGGATACACAGGAACGCAGGATACACAGGAACAAGGAACACACAGGAACGCAGGATACACGGGAACGCAGGATACACAGAAACGCAGGAACACACAGGAACGCATTATACACAGGAATGCAGGAATACTCAGGAACACAGGATACACAGGAACGCAGGATACACAGGAACGCAGGATACACAGGAACGCAGGATACACAGGAACAAGGAACACACAGGAACGCAGGATACACGGGAACGCAGGATACAGAGCAACGCAGGAATACACAGAAACGCAGTATACACAGGAACGCAGGATACACAGGAACGCAGGATACACAAGAATAAAGGATAAACAGGAACGCAGGAACACACAGGAACGCAGGATACACAGGAACGCAGGATACACGGGAATGCAGGAATACTCAGGAATGCAGGAATACTCAGGAACACAGGATACACAGGAACACAGGATACACAGGAACGCAGGATACACAGGAACGCAGGATACACAGGAACAAGGAACACACAGGAACGCAGGATACACGGGAACGCAGGATACAGAGCAACGCAGGAATACACAGAAACACAGGATACACAAGAATGCAGGATACACAGGAACGCAGGAATACACAGGAACGCAGGATACACGGGTACGCAGGATACACAGGAACAAGGGACACACAGGAACGCAGGATACACGGGAACGCAGGATACAGAGCAAAGCAGGAATACACAGAAACGCATTATACACAGGAATGCAGGAATACTCAGGAACACAGGATACACAGGAACGCAGGATACACAGGAACGCAGGATACACAGGAACGCAGGATACACAGGAACAAGGAACACACAGGAACGCAGGATACACGGGAACGCAGGATACACAGAAACGCAGGAACACACAGGAACGCATTATACACAGGAATGCAGGAATACTCAGGAACACAGGATACACAGGAACGCAGGATACACAGGAACGCAGGATACACAGGAACGCAGGATACACAGGAACAAGGAACACACAGGAACGCAGGATACACGGGAACGCAGGATACAGAGCAACGCAGGAATACACAGAAACGCAGTATACACAGGAACGCAGGATACACAGGAACGCAGGATACACAAGAATAAAGGATAAACAGGAACGCAGGAACACACAGGAACGCAGGATACACAGGAACGCAGGATACACAGGAAGGCAGGATCCACAGGAAGGCAGGGATACACAGGAACACAGGATACACAAGAATGCAGGATACACAAGAACGCAGGAACACACAGGAACGCAGGATACACAGGAATACAGGATACACAGGAACGCAGGAACACACAGGAACGCAGGATACACAGGAATACAGGAGTACTTAGGAACACAGGATACACATAACGCAGGATATACAAGAACACAGGATACACAGGAACGCAGGATACACAGGAACGCAGGAACACACAGGAACGCAGGATACACAGGAACGCAGGATACACAGGAACGCAGGAAACACAGGAACACACAGGAACACAGGATACACGGGAACGCAGGATACACAGAAACACAGGATACACAAGAATGCAGGATAGACAGGAATGCAGGAATAAACAGGAACGCAGGATACACAGGGACGCAGGATACAAAGGAACGCAGGATACACAAGAATAAAGGATAAACAGGAACGCAGGAATACACAGGAACGCAAGATACACGGAAACGCAGGATACACAGGAACGCAGGATACACAGGAACGTAGGAACACACAGGAACGCAGGATACACAGGAACGCAGGATACACAGGAACGCAGGATACACAGGAACACACAGGAACACAGGATACACGGGAACGCAGGATACACAGAAACACAGGATACACAAGAATGCAGGATAGACAGGAATGCAGGAATACACAGGAACGCACGATACACAGGAACGCAGGATACAAAGGAATGCAGGATACACAAGAACAAAGGAATACACAGGAAGGCAGGATACACAGGAACAAAGGAATACACAGGAAGGAAGGATACACAGGAACGCAGGAATACACAGGAACACAGGATACACAGGAACGCAGGATACAAAAGAATGCAGGATACACAGGAACACAAGGGAACGCAGGATACACAGGAACACAGGAATACACAGGAACGCAGGATACACAGAAACGCAGGATACACAGGAACACAGGAATACACAGGAACGCAGGATACACAGTAACGCAGGATAAACAGGAACGCAGGAATACACAGGAACGCAGGAATACACAGGAACGAAGGATACACAGTAACGCAGGATAAACAGGAACGCAGGATACACAGGAACGCAAGATACACAAAAAAGCAGGATACACAGGAACACGAAGGATACACAGGAATGCAGGACACACAGAAACGCAGGACAGACAGGAACACAAAGGAACGCAGGATACAGAGGAACGCAGGATACACAGGAATGCAGGATACACAGGAACACAAAGGAACGCAGGATACAGAGGAACGCAGGATACAGAGGAATGCAGGATACAGAGGATCGCAGGATACACGGGAACGCAGGATACAGAGCAACGCAGGAATACACAGAAACACAGGATACACAAGAATAAAGGATACATAGGAACGCAGGAATACACAGGAACGCAGGATACACAGGAACGCAGGATACACAAGAATGCAGGATAAACAGGAACGCAAGATACACGGAAACGCAGGATACACAGGAACGCAGGATACACAGGAACGCAGGATACACAGGAAGGCAGGAATACACAGGAACACAGGATACACAAGAATGCAGGATACACAGGAACGCAGGAACACACAGGAACGCAGGATACAAAGGAATGCAGGATACACAGGAACAAAGGAATACACAGGAAGGCAGGATACACAGGAACAAAGGAATACACAGGAACACAGGATACACAGGAACGCAGGATACACAGGAACGCAGGATACACAGGAACACAGGATACACAAGAATGCAGGATACACAAGAATGCAGGATACACAGGAACACAAAGAAACACAGGAATACACAGGAACGCAGGATACACAGGAACACAGGATACACAGGAACGCAGGATAGAAAGAAATGCAGGATACACAGAAACGCAGGATACACAGGAACACAGGAATACACAGGAACGCAGGATACACAGTAACGCAGGATAAACAGGAACGTAGGAATACACAGGAACGCAGCAATACACAGGAACGAAGGATACACAGCAACGCAGCATAAACAGAAACGCAGGATACACAGGAACGCAGGATACACAGGAACACAGGAATACACAGGAACACAGGATACACAGGAACGCAGGATACACAGGAACGCAGGATACACAGAAACGCAGGAATACACAGGAACGCAGGATACACAGGAACGCAGGATACACAGGAACGCAGGATACACAGAAACGCAGGAATACACAGGAACGCAGGATACACAGGAACACAGGAATACTCAGGAACGCAGGATACACAGGAACGCAGGATACACAGGAACACAGGAATACACAGGAACGCATGAACACCAAGGAACGCAGGATAAACAGGAACACAGGAATACTCAGGAACGCAGGATACACAAGAACGCAGAATACACAGGAACGCAGGATACACAAGAACGCAGAATACACAGGAACGCAGGATACACAAGAACGCAGAATACACAGCAACGCAGGATACACAGGAACACACAGGAACACAGGATACACAGGAACGCAGGATACACAAGAACGCAGAATACACAGGAACGCAGGATACACAGGAACACACAGGAACGCAGAATACACAGGAACGCAGGATACACAGCAACACAGGAATACACAGGAACGCAGGAATACTCATGAACGCAGGATACACAGGAACACAGGAATACACAGGAGCGCAGGATACACAAGAACGCAGAATACACAGGAACGCAGGATACACATCAACGCAGAATACACAGGAACGCAGGATACACAAGAACGCAGAATACACAGGAATGCAGGATACACATCAACGCAGGATACACAGAAACGCAGGATACACAGAAACACAGGATACACAGGAATACAGGATACACAGGAACGCAGGATACACAGGAACGCAGGATACACAGAAATGCAGGATACACAGGAACGCAGGATACACAGGAACGCAGGATACACAGAACCGCAGGAATACACAGGAACCCAGGATACACAGGAACACAGGATACACAGCAACGCAGGATACACAGGAATGCAGGATGCACAGGAACACAGGATACACAGCAACGCAGGATACACAGGAATGCAGGATACACAGGAACGCATGAATACTCAGGAACGCAGGATACACAGGAACACAGGATACACAGCAACGCAGGATACACAGGAATGCAGGATACACAGGAACGCATGAATACTCAGGAACGCAGGATACACAGGAACGCAGGATACACAGGAACACAGGAATACACAGGAACACAAAATACACAGAAACGCAGGATACACAGGAATACAGGAATACACAGAAACGCAGGATATACAGGAACACAGGAATGCACAGGAACGCAGGATAAACAGGATCGCAGGATATACAGGAACGCAGGATACACAGGAACACAGGATACACAGGAACACAGGATACACAGGAACGCAGGATACACAGGAATGCAGGATACACTGGAACGCAGGATACACAGAAACGCAGGATACACAGGAACACAGGATACACAGGAACGCAGGATACACAGGAATGATGGATACACTGGAACACAGGATACACAGGAACGCAGGATACACTTGAACGCAGGATAAACAGGAACGCAGGATACACAGGAACGCAACATACACAGGAACGCAGGTTACACAGGAACACAGGATACACAGGAACACAGGAATACACAGGAACGCAGGATACACAGAAACGCAGGATACACAGGAACGCAAGAGACACAGGAACGCAGGATACACAGGAACGCAGGATACACAAGAACGCAGGGTACACAGGAATACAGGATACACAGGAACACACAGGAACGCAGGAATACAAAAGAACAGACAAGAACGCAGAATACACAAGAACGCAGGATACACAGGAACGCAGGATACAGAGGAACGCAGGATACACAGGAACGCAGGAATACAAAGGAACACAGGAATACACAGTAACGCAGGATAAACAGGAACGTAGGAATACACAGGAACGCAGCAATACACAGGAACGACGGATGCACAGGAACGCAGGATACACAGGAATACAGGAATACACAGGAACACAGGATACACAGGAACGCATGAATACTCAGGAACGCAGGATACACAGGAACGCAGGATACACAGGAACACAGGAATACACAGGAACACAAAATACACAGAAACGCAGGATACACAGGAAAACAGGAATACACAGGAACGCAGGATACACAGGAATACAGGATTACACAGGAACACAGGAATACACAGGAACGCAGGATAAACAGGATCGCAGGATATACAGGAACGCAGGATACACAGGAACACAGGATACACAGGAACACAGGATACACAGGAACGCAGGATACACAGGAATGCAGGATACACTGGAACGCAGGATACACAGAAACGCAGGACACACAGGAACACAGGATACACAGGAACGCAGGATACACAGGAACGCAGGATACACTTGAACGCAGGATAAACAGGAACGCAGGATACACAGGAACGCAGGTTACACAGGAACACAGGAATACACAGGAACGCAGGATACACAGAAACGCAGGATACAGAGGAACGCAAGAGACACAGGAACGCAGGATACACAGGAACGCAGGATACACAAGAACGCAGGGTACACAGGAATACAGGATACACAGGAACACACAGGAACGCAGGAATACAAAAGAACAGACAAGAACGCAGGATAAACAGGAACGCAGGATACAGAGGAACGCAGGATACACAGGAATACAGAATACACAGGAACGCAGGATACAGAGAAGCGCAGGATACACAGGAACGCAGGAATACAAAGGAACACAGGAATACACAGTAACGCAGGATAAACAGGAACGTAGGAATACACAGGAACGCAGCAATACACAGGAACGAAGGATACACAGGAACGCAGGATACAAAGGAACACAGGAATACACAGGAACGCAAGAATACTCAGGAACGCAGGATACACAGGAACGCAGGATACACAGGAACACAGGAATACACAGGAACACAGGATACACAGGAACGCAGGATACACAGGAACGCAGGATACACAGTAACGCAAGATACACAGAAACGCAGGAATACACAGGAACGCAGGATACACAGGAACGCAGAATACACAGGAACGCAGGATACACAGAAACGCAGGAATACACAGGAACGCAGGATACACAGGAACGCAGGATACACAGGAACGCAGGATACACAGAAACGCAGGAATACACAGGAAGGCAGGATACACAGGAACGCAGGATACACAGGAACACAGGAATACTCAGGAACGCAGGATACACAGGAACGCAGGATACCCAGGAACACAGGAATACACAGGAACGCATGAACACAAAGGAACGCAGGATAAACAGGAACACAAGATACACAGGAACGCAGGATACACAAGAACGCAGAATACACAGGAACGCAGGATTCACAGCAACGCAGGATACACAGGAACACACAGGAACACAGGATACACAGGAACGCAGGATACACAAGAACGCAGAATACACAGGAACGCAGGATACACAGCAACGCAGGATACACAGGAACACAGGAATACACAGGAACGCAGGAATACTCATGAACGCAGGATACACAGGAACACAGGAATACACAGGAATGCAGGATACACAAGAACGCAGAATACACAGGAACGCAGGATACACATCAACGCAGGATACACAGGAACACACAGGAACGCAGGATACACAGGAACGCAGGATACACAGCAACAAAGGAATACACAGGATTGCAGGAATACTCATGAACGCAGGATACACAGGAACACAGGAATACACAGGAATGCAGGATACACAAGAACGCAGAATACACAGGAACGCAGGATACACATCAACGCAGGATACACAGGAACGCAGGATACACAGAAACACAGGATACACAGGAATACAGGATACACAGGAACGCAGGATACACAGGAACGCAGGATACACAGGAACGCAGGATACACAGGAACGCAGGATACCCAGAAATGCAGGATACACAGGAACGCAGGAATACTCAGGAAAGCAGGATACGCAGGAACGCAGGATACACAGAACCGCAGGAATACACAGGAACCCAGGATACACAGGAACACAGGATACACAGCATCGCAGGATACACAGGAATGCAGGATGCACAGGAACGCATGAATACTCAGGAACGCAGGATACACAGGAATGCAGGATACACAGGAACACAGGAATACACAGGAACACAAAATACACAGAAACGCAGGATACACCGGAACACAGGAATACACAGGAACGCAGGATACACAGGAATACAGGATTACACAGGAACGCAGGATACACAGGAACGCAGTATACACAGGAATGCAGGAATACACAGGAACGCAGGATACACAGGAACGCAGGATACACAGGAACACAGGAATACACAGGAACGCAGGATACACAGGAACGCAGGATACAGAGAAACGCAGGAATACACAGGAAGGCAGGATACACAGGAACACAGGAATACACAGGAACACAAAATACACAGAAACGCAGGATACACCGGAACACAGGAATACACAGAAACACAGGATACACAGGAACGCAGGAGACACAGGAACGCAGGATACACAGGAACGCAGTATACACAGGAATGCAGGAATACACAGGAACGCAGGATACACAGGAACGCAGGATACACAGGAACACAGGAATACACAGGAACGCAGGATACACAGGAACGCAGGATACAGAGAAACGCAGGAATACACAGGAAGGCAGGATACACAGGAACGCAGGATACAAAGGAACGCAGGATACACAGGAAAGCAGGACACAGGAACACAGGAATACACAGGAACGCATGAACACAAAGGAACGCAGGATAAACAGGAACACAGGATACACAGGAACGCAGGATACACAAGAACGCAGAATACACAGGAACGCAGGATACACAGCAACGCAGGATACACAGGAACACACAGGAACACAGGATACACAGAAACGCAGGATACACAAGAACGCAGAATACACAGGAACGCAGGATACACAGCAACGCAGGATACACAGGAACACACAGGAACGCAGGATACACAGGAACGCAGGATACACAGCAACACAGGAATACACAGGAACGCAGGAATACTCATGAACGCAGGATACACAGGAACACAGGAATACACAGGAATGCAGGATACACAAGAACGCAGAATACACAGGAACGCAGGATACACATCAACGCAGGATACACAGGAACACACAGGAACGCAGGATACACAGGAACGCAGGATACACAGCAACACAGGAATACACAGGAACGCAGGAATACTCATGAACGCAGGATACACAGAAATGCAGGATACACAGGAACGCAGGAATACTCAGGAAAGCAGGATACACAGGAACTTAGGATACACAGAACCGCAGGAATACACAGGAACCCAGGATACACAGGAACACAGGATACACAGCAATGCAGGATACACAGAACCGCAGGAATACACAGGAACCCAGGATACACAGGAACGCAGGATACACAGGAACGCAGGATACACAGGAACACAGGAATACACAGGAACACAAAATACACAGAAACGCAGGATACACAGGAACACAGGAATACACAGGGACGCAGGATACACAGGAATACAGTATTACACAGGAACACAGGAATACACAGGAACGCAGGATAAACAGGATCGCAGGATATACAGGAACGCAGGATACACAGGAACACAGGATACACAGGAACGCAGGATACACAGGAATGCAGGATACACTGGAACGCAGGATACACAGAAACGCAGGATACACAGGAACACAGGATACACAGGAACGCAGGATACACAGGAATGATGGATACACTGGAACGCAGGATACACAGGAACGCAGGATACACAGGAACGCAGGATACACAGGAACGCAACATACACAGGAACGCAGGTTACACAGGAACACAGGATACACAGGAACACAGGAATACACAGGAACGCAGGATACACAGAAACGCAGGATACACAGGAACGCAAGAGACACAGGAACGCAGGATACACAGGAAGGCAGGATACACAAGAACGCAGGGTACACAGGAATACAGGATACACAGAAACACACAGGAACGCAGGAATACAAAAGAACAGACAAGAACGCAGGATACACAAGAACGCAGGATAAACAGGAACGCAGGATACAGAGGAACGCAGGATACACAGGAATACAGAATACACAGGAACGCAGGATACAGAGAAGCGCAGGATACAAAGGAACACAGGAATACACAGGAACGCAGGATACACAGTAACGCAGGATACACAGGAACGAAGGATACACAGCAACGCAGCATAAACAGGAACGCAGGATACACAGGAACGCAGGATACACAGGAACACAGGAATACACAGGAACGCAAGAATACTCAGGAACGCAGGATACACAGGAGCACAGGATACACAGGAACACAGGAATACACAGGAACACAGGATACACAGGAACGCAGGATACACAGGAACGCAGGATACACAGTAACGCAGGAATACACAGGAACGCAGGATACACAGGAACGCAGGATACACAGAAACGCAGGAATACACAGGAACGCAGGATACACAGGAACGCAGGATACACAGGAATGCAGGATACACAAAAACGCAGGAATACACAGGAAGGCAGGATACACAGGAACGCAGGATACACAGGAACACAGGAATACTCAGGAACGCAGGATACACAGGAACGCAGGATACACAAGAACACAGGAATACACAGGAACGCATGAACACAAAGGAACGCAGGATAAACAGGAACACAGGATACACAGGAACGCAGGATACACAAGAACGCAGAATACACAGGAACGCAGGATTCACAGCAACGCAGGATACACAGGAACACACAGGAACACAGGATACACAGGAACGCAGGATACACAAGAACGCAGAATACACAGGAACGCAGGATACACAGCAACGCAGGATACACAGGAACACACAGGAACGCAGGATACACAGAAACGCAGGATACACAGCAACACAGGAATACACAGGAACGCAGGAATACTCATGAACGCAGGATACACAGGAACACAGGAATACACAGGAATGCAGGATACACAAGAACGCAGAATACACAGGAACGCAGGATACACATCAACGCAGGATACACAGAAACGCAGGATACACAGAAACACAGGATACACAGGAATACAGGATACACAGGAACGCAGGATACACAGGAACGCAGGATACACAGGAACGCAGGATACAAAGGAACGCAGGATACACAGAAATGCAGGATACACAGGAACGCAGGAATACTCAGGAAAGCAGGATACACAGGAACGCAGGATACACAGAACCGCAGGAATACACAGGAACCCAGGATACACAGGAACACAGGATACACAGCAACGCAGGATACACAGGAATGCAGGATGCACAGGAACGCATGAATACTCAGGAACGCAGGATACACAGGAACGCAGGATACACAGGAACACAGGAATACACAGGAACACAAAATACACAGAAACGCAGGATACACCGGAACACAGGAATACACAGGAACGCAGGATACACAGGAATACAGGATTACACAGGAACACAGGAATACACAAGAACGCAGGATAAACAGGATCGCAGGATATACAGGAACGCAGGATACACAGGAACGCAGGATACACAGTAACGCAGGAATACACAGGAACGCAGGATACACAGGAACGCAGGATACACAGAAACGCAGGAATACACAGGAACGCAGGATACACAGGAACGCAGGATACACAGGAATGCAGGATACACAGAAACGCAGGAATACACAGGAAGGCAGGATACACAGGAACGCAGGATACACAGGAACACAGGATACACAGGAACGCAGGATACACAGGAACGCAGGATACACAAGAACACTGGAATACACAGGAACGCATGAACACAAAGGAACGCAGGATAAACAGGAACACAGGATACACAGGAACGCAGGATACACAAGAACGCAGAATACACAGGAACGCAGGATTCACAGCAACGCAGGATACACAGGAACACACAGGAACACAGGATACACAGGAACGCAGGATACACAGCAACACAGGAATACACAGGAACGCAGGAATACTCATGAACGCAGGATACACAGGAACACAGGAATACACAGGAATGCAGGATACACAAGAACGCAGAATACACAGGAACGCAGGATACACATCAACGCAGGATACACAGAAACGCAGGATACACAGAAACACAGGATACACAGGAATACAGGATACACAGGAACGCAGGATACACAGGAACGCAGGATACACAGGAACGCAGGATACACAGGAATGCAGGATGCACAGGAACGCATGAATACTCAGGAACGCAGGATACACAGGAACGCAGGATACACAGGAATACACAGGAACACAAAATACACAGAAACGCAGGATACACCGGAACACAGGAATACACAGGAACGCTGGATACACAGGAATACAGGATTACACAGGAACACAGGAATACACAAGAACGCAGGATAAACAGGATCGCAGGATATACAGGAACGCAGGATACACAGGAACACAGAATACACAGGAACACAGGATACACAGGAACGCAGGATACACAGGAATGCAGGATACACTGGAACGCAGGATACACAGAAACGCAGGATACACAGGAACACAGGATACACAGGAACGCAGGATACACAGGAACGCAGGATACACAGGAACACAGGATACACAGGAACGCAGGATACACAGGAACGCAGGATACACAGGAATGATGGATACACTGGAACGCAGGATACACAGAAACGCAGGAATACACAGGAACGCAGGATACACAGAAACGCAGGATACACAGGAACACAAGATACACAGCAACGCAGGATACACAGGAACGTAGGATACACAGAAACGCAGGAATACACAGGAACGCAGGATACACAGAAACGCAGGATACACAGGAACACAAGATACACAGCAACGCAGGATACACAGGAACGCAGGAATACACATGACTTAGGGACAGTGAAACTGCCGCTGCGGTAATAATATCCAATTAGAATTCCCCATTTCCACCCCATTGAATAAACACCAAACTCCATAATAGGTGGAAGAAAAAAGGCCACAGCGGCCAACTTTATTTATTTTACAGGAAAGGAAAAATTTGGAGGGGTCCTCGAAGGTGCTTTCCCTGAACATTGTTCCCCAGGTCTCAACTTGCCAGCGGTCGTCGATCACCAAACCTGCGGGCACCCCTTGTTGAAGACCTAAACCCATCCTGGGGTCCTTGCCCGCAGGAATATATCCAACCTGCTGGGTGCTTATCCCAGCTTAACTGTAAATTTACATTCCCATGAACTGGAATCCTAATTCCAAGTTCTCTACTTTAAAACGCCTTGCCTTCGAGAGCCCCCTCCTCCCCTGCCAAAGCGGCGAGTGTAACTCACTTACACGCCGCCGCTCCCCACACTCCTAGGGCTCTATCAATTCCATCTTGTACATCCAGAAGCCACAAATCTAAACCCACATCAGTTAAGTGAACCCCATCACCCCTAAGATACATGTTGCCACCCTCTTCTAGCTCTCTGTGATGGACCACAATACCCCCGTTCCGCGCTACAAATTTACCAACCTTCTTGTTCACCTTAATCCTTGCTTTATTAATCCTCTTGACCGAGCGCGCATGCCGCCATTTGGAGCGTGGAACAATATCAGACCACACAATTAATATGCCCGGGAAAGTCGTCCACAAACGCAATAGGTCTAACTTAATGTCACGCAACAGGGCCCACGATGACCTGATCCCCATGTCATTACCCCCAGCATGAATTTCTAATATATTAGGTGGCCTATCCAGCCCCACTCGAAATTGAATCTCTGGCAACAAACGGGACCACAACAATCCCCTCTGTCCTATCCACCGTACCTGAACCTCAGACGCTGCAAAGCCAAGCTGCCTTCCTGCTGGCCGTACGTCTGCTCTTAAAGCTCCCCAATGTACAAAGGAATGACCGACTATCCACAGTAAACCCGGATCCGAACCTGAAAAACAATAAACAAACATAAAGAACCAGTGTAATGATGTTCCCCCCTCTTAACCCACCAGGTGTGGGCGAACATAAAGGCGGAACCTTTCCGATTTCGATCTTCCCAAACGCTTAATCAGCTCCTTACTCAAACCCCACCTAGAAGCCTCAGTTGCTGCCCCTATCCGGAACGAATGGGAACTGTAGGCCCTCGGCTCCAAACCTAACCTGCCTAAGGCTTTACGAAAAATTGTGTTAAACTGGAACCGAGACAAGAATGACCCATCAGCATGCACTAACAAAGGCCCTGACACCTCCGGTCTTCCCTTCAAAAATTCTACAACGTTAACCACCGGACAAAGCGCAGAGCCATCCAGGGAAGCCAGCCGTACAGCTGCCCCCTTTCCAGCCTGATCCGTTTTAGATCTGGGCAGAAAACAAATAATCACTCCCTCTTCCACACGAACATTAGTCACCAATAACCCACCCAGCGTTTTCCGACTAGGCGCTACTAGCTCAGAAATGCGAAAAGCTCCAAAGAAAGCCAAAATAAATGCTACCCTAAATAAAATTACTTCAAAATCTGACCAGCACAGCTCCCTTAAAACCCCCACCAAATCTCCTAACAAAGAAAATGTAACTGGTTTCCTAGCGTCCCTGACTACTCTCACTCTTTTAAAGCCCTTCACAGCCTGACGCACCACAAAAGACTTCGTATAATCATCTAACCCTCGAAACTTGAACCAAAATGCTACCGCTGACATCCGTTTGGCTATAGCTGAAGCCGAGCTGCCACCATCAAAAGAATCCCCAATCCAAAAAAGCAAAGCTGACTCCCACTCTAGCCTACTTCGGACCTGGCCTAACGCACTCACCAAGCCTTCCCATTCGCTCCAAATGCCGTTGTACGCGGCCCACGTAGTATCACTCACCGAACACCTTACCAAATCCAAGCCCACACTCAAACCAGATTCCACAAGTGCCCTGGACAGGCGTGCCCCCGATCCTCGGCATCCGGCACTAATTCTCGAAACCGCTCCCACTGAAAACGAGACAAAGCGTCGGCCACATTATTATTCACGCCTGGTACATGAACCGAAACAAAATGAGAATTCAGCTCCAACCCCCGCAACACTAACTGCCGCAGAAGCTTCACCACCGGTGGAGAATTAGCGGTTTGGCTGTTAATAGCCTGAACAACCCCAAGATTATCGCAGTGAAAACGCACTTTCTTATCCCTTAGTCTCTCTCCCCATACTACAGTCGCGACCACAATCGGGAATAACTCTAATAATGCTAAGTTAGACACTAAGCCCTTCTCTTTCCACGAATCCGGCCAACCCTCAGCACACCATTCGCCCTGAAAATAGATGCCAAACCCGCAACTACCCGCTGCGTCTGTATACAATTCCAACTCGCCGTTGGACACTGACCTCTCCTGGAACACAGATCTCCCATTGTACTTGCCCAAAAACTCATCCCAAACCCTCAGATCTGCCCGCAAATCCGCCGACAAAGTGACAAAATGGTCTGGGTGCCGCACACCAGCCGTAGCCATAGCCAACCTTCTGCAGAAAACCCTCCCCATAGGCATAACCCTGCAAGCAAAATTCAAACGACCTATCAAAGATTGCAAATCCCGCAGTCTTATTTTACGCGAGCGGCACCCATCACGAACCTCCCTCCGGATCTCCTGCAACTTATCCTCGGGCAATCTAGATTCCATTCTAACTGAATCTATGACAATCCCCAAAAACTTGAGCTCGGTGCAGGGGCCCTCAGTCTTATCTGGAGCTAAAGGGATGCCAAAGCTCTTGGCAACCCGTTCCATGGTTTGCAGCAACAGTGAACACACCCACGACGATGGCGGGCCAATCAACAGAAAGTCATCCAAATAATGCAGCACTGACTGCACTTTTGCCTCCCTCTTAACTACCCACTCAACAAAACAGCTAAACTTCTCAAAATAGGCACATGAAACTGAACACCCCATGGGAAGGCACAAATCCACAAAATACTGATCCCCCCACTTGCAGCCCAAAAACTTAAAACTATCCGGGTGCACCGGCAAGAGACGAAAGGCGGACTCCACATCCGTTTTCGCCATCAGGGCCCCTTTCCCATAACGTCTGACCCAACCCAGTGCTGCATCGAAAGAGGTATAAGAAACAGTACACAGCTCCTCAGCTATCCCATCATTCACCGAACCACCATAGGGGTGGGACAAATGATGAATGAGCCGAAACTTATTAGGCTCCTTCTTGGGGACAACTCCCAACGGTGACACCCATAATTCCTCTAACGGAGGAGAACTAAAGGGGCCTGCCATCCGGCCTAACTCGACTTCCTTACTTAATTTGGCCCCCACCACCTCCGGATGAGACCAAGCTGAAGCCAAATTGAGTGGTTCCCTTTTTGCCCTTGCGGACGTACAAGGGATGGGAAATCCAGTACTAAAACCCTCAGTTAGAAACCCCGCTACCCCCTTGTCTGGGTACGCTTCTAGATACTGACGCATCCTTTCCACCCTCACTGGAGTCGCCCCTCTTCGCCTCAATCTCCCCGAGCTTTCCTTTTCCCTTCCTGAAACATCTGGACAAACCATGCGCCCCCCCGCAACCGGAACATTCGTGTCTGAAGCGACAATCATTGCCGAACTTGCAATGACCCTCATTGAATTGCCAACAACAACCCTTCCCTGCGACTGCCGGACGGGTTGAGGGCGCTCCAAAGCCCCCGACTGACTCCCGAAAGGACTGTCCGGACCGCGGGGCTGATATCAATCCCATCCAAAGATTGATATCTTTCTGCTCCCAGCCGAGCGATGGACGGATGGCCTTCCGTTGACGAAATTGTTCGTCATAACGTAACCAAGCCGTGCCACCGTACACCTTGTAGGCTTCCCCAATTACATCCATGTAACAAAAAAGAGCCGAACAATGTTCGGGCTGCTTCTCGCCAATAACTGATGCTAAGATGGCAAAGGCCTGGAACCAATTAAAAAACGTGCGAGGTATCAACCGATACCTCCTCCGTTCTTCCTCCTCCTTTTTGCTCTCATCTGGCCTGCCCCTTTCCAAATTAAATTTATCCAAGGGCAAAAGGGAAAATATCTCTACGTATTCCCCCCGCCAAATCTTCTCCCTAACCTCTAGCTTCAAGTGAGAACCCAAAGGGCCAGCATAGCAAATATATACTTCACAACGTGCCTTGTCAGCCATGCGGACATCCTCAACCGTGGCACTAGGAGCAGCCACTGCTGTAGCAGGGGGCTCCCTTTTATCCCTGTTGGCTACTAACGGGACTACCGCTAACTCCCTCCCTTCAGGGCCCCCCGGGTCTCTCCATACAGCTACCGGGGAATCCGCCACCGCATCCTGCCCAGATCCCAATACCTCCTGCACACTAAGCAACAAACGCTGTAAACTATTCCTAGAGAAATTCCCACCCCCGGCTAACCCGCTGACTGCATGGGTGGTTACCTCACCTGACCGCGCCGTGGCTCCAGCCGCAGCGGGCGTAGCATGCAGGGCCGATCCTCCTCGTGGAACTGCCGACGATCCAGGGCTCCCGACCACTGAGCCCGTTCCTGGCATTAACTTAGCCGCCCGAGAGCAGGCCACCGCCGACCGCGGCCGCCGCTCCGTCTGCTCCTCCTCTTCAGCCTCCTGTGGCCAACTCTGCCCAAGAGGCGGGGACCGCCCCTCGCCTCCGTCGACATCCCGGAAGATGTCATCGCTGACGTCACAAGGGGAGGGGCTCCACCCCCCTTCCCCCGTTTCCGGAACCTCCTTTTCCAGCTGCCATTCGCAAGATGGCCGACGGGCCGCCACTTCCGGTAGGTCACTCCTGCGGCCCGCGCGTCCCCGTTCACCACCTCCTGGGCGACGTGCTACCTGCGCAGCGTTAGCTGCCGTCGTCCTGGAAGGCCGACACCCGGATCCACTTGATCGCGGCGACACAGCTGGGCTCTCCTCTCCCACAGCACGCCGAGCTCCGCCACCGCTCGGCACCTCAGCAGGCTGGCGGGCCATTCTGGAAGCCTCTCCTCGACGATCGCGAGGGGCAGGGGTGCTGACCGCCGTCCCACTCCGCGATCCCGGTCCCGCCCGCGGGTTCGGATTCCTCGCCGGCCGATTCTCTGCCCTAGCAGGGCGCTTCAGGGAAGAGGCGGGAGGGTCCCTGCTGGGGCTCCGACAGCGGCGCCGGGACCGGGACGTCAGCTCCGGGCTCAAACGGGATGGAGGGCGAGCACGATTGCTCCTCCGTGGTCTGGGGGTCTCCTCCGCTGGAGACAAGGCAGACCCCCCTGGAATGTCCAGCTGCTGTTCCAGCCATGCACAGCCCCTCAAGGCCACTGCCTGCCGCACTTTCTCCATCAGTCCAGGATCCATGCTGCCAGACATCTAAAAAACTTTCTGGTCAGCGTTCTCCAGCCCAATGGTGAGTACTTTATTCAGGTTATGATTCTTAAACCTTATGTCCCACCTCCCTGCACATATTCACCTGCTCTAACATAAACAACCCCCCCTCCCATCTAAACTCTGTGTGACCCACACACCACCTCTGCTTATTCACTCCCCTTGTCATGTGCTGATTGCACTACACTGCGTTCCTTTCCATCGCATACTGGAACGCAGGATACACAGGAACGCAGGATACACAGGAACGGAGGAATAAACAAGAACGCAGGAATACACAGGAACGCAGGAACACGCAGGATACACAGGAACGCAGGACACACAGGAACGCAGGATACACAGGAACGCAAGATACACAGAAACGCAGGATACACAGAAACGCAGGATACACAGGAACGCAGGATACACAAGAACGCAGGATACACAGGAACGCAGGAACACACAGGAACGCAGGATACAAAGGAACGCAGGAATACACAGGAACGCAGGATACACAGGAACGCAGGAACACACAGGAACGCAGGATACAAAGCAACGCAGGAATACACAGGAACGCAGGATACACAGGAACGCAGGAACACACAGGAACGCAGGATACACAGGAACACAGGATACACAGAAGAGCAGGAACACACAGGAACGCAGGATACACTTGAACGCAGGATACACAGGAAAACAAGATACACAGCAACACAAGATACACAGCAACGAAGAATACACAGCATCGCAGGATACACAGGAACGCAGGAATACACAGGAACGCAGGAATACACAGGAACACAGGAATACACAGGAATGCAGGAATACACAGGAACACAGGAATACAATGGAACGCAGGAATACACAGAAACGCAGGATACACAGGAACGCAGGATACACAGGAACGCAGGAATTCAAGGGAACGCAGGAATACACAGGAACGCAGGAATATACAGGAACACAGGAATACACAGGAACGACGGATACACAGGAACGCAGAAATACACAGGAAGGCAGGATACACAGGAACGCAGGAATACAGAGGAACGCAGGAATACAGAGGAACGCAGGAATACACAGGAACGCAGGAACGCAGGATACACAGGAACGCAGGATACACAGAAACGCAGGATACACAGAAACGCAGGATACACAGGAACGCAGAAATACACAGGAACGCAGGATACACAGGAACACAGGATACACAGAAACGCAGGAACACACAGGAACGCAGGATACACAGGAACACAAGATACACAGCAATGCAGGATACACAGCATCACAGGATACACAGAAACGCAGGATACACAGGATCGCAGGATACACAGGAACGCAGGATACACAGGAACGCAGGATACACAGGAATGCAGGATACACAGGAACGCAGGATACACAGGAACGCAGGATACACAGGAATGCAGGATACACAGGAACGCAGGAATACACAGGAATACACAGGAGTGCAGGAATACACAGGAACACAGGAATACAAGGGAACGCAGGAATACACAGAAATGCAGGATACACAGGAACGAAGGATACACAGGAACGCAAGAATACACAGGAACGTAGGATACACAGGAACGCAGAAATGCTCAGGAACACAGGATACACAGGAACGCAGGAATACAGAGGAACGCAGGAATACAGAGGAACGCAGGAATACACAGGAACGCAGGAATACACAGGAACGCAGGATACACAGGAACGCAGGATACACAGAAACGCAGGATACACAGAAACGCAGGATACACAGGAACGCAGAAATACACAGGAACGCAGGAAAACACAGGAACACAGGAATACACAGGAATGCAGGAATACACAGGAACACAGGAATACAATGGAACGCAGGAATACACAGAAACGCAGGATACACAGGAACGCAGGATACACAGGAACGCAGGAATACAAGGGAACGCAGGAATACACAGGAACGCAGGAATATACAGGAACACAGGAATACACAGGAACGACGGATACACAGGAACGCAGAAATACACAGGAAGGCAGGATACACAGGAACGCAGGAATACAGAGGAACGCAGGAATACAGAGGAACGCAGGAATACACAGGAACGCAGGATACACAGGAACGCAGGATACACAGAAACGCAGGATACACAGAAACGCAGGATACACAGGAACGCAGGATACACAGAAACGCAGGAACACACAGGAACGCAGGATACACAGGAACACAAGATACACAGAAACGCAGGATACACAGAAACGCAGGATACACAGGAACACAGGATACACAGAAACGCAGGAACACACAGGAACGCAGGATACACAGGAACACAAGATACACAGCAATGCAGGATACACAGCATCACAGGATACACAGAAACGCAGGATACACAGGATCGCAGGATACACAGGAATGCAGGAATACACAGGAACGCAGGAATACACAGGAATACACAGGAGTGCAGGAATACACAGAAACACAGGAATACAAGGGAACGCAGGAATACATAGAAATGCAGGATACACAGGAACGAAGGATACACAGGAACGCAAGAATACACAGGAACGCAGGATACACAGGAACGCAGAAATGCTCAGGAACACAGGATACACAGGAACGCAGGAATACAGAGGAACGCAGGAATACAGAGGAACGCAGGAATACACAGGAATGCAGGATACACAGGAACGCAGGATACACAGGAACGCAGGATACACAGAAACGCAGGATACACAGAAACGCAGGATACACAGGAACGCAGAAATACACAGGAACGCAGGATACACAGGAACACAGGATACACAGAAATGCCGGAACACACAGGAACGCAGGATACACAGGAACGCAAGATACACAGCAATGCAGGATACACAGCATCACAGGATACACAGAAACGCAGGATACACAGGATCGCAGGATACACAGGAACGCAGGAATACACAGGAACGCAGGAATACACAGGAGTGCAGGAATACACAGGAACACAGGAATACAAGGGAACGCAGGAATACACAGAAATGCAGGATACACAGGAACGAAGGATACACAGGAACGCAAGAATACAAAGGAACGCAGGATACCCAGGAACGCAGAAATGCTCAGGAACACAGGATACACAGGAACGCAGGAATACAGAGGAACGCAGGAATACAGAGGAACGCAGGATACAAAGGAACACAGGAAAACACAGGAACGCAGGATACACAGAAACGCAGGATACACAGGAACGCAGGATATACAGAAACGCAGGATACACAGAAACGCAGGAATACACAGGAACGCAAGATACACAGGAACGCAGGAACACACAGGAACGCAGCAGGAATACACAGGAACACAGGATACACAGAAACACAGGAACACACAGGAACGCAGGATACACAGGAACACAAGATACACAGCAACACAAGATACACAGCAACGCAGGATACACAGCATCGCAGGATACACAGGAACGCAGGATACACAGGAACGCAGGATAAACAGGAAAGCCGGAATACACAGGAACGCAGGAATACACAGGAACACAGGAAAACACAGGAACACAGGAATACACAGCATCGCAGGATACACAGAAACGCAGGATACACAGGATCGCAGGATACACAGGAACGCAGGAATACACAGGAACGCAGGAATACACAGGAACGGCGGATACACAGGAACGCAGAAATACACAGGAAGGCAGGATACACAGGAACGCAGGAATACAGAGGAACGCAGGAATACACAGGATCGCAGGATACACAGGAACGCAGGATACACAGGAACGCAGGATACACAGAAACGCAGGATACACAGAAACGCAGGATACACAGGAACGCAGAAATACACAGGAACGCAGGATACACAGGAACACAGGATACACAGAAACGCAGGAACACACAGGAACGCAGGATACACAGGAACACAAGATACACAGCAATGCAGGATACACAGCATCACAGGATACACAGAAACGCAGGATACACAGGATCGCAGGATACACAGGAACGCAGGAATACACAGGAACGCAGGAATACACAGGAACACAGGAATACACAGGAGTGCAGGAATACACAGGAACACAGGAATACAAGGGAACGCAGGAATACACAGAAATGCAGGATACACAGGAACGAATGATACACAGGAACGCAAGAATACACAGGAACGCAGGATACACAGGAACGCAGAAATGCTCAGGAACACAGGATACACAGGAACGCAGGAATACAGAGGAACGCAGGAATACAGAGGAACGCAGGATACAAAGGAACACAGGAAAACACAGGAACGCAGGATACACAGGAACGCAGGATATACAGAAACGCAGGATACACAGAAACGCAGGAATACACAGGAACGCAAGATACACAGGAACACACAGAAACGCAGCAGGAATACACAGGAACACAGGATACACAGAAACGCAGGAACACACAGGAACGCAGGATACACAGGAACACAAGATACACAGCAACACAAGATACACAGCAACGCAGGATACACAGCATCGCAGGATACACAGGAACGCAGGATACACAGGATCGCAGGATACACAGGAACGCAGGAATACACAGGAACGCAGGATAAACAGGAAAGCCGGAATACACAGGAACGCAGGAATACACAGGAACACAGGAATACACAGGAACACAGGAATACACAGCATCGCAGGATACACAGAAACGCAGGATACACAGGATCGCAGGATACACAGGAATGCAGGAATACACAGGAACGCAGGATACACAGGAACGCAGGAATACACAGGAACACAGGAATACACAGGAACGCAGGAATACACAGGAACACAGGAATACAAGGGAACGCAGGAATACACAGAAACGCAGGATACACAGGAATGCAGGAATGCACAGGAACACAGGAATACACAGGAACACAGGAATACACAGGAACACAGGAATACACAGGAACGCAGGATACACAGGAACGCAGGAATACACAGGAACGCAGGATACACAGGAACGCAGAAATACTCAGGAACACAGGATACACAGTAACGCAGGAATACAGAGGAACACAGGAAATCACAGGAACGCAGAACACACAGAAACGCAGGATATACAGGAACGCAGGATATACAGGAACACAGGAAGGCAGGATACACAGGAACGTAGGATACACAGAAACGCAGAAGCACACAGGAACACAGAAATACAAAAGAACGCAGGATACACAGGAACGCAGGATATACAGGAACGCAGGATATACAGGAACGCAGGATACACAGGAACGCAGGATACACAGGAACGCAGGATATACATTAACGCAGGATATACAGGAACGCAGGATATACAGGAACGCAGCATACACAGGAACGCAGGATACTCAGGAACGCAGGAATACTCAGGAACGCAGGATACACAGAAACAAAGGAATACACAGGAACGCAGGAACACAAAGGAATGCAGGATAAACAGGAACACAGGATACACAGGAACGCAGGATACACAAGAACACAGAATACACAGGAACGCAGGATACACAGCAAAGCAGGATACACAGCAACACAGGATACACAGGAACACACAGGAACGCAGGATACACAGAAACGCAGGATACACAGGAACGCAGGATACACAGGAACGCAGGAATACTCAGGAACGCAGGATACACAAGAACGCTGGATACACAGAAACGCAGGATAAAATGGAACGCAGGATACACAGGAACGCAGGAATACACAGGAACGCAGGAATACACAGGAACGCAGGATACACAGGAACGCAGGATACACAGGAACGCAGGATACACAGGAACGCAGGAATACACAGGAACGCAGGATACACAGGAACGCAGGATACACAGGAACGCAGGAATACACAGGAACGCAGGATGCACAGGAACACAGGATACAAAGGAACGCAGGATACACAGGAATGCAGGATACACAGGAATACAGGATACACAGGAACACAGGAATACACAGGAACGCAGGATACACAGAATTGCAGGATACACAGGAACACAGGAATACACAGGAACGCAGGATACACAGAAACGCAGGATACACAGGAACGCAGGATACACAGGAACGCAGGAATACCAAGGAACGCAGGATACACAGGAACACAGGATACATAGCAACGCAGGATACACAGGAACGCAGGATACACAGAAACGCAGGATACACAGGAACGCAGGAATACAAAGGAATGCAGGATACACAGGAACACACAGGAATGCAGGATACACAGAAACGCAGGATACACAAGAACCTAGGAATACACAGGAACGCAGGAATACACAGGAACACAGGATACACAGGAATGCAGGAATACACAGGAACGCAGGATACACAGGAACACAGGAATACACAGGAACGCAGGAATACACAGGAATGCAGGATACACAGGAACACACAGGAACGCAGGATACACAGGAACGCAGGATACACAGGAACACAGGAACACACAGGAACGCAGGAATACACAGGAATGCAGGATACACAGGAACGCAGGATACACAGGAACGCAGGATACACAGGAATACAGGAATACACAGGAACGCAGGATACACAGAAACGCAGGATACACAGGAAAACAGAATAGACAGGAACACAGGATACACGGGAACACAGGAATACACAGGAACGCAGGATACACAGGAACGCAGGATACACAAGAACGCAGGATACACAGAAAAACAGGATACATTGAAACACAGATATACACAGGAACGCAGGATACACAGGAACAGACAAGAATGCAGGATACACAGTAACGCAGGATAAACAGGAACGCAGGATATACAGGAACGCAGGATACACAGGAACGCAGGAACACACAGGAACACAGGATACACAGAAACGCAGGATACACAGAAACGCAGGATACACAGGAACACAGGAATACACAGGAACGCAGGAACACAAAGGAACGCAGGATAAACAGGAACACAGGATACACAGGAACGCAGGATACACAAGAACACAGAATACACAGGAACGCAGGATACACAGCAAAGCAGGATACACAGCAACACAGGATACACAGGAACACACAGGAACGCAGGATACACAGAAATGCAGGATACACAGGAACGCAGGATACACAGCAACACAGGAATACACAGGAACGCAGGATACACAGGAACACAGTATACACAGGAAAGCAGGATACACAGGAACGCAGGAACACACAGGAACGCAGGATACACAGGAACACAGGAATACACAGGAACGCAGGAATACTCAGGAACGCAGGATACACAGGAACGCAGGAATACTCAGGAGCGCAGGATACACAGAAACGCAGGATAAAAAGGAACGCAGGATACACAGGAACGCAGGATACACAGGAACACAGGAATTCACAGGAACGCAAAATACACAGAAACCCAGGATACACAGGAACACAGGAATACACAGGAACACAGGATACACAGGAATGCAGGAATACACAGGAACGCAGGATACACAGGAACACAGGAATACACAGGAACGTAGGATACACAGGAACACAGGAATACACAGGAACGCAGGAATACACAGGAATGCAGGATACACAGGAACACACAGGAACGCAGGATACACAGGAATGCAGGATACACAGGAATACACAGGAACGCAGGATACACAGGAATGCAGGATACACAGGAACACAGGAACACACAGGAACGCAGGAATACACAGGAATGCAGGATAAACAGGAACGCAGGATACACAGGAACGCAGGATACACAGGAATACAGGAATACACAGGAACGCAGGATACACAGAAACGCAGGATACACTGGAAAACAGAATAGACAGGAACACAGGATACACAGGAACACAGGAATACACAGGAACGCAGGATACACAGGAACGCAGGATACACAAGAACGCAGGATACACAGAAAAACAGGAAACATTGAAACACAGATATACACAGGAACGCAGGATACACAGGAACAGACAAGAATGCAGGATACACAGTAACGCAGGATAAACAGGAACGCAGGATATACAGGAACGCAGGATACACAGGAACGCAGGAACACACAGGAACACAGGAATACACAGGAACGCAGGATACACAGAAACGCAGGATACACAGGAACACAGGAATACACAGGAACGCAGGAACACAAAGGAACGCAGGATAAACAGGAACACAGGATACACAGGAACGCAGGATACACAGGAACGCAGGATACACAGGAACGCAGGATACACAGCAACGCAGGATACACAGCAACACAGGATACACAGGAACACACAGGAACGCAGGATACACAGAAATGCAGGATACACAGGAACGCAGGATACACAGCAACACAGGAATACACAGGAACGCTGGATACACAGGAACACAGGAATACACAGGAATGCAGGATACACAGGAACACAGGATACACAGGAAAGCAGGATACACAGGAACGCAGGAACACACAGGAACGCAGGATACACAGGAACACAGGAATACACAGGAACGCAGGAATACTCAGGAACGCAGGATACACAGGAACGCAGGAATACTCAGGAGCGCAGGATACACAGAAACGCAGGATAAAAAGGAACGCAGGATACACAGGAACGCAGGATACACAGGAACACAGGAATTCACAGGAACGCAAAATACACAGAAACGCAGGATATACAGGAACACAGGAATACACAGGAACGCAGGATACACACTAATACAGGAATACACAGGAACGCAGGATACACAGAAACGCAGGATACACAGGAACGCAGGATACAAAGGAACAGAGGATACACAGGAACACAGGAATACACAGGAACGCAGGAATACACAGGAATGCAGGATACACAGGAATACACAGGAACGCAGGAATACACAGAAACGCAGGATACACAGGAACACAGGAACACACAGGAGCGCAGGAATACACAGGAATGCAGGATACACAGGAATACACAGGAACGCAGGATACACAGGAACACAGGATACACGGGAACGCAGGAATACACAGGAATGCAGGATACACAGGAATACACAGGAACGCAAGAATACACAGGAATGCAGGATACACAGAAACGCAGGATACACAGGAACACAGGAATACACAGAAACGCAGGATACACAGGAACACAGGAATACACAGGAACGCAGGATACACAGGAATACAGGAATATACAGGAACGCAGGATACACAGAAACGCAGGATACACAGGAACGCAGAATAGACAGGAACACAGGATACACGGGAACACAGGATACACAGGAACACAGGAGTACACAGGAACGCAGGATACACAGAAAAGCAGGATACACAGGAACGCAGGATACACAAGAACGCAGGATACACAGGAATACAGGATACACAGGAACACAGGATACACAGAAACGCAGGATACACAGAAACAAAGGAATACACAGGAACGCAGGATACACAGGAATACAGGAATATACAGGAACGCAGGATACACAGAAACGCAGGATACACAGGAACGCAGAATAGACAGGAACACAGGATACACGGGAACACAGGATACACAGGAACACAGGAGTACACAGGAACGCAGGATACACAGAAAAGCAGGATACACAGGAACGCAGGATACACAAGAACGCAGGATACACAGGAATACAGGATACACAGGAACACAGGATACACAGAAACGCAGGATACACAGGAACACAGGAATACACAGGAACGCAGGATACACAGGAATACAGGAATATACAGGAACGCAGGATACACAGAAACGCAGGATACACAGGAACGCAGAATAGACAGGAACACAGGATACACGGGAACACAGGATACACAGGAACACAGGAGTACACAGGAACGCAGGATACACAGAAAAGCAGGATACACAGGAACGCAGGATACACAAGAACGCAGGATACACAGGAATACAGGATACACAGGAACCCAGGATACACGGGAACACAGGAGTACACAGGAACGCAGGATACACAGAAAAGCAGGATACACAGGAACGCAGGATACACGGGAACACATGAGTACACAGGAACGCAGGATACACAGAAAAGCAGGATACACAGGAACGCAGGATACACAAGAACGCAGGATACACAGGAATACAGGATACACAGGAACCCAGGATACACAAGAACGCAGGATACACAGGAATACAGGATACATTGGAACACAGATATACACAGGAACGCAGGATACACAGGAACACAGGATATACAGGAACGCAGGATACACAGGAACGCAGGAACACACAGGAACACAGGAATACACAGGAACGCAGGATACACAAAAACGCAGGATACACAGGAACACAGGATACACAGAAACGCAGGAATACACAGGAACGCAGGATACACAGGAACGCAGGAATACACAGGAACGCAGGATACACAGGAACGCAGGAATACACAGGAACGCAGGATACACAGAAACGCAGGAATACACAGCAACGAAGGATACACAGGAACACAGGATACACAGGAATACAGGATACATTGGAACACAGATATACACAGGAACGCAGGATACACAGGAACACAGGATATACAGGAACGCAGGATACACAGGAACGCAGGATACACAGGAACGCAGGATACACAGGAACACGGGATACACAGGAACGCAGGAACACACAGGAATGCAGGATACACAGGAACGCAGGATACACAGGAACGTAGGATACACAGGATTGGAGGATACACAGAAACGCAGGATACACAGGAACGCAGGAATACTTAGGAACGCAGGATACACAGGAACGCAGGAACACAAAGGAACGCAGGATACACAGGAACGCAGGATACACAGGAACGCAGGATACACAGGAACGCAGGAATACACAGGAACGCAGGATACACAGGAACGCAGGATACACAGGAACGGAGGATACACAGGAACGCAGGATACACAGAAACGCAGGATACACAGGAACGTATGATACACAGGAACACAGGATACACAGGAACGCAGGATACACAGGAACGCAGGAATACACAGCAACGCAGGATACACAGGAACGCAGGAACGCAGGATACACAGCAACGCAGGATACACAGGAACGCAGGATACACAGAAACGCAGGATACACAGGAACGCAGGATACACAGCAACTCAGGATACACAGGAACACAGGATACACAGGAATGCAGGATACACAGAAACGCAGGATACACAGAAACGCAGGATACACAGGAACGCAGGATAAACAGGAACGCAGGATACACAGCATCGCAGGATACACAGGAACGCAGGAATACTCAGGAACGGAGGATACACAGGAACGCAGGATACACAGGAATACAGGATACACAGGAACGCAGGATACACAGGAACGCAGGATACACAGGAACGCAGGATACACAGGAACGCAGGATACACAGAAACGCAGGATACACAGGAACACAGGAATACTCAGGAACACAGTATACACAGGAACGCAGGAATACACAGGAACGCAGGAATACACAGGAACGCAGGAATACTCAGGAACGGAGGATACACAGGAACGCAGGATACACTGGAATACAGGATACACAGGAACGCAGGAATACTCAGGAACGCAGGAATACTCAGGAACGGAGGATACACAGGAACGCAGGATACACAGGAATACAGGATACACAGGAACGCAGGATACACAGGAACGCAGGATACACAGGAACGCAGGATACACAGAAACGCAGGATACACAGGAACACAGGAATACTCAGGAACACAGTATACACAGGAACGCAGGAATACACAGGAACGCAGGAATACACAGGAATGCGGGAATACTCAGGAACACAGGATACACAGGAACGCAGGAACACTCAGGAACGCAGGATACACAG